>NW_026898846.1:0-634324 GCF_033153095.1 Gastrolobium bilobum | reverse complement strand
CATGCCGAAAATTTACAATTAAATTATTCAAAATACGCACCAAATCTTATATCTCAAATTATGCCAAATTTGTTGCTTTTTTTGTTTTTTTCCAAACAAACCACAATCACATTTGCTGCTTCATTTGGACTTGTATTTTATCACTTCATTTGGATTTTGATTTGATCGCAATCTATTAGATTTGAAATTGTTGCTGCTTTGAACTTGTGAGTTGTGCTTAATGGGCCATAATTTTGTTTGAATCCAAACTTTTTGAATCAATCCATTAATTGATTGAGTCATGCGCAATGGGTCAACTGTAAGTGCATTACATACCGTGGGCCATGTCTTTTTATGATGTAGAAATTCATTGCCGTTTCTTTATAGATACAGGTAACTATAAAACCATGTTTGCCTTGGAGGTTAGAGCTGTTTACTTTCTTTTGTTTTAAGGATTTGCTACCAATAACGTTACTGGCTTATGTTTGCTTTGCCTTCTCTCCTCACCATAACCGGGAATTCGAGTCTTTGCTCAACATAAGCTTTTGTATTAGCTGCAGATTTGTTTCTTGAAAGTCATGATTTTTAGCCTTGCTCAATTTTTCTCGAGTCTTCCTGATGTTAGTCTCATTCATGTTTCTAATGACAGGAAGGTGTTCAACAACTTGTTCTTGGTTTGTACATCATTAGGGGTGACAACATGTATGTCCCTTACACCATCACTTTTAAATTTGTGAATCATATAGATTTCTTATTATGGCTCTCTACCTGTGACCTATCTTGTATATGCATGTAACAACCTAAGACTCGTATGGTTTCGTTTTGGTCATTGCAGAAGTGTTGTTGGTGAACTAGATGAAGATCTGGATTCTAATCTGGATTTGTCAAAACTTAGAGCTCATCCCTTAAAACCTGTTGTCCATTGAGGTGAAATGCAATGTATTGGTTGTTAATGGATGCATGCCTGTTTGTTGGAAAAGGTTTGAAAGTTGCTACATAATTAGGACAGTAAGCTATGAAACGATGTATAAGAATATGCAAACAGCATAACGTTACTAAATACTAAAATATTCAGACAACATAATATTACTAAATATTATGATTTTGCTTCTTGATGTTTAGCATGTAAGTGTTGTTAAACGAATGAATGCAACAACTTCTTCGACTACCTAAGATGGGAGAAACTCTCTTCTATTTGGCAATCCACTTTATATGATAAAATAGAATTTCACTTTTGATTGTGGGAGGAGTTTTATTGTACTCTTTTTTCTTATATAGTAATAGTTTCACCGTTGATTTGTATTTGTATTTTTCAAAAAAAAAAAAAACTCTTATTTTCTAATTTCTTTTAATTTTTTAATTGAATTTTTTTCTATCTAAATTTAGGTTATTTATATTGTCATATTTTTAATTTTTTGTTTTGTTTTTATATTAAAATTGTTTTTTATTTTATTTTAACTACCCACTCTTAAGATTTATTATTTTTTGTATATCTTTTGTAGAAATATAATTTTTAAATTTTAATTTTAACTTTTCAAATCAATTATACATTTTTTTAATAATCTTTAAATTTTTCTTTTATTCATAAATTTTTATTTCTATCTAAATTAATTATGTATACATTTTATAATTTGAAATATTTTCTAAATATTTTTCTTTTAACTTATATTTTTTTTGCAATTTTTAAAATTTGAAATTTCTTTTCAATATTTTTCTTTTCATTGATATTTGTAAATTTTACTTAAATTTCAAAAACTTGCATAAGTTGCCTGCTTAAATTTAAAAAACTTGCGTAACTTTACTTTGTCTTGGGATAGGTTAAGCATGCACTCATATGAAAATGGAGCTCATCAGTCTAAAAAATCCAAAAAATAATAATTTCATATTATAATTTTGTATTAACATTCAATAATGACTATAAAATAACTCAATAAAATATAGTGATTTTATAGGACAAACCAGAATATGGCGCATGCAAGCCATATGCATAAACTCTGCCGACGTCAAGTAGCTGACAACTACATCTGGAGTGGTATTAGACTCGTGTCGATCACCACTAGTATCATGTGTTTCCCGTAGAATCTTCAGAACCCTCTGATGGTCATCATTAAACATGCTTCTGTGTGCTGTGTCGGCTTAATACCCCCCACTCCCTCGGACCGAGATGAATCTTCCCTGAGAGGCGTTTGGTTGAAGGTAAAATTTATGAATAATAGGAAAATGTTATTACTAGAAAAATGGTTGATAAGTGAATTTGGTAAGAAAATGTAAAAAAAGTTGTTTGGTTGGAAAAAAATTTACCGGAAAAATTAAGTAAATTTTATAAAGTCTACATTTGGTTTTAGGTAAAATATAGATGGGAAAAAAAGTTGCTAATACAAAAATAACCCTATTCTTAAAAAAATTTCACTTTCACACACTCTAGCAAGGGTACGCTCGTCATCTGATTATGCCCAATGTGACCATTTAGGTAGACAACCCACAATACCACATCTGAAGTGAGAATATGTGGCCATCTATCTTGGTCCAATAGACATGCAAATTGGTAAGCTGGGATACTGATTTAGGTAAGCAAATATTGGAAACAGTTCAACAAAACAAGGTCACTCTACAATCCCACTTCTCCAATGACTATCTATCTCATCAGATTCCTCCAACCAGACATACCCTTAAGGCGAACCAACATCAAACTTGTGCTCAGATGAATGGTCAAATGATGATGACGAAGATGAAAAGGCCATAACCCTAATTTTAATTTAAATAATTATTTTCACTATAATAAATTTTTATTAACTACATAATTGATAATTGGTATAATTGTTAACTCTTCCCTGCAAAGTTAATTTTGGGTTTATATTTGATGATTTAGTGCCTAATTTTATCAATAATTCCCTTTTTATATTTGATGATTTAGTGCCTAATTTTATCAATAATTCCCTTTGGTTTATATGATGATATATGCATTATTCTTGTCTTTTTATGTTTTGAATGAAAAATATGCTAAGTGAGAGAAAGTCTAGAGATAGGGTCATGAGGGAAGAATGAAAGATATTTGGGAGGGGTGGGAGTGTATATATGGCACAACTAGTTGCGTACAAAATGGGGCGGAACTAATTTCATTTTATTTGTATATAATTTGCAAACGACATTATTTCGATAATTTATTTTTAAAAATGCAATATTTATATTTTTATCCTATATATTATTATTATTTATTTGTATAACATACTAAAACTAAGAATACATAATATCATAACACTACGAGAATATTAATAGGTTGTAATTTCAATTCATAAGATAAGTAGTGATTAAAATAAAAACTAAACCTAAATTCTAAACTGGCAAAGTCCTTAATTTATTTATAAATTAGAGTAAATATCTTTTTGGGTTCTAAACAAAAACACGAAATTTATTTTAATTTCTTAAAAAAAAAGTTGACTTGTGATACCTCTAAAATTTTAGTTCTTTGAAATTGTGGTCCCTATGAAATGTGATAGGTTATTTTACCTATTATTTTTTTTTGCCTACCTTTGTCTACAACTCTCCAATACTGTTAGATCAGAATCTCAAGAAGATAGAGTAAAATAAATGTTAGTTAAGATTCTAATCTAACAGTGTTGGAGAGTGGTAGGCAAAGATAGGCAGAAAAAATAGTAGGTAGAAGGGTTTGGTGTTTGTCATTTCAAATGACATAAGTTATGTCATTTTAGGAGAGAGATAGACACAAAAAATAAAAATCATTGGAGAGAGAAAGTGGGTGGGTTTTTTTAATTTAAATTTTAATTAAATTTGTGTGTGTGTCTATCTCTATCTTAAAATGACATAACTTTATATCATTTAAAATTATAAATATTTTTCCCTTTTTGATAAGGGATTAAAATGAATTTCTTTGCTGAGGACCCAAAAGGGTGTTAACTCTATAAATTAAGTCAATTTTAAAATATTTTTGCTTTCAAAAAATCCTCAAAAATAATATGTAAATAATTTTGAACATGAATATTAAAAATGATAATGTGCTCTTTAATCTTTGAAATGTAAGATCCCGCTAAAAATAGGGTAGGCGAGTTGACCCGCTGTGGTGAGTTTGTAAAAAATATCAGCTTTTGAGTTTAAAATAAAATATTTTAAAAAATAAACAAACATATTAATGCTAATCTTTTATTTCTTATCTCTAACTTCTAAATATTTCTCAGGTTTAAAATAAGCTTCAAGCAATAAGTTAAAGGCAAAAGAATGATTTATGCCAATAATTTCATTTAACATAACAATACAAATCATATCTTATAATTAATTAATAAATTCTAGTGTTATTATATAACCAAATAATGACATCAAGCATATGAATATTTTGCAAACGAACACATCACTACATTAAGAATTTCACAAGAATTTAGTATGATTTGTATAGATATTAGATATTAGCATTTGAATTCAAAAATAGACTTAAGTTTCTTTTATTTTTTGTGTTAATCTCTTTCTGTCCAATAAAAAATGAATAAAGAAATCATCTTCGCAGTAAAATAATAACATTATGGCCCTAAAAGAGAAGATTTTGTCTCATATAACAGTCATTCACATAGATCAATCGAACCATAATTTAATAAATTTTTTTTTAAAAAAAAAATGACCTATAGATCAACCAATTTAATAGTTTAAAATGACCTATGGGTCGACCCATCCCATCCCACCCCACTGCTAACCCTTTTTAACTTGCCCCACACATAGGCAGTTTATGTTGAGTTGGTAGGTTGAAATACACAACTCAATTTGCCCCGTTTTGGCGGGTTGACCCATCGGGTTCAACTCACTTTGTCAAGTCCAATATGTATCGGGTCCCTATTTTGTTATTACTAGGGGTGTAAATGGACTGTGCTAGTCTAGTTTGAGCTTAAATAGGCTATGTCTTCGTAAAATACTTTAAGTGCTTGTTTGGATCCTCTTATTTTTAAGCTAGAAGCTACTTATAAGCATAAGCTAGGCCAAACAGGTTTTGGAAAAAGCTCTTATAATGAAAAGCTCTTTTTTTTATAATGAAGAAAAAGCCGAAAATTAAAAGCTCCTAGGAGGAGCTTTTTTTTAAGCTCTTATCTGTTTTTCTTGAATTGTGTGCTTTTTTTTAAATGAAGAGTGATAAAGATAGAAAAAGAGACAATTTTCTTGAAATATGTGCTTTTAAGTAATTTTTAAGCTAAATTTTTTTTGTAATTTCCAAACAGCTTTTAGCTTCTTTTTTTAAGCTCTTTATTTTCGCTTTATCTTATAAGTAGCTTCTAGCTTAAAAATAAGAGGATCCAAACAGGCTCTAAGTCTGGCCTGGTGTAGACTACATTATAAGTGAAAGTTAAATTGATCTTGAAGGCCGAAGCATGTGAGAGGGAAAAACTAAATTTTTCATACGGAATCACACATGCAATCAAGACTCGTGCTTTAAGACAACATGATGTTACTTTTGTTTGTGATTCAAACACCAAGGAGATCAATGTAAGGTTTGAAGGGTTCAAACCCTCTAACGTTGATCCACACCACCCACGTCAAGATGCAAGAACTCTTCTTGAAAAGCCACCAATTGATCACCACAAAAGCTTGCTAGGCGTCCAATGTGTGAAGGAGGAGGCTAGGTTAAGGTGTTTAGAAGAGTGAAGTTTTCAGCTTAAAACTCCACAAAAGTGGCGCATGGATTTAATGATATATGGTTAGGTTATTTTTCAAAACCTCTTAAGAAAAACCTAACAAAAGTATGACCAAAGGAGATGAGAGAACTGTCAAAATTGGATCAAAATTTTCTCTAAAAATCTGACCATTAGTAGCGCACAATAGAGATGAAAAATGGGGTTGTTGAAAAATCAAATCTTGCCAACAACCTCCTATCATATCCTCATGATATCAAGTCAATATCTTAACAAAAAGTCTGACTTAACAACATCATATGGCAAGCCATATGGTGCGCCCAATTCAGTCCCAAAAACAGTCCAGATACGTTGTGTAGTTGCATTCAAATTTGAACCAACTAGCTCACTGATTCTCTCAACAAACCAAATCTGATTTGGAGCTTATTTGGTTGACAAGAAGACACTCACAACAACCAAAGTGGCGCCCCAAGTTCAGCCTTAAATGTGATCAAAGATCTCCTCTTGATACTACGGATTTGTTCCAACAAGATATTATCTTATCCTTTTGTTATGAAACAACTTTTCATAGCCAATTCAAATTCGAATTCAAACATTTAAATTCAAACGTTCAAACATTTAAATACAAAATTCAAAGGGATAGGATATTGTGACACCCAAGTTATGTTACACCCATGTGACACCCAGTCAATTTCACCGTTAGATTGCTTATATTGATCCAACGGTTATATTTATTTCCATCTTTGTATGGTCATGATTTCCCAAATTTAAAGTGAAAGCATTAAATATAGGAAATCATAACCATAAAAAGGTAGAAATAAATATAAAATATTAAATTTGGGAAATCATGACCATACAAAGATGGAAATAAATATAACCGTTGAATCAACATAAGCGATCTAACGGTGAGATTGACTGGGTGTCACATGGGTGTAACATAACTTGGGTGTCACAATATCCTATCCCAAATTGAAATTATAAATTTAAATTCTAAATTCTAAATTCAAAATTCAAATTCAAAATTCAAATTTCAAAATTCAAAATTCAAATTTCAAATTTCAAATTTCAAATTCAAAATTCGAATTTCAAAATTCAAATTCAAAATTCAAATTTCAAATTTCATATTCAAAATTCAAAATTTAAATATTTGATAATTAATTTAACTAATTAAATTAATTAGTAATGTCTTGGACCATCCAAGCCCATTACATGATCCATGCGCCCTTTCCCCTTTTGGTGGGCATCTAAACTTCTTCTTGGGCTAACAACCATTATTAGGCCCAATACCTTTAATGCTATATCATCATGACAATAAGGTGTTAGTGTGTGACCCATTAGATCCAACATAGCCACTGACATAAATGGGCTCAAGCCCAACAAGCCCACAACCCATTTAATGACAACACAGAGCACTACCAATGCTTTGTTGCCCCAGAACTAGTTAGATTAATGACTTGATCATCCTATTACACATATTTGGTTACCGTATGTATTTCCTTTCGTCTCTGTTACCTTCCCATTAAACCTAGGGTGAGGATACGTATCAACCCTTGCGGTTTAGGGTAAGCTTTAATTCGAAATAGGGAATCTTCAATTTACTGACTCTAAAGGCAGATCATCTCATGATCTCTTTTACTATGCATAGATTCCCGAGTCCTGTAAATGTCATCCCGATTTCTCCGATTTACAGATAACCTAATCCCTTACAGAGATTTGACGAATTCCTTCAGCTTATAACCCTAGGCATGTGCTCTTTCAGGACATGCCCAAAAGTATACCTATGAGTCTCCATGTTTCAGGCAGACGAGGTATACAATCAAAACATGCCTTCTAGAACACAGTCTAGGTGACAACTTATGGTCTAAGGAAAGACATACCCAAATATTAAGAGACTGCTCTAATGATACTTTTGTAAGATTTCCTCATAGAGTCTCTTTGTGGGTCTGTTCAGTGCGAGCTATACCCTTAGAGGTCCACCCATGACTTTAGCTAAGACATCTCCATATCTGTAGCTCATGAGGTCTTTACCTTGCATCTGAATACAAGTAGATAAGTCGTGCTAGTCTTACCCGAGATCACTGATCCCCATTCTCAGTGTCTCTAGACTAGGAACATAAAATTAGGAATAAACATCCAGTATCCTTGAATCCTCATGATCGTGATCTCATCACAGATACTCAAGAGATTCTTGATACCTATTTTATTCCAAGGGGTTCATCCAGTTACTCATATAAAATATTAATTATAATATTGAGACAAAATATGAAACAGGATAAAGAGTGCTTTTTATTTATTTGCGACAATATAAAAGGTCCACATATGTCCTAATCTAATCAAAAGATTATCTCTAGGACATCCATATACTAACAAGCTCCCACTTTGCCGACGTCAAGTAGCTGACAACTACATCTGGAGTGGTATTAGACTCGTGTCGATCACCACTAGTACCATGTGTTTCCCGTAGAATCTTCAAGCCATAGACAGTCAACACAACCTCAGTATGAAATAGCTCCCAGAGTCAAGTCATAGGCAGCCTACATACCATGATCACTGGCCAGGATCCTCATAACATATATCATCAGTGCATCATCATAACATCAAGATCATATAACATCTATATGAATGTGAATGAATGCACATATACATCATACCATATACTCTCATACAATACAACCATAATGCCCACCATCATGGTGGGGCCACAAGAGAGAGGAGTCAACTAGAACTAGGAGCTTACCTCAGTGAGCTTATCAACAACCCAACTCCAACAGTCAATACGTATGCTCCCAAACACTCTCAAGTGCCAAGCTCTCTAGGCCAACCTAGAGCAGGAATCATTTACATTATTAATACTCAATCACTTAATGATTCCACATTACATTCTTACATGCCAATAATATGCCCATCACAAGTCTAGACCAATTGTTACTTATTATTTATTTTAGTGCATTATTATAAGCCACTACATTCTTTAATCATTTACATAACTTAGAATCCTCTTCTAGACTCATCTAGGTAACTTAGATTATTTTCAACTCATCCAAGACATATAGTTACTTATTATAAGTTACTAAGGGTTCCCCTAAGCCCACTTAGCTTAAATATCACTTTTACTGTTTTTCCATAACTGTACATGCTTCTGTTTTCTAGTCACTGAGCGCAACTCACTTGTTATAAAATTCTCATATTTTAGTATGTTAATCTATACTCAATTACATTTCCAAAAAGGTATCACATGCCTCATTTAGAGTACCCTAACTCCGGTTATCACCATTTGAAGTTGGACAAGCAAAGCTGTTTGCCAGCTCAGAACAGGGCCCTAAACATCATTTACCATTTCTGCGATTCTGGAAAATATACAAAACCAATTTCTCTCAAAATTTTATGTAGACAACTAGACACCTGTATCTTTAATTCTACATATTATGAGTCTAATTTGAGTAAGCACAGAGGGAGAAATAATTCGTGGAAGTTGCAGCCATGTACAGCCCCTGCACATGGCCTCCCTGTGCAGTCCTCACTCAAACGAACATACAGAATGGAATACATCTTCAATTGATACCAAATTTTGACACCAGATAGCTAACATCTCAAGCTTCAATTTTATATAAGGCACAGCCCTATATGACCTCTGTGGAGGGAGATATTATCTCCCCAATTTTGCCTGAAAAAAGATTACTTAGCCTTAAATGTGTTTACTTAACAAACCTTAATTACTTTTGATTATAAATCCTAATTCACATTAATTCTTGGATTTTTCTATTATTAAGTCACATTATGAAATCTTCTTGGTCCCATTATGTCATGATACTTAAATTTTACTAATTACTTAATTAGTGTACCTAAACCCTACTTTAGTCCAATTTTAGAGTTAATTCCTTAATTACTTTTGTTAATTAATTCCTACCCTTAATTAATCCCCTAATTCATCATCTCCTTAATTTTAACACAACTAAACCCTTATATAATTTATTGGGCAGATTTGATGAGCTATTTTAATTAGATTTTTTAGCCATTATTAATCATGATTACTGAGTTTTACTTAGAGTTAACCCACCTAGTTAATCTTTCTAATCATTTTTCACACTTAACAACTTAATCACCTTTTTTTTTTGTCATCAAACCCTAGCCTCCGTGGACATGGCTGAACTTTCATGTAACATTTTTAGGATTCAAGTTCATTCTTTTTCATGAAATCAATATATACACGGAACATGAATCTTGTAGAAATTATATAGTGAAACTTGCTGCCAAAAATTAAGTGCTTGTGCCAGCTGTTCAATTGGGGTGGTGGTATTTACAAGATTAATGTGTCAAAAGTGGATGAAGTTTTGGAATCATAAATATAACGTTGGATATTGGTGAGATAAATGGAAAAGCATAAAGACCAAAAAGAAATCAGCATCCACTGCCTGCGGCCGCGAACTTATTAATTGAAGGAACAAAACCATGACTTTCTTCTTTCTGTGTGAGAAGAAGCTCGCCTAAAACCAGAACCAGAACATCTTGCCAAACGGTTCCACAAGTTCCTGCTAGCATTGCAAGGAACTAAGAAAGGCGCAACGTCTGTTCCTAAGCAAAGGCTGGGGTTGATTTTGAATGAGGAGAATCTCTGGCAGCTCAATGAGCGGAATGATCTTGAGGGAGAAGAAGTTTTGGAAGCCTAATTTAATGAGACTTGGCTTAAAAGGCCTTGAGCTGGCTTCATATATTATTATAATCAATAATATATTTTTTACTACTTTTTACTATAATAAACAAAACATAAGTAATATATTTTAGCATGAAAGATATAATTATATGTGAATTAAGTGAGTTCAATGATTGTCTTTTCTCTGACGAAGGAATATAAAAATTGATGCATTTATAAATGATTTTTAAGCCAAATCTTTAATTTTTTTATAAACAAATCAAGTCAAGCCTAAAATTTAGCTCGTATCAAACTAATGGGCCAAGTCAAGCTAAAAATATTTTTCATAGGTTTGGCTCGTTTAAACTAAAACTTGACTCGGCCTAGCTCATTTATGTTCATACTTAAACCTATTGCAATTATAATCTATTAGTAATATCCTAAATATATATATAAAAAATGTTTTTATTATATAAAATACCAAAAATAATTTTAATAAAAAAAACACTGAGTCATAAAATGTCAAAAATGTTCTAATTAAAGTAAAAATTGTGCAGGAAGGAAAATGCATTATTCTTCTAATTCATTTCTTTTAATTCTTAATTAATTCTCAAATTTACAATTTAATGGTTCAGGTTATCATAGTTTTAATCAAAATGAAAATATTAAAAAAACTAGTTGTTTGCTGAAGACTATACATAACTTGCAAGAGCTAATTGATCATTTTATTCCTATTTTAAATTTTGCAAAATGATCAATCAACCTAACCGGAAAACAAAGATATTGAATGCACCAGATAAATCACCATATTAATATGCTTTTCCTTGTCTTCTTATTTAGATTTCTATTTAGTCTATTAAAATCAAAGTGCTGAGAAGCTTCAAAACGCTTTTCAAAGTTGACATTCATGAAATTCTTTCAAAAACCTTTTCTTTTAAAATGCATGTGAACTGTGACTTTTACTTCTGATAGTTTCTTATATTAAGAAAAATGTTTGAAAATTCTTTGTTTACAATTTTCTATTATTGACTTATTCTTAAGTGAATCTACTTAACCACTGTTTGAGAGAGAAAAGAAAAACCTCGTGTTTTTTTGCCTACATCAAACTTTTTAATGTAAGTTCAAATATATTTTATTTTTTTTTGAAAGATTAAGTTCAAATTTTTTGAATGCTATCAAAATTAGTAACCAAGGTTCAAGGGTCTAAAAACATTTCATGTCCTAACCAAGCAAGTAGTGATAAGAGATTGACCAAGCATCCGTCCCAATTTTTCTCCCCATTGGAGGCTAAATTGTACAAATCATCAAAGTCCCCGATTCATATTGAAACAATCTAATGAGATATTATACATTAACAATGTAAGCTTGATAGACAATTTTGTGGATGTGAAGACTGAACTTTCAAACACACCAAGCAGTGCTGCAAATGGGAATAAACTACTCATCATCGTCCGGGTCAAAATCCTTAACCTTCACATCAGCATCTTCTCCATACTGGATGCAGTTGTCAATTTGGGCCAATACATATTGTATACTGTAAATGAGAACAATCCAATAGTAAGTATAAAATAAAAATGGCTTCATTTTTGGGGTAGGGCTGAACTAATGAAGCAAAGGATGTGAAATGTAAAGTTCAATGACTTGCACTACCCTTTGGATAGGTTAGTAATCAATGACGTGCAGACTATTCAGCATCAATTTTCTGTTTTCAACCTTGAGGACAAGGTTGTTTCCCCACAGGGAGGTATTGTTACAAACATAAATACAAGGGAACACAGGAGGCAGTCAGTTAGATTAGTTAGTATAGGGTAGTTAGTTGGAGGCTTGTCACAATAGTGTAATTGCATGTATATAAGGGGATATACCCCTCTTTTAGAAATAGCTTTTGACAAATATTGAGTTAGGCTGAGAGTGCTCAGTTGAAAGGGAATGCCCCTTGTGAAGAGAAGTGTCTCTTGAATGTACCTTCCATTTTCTTGTCAATGAACAGATTTTTCCTTCCATTTCCATTCTTTTATTTCATTCTTCATTTCTGCAATATCAATTCCTATCTCTAACAACCAGAATCGTAACAGTGGTCCGACCTGCCAGATCTTTGAAGGGGTGAATGCCATGGGAGGAGGGGCTTTGAAGAATTCTGGAAGTCATATCAAGAAGACCAGCGATTCAGAAGTCAATGAAAAGTTGCAGAAAGCAATAGAGATTCTTGATAGGTTGGTGGAGAAATGGGAAACACCAATTTACGAAATCAAGAAGCACGATGTTGATGGAACTCTTGCAGATCCAAAGCCAGAAATGGATGCACTAATTGAGAAGGAGGAGACATCAACCTTTGAAATAAAAAAGGAGCACAATATCAATGGCACTGTTCTGGAGGAGAAATTGGAAGAGAGGTAGTTTCAAAGCTAGAAACTAATACAAAAAAAAAGGAGTCGGAAGATGAAGAGAAGTCTAACATTCTAGCAGAAGATGATGTTGAAGAGGAAGCGCCAGCCTTTGGAATCAAGAAGACAATCTGGGACAGAAAAAGAGATTTTTTCTGTCATGTATGTGGGTGGTGAAAAAACAGAGCATGACACCAAGAAGGAAGAAGAAACAAAAATATTGGAGAAGGCACAAGATGAGGTAGATTTGAAACCCATACCAAGTATGAAGGAAATTGAAAAAGAAGATGAAGATGCAAAAATGGGTTATGTTTTTCAGAATTTAGTGTTCAACAAGAAGTTGGATGAGAAACAAAAATGGGAAGCTCCACCAAAGCTAGTGAATATAGACTTGCCCATTAAGGTGGAGAGGGTATCAATGGGAGAGGGTAATTGGAATCCGAACCTGCAGACCCATTCTCCATCGTTGTTCTTGGGTGGGTGTGCTAACTACAAGATGGTGAAGCAAAGGAAGAAGTCAGCGAGTGCAGCCATGGGGCATATTACAGAGATTAAGCTAAAGTGTAGCATGTTACGGAGTTCACGGTGAGTAACATGTTCTACCAGCCAAAATACAATGAAATCCAGGTTCTTGAACAATTATTTAAGTTTGAATTCAAACTCACAACAGCAAATTTGGCATTTTAATTCACGCGCACAGCATAATTGATGTACCAAAATATTTGATAGAATGGTCATGAAGACAAACAAATCTATCATATTTTCTTGGGCTACAACACTTGTATTCTTCCCACGGTATTCATATTGTAATTTCTATTTGTTTCAACCACTAAACCAGAGAGGCAAGTGATACAGCTCGACCATTGATCAACAAGCCCACTACTAGGAGAGTATATCAAAGGAGGAACCAAATCAATAAAGGAAGTTCAAGGAGTTAAACAGTTATTTGAAGGAATAAAGAATTAGTGATTATGCTAGTTACAAGATTGAATAAAGAATTCAAAGAGAATTAGTGATTACGTCAGTTACAAGATTAGTTAAGGAAATTTGAGATGTCAAGTTAGTTAAAAAGTAGGAGGAATAATTCTAGAGTAAAAATAGGTTACTGAGTCAGGGTTTGAAGGTATCATGATTGTAATCAGAAAATTGAGGTATTCCTCAGTGAAAAGGGATACTTCCCCCAACAGTTTCTTGTTTCCAATAGTCCGAATTTGTTTCTAAAGTTTTAGACGAATCAAGTCTAAAATGTGTTTACAATCACATCTCAAAGCCTGCAACCAGTAGACAAGTCATGGCCAAGATTTTTGAGCAGCACTGGAAACACAAGACGCAAGATCCATAATTTGAGTTCATCTTGGTTCACGCCACATTTTTTTCTTTCTTCAATAAAAATAATTTCTACCAGAGCCTTCAATTTTAATATTTCAGCATCATCAATGACATTTACTCAAAGCCAATTAATGATACAGCCACCAGAGCAAAATCATATCCCTTATATGCAAACAGCATAAGATCCTTCAAAAAAAGAAAAGGCAGCAAGGACAAGCAGGAAAAAGATAGAGAGGCTGTACCTTTTGTCCTTCCTCAAGTCCAGTGGTATAAAACTCACCATGCTATAATTATTCACCTGTTGCAGAAAAAATGAATCAACATCAACATCAACAACACCTTTATCCCAAATTAATTGGGGTCGGTGGTAGATGAACCCACATGAAAGATACAAAACGGTTGAAAAAAAAATAAAAAATAAAAATAAAAAAAATAAAAATAAAATAAAAATAAAATAAAATAAAATAAAAAATAAAAATAAACAAATAAAATAAAAATAAAAAATAAGATAAAATAAAATAACAATATATGTATATATAAATAAATAAAAGTAAAAAAGAAAGGGACAAGAAGAAGTGGGGGAAATGAAGGGGAAAAGGACTAAAAAGGGACCATCTGGAACATAGGAATAACAGCGGGTCTAACCCTCCACCATACTTATAGCTTTTCTCCATTCCGTTCTAAGACATACTGTCCGCCAATCTATATCCCACTCCATTAAATCTTGTTTTACTACTTTCCCCCAAGTAAGCTTCGGTCTACCTCTGCCTCTTTTTGTGTTGAGCTCTTGGTAACAAACTTCTGTTCTTACAGGAGCATCCATGGGTCTTCTCATCACGTGCCCAAACCACCTCAATCTATGTTCTCTCATCTTCTCGGCTACCGGTACTACTCCGACCTTTCGTCGAATATCTTCATTTCTTATCTTATCCATCCTTGTGTAACCACACATCCACCTTAACATCCTCATCTCTGCTACTCCCATCTTATGCTCATGTTGCCTATGTGCTGGCCAGCATTCTGCTCCATATAGCATTGCCGGTCTTACTGCCGTTTTATAGAATTTTCCTTTTAACTTCAGGGGGATTTTGCGGTCACACAAAAAAGCAGATGCACTGCGCCATTTCATCCACCCTGCTCTGATTCTGTGATTTACATCCTCATCAATCTCTCCACCGTTTTGTAAAATGGAGCCCAAGTATTTAAAAACATCTTTTTTGGGTACCTCTTGACCATTTAGATGCACAGGTTCTTGGTCCTCATCTCGTACCAGAGAAAACTCACACTTCAGATACTCAGTCTTGCTTCGACTTAATGTGAATCCTCTGGATTCCAATGTGCTTCTCCACAATTCAAGTTTTCTATTAACACCCTCCTTGCTCTCATCAATAAGCACAATATCGTCTGCAAAAAGCATACACCATGGCACTTCCTCTTGAATATCTTTTGTTAGTTCATCCATAACTAAGGCAAAGAGGTAAAGACTTAGAGCCGACCCTTGGTGTACACCTACCGTGATAGGAAAATAACTTGATGATCCGTTACAAGCTTTTACACATGTAGTAGCCCCATCATACATATCCTTGATTGCCTTTACATACTTTAATGGAACCTTTTTCATCTCCAGGACCCACCATAAAACTTTCCTTGGAACCCTATCGTATGCTTTCTCAAGGTCTATGAACACCATATGCAAGTCCTTTTTCTTTTCTCGGTATCTTTCCATTAGTTGTCGCATCAAGAAAATTGCTTCCATGGTACATCTTCCTGGCATAAATCCAAATTGATTTACAGAAACCTTGGTATCTCTCCTCAAGCGATGTTCAATAACCCTCTCCCACAACTTCATAGTATGGCTCATTAGCTTAATGCCTCTATAGTTTGAACAATTCTGTATATCTCCCTTTTTTTTGTAGATAGGCACAATCATACTTTTCCTCCATACATCAGGCATCTTATTCGTCTGGAGAATCTTATTAAAAAGATTGGTCAACCATTTTATTGCCACATCCCCCAGGCCTCTCCACACTTCAATAGGGACACCATCAGGCCCTAAGGCTTTATTAGTCTTCATCCTCTTTAAAGCCTCCTTAACTTCATGTGTATTAATTCTGCGTACAAATCTTCTATTCATATCATCACACGCGTCCTCTAAGTCCACCTCGCTTGTATCTCCATCCCCATTATACAGCTTGTTGAAGTATTTCAACCACCTTTCATTTACATCTTCATCTCTCACCAGAAGTTTTTGATTTTCATCCTTGATGCATCTAACTTGGGTGAGGTCTTTACTTTTCTTATCCCTTATCTTTGCAAGTTTATAAATACCTTTTTCACCATCCTTGCTCCCAAGATTTTTATACAACCTTGCCTCTAGCTTATCGCACTGCTTTCTTTGCATTTTTTCTCGCCAATCTAAACTTTTGCAGGTTCTCTGCACTGGGACTTTTATGCAAAGATCTAAAGCACTCCTTCTTATGTTTAATTGCCTCTTGCACCTCTCCATTCCACCACCATGTTTCCTTTGTATGAAATCAATTTCCTTTGCTTTCTCCCAACACCCTCCTTCCCAAATTTTGAATACACTTAGCCATCTCATTCCATGTTGCATTTACTCCTCCATCAAACTCCCAAGGTCCTTCGTGCAACATTCTATCATTGAACTCTCTCTCTTTTCCCTCCTTAAGCTTCCACCACCTTATCCTTGGATTCTGAGCCCTCTTCTTCATTGTACGCACTTTGTTGAACCGAACATCCAAGACTACCAGCTTATGTTGCGTAGCGACACACTCTCCAGGGTAGACCTTACATTCGACACAAGAAGTTCTATCTTCTCTTCTAGCCAGAAAGAAATCGATCTGACTACGATTATGGCCACTATGAAAAGTGATTAGGTGTGACTCCCTTTTTTGAAAAAAGGTGTTCACTAACATCAAATCGTAGGCTAGTGCAACATTCAAGATATCTTCTCCAGTCTCGTTTCTCGTCCCATAGCCAAAACCTCCATGGATTCTATCAAAACCTCCATTGCTTTTACCAACATGACCATTTAGATCTCCTCCTACGAAAATCTTCTCCTCTCTAGGTATTCCCCTCAAAACCTCCTCCAAGTCTTCCCAAAATTGGCTTTTATCAGTTGGTTGCAATCCAATTTGGGGTGCATACACACTGAGGATATTCAGGATTAAGTCACCCACAACAAGCTTAACCAGAATAATCCTGTCGCCTTTCCTTTTGACGTCCACAACTTTATCTCTGAAACTTTTATCGATCATAATTCCAACACCATTTCGACTCTTGTTCGTACCTGTGTACCATAACTTGAAACCAGTTCCATCCACTTCCTTGGCCTTTTCTCCAGCCCACTTAGTTTCTTGCAAACACACAATATTCACTTTCCTTCTAGCAAAGACATCTGCCAACTCCCTCAATTTACCCGTTAAGGTTCCTATGTTCCAGCTTCCTAATCTCATCCTTAACCCCTGGGCTGTGCTTGCCCGCCACGCTCGCCCATCTGCGTGTTGGGACCCTGGCATACTTCTCACCAAATCCGGGTGAAGACCTGGCGCCTTGCCTTGGGGCAAGGACCCTAGCCCACTTTTCACTACACCCCGGGCCCGATGCAGCGCCTTGCCTTGTGGCAAGGACCCTAGCCCATTTTTCGCTACACCCGGGGCCCGATGCAACGCGTCGCTATGAAGGGTACGCCCCAACGAAAAATCATATAGGTTCATCACATAAAAATATAGCTGTTTTTTACGGCCGGTTCGCAACACCTGACGCCAACCCTCCTCCTTTATCCTGGCTTGGGACAGGCCATACATGCAAGCACACATGGGCATACTTCTCACCATACATGTTGCAGAAAAAATGAATAAATAGAATAAATAAAATAAATAAACAAGATGATGGATCGAAAACAAAATATTGCAGAATTTAATCAATGTTCCAAAGAAGCTTCAGCGGTAAGAAAATAAATCCTGAATGACTGTTCCAAAATGTGAGTGATATGGGAATGAGTTGCAATATGTAACCTTCATTCCTTTTTAAGATTTGGAATATGCAAATGATGGTAACATCACTCCATTCCCATGATATTTACAGATAAATGGAATGAGAATTATGTCCACATGGAAACAAAAACCCTAAGAAATTCATAATTTCCACAGAGTTCCGAATGATAGATTGCAAAACTAAAATCACACTTGTTGATTGGCACCACCTATCTGGCAATAAAGACACTAAATTGAAGTGAATTATGAAATCAGAAAAACAAAAATAACCTAAATAAAAGCTAGAGGAACGTTTAATTTGCCTGAACTGCAACATTGACATAAAATCTACAGGAACATTTGATTTGCCTGATGTCTATAAACAGGTGATTTCGTTCCAAAACAGACTTTAACAGATTTCTATGTCAATAGATTTCTTAGTTAAAAGAAATTTTAATTTACATTGGATTTTTAATTATAAATAAATTTTTACTAGATAACAGATTTATGTCAATAGATTTCGAAGTTGAAAGAAATTTTATGTTTTGGACTTTTCTAATTATAATTAAATTTTACTAGATTAGACATCAATATACATCTTCACTTGTACTTGCAAGGACAACATCCTAAATACTCTTAAGCACTGTTTTCATTTTTATACTTAATAATTTATTTTATACATCAACCAAGTTAATACATCAAATACTAAATTTAAGATAAAAACATAGAATACCAAAAAAAAAGAAAAAAAAGATAAAAACATAACAGATTAAATCAGAAAGATTTTGGATAGTTCACAATACAGTTCTACAAACATTTGCATTCATTATTTACTTGTTAGTTGTTATTAAGTATTAAAGTAAATATATATACCATGATTTATACATTATCAAAATAAACGCCATAAAAATTAAGCATTAAAATTAACGTGCAATGCAGGTAAGAAAAATTAATAATTATTTAAAGGGATGAAAGCATTATATATCTTGAAGTGGCGTGCAGTGACTAAAGGAGAGGAGCTTCACGGATATTATAGCACAATGGGGTTAGTGTAGTGAACACATGAGTTGTTTTTTCAGTCTATAAGAAGGAAATATATTGGAGAAATTGGAATTTTTTTTTTAAATAAATGGCCCACTCCCCAAGAAACAGCCTCTTTGCAATTATGCAAGGGTAAGGCTGCGTAAAAGGATTGCCTCCACCCCACACTCGCTAATCAGGTTTAACGGGGAGTGGTTTTTTTTAATAAATGGTCCACTCCAGATATGTGAAAATCATGGGTAGGAATGCACTCAGCCAAAATATCATACCAATAGAAGGAATGTCTCCCTGGGAATTTCACATGGAATGCAATCACTTTCATGCTTGCTAAACATCACCTATGTATTATTTTTCTATTTAAAAATAAGAATCAACTTGAATACTTATTTGATCATTGACTACAAAAATCAACCACACTTCAGTCTAAAGCAATGCCAATAAAATCGTTATCTGTTTTCCCTGATAGTACTCTCACATTCTACAATATGACACAGCATATCACCCAGATTTTAATCAATCGCGTACCATTGAAAACAAATTAAATCAATGCAGTTTATACTTTATCATAGTATTGGCCAACAACAAAATCATAGATTAGCAAACAAAACATTTTTTAAAAATCATAGATTACCCACCAGTTCAATCAAAGCTTTATTCAGCTTAGCAAACTGAGGAGCCATCCGTTGATTCAATTCAGACAGTAAAAAGGTGGGCTCTGGATCCAAGAATCTAAGCATAAATTAAAAAAAAAAAAAAATACATCAGAATTTAAATGAATAAAGTGGTTAAAACATTAGGGAAAGAAATTTAGTAACAGTAATTACTCTTCAACATCCTTTTTGTTAGTCACAAGGTCCATTTTTGAAAGGATATTAACATGAGGCAGTTCAAGTTGAACCATTGCAGAAAGGCATGCCATGCATCCACTTATAAATTTGGTCACATCTGTCATGAACTGGAAATGTTTCAAAATTATTAGTGTCAACAAAAATAGTAAGAATACAATAATTGGAAGTCAGAAGGAAAATGAGAGAGTCAACAGCTTAAAAGGAAGCATGATTTAACAAACTATCACAAACCTGTGAATCAAGTAAATACACAGCACAGACATTAAAGTTTTTCCGTTTCAAATGTTCCACAAAATTCCGAAGCATTGGCACATGTGAATAGAGTTCAATCTGACCTGCAAAACATTCTAATTCTAAGTTGATTGATTCCAATTTGTCAGGTCACTTGCAACCAAAAAACTTTATAAACAATTTTAAGCAAAATAATCTTTTAGGTCATGCAAACTGGCCAAGCAACTGTTTTCTTGTAACAGGACAATATATAATCTAAGCATTAGTTGCATTATACTACCAATTCTAATTTTGTGGCCTTACGTACTCATGTGACTGCATCTTATAACGATATTATCGCCTCACAATCACAAAACTTTCATAATTGTAATCATTGGATAATATATATATATAGATATAATACAAAAAGTTAGAGACAAGCACAGCTACCAGGGCAGTCAAAAACCAAGTAATCATCATCCAAATAATTGTCCAGTTCCTCAGTGAACCAATCATCTAGGTTATCTTCAAGATGTCTAAATAAAATAATTAAGGAAACAGAATTTTAAATCAAATTTCAAATAGCTAAAATAGTAAATAAAGGGGAAAAAGAGAAACAGAGAGATAGATAGAGATAAAATAAACAATGATGTAGAATTACTGTTTCAATGAAGCTTGTAAAGAAGATAGAAACAGAAAAAATTTAAAAAGATAAAAATAAAAATAAAAGGATACTCCATGCAGTATACAAGACCACCATTAGGACCTAATCCAAGTTCCTCCATAACATCATCCAGGGAAATGAGTTCCCTTATATCTGCAAGCATCACAACCCAAAGTAGCTAAGCTCCATGAAACAAAACATCTGAACCCACAAAAGCAATAACTACACACCACAATCTGCTTACCCATGGCAACAGGATAGTCAAAATTTTCAGCAGCAGGATCAAGGTTCACAATATGTATTGTTCGCCGTGCCGCAACACAGTGTTGGTACAAACTCGAGCAATACGTAGACTAATCGAGAAAGAAAAACATGCGAACTAATAAGCATCTCATCATTTAAACAAGAGGGGGAGGGGGAACAGCATTGCAAACAAAGCAAGTACATATCTAGTTTAACAGAACAAATGAGTCAAATACAATAAATTACCTTGCCACTACCAGCAGGACCTATAACAAGTTGTGCATAACCCATGATAGCCTTATCAGTTTCCAAGCAATTTCCTTTTCCCTCCTCCCAAGTTCAGATAGTGCAAAGACAATTGACAGCTCGAAAAGAGGCAAGAACTGCAACAGTAATGTAAGCAGCACACCAAACCGCGATGGCCAACAATGAATTCATGAAATGAGAGAAGGCCATAGACGACAGGGACCCAAGACAGAAGAGACAATACAAGAAAACCTGATAATGCTTTAACAAAAGTTTGCTTATTACCCATTTGTTGTTTTTAGTGCAAAATGCCAAATTTGCTAGTTTTCTCATCAATTGCACAGAAACCAAATAACGATGAAAGCATAAGCAACAAAATCGAATGGGCACAAGCAAATGGGTTACGATACAACAATCGGAAACCCAAAATTAGTACGTATTATGAGTTTCTAGTGCTAATGAACAAAGCAATGGTTTTGCTCAATCCAAAATCTATTCAGCCAGTAAAAATTCAAGCCCAACATACCGATTTTTAATGATCGGGTAATGAGATTGAATGAGCTTCGATCATGGCAGCAACCAGAGAGAGAGAGAGAGGGACAGTAATATAATAAAAAGAGATTAAGCTAAAGTCTGAAGGGTATAAGCTATTGCTAGGGTTTCTGACTTCCCTCTAAAAAGCACTCAGCACGACAAAGAGAATGAATGTAAAAAAGGTCGGAAAAAGTTTGAATAATTATAATGTTATTTTCATATGTTCGTAATTTTTCATATTTAATGCTTTCATATCACATATGAAGAATTATAACCATATAAAGATATAAATAAATATAACGTTGGATCAACATAATCAATCTAACGGTGAAATTAATTGATAGTAACACTAATTGATTATTACAATATCTTATCCTATAATTAATTTCAACTTTACTTTGGTGAAATATTGACATAAAACTGAGTTGGTAGTAAGAGAACTCAGTAACTGAAAATAAAAGAGCCTCAGTTCGACCACTTTTAAGAGGGGTTTAAATATCTCCATCTCTGACTCACCTCGCATTCCAAATTAGTCTTATAGTCGGCACAAAGAGTCAAAACTTTTGGAGACACCAAAAGAAGTCAACTCACGAGAGATAACTAGGGTTGGGTTAATTCAAAAGAAAAAGGTTGATATACAATTATATTGAAGTATATAGATTAAATTAAAAATAATTGTTATGTATAAAGATCAATAATATATATATATATATATATATATATATATGGGAAATGTTTTTCTTATGTTGTTGGAGATAAGTTATCTTATGTTAGTGAAACAAAATTATAAGAGGGGTCCACAAATAATTGGAGAGAAAAAAATAGAGGTGAGAATCACCTTTAGTATGTGTGCGTGGGAATTTGATTTATCGCATGTTGAATAAAATAAATATAATCCTATATATATATATAGGTACAACACTTCTACTACAACAGCAGAAGAGTTTTTTCTGCAGCCATAGACTCACAAAAATTTGTACCATGTTATTTTTATTTTCTTTTTTCAAAAAACATGGTGGGACCCATATTTGTTTCTCTCTGTTGGAGAATCTGAACCTCTATAGTAGTAAGAGACGTATAAAGCCACACACACAGATATATATATATATATATATATATATATATATATATATATATATATATATATATATATATATATGGCTTATCGTTTCTCAAGCTGCTTGAGATAATCTCATCTCCGGCTACTAAATCATAATCGTACAAAGATGGATCAATGGTGATAAAGGAAGAGAGAGAAAAAGGAAATCATAACCATTCAAAGATGAATCAATTAATATAAGGAAGTAAATAAATAAAACGACATAGTTTTGGGGTAGCCGGAGATAAACTTATCTCAAACTGCTTGAGAAATGTTTTTCCTATATATATATATATATATATTTATTTATTTATTTGTGTGTGTGTGTGTGGCCAAGATGGCTCTACCAATGGGCGTAGTAACAACATAGGTAGAGAGTGGAGAAGATGATCCCTCCTCCATGTGTGAGGGGGTATTTAGAGTGGAGAGCTCTCTATCTTGGGAGAGCGAACTGGTCAGTTCCATGAGTTGTTTTATCAAGTCATGTCTTGTTTTGAGACAAGACATACTGCCCACTATCAGTGTACAGGGGCAGTAGTGTAGAAAAAGGGAGATGTCTCAGTGGTGAGCCTCTATGGCTTGTCATAAGTGCCATCTAGAAGGTTCTAGATGTGGTTTTTAAGAGATTGGACCCAACTTGTGGGCTTAAGGTGACTATCCAGAACAGAAGACCCCCAGCTTGGTAGCTTGCGGAATCAGGGTGCCAAGATGTACGGTGTAACAGCCCATTACATACCGGTATTGTTAACATTGATTATGATATTAAGCGCAGTTACAATCACAACAGTTCATTTAAAAATACGAGTAAACTTTTTCCTTTTCATTATGTATTCAATTTAAAACAAACATAATACGTAATGATACAAACTGTGATCGCAACTAAAAACTAAACGCGAAATTAATATAATATATGCTTAACTATCATATATTACTTATTTTAAGTTACTAAGAGGTTCCCATAAACCCACTCAGAATAAATCTCACTTTTTCACTTTTCCTAACACTGAACATGCTACTGTCTTTTTAATATTGGGCGTGATCAACACATTATTAATTTTTCATATTTTAGTATGTTAAACTAGACTCAATTACCTTTCCAACAAAGGTATCACACGCCTCAATTGGAGTTCTCCAGCTCCGGTTATAACCATTTGAAGTTGGACTAGCAAAGCTGTCAACCAACTCCAAATAGAGCACCAAAACTCCCTCACCATTTCTGCGATTCTGGACGATTTAGAAATCCAATTTCTCTCAAATTTTTATACAGAATACGATATACCTTGAGGTTTAATTTGATGCATCATAAGCTTAATTTGAGTACGAATTGACCAGATTGGGTAGTTTGTGTTCTCTTCATCCTATAGGATGCTATACAACTCTAAATAGTACCAAATTTTACGAAAACATATCTGATATCTCAACCATTAAAATGGTTTATGGCACGTCCCAATTAGACTTATGTGGAGGGAGATATGCACTCCTAAAATTAACCTAAAAACTGATTATTTCTTAGAAAATTTGACGACATGTCCTTTGATTTATTAACAAATCCCACTCAGCTTTGGTCGGTTACTCGTAGTGTGCAATGTTCTAAGCAGGATACAATTTAACCAATTTGTATTACGCCGGCCTTCATGAGTTGTTTATTTGTTGTCATCGAGTATGAATTGTCTGGTTGGCGATGCTTGAGTGCTTTAAGAGAATCTTCTATTACGGCTTGCAATTGTGTTGTGTTGAACTTGTGTTGACAACCGAAATAAAAATGTCTTGATCATCTGATAAAATAAATTCGACAGAATTGCAGATCCGAGCTTCGTGAGAAAATAATATTGTAGATGAAAGCTTCTGGAGAGGAAATAAAGTTGTAGTGAAAGCTTGTGGAGAGGATAATGTGTTCCAAAATAGAGAGCGATGGAGATTCTCATGATAAATATATATATATATATATATATATATATATATATATATATATATATTCCCTTCTTCAGCAATAAAACTCGTTGGTGATATGAATGTATAATAAATAACGCCCAGTGACTTGGGTCTTTAATGTCTAGTTACTCAGATATGTTGCTCTATAATCATGACTAACAACAACTAAAATAATAGAATTTAAGTGACAATAAAAATATGCCTAGATGGGACGTTGGCCATATATATATTAGAGATATTTCAATCGGTTCATTACTTCATGACTAGTCCGATTCGGGACGGGTCCTCTTAGGTCTGAGATCAGAGTTGTCGTAATATCCCTTCGTGGTTGAAGAATCGCCTCGTCCTCGAGGTGGGCTTGAGTGGTGGATAGCCTAGTACCTCCTTAGGAATCTTCTGGAATGGGTGAAGTGAGAAGTGAGTGGTTGCCAGGTAGTTTGGTTGTGGAATCTTTCCACACCGTTGGATTAGTGGGGTTAAGTGGCAAATGAATGGTTGTGATTGAGAGTGGGGTATGGGGAACTAAAGTTGATGACGTTGCTATGTCTGGTTCACTCACCTTGATAACGTAAGGATTACAGGAAAAGTTAATGTTGTCACCTACAACTACTTATTTTGAAACCCTTCCTATCCCCTCCACAGTCGAATACGAAATCTGCCTCTAATCGTGGTTAGATGAAAGTAACTGCACGGTGTCGACCCCCATTTCGTTATTGAAGTCTGCTCCTGATGACGATAACTCCATTTTCGACGGGGTATGAATTTGGAGAGAGTCATTCTCCGTAATGGTCAGCGCTTTCTTCGTTGTAGAGGTTTCAACTACCAGAGATGGAACAGAAAAATCTGAACTTGGCTGGTTTCCCGTGTGATGTGTGGTGGTAGACATATCAGGTGACAAAGAATGATGCTCCCTCACATCCCTTTCGTCTTCCATGTTGAATCTTCCGGTGGTAGACCCTCCCATTGAATTAAAATTGTCGGATTTGCAGGTTGTCACGCTAGATTGTGCGAGAAGCCACAATGGCACATGGTTTGTGCATGGGTGGAAACTCTGTTGCAGATGATGAAAACTGGTGAACCTATTGTGTTTGGTTCGATCTAAAAGGTCTCAACAAGGAGACATGAAAAACAGGTGAATCCGTGAAGAGGACGACAGATCCAACTGATACGCTGTCAGGCATATGCATTCCAGAACATAAAAGGGACCATCGTATCAAAGACTTAGATTTTAGGGAGACCTTTGGTGAGCCGACAATTGTCTATACGGTTGCAGACACAACAACACCTTGTCTCCGATTGAAAAAGTAAAATCTTTACGTTTTCTGTCTATCGTGGCTTTCATTAGTTGCAGAGCTCTAATTAAATTATTTTTGACTTTGGTCAGAATGTTTGTGCATGAGATCAATTCAGAGTCCACCACTTCATTAGAGAAGGAGCCCAGGGTATATGCCAGCATGTTAGAAAATAGTTTACAGAATACAACCTGATATGGTGACAACCAGGTGGAGCTATGGACGGTGGTATTGTAATGGTATTCTTCCCAGGCTAAGTGTTTGGACCACGAAGAGGGAAAATCATGTGCAAAAGCACGAGGGTAAAGTTCTAGACTTCGATTAGAATGTTCTGTGACCCCGTCAGTTTGTGGGTGGTAAGAGGAGCTAAATCTAAGATGTGTCCCCTGTAGGCAGAAAAGGGTTTGCCAGAAATTGCTCAAAAAAAAGGGATCACGATCTGAGATAATGGACTGAGGCATAAGTGTGGAACCAATGCATTCTACGTAAAGAATATAAAGGTTCAACGATTTTGATGATAACAAACAAGCATGGAAAGAAAGCTTCAAAGTGCAACCATAAAAAAGAAGTCTAAAGAAGATAAGACTCAAGCTTCAAGAGAAGACTCTAAGTCCAAGCAATCTCAAAGTAATATTAGGACTTAGGATTATTTGAAAGTGAAATTGATTCCTTACGTGAACGAAGCTCAAAGTATATTTTTAAAATACATGCATTAATCATCGTTTATCATTTAAATGCATTCCTAACATGAAAATCTATTTTCAATGATTATCAAATACTTAAAAAGGTTTTGAAACTGACTTGGATCATGAGAAAACCATTTTGGGACGAAATCCAACCTTTTAACAGGTTGGTAATCAATTACCCAAGCAATGGTAATCGATTACCCTTAATGGTAATCGATTACTCACACAATGGTAATCGATTACCTACTGTGCAGAAGATAAAATAACGGCTATAAAATGACTAGTTTGCGAAAATGAGTAGAAAAACACCCATGAGGGCCCTCTATAAATAGAGACTACTATTCCATTGATTAGACAATACTTCTTGATCATTATTACTCATTTATATCATACTACTTGCATTATTCTTGTCTTCTTGATCATAAATTCTCTTTGAGCTTTATTCTTGTGAGAGTGTCAACACCCATAGTTTTTCAACTTGTATTATTTGTACTTTGAGAGTACTTAATCATTGTTAAATACTTCCATTTGATTTCTTGATAAGTTAGGGGAGTGAACCCTTTAAACTTGAGAGGTCACCAAATTCCTAAGGAAATTTAGAGTGTAACATTGTGAGGCATCAAGAGCCCGAAGTCTTGAAAGGTTGTAGTGGTTTGTCAAGCACCTCTGAGCTTGATAGCTAGTGAAAAGATTTGATCAAGCGGATTCAGTCTGGACGTAGGTCACAGTGGTGGTAACCGAACCAGGATACATCTAGTTTGCAATTTCTCTAACCTTAAACTCCTTACTTTAGTATTGAAAGTGCATTTTTAGATTGTGTTTATCTATTTGCTTGCTTACTTTATTAATCACACACTTGCTCTCACACCTAGAATTTTCCTTATTAAAACACTTTATTGAAGAAATACTCTTTAAAATATCAAAAGAGGCACTTTGCGAAAAGATTTTTTAAAACTCAATTCACCCCACCTCTTGAGTATTGAAGCCACTTGTCCAACAAGTGGTATCAGAGCTTGAACTCTTGTGTAAAGAGCTTAACCGCTTCAAGAGAAGGGATGGCTTCTTTGAACCATGATATGCCCCTTGAGGGATCTTCTAGTACTAGACCTCCATTTTTCAATGGCGTCGATTATTCTTATTGGAAGAGTCGGATGAAAATATTTCTTCAATATAATGATTTAAGAGTATGGAACATAGTTGAAAAAGGGTATACACCACCAACAATAAAAAATGCGAAAAATGAAGATGTTCCTAAAGATATAGATGATTACATCGAAGAAGAAGTTAAGAAAGAAAATTGGAATGCTAAAGCTCAAAACTTGATTACAAATGCCTTAGGTCGTGATGAATATTTTCGTATTTCAAATTGTAAAAATGCTAAGGAAATGTGGGATATTCTTCAAATAACCCATGAAGGAACTAGTGATGTTAAATTTACAAAATTAAATGCACTCACTAGAGAATTTGAAATATTTTAGATTCATGAAAATGAAAGCATTCAAAGTATGCAAAAGAGATTCACACATCTTGTCTCTCATTTAAATGCTTTAGATAAATCATTTACTAACCTTGAGTTAATTGCTAAGGTTATGAGAAGTGTGCACAATAGGGAATGGCAACCCAAGTTGACGGCTACAACGAAATCAAAAGATTTGAAGACCATGGATCTTGCAACCTTGTTTGGCAAACTCCAAGAGTATGAAATGGAGCTTAGTAGAATAACCTTAAAGGAACAAGCCATCAAGAAAAGTAAGGGAATTGCCTTAAAAGCCTCAACACCAAGCAAAGAGAAGGATGAGGAAAAAGAAAAAGGAGATTCCGAAAATGATCTTGATGAAGATGAGATTAGTCTCTTCGTGAAGAAGTATGAAAAAAAATTTAAGAAGAATTTTTCAAATAGACCCGCATTTCCTCCTAGAAGAAGATCTAAAGATGAAGGATCCTCCCAACTCACCATCACTTGCTACGAATATGGAAAAACCGGTCACTACAAATCGGATTGTCCAAATATTCAAAAGAAAGACAAATATGAAAATAAGCAAGGCAAAAATAGAAATAATTTCAAGAAGGATTATTGTAACAGCCCGTTGTACACCGATATTGTTAATATTAATTATGATATTAAGCGCAGTTACAATCACAACAATTTATTTATAAAAATGCAAGTAAACTTTTTCCGTTTTATTACGCGAGCTTTTAAAACCATAATAACGCGTAATAATTAAAAATTGTGACCGTAACTGTAAAATATTTGCGGAATAATTATTTAAACTAATTTTATATCATTTATTACATCTCTCAAGTCACTAAGGGGTTCCCATAAACTCACTTAGCTAAAATCTCACTTTTACGTTTTCTACATATTCGAACATGGTTCGGTCTTTTAATTTTTGTGGACAAACCGCATTCTTAAGCCTATCATCTTTTAGTATGTTATTCTAGACTTAATTAGATTTCTAGGAAGCTATCACACGAGTCATAAAGTTCTCTTTGCTCCGGATATCGCCGTTTGAAGTTGGACAAGCAAATCTGCCAGCCATCCTCAAACCGGATCCAAACAGCCTTCATTCTATCACAGATTTCGCAAAATCCACTTAACCAATTGCTCTCAAATTTTTATATAGTAAACTAGACACCTCAAGGTTCAATTTGACATATCATATACTTAATTTGACCAAGAAACAATGCAGGAATAAAATTCCCAAAAACTGCCAGAAATAGCCCCTGCACAGGTGCGTTCTAGACAATCCGAATTCAATGGCTTCTACAGGGCTACGTGCAACCAAGAAAATTCCCAAATTTTACCACAAGGTAGAGTACATCACAATCTTCAAAACAACATATGACACGTCCCTATCGGACTTCTTTGGAGGAAGATGTGTTCTCCCAAAGTTCACCTAAATTCTGCTAATTTCTAGAAAATTCGTCAGAGTTTCCTTTGTTTTTCCAATAAATCCCAAATTTGCCAATGTGTTATCTAAACTCAATTGGTAACTAATAATAATGGGTGGCACACAAGGACCAACAATGCCTTGGTGCTCTTACAACCCTTCAGAGTTTATATCCAATTTGCTCAAAGTACATAATCAATGCTTACTTTTCAGGTTAACTAATTTCAATCACAAGGGTCCAATTGCATGCATTCTTTGAATCATAAATCATCATTCACATCCTAGAATAGGCCTATTGCCCTTTCATCATATTACATACTTCAATGTTACATCAATTCTCCATATTACAAATTACAACTTCAAATAGACATATTACAATTTTCCTTCAAGTATGCATAATAAATGCTCCAAAATAAACATGATAATCAAAGACTAACTTAGACAAAATACATCATGAATAAAAATGACAACAATAATCCTGAATCATATGCAATGTTCACGACCTAAGTCTAGCCTAGGCCCAATGGCCTCAAAATGAAAAACAATCCTATGTCCAAATCATCCTACGGGCTTCTTGCCCGCCGCTCCCACACCACTGGCACTACCTGAAATAAATTTCCCAAAGCGGGGTGAGATATACGAATATATCTCAGTAACCCAGAGGTTTTGGAGAATACTCCGTCAAATGGCTCACTCTGATGCATATAAATAACATAACATAACTTCTGAAAATAGGATAAAGCAAGGGATTTAGTGAAGTAGGGAAGCATAGGGATACAAAATACGACAAAGCTGGAATGGTCAATGCCAAAACCACGCAACGTCCAACCTATTGGCCTCAGCATATAAGCCTACGGGTTTCAAACCAAGGTGTGTTCCCAGAACATCAACCAAGGCACCTTCCATCCATATCCACCCGAGACTTCCTAGTGTGCTCCTATCTGGATCACACACCACGACCCCATGTCAACTGAAACTCCCTCACGGAGACCTATCCAGTGGAAGTCTGTAACGCCCGAAGGCAAACAGTCTACTGGCCAGAGACACGGTACATCCTATGTACCACCACACATACAATATGCATGAACATGTTATCCTATATTATTCACATACATTTCCTACCATTACCCTTGTTGTGCAATTGTGTACCCCTTTATCAATCACACATTACACAAGTGCACGTGTCAACAAGTAATAAAGTGGATGTGTGAGTCCAGATATCATTCCCACGAAGAAAACTATAAAGTTGGGATCAATGTGAAGCAATCAAGGTAACAAAGATAATTTGGAAGAGGTTAATGACTAATTAAACAATAAAACCAATAATTAACTAAAAGAATGCAGTAATAAAATAGGTTTTCCAAGTATTAAAGATAGATTGGGATCAATTTCCCCATTATTGCAACTTCACCAGAATGCAGTAACCATGCTACAACAATTATCCATTCAGTAACCAGAACACTAATGCATGCAAGGGATCTCACCAACTCTACATGTATACTAAGTCCCACATCTCTATGGCCAACATAGTTATGAATCATTAAGTGCAAGTTCCATTTGATTTTGTGGTGTGAATGATCTCTCTACCCACAATTAACTAATTAAATTAGTTAAACCACAATGCATAATAACTTTCCGAGTTCACCTATATCTCTATAGCCCAACCCTAATTATCTTGCAACTCTCTCTCGATAAGTCAACAAGAATAAAAATAAGCACTTTATTAAGCAACTGAAAGGAAAATCATGTAACAAAGTTAAAGCAATACTGACTACATTACAATAAGGTACTCTATCACCCAATCATAACAATTTAGCCCATACTTGGGTGGGAAGAAACAACAAAGAAAGAATAAGATTCCATTAAACTAAAGTAAAGAAAACAGGGACGTTGCTGTAGCACTACTCCCGCAGCTACCGTAGGCTCCACCACCATCATCCTTGCTTCAGCCGCCAGAATAGTGCAGGGATCCACCGGATTTGATGATCTCTCTACCAAACCCTAGCCTCACCCTTTGATTCCTTGGATTTCTCTCAACGAACCCTCAAATTCTCTCTATGTGTTTCCCCCACTTTCTCTCTCTAGGATCTGATTGAATGTCTAAAGCATGTGTAGCGTTCCTAGCCTCTCTTCTGTGTGTAGGGTTTGTTCCTTTATATACTTGATATTCTGGGCCTCAAACAACTCTTCAGGTCCATGTAAATCTTCATTCAAATCTGTCGTGTGAGTGGATAAGGATGACACTCTGTTTGCTGTAATGCTGACAGAGCATTCTTTCCTTATTTGCTGCAGCGCTGATTGAAGATGCAGCTCTGTTTTGCTGTAGCGTTGAAGATTCTTTCCTTATTTGCTGCAGATATGATTGAAGATATAGCTCTGTATTGCTGCAGCGCTGAAGATTCTTTCCTTATTTGTTGCAGATATGATTGAAGATACAGTTCTGTATTGCTGCAGCGCTGATAAGGCACAGAGCATAATGTTGCATATCTTCTCAGATTCTTTCCAGATTTGTAATTCAGATTTGAATCAGATTTGTAATCGTTGATTTGATGGAGATTAGCTTGTGATTTCTTGACGTTTTTGAGCGTGTATCCAGATTAGGTCTTTGTGTACACGTTCAGAAGCTTCTTCCATCAAATTGGGCTTGGATCCATAGCTTGATGGTGATGATGTCAACAATATGCACTGCTGACCTCATCTGCATTGCTACAGCATTACTTCCCGATGCTACAACATTGACCTGCAGTAAAATAACAAATGCATTTAAATGTTTCCAATACCTCAATTTATATCCAAGTACACATAATTAACAAAATTCTCAATTAAATCATGAAATCATAGAATTCATGCATTAATCATATAAAATCAAGAGAATTATATGTAATCATATCACCAAAACATCACAATTAAGCCCAAAATAACTCTCTTTTGGAGAGTTATCAACCCTCAACGGGCATGGTTGAACACACAAGGGGATCAAACCCCAGTACCAAGGGATTACCGTACTAATCTCCTTCACAAAGCTCCAACGCAATACTTCCCGAGCTAAGTACACAAACAGAAATGCCTACACAGAGGACATTCCCAATTAATTTCCATTCACACAACACATGCAAGTTTTCAAGTACATATGCATGGTTCCAAAATACTTACCACAATCCCTTTTGGTCCGGGACCAAGGGCAACCAATCGAGCTCACGGTTCAGAGTTCAAATCCGCGGGAGGCAACCTACATTGATCGTACACGGATCATTAATATACGGTGAATCCACCAAAGTCCAAAAACATCAAAATCCTCCTATACACAATGGTATGTTCGGCCTTTATAGTGTTAAATCACAATTTATTTTTCTTTATTTTCTTTTTATTTTTCTTTATCATCCTAAGGCTACCACGATGTCATTTTAGGTCCCACTTTCCATTTTACACCATCCTAACATCATTTTGCCATTTAATTCACTCTAGTTCAATTTTCAATTTCACACAACCAACCACTTTTTCCTTTGATTTTCAAAGCATTCACTCATCACACAATACCTCCAAATACCTCTTAACAACACACCACATCAATTGCATAATTTTTGCATCATTGGACCCTGAATATTCTCTCTTGGCCGAATTGTACTAGCCACACACCAAGGATTATTCAATTCAATTCAACTACTCCACACCTCATACAATCCTATTATTAACTCATACAACCATACAACAACTCAATTACACAATCCTAAAATCAACCAACATCACAAAGTCATGGCATTTCAACACAAATATCCACTAAGTTATCATACAATTCCTCAATAATTTTTAATGCATTTATCACTCTAAAACATCATTCTAAATCACTTTCATCTAATACACAATTTCTATTTGAGCTCTCTAAATATATTAATCACACAAAATGCCTTTAGGGTTCATGAAATTGAATCAACGAATCCAACCAATAAAATGTGATGAAACCATTGGAGAACCAAACAACTCCATGAGTGCAAATCTACACCAAAGGGCCGCGGGTTAGTGGGGGGGGGATTTTCTCAAAATCTAGAGAGTTTCATGGCTTAAAACTACCACCATTGTGTTTGGGAGGTGATTTCTAAAAAATTTCAAGACAAACTTCACTTGATTTGATGAAGATTTGATGAAGTTAGGAGAGAAAGAAATCAAAATGAAAATGGCCAAGGGAGGGGGGGTTTGAGCGCGGGTTTGGAGAGAGAAAGAGAGTGTGAGGGTGATGATGAATAGCCATACACATGAGGCCTTAAGTGACTTAAGTGAGGTGGGCCCCACCGCCACTTCACGCAATTTCAAAATAATTCAAACTCCCTCCGATTCCACTAAACGTCCATAATTTCATAACCTATTTAGAAACTCTAATTTTTAACATTAACCATTATCCTTTAATTACCCTTGATCAGATGAATCCGGAGTTTTCCGGTCGTTCGGAGAAAGTGCAATTTTAAGCTGTTACGCGCGCCATAGGCACGCTTCCCCAAACTTACTAATTTCCGTCAGTTTTCATCAGAAATCATATTTCCTAGCCCTATAAACCATTTATAACTTATATCCAGACCTAGAGCTCAAAATTCAATCAGCACGCTTTACGGTGCAACTGTACCGCGATATTTTTACCCGGTAAAAACACTATTCATCGAATTTTCAGAAACTTGCCTAACCACTCAATTTTTCGTTCTGAATCCATTTCCAGGGTTATTTTTTATCATTTGAGACCTTCTACTCAATTTTACCTTCCTAGGGTTACGTGTTTGGCTAATTACCGTTTTACCCTTCCTTTGTAATTTGGCCTTAATTTCAGGATTTTCACTAATCCTACCCTTTAATCCTTATTTTCATATATAATTATATGTTTTAGAAATATGAGGTGTTATACTTATCTTGCTTGGGATGATGAATCTAGTTCTTCTGATGATGGCTCCAAGGAAGAAGCAAACCTATGTTTTATGGAAGATGAGAGACCACTAGAGAAATCAAGCAAAAGAACTCAACATATATGTGTAATGGCAAATGAATATGAAATCGAGGTAAAATCATCTTGCTCTACTATTTTCCCTTCATATGATGAGTTGTCTGAAATATTGGAAGAACTTGCTATAACCATGTTAAATGAAAATAGAGTTGTAGAAAGGAAAAATAGTGTATTGAAAGAACTTGCTATAACCATGTTAAATGAAAATGATCTTCCAAAAGATTTTTGGACGGAAGCCGTTGGCACTGCTTGTTATATTATGAACCGTGCTTTAATTAGACCTATTTTGAAGAAAACCCCTATGAACTTTACAAAGGAAGAAAACCTAATATTTCATATTTTCATGCTTTTGGTTGCAAATATTTTATTTTAAACAATCGAAAAGAAAACCTTGGAAAATTTGACTCTAAAGCCGATGAAGACATATTTCTAGGCTATTCACTTACAAGTAGAGCTTATAGAGTCTATAATAAGAGAACAATGGTCATTGAAGGGTCTATTCATGTTGAATTTAATAAGACTAACAATGCATTGCCTAGAAAAGAACTTTGTGATGATGATCTTATAGAAAATATGGAAAACATAAACTTGGATGGCAAAGAGGAAGATGAAAGGCAAAAAAAGAAGAAGCAAGCAATGAAGAAATACCAAGTCAACAAACCAATGATGGAAATAATCTACCACAAGATTGGAGAATAGCTAGAGGACACCCCATTGATGTGGTAATTGGTGATATATCCAAAGGGATAACTACTAGAAACTCAATTAGAAATATTTGTAATCACTTAGCATTTGTCTCTCAAATTGAGCCTAAGACCATAAATGAAGCAATTATTGAAGAACATTGGTTCTTGGCAATGCTAGAAGAACTAAATCAATTTGAAAGAAATCAAGTTTAGGAACTTATGCCAAAACCAAATGATTATCCAATAATTAGAACAAGATGGGTCTTTAGGAACAAGCTTGATGAAAATGGAATAATAACTAGAAATAAAGCTAGACTTGTTGCTAAAGGATATAATGAAGATGAATGTATTGATTATGATGAAACTTATGCTCCCGTTGCTAGATTAGAAGCTATTAGATTATTACTCTCATTTGCATGTATAATGGATTTCAAACTTTTTCAAATGGATGTTAAAAGTGCATTTCTAAATGGATACATTCAAGAAGAAGTATATGTTGATCAACCTCCCGATTTTGAATATCATAATTTACCTAACCATATTTTTAAACTCAAAAAGACTTTATATGGTTTGAAACAAGCTCCAAGAGCTTGGTATGAAAGATTAAGAAGGTTTATTTTAGAAAGAAGATTTTTTAAGAGGAAAAGTGGATACAACTCTCTTTACACAGAAGAAAAATGATCATCTATTATTTGCACATATCTATGTTGATGATATCATATTTGGTGCCACTAACGTTAACTGATGTGCCTCTGGCAGATGTAGTTTTCTAAGCTGAAATTGATAAGAATTGAGTCATAAAAGAGCAATTTAATATAAATATTTGCTTACTATATTGATTCTTTCCATGTCAATGATATTTCTCACCTAATGGTTGTGTTTATAAAGGTAGAAGAAGTGAAAACTACAAAATTGTCAAAAAGCTTGTTGACGCGACTTCACATGGGTGAACCTTGGGCCAAATTTCCAGAGAGTTGGCGCTACACTGGCGCCAACCCGCGCCGGTTTACGAACTTACAAGACCGTGGTGGTACAATTTCCAGCAAGTTGGCGCGGACTGACGCCATTATGGCGCAGACCCGCGCCGGTGTGCGAGTGTCACAGGATCGCGATAATGTTATTTCCAGAAAGATGGCGCAAGTTGGCGCCACACTAGCGCCAACCCGCGCCGGTGTGCGACAAAAATGGACCGTGTGTCTGAAGGGCAATTTTGGGAAGAATGAAAGAGGCGTATAAATATGATGCTCGTGACAGAATGAGGGGGTAGCCCTATTCTATTGAAGAGAGACGACGGTGGTGCTCAGAGAGAGAGTCTGACAAGAATCTATTTCATCTTCTTCTTCCTCTTTTCATTTATCAATTTATGTTGAATATTGAATTTTCAGTTTTGATAATGGTTGGCTAGTTCTTTTTATTGTAGTTAGGGTCACGAACATTATGAGAACCCTTGTTACAACGGATTGATTTATAATTCTTTGTTTATATAATTATCTTTATCTTTACCTTGTGCATAATTTATATCTTCTTTATTAGAATTGATCAATCTAATAGTTGATGATAGTTTGAGGGTTAGAACCCTATATAGGAATATTGAGGTTTTGATCTTGAAAGGGGGTAGGATAATAATTTATATGCATGCTAGGAATAGATGTATATTTAATTGCAGATGCTTAAATTATTGGGTTCATTACTTAATGCCATGAGGAACATTGCAAGGAATTGGGGTTCCGATTGAGGTTAAAGGGTTAATCTTGCAAGGAATTGAGGGTTAGCTATTGAATAATTTTAGATAATAATTTATCTGAGTAATTATATAAATGAATATTGTAAATCAATCCAGAGTAAGAAGCAGGAATCATTTGGTGAGTGCACTCTAACTACAATGCCTTCTCATATTTTTTTTTACAAAACCAATCTCTGTTTTATTTCTCATAAACAAAAAGCCAAAAATAAGTCTTTACTTTTAGTTCTTATTTTTACTCAAATCAACAACAAATTTCATACACCTATCTGAATCACTCCCATTTTAAAAGGACAATTATTTGATATTCAATCCCAATCCCTGTGGAGACGATACTTTTCTTATCACTGTATTACTTGTGCGATCGGTATACTTGTCGGAGAGCATCATTAACCTTTGTGAAGAGTTTGCCAATCTTATGTAAAGTGAATTTGAAATGTCTATGATGGGAGAACTTAATTTCTTCCTGGACTCTAAATAAAGTAACAAAATGATGGGATATTCATTAATCAAGCTAAATATTGCAAGAAGTTACTCAAAAAATTTGTAATAGACAACTCCAAGGCTATTGATACTCCCATGGTTACATCTTGTTCTTTAGACAAGGATGAAGGAGGTAAATCCATAAAAATTACTAAATATCGAGGTATGATTGGCCCACTCCTTTACTTAACCGCAAGTAGGCCCGATATTATGTTTAGTGTATGCATGTGCGCTAGATTTCAAGCTAATCCTAAACAATCACACTTAAGTGCCGTAAAAAAAATTATGAGATATTTTGTAGGCACTTCACAAATGGGATTATGGTACCCTAAGGGTGCGTCATGTGAGTTAATAGGCTATTCTGATTCCAATTTTGCGGGATGCAAATTGGATAGGAAGAGCACTAGTGGCACTTGCCACTTCCTTGGTTGCTCTTTAGTGTCTTGGCATAGCAAGAAACAAAATAGTGTGGCATTGTCCACGGCCAAAGCCGAATATGTGGCGGCCGGAAGTTGTTGTGCTCAAATCATTTAGATGAAACAACAACTCAAAGACTTTGGGGTTGAACTTGATCACATCCCCATAAGGTGTGATAACACTAGTGCCATAAACCTCACAAAGAATCCCATAATGCACTCAAGAACTAAGCATATTGACATTAGACATCATTTCATAAGAGATCATATGCAAAGTGGTGATTGTATCTTGGAATTTGTGGAATTTTCAAAGCAATTAGCTGACATCTTTACCAAACCACTCCTAAAGGAAGTATTTTACAACTTAAGAAGAGAAATTGGTATCATTGATCCCTCCTATGTATAATTACACCATTATATGCTTGATTTGCTTCACTTGCTTCAATATTTCATTTCTCTTACTTTCCCTTAAGAAACATTTTCCTTGTTTAAAAAGATCATCTTCATTCATTTTTAGGAGTATATTTCCCCCTCCTCGTTCCTCTGTCTCTGCTGTCTCCAATCTGCCCAAATCACATGGGTAATCGATTACCATTCCATTGGTCACCGATTACCAAGAAGGGTAATCGATTACCCGTCCATTGGCAATCGATTACCAATCGTGTACATAAGTTTAAAACACGCAAACTGAACCGTCCTTTTCATCCTCATTTCATTTTTATCTCTGTTCTTTCAAGCCCAGAAATCTTCCAACCATCGTGAACGCATTGTGGTGTCTGCTCTTGTGCATCTGCTCCTTCCCCTTGGGCATTCTTCTCCATCGTTTCGTAAGTTCATTAGGGTTTTCTCCTCCCTCCATCAGCACTGTGCCTTAACGGTTCGTATACCTTTTTGTTTGCATACTCATCGCTCCTTTTCATTTTTTCCAGATGAAGCCATACTATGTTATTTTTTTTTGTATTTCATATCTGCATACACCGTGAAGCTTGATACTGTTTCTTCCCTTGTTCCTCTTTTCTGCTCTTGTGCTACTCTCTCAATTTCCCGCTGCTTAATTTCCTTTGCACTGTGATCGTTCTACTTTTGTGATTTTGTATCCCTGTGAAGGATGGGCTTAATGCTCTTTTCTTTTGGTCCATACAAGTCGCCTGGGAAAGATGGACTTAATGATCTCCTTATTATGCCAAACAGTAAGGAGATCAGAGATGTAGTCTTATCTTTTGGTCCATACAAGTCGCCTGGGAAGGATGGGCTTAATGCTCTTTTCTTTCAATCTCAGTGGGATAAGGTGGGTGAGTCAGTTATCTCTTTTGTGAAAGGTGTGTTCCTTCATCCGGATAATATCAAAGAGGTTAACCAAACTTTGATTTGTTTGATTCCTAAGATTGATGTGCCTGAATTACTTATAGATTTCAGACCTATTAGCCTTTGTAATGATATTTACAAGACTGTAACTAAGATTGTGGCTAATAGGCTGAAATCTCATATGGCTCACTTGGTTATGCCTAATCAATGTGGTTTTATTAAGGGTTATAATATCATTGTGGCTCAAGAAATCATCCATTCCATGAATAAAAAGAGAGGAGGTAAGGGTTGGATGACTGTCAAAGTTGATTTAGAAAAGGCTTACGACAAGATTTCTTGGGAGTTTCTGAAAGACATGCTTCTGGATGTTGGTTTGCCTGAGAATATTATTTCTTTGATCATGTGTTGTGTCTCATCTTGTACAATGAATTTGTTATGGAATGGATCAACTACGACAGAATTTTCTCCTAATCAAGGTCTTCGTCAGGGAGATCCTTTGTCTCCTTATCTTTTCATCCTTTGCATGGAAAGACTTGCTCATTTGATTAATGTAGCAGTTCAGGAGGACGTTTGGAAGCCTATCAAATTGAATAGAATGAGACCACTGCTTTCCTATCTATTTTTTGCAAATGATGTTCTGCTCTTTACAGAAGCCACAAAAGGGCAAGCTGTTATTATTAATAAGATTCTTGATTGTTTTTGCAGGTGCTCTGGTGAGAAGGTTAGCAAGGAAAAAACAAAAGTCTTCTTCTCCAGAAACGTTAATCATACCCGAGTGCAGAATCTAAGCCAGTTGATGGGCTACTCTCCTACAAATGACTTGGGTAAATACTTGGGTATTCATCTTCGTCATAGCCGTGTTACAAAGAGTACGTTTGGCTATATCTTAAATCGGATGCAAGCTCGTTTAAATGCCTGGAATCAACGTACTCTTTCATTGGCAGGAAGATCAACTTTGGCTAGGTCAGTTCTTACTGCAATTCCTCAATATCCTATGCAAACTTGTATTATTCCTAGTGGTATGTGTGATCGTATTGAGAGTGTAACTAGGAATTTCATTTGGGGATCAACTTCTGAACGAAGGAAAGCTCACCTGGTTTCTTGGGAAACGGTCTGTTTGCCGAAGAATGTAGGGGGGCTTGGTTTTCGTAAAATTAAAGAGAATAATATGGCTTTTATCACGAAGCTAGGTCACCGTATCAAGACTGATCGTAATTCGTTATGGGTTCGGGTCCTTCGTAGCAAGTATAAGGTGGAGGAGAGACTCATTCCAAGTATCTCGGCTTCAGCAAATGATTCTGGTTTATGGAATGCTATTGTTAAGTATTGGCTTCAAACTCTAGAGAATTCTCGTATCATTTTAGGGGATGGGGTTCATACGTCTTTTTGGATGGATTCGTGGGTGCCAGGATGTCCTCAACTTGTTTCTCTGGCCGTTCAACCTATTCTTCCTATTATGACTCATTGGTCTACGCCTCAATTTGTAACTTGTTATGGTAATTAGGACTGGCCTTTATTCCAGCACCTTCTTCCTACTTTAGTATTAAACAAGATTCGTAGTGTGCTCCCTCCTACAGTGGATCCTTCTCCAGACCGTGTTATTTGGGCAGGTAGCCAAGATGGGGTTTTTTTCCAGTGAAACCAGCTTATAACTATCTCATGGGTACCTTGCATTATCATCAAGATAGGATTTGGAAGGTAATTTAGGCTTGGCCTGGTCCTGAACGTATTAGACAATTCTTATGGCTTCTCTACAGATGTTCTCTTTTAACTAATGTTCGTAGAGTGCATCGTCACATGGCTACAGATGCAGCGTGTCTGAGATGTCATTATAATCTTGAGGATAGTTTACATGCCATTAGAGATTGTCCTGGTGCCAGGGAATTATGGGAGCATTGGGTTCCTTCTGATAACCGTAGTGACTTTTTCTCCATGGATCTTCACCTATGGATTCAGACAAATCTAAGATTAAAAGGTATGTTTCAAACTGATCGAACTTGGCCTTTGTATTTTAGGGTGATAGCTTGGTGTTTGTGGGGGGAAAGAAATAAGGCGATCTTTGATCAAACTAGCACCTCGAAGTATGGTCTCATTAGGCGCATTACCTATACTTGTGGTAATATTCAATTGGCTAATGAAACCCTTATTAAGATTGGTCATCAGGAGCTTAGAAGAGAGGAACGTCTTATTCACTGGAATTTTCCCTCTGAGGGTTATGTTAAACTTAATGTGGATGGTTCCAGCATAGACAGTGGGCAAAGGACTGCTTGTGGTGGAGTCATAAGGGATGCTGCTGGGAACTGGTTAACTGGTTTTACAAAATTCATTGGGAGTGGTACTTCTACTTCAACGGAAATTTGGGGGTTCTTGACAGGTATGGATCTGGCTTGGCATAAGGGATTTAGGAGAGTCTTTGTGGAGGGTGACTCCAAGGTGGCTTTGGAATTTATTTGAAAAAGGTGTGACGTAAGTCATCCTCTTTTTGCTTTAATCATCCGAGCTCGTAGCATGCTTCAAAGAGACTGGATTATTCAGCTTAGTCGTACTTATAGAGAAGGCAATTTTGTTGTTGATTGGCTTGCTATTCATGCACCTAATCAGGATAGACAGCTGATTGTGTTGGATGTCCCTCCAACGGCTTGTTTGGAATTGCTTCGTAATGACTTGAGGGGAGTTAGTCTCCCAAGATTGTTCCCAGTATAGGGTTTTTTTTTTATGTTGCTTTAGTTTTCATTGTATTTCCAAAAAAAGAAAAGAAGTAATAGATTAATAATGAATTTTGTTTGATATAATATTGACCTTTAGGGAGTAATATATTAATTTTATGTGAATTCATATTTGATATAACCCTATATTATCTTTAGGTAGTCTGTAAGTAACTTTATTTAAAATTTATTATCTGTAATCCTAATCCCTAGGTGGTTGTACATTTGTTGTGTATGAAAATTTATTGGGTGTGTCCTAATCCTATAGAAATAATAGATTAATGTAATCTTGACCTTTAGGGAATAATATATTAGTTTTATATAAATTTTGATTGACCTAATCCAAATCTTTAGGTAACAATAAAACTCGTTATGATCCTAATCTGTAGGGAGTAATAAATAGTTTTATTAATTTGAATTTTATTACATGTAATCTTAGTCCCTAAAAGTCTTAAGTTAATTTCATATGAATTTTGATAATATAATCATGATCCTAAATATATCATAGAGTTGTCTTATATGAAATGTATTATATGTAATCCTAATTCCTAGAGATAATTTGATAGGGTGATTATGATATTTAAGGAGTAATATATATATTTATATAAAAGTAAGTAATTCGGATCCTTCGAGCATATTAAATTAGTTTTAGTTGAAATTAGGAATACGTAATCCTTTAGGTGATTGTAGGATAATTTTATATTAAATTTGTTAAATGTAATCTTAATCCTTGGGAATTTTAGGATGTTTTTAACATATTATATGTAACCCTTAGGGTATTTAAATTAAATTATTTTAACCTCTAGGAATTAATTGGATTCATTATTGGACTTTGGCTTTACTCTAATAGATGTGACTATTTGAATTATGATTTGGAAAGTTATGATATAATGATTGGATTTGGGCTTTACTCTGGTAGATGTTGAATATGAAAATTATGATATTCTTGGATAATGAATTTGAAAATTATGATGGATTTGGAAATTATGATATTCCTGAAAAATTGAATTTGAAAATTATACTCTTGATTAAATTGATGTGGAAATTGTGAAAACTATTTGAGAAAAATTTTCAATTATAAGAATTGTGACAAAATTGAATTTTATTGATTGTGTGTGATTGTAATAAATAATAGTGGAAAGATAGCTTTTGGGATGGTACCTCCTGAAAGTGATGAACACAATCTTTGGGCTTTATGCCTTCGATATTACATGATGTGACAATGATATTTTTCATTCTTCCCAAAGTGGTATTTGGCAACAAGGTTTCTCGGGGTACTAGTAGCAACTTTGGAAAGAGGTGTGCACACTAGGATTTGATATTTTGATGATGGTCAATTTTGATTATACGTGGTAGGCAATAGGGTTTCCTGGGTCACTAGGTAGACTGGCAACAGGGTTTTCCGGGTCTACCATGGTTCTCTTCCCACTGAATACACCAAATGAACTTAAACATGATTAATAATGGAATTTGATACTTGATTTGATTATGATGAATATTTGAGTTGTGATTATTATCATTTATGTAACATTGTGATTAATGTTGTGCTAAATATATTAGTTGATGATTATCCTTATTAAAATATCACTGAGTTGATTATCTTGATTTATTAAGATATAATTACTCTAAATAAAATGCCTTGATTGATTTTGATTTGATTATAATTATTGATTAACTTATGACTATCTTCGTTTTGTTTTGGATTGGGATTACCAGCTCTTGCTGATTGTTTGTCTTTGTGTTTATGCGCTGCAATGGTCCTTCATGGGAGCAAATTTTCAGTGAAATAGGTTGTAAAGGATGGGGCTAGCGGTCAGCAGTAAGACTAACGACTCAGATATTTCTAGCTAGTCCTAAATTTTATGTATAAGACATAGTCTTTGGTATTATCTTAATAGTTATGAATGTAATAAAGTTAGCCTTATACTCCTCTATGTACATGTGCGGCGGTAACATTTCCCCAAATTAGTTTAGATTAGCTTCCGCAATATTTATAATATCCTAAAAAATAATAATTTATTGTGAATTTTGGCAATTTATTAATTATAAGAATATTTTAAAAATTGTTAGAAATTTGGGGGTGTTACATGGGTTGTAGCAATCCCAATGAGTAGTGATTAGGAGGTTTAATTTTCTGGCAAATTGCACAATTTTGAACAAAAGAAGTGACATACTTTTTTTATGATTTTTCAGGTGAAATTTCAGTTAAGACGCAGGAGTGTGCCCTGAATGCCTGAATGTCCCTCTTGCAATGACCAGTGGCAGTCTTGGAGTTACTAGTGGCAGTCTGGAGTAATTGAGGGATTAATTGGGAAGCTGTTGGGATGAAGATTCAGTGATAATGAAGGAGCAAGTGATCTCTGAGATGCCAGTGCTTAAATGCTATTGGGTTGAATTGTAGACCTTGTATAATAGTTGTAGCAAAGGGATCTTATGCTAATTTTGTCTATAATACTGCTTTGTAGTCATGAATTGGGACGATAAAGGTTGCAAACTAGGGTGGAATCCCCTCTGAAAGCCTGGAAAGGGCATCAACCACTTTGTTGGACTTGCCAAAGAGCTTGGATAGGAATTGATGCTGCTCCGTAGTTTGTAGAACCTAATTCATCAGGTTGTGTAGACTCTTTTGATCAGTGTAAATTGTAAAGGGTACCCCTAGAAGGTACTGTCTCTATTTTGCAATTGCAGAGGTGATGGAAAACATCTCTCTGATGTATGTTGATTTGCTGCACATAGTGGGGGATAGTTTGCAGCTGTAGAAGGCCACATGGTGTTCTTTCTGGAGCAAAACTGCCCCTATGCCCACCCCTGAGGCATCTGTCTCAATAGTGAAGGGAGTATCAAAATTAGGCAGAACTAGAATCGAAGTTGTAGTGCGTATGGACTTCTATGAGTTGAAAGCTAAGGCTGCCTCTGCAGAACAAAGAAAATCGTCCTTGGTGAGGAGATTTGTAAGTGGACTGGCAATGTGGGCATAGTGCTTGATGAAGCGCCTATAGTATCCCGAAAGCCTTAGAAAAGCCTGCATCTGAGTGGCAGAAGCGGCGAGTGGCCATTCTTCAATTGCTTTAATCTTTTGAAGGTCTGGAGAGACCCTTGGCCCGAGATAAGGTGGCCTAAGAATTGAATAGACTGTTGGAAAAATAGGCATTTGGACAACTGTGCATAAAGACAGTGCTGACATAAATTGGTTAGGACAACAATCAAATGCTTAAGATGATACTGCAATCAATACTATACACCAAAATATCATAAAAAATAACCATAAAGCGTCTCAGAAAGGATGAAAACACCTCATACATTGTGGATTGGAAAGTGGACGATGCATTGGATAGACCAAATGACATTACCACAAACTCATAGTGGCCATGGTGGGTTCAGAAAGTTGTTTTGTGAATTTCCTCCGTTGCCTTGCGTATTTGGTGATAACCAGAATGCAAATCCAGCTTTGAGAAAATGGTTGCTCCGTGTAGCTCATTGAGTAACTCGTCGATAGTGGGGATGAGGTGGGTGTATTGATCGAGATGGACTTGTACTGGTTTGGTATGAGGTTCTAATGTGATTTGGTGATTGTTGTGTCTGTGTGGGGGTAATTCGGATGGCTCGACAAACACATTTGAAAAGGCATCCAGTAATCGCTGGGAATTGGCAGCGTAGCTAGTTTGAGATGTGACCGTTGGGGCTGGGAAATCAGAAGTAAAACACATCAAACAAGCTGCAATGGAATCTTGTGAAACTAATTTTTGGAGCTGGGCAAGGGAAATGTGGTGGAATTGAAGCAGCGGGTCCCCATGTAATGTGACTTGGGCTTCGTAATGAGTAAAGGTCATGGTAAAGGCTTTATAGTTCATAAGAATGGGTCCTAAGGTGGCAAACAACTGTACTCCTAAAACAATGTCGACCCCTTTCAATTCCAGGACAAATAGGGTGTGCATGACAACCTTCCCAGAATCAATTTTTTTTTTTTTTTATTTCTGTTCCCGGGAACAGAAATTGATAGAAAACTCGTTTGATAAAATCGGTTTATTTTTTTGTTCCTGAGATGAACCAGTTATTTTTGTGCTGGGGAATAGAAAAAGAATAAAAAAATTTCTGTTTTTTTGTTCCTGGGAACAAAATGAGAAATACTTATCTCTCTCAATTACTCTCCACCACTACCATCATCACCACCGCCACCACCATCCCGACACGACCATTGCTACCATCGTCGTACCACCACCACCACCACCTCCACGTCACCACCACCGTCTTTACCACCACCACCACTACTATCACCGTACCACCATTATCACTACCACTGTCACCAACCACCACCACCACCATCTTCGTAGCCATCACCACCACTACTACCGCTATCGCCGCCGCCGCTACCACCACTGCCACCACTACACCACCGCCATCACCATGTCTTTTCCATCACCATCGTCGCAGACACTGCTGACATCACCACCTCCATCATTACCACCACCGCCACCACTACACCACTGCCACCGCCACCGCCACCATGTCATCATCATTACCATCGTCACAGCTACTGCCGTCACCACCACCACCACTGTCGCCACCATTATCACCACCATCGCTGCGGCCACTGCTGTCACTACCACCACACCACCTCTACGTCACCGCCACCACCACCATCATCGTCACCACTATTATCACTAGCATCATCGCCACCATCACCACCACCATCGCCGTAGCTACTACCGTCACCACCACCACTACCATGCCACCATTACCACCATCGCCGCCGCAGCCGCTACCATGCCATCACCGCCACCACCTCCATAAAGGCACCAGATTGTTAAGTTATTTCTAGTTAATAAGAGGGAAGAGACTAAGAAAGTTAGAGAAGGAAGAGAGAAAACAAGAGAGAAGATTTGTTAAATATTGCATGTCCCTTTTTATTACTAGCGGTGCTTTAATACAACTCACAACCTTTAACCATTTCATGAATTACTACTCTGAAGCATACCCACTAATATATACTCTAGACTAGCACCTCCCCCATTATAATTGCAGATCATATAATTGGGCCTATCCTCTAACAAGAGTAATCATCCAAGTAAGTGGGCCATTTGACAATTCTCGTGGGCCTAACATTAGAGTGAGTCGTAACACTCAACCGGTCTGATAAATCAGATTTGGCTAATTTTACTAACATCGAGCGAGTGAGATGATTTGAGAAATTAAATGAAAAAAAAAAAATAGGGTTTGCATTTGTCATTTAACTTGACACAATAAACTTTCCTACACACAATATTTTGTGGACTCACACTTTTTGAAGAAAAAAAAGAAAAAGAAAATTACGACATGCAAAACAAATCTCTATAACATTACACAATTACTTTTCCTACAACATAACTCTTATAAAACTCAAAAAATATTAGTCACTTAAAAAAGCCTTGATCCTGTATAACATTTAAAGAATAATGCTCCTTTTCTTTCTAACAGTATGTAAGTTGCGTAGCACTTGTAAATTGTAACAATCTAAGATCGGCGGGAATTTACTATTAACCGTTGAGTCAGCTACTCAGCTTACTAAGTCTGGCGATAAAGGTAACAAAACAAAACACACACGCCTCTCAATTATAAAGTTCATAGGAGGAATATTTTATTTTAGTTAAAATTAATATTTTTTTACTTAAAATTTAAATTAAAAGAATTCTTATTTTTTTTCTAATAATTTTCATAATGTATTTTTTTCATATTTAAAATAATAAAATTTTATATCCTTGAAACGATAAATCGTGCCCAAACTTTATATTAGTTTTAAGGGTTATGTTTATCTCATTTTACATGAGATAAACAACTTTCGTACATATTCAAAAAAGGATGGGGTCTCACCATTTTTTTTTTCTCTTATTTTACCCGTGGATTTCGCTTATAATTTTATTTCTACAACATAATATATAACTATTTTCCTACATGAATTTTTTTTCCCTATTTTTAATTAATAATTATAATAAGCCCTTGTTGAACCCAAATGAAAAAAAAAGCTGCAGACTAATTCAAACCGAGGAATAATAATAGTCTTCGAAAAAGTTGAAGCCAACTCAGAACTCTATCTTTTCATATCATCAAATTTTCATTCACCAGGTCAACTCAACTGCACAACCCAAAACACAAAACCCAGATCAGATAAAAAGTTTCAAACTTTCTGTCCCTTTTGAATCACCCATTTTCCTCATTTCAATGGAACCCAGATTTGGGTATCTTGTTCTGCTGCAATTGTTATTGTTTTCGGGTTCAGTTCCTTTTATTGCAGAATCCAAGTGTACACAGGGTTGTCCACTAGCTTTAGGCTCCTACTACATATTGAGAGGCACAAACCTCACATATATTTCAGGGATTTTGGCATCCCAAGTTCTTACAAGTCCTGATGACATAGTTAGTTACAGCAAAGCTACAATACCAAACAAAGACAGTGTTCAATCAGACATAAGGGTCAACGCTCCATTCCCATGTGATTGTATTAATGGTGAGTTTCTTGGTCACACGTTTCAGTATGATGTTCAGAATGGGGACACTTATGAGAAAGTTGCTGGTACCAATTATGCCAACCTAACCAATGTTAATTGGTTGATGAAGTTCAATAGATATCCATCCAATAACATTCCTGACACTGGAACGCTTAATGTTACCATTAACTGTTCTTGTGGTGATAGTGATGTCTCAAATTATGGGTTGTTCATCACATACCCTCTTAGGCCTGGGGAGACTTTGGGGACTGTGGCAAGTTCTGTGGATCTTGACTCGGGGTTGTTGCAGAGGTACAATCCTGGTGTTAATTTCAACCAAGGGAGTGGCCTGGTTTATATTCCGGGCAAAGGTACTCACTTCTGCTGATTTTGCTATGATGGTTTTCGTGTTATGATGTATCTGTTCTTACTTTTTATTTGGGTTCATCGAGTGTTAGACCCTAACTAGTTTTGGATTAAGGTGATATAGATGTTGATTTTGATGTTCTGCTATGATTTCATGGTGTTATATACTTGGTCATTGAATTAGTTTTTGATTTATGTTAAAGGGTGTTGTTAGTTTGGTTTTAAGTTTGTGCTTTTTCAAGGATTTGAATGTGGAAATTGTCTGTTTGCTAATTTGGATGGTTTATTATATTATGTCCTGATTATGTAATTATATGTTCTACTCGTATTGTGACTAAATAATGTTGAAGGATTTGAGTTTAAACTTAGAGCAAATGGTGCCTAATTATGATTCTCCAAGGGTTTACGAGCAAGCCGCGATGTTGCTATTCTTTTGTTTTACTTATCCTTGGAAGTTGAAATAAACTCATAAGTTTTCTAACTTCCTATTTAACTAAGGTTTGTAACTTTGATTATGTCTGACAAACTTGAATGAATTATCTAGTACTGAAATAGTTACTATTTCTGATCGATGTTGCTTACAGAGTAGTTAAGATTCAAAGAAGCATATGGATGTGTAGAGCTGTGTCTTTAAACATTTTCCTAGGGACTTCAAATTTCAATATATGTGTCTTACTACTTTCTTTCATTTTTTTTTTCCAGATCAAAATGGTAGCTATGTGTTTTTGGGGTCCAGGTAAATTTTATTGCGCTACTTTGGATTCAATCAGCTAATATCATTGCATTTTTTTTGGTCTCCCATGAATTGGCTAAAGCCATTGACTATCTTTTTTTCTTTTTTTCTTTTTCAGCAGTTCAGGAGGTTTGACTTTCTTTCTTATTAGAAAATCGGTTGTGATGATTGTTTCTTCAGATTGATATTCATATCAAACACATGGTCAGCGTTTTCTATAAGTAGAAGCATAATGCTACTTTGAGCTCATGTTTTGCTTCCATATAAGCAGGTCTTGGTGGTGGTGCTATTGCTGGAATAGCTGTTGGAGTAGTGGTTGTTCTTCTATTATTGGTAGTTGGTATATATGTCGGATATTTCCGGAAGAGGAAGATACAGAAGGAGGATCTTCTTCCACAAGATTCCAAAGCACTCTTTGCTCAAGATGGGAAGGGTATAGTTATTTCTACTTATATTTCTTCCATCACCTCCTTCCCTCTACCTAAGCCCTGATGATGTGGGTGAATAATACAGTGCTGATAAGTATACCGGATTTAACAGTTCTCGTATAGTCTTATTACATATAAGATCTGACTGGAATAACATCATTCATCCTTTTAATTGTAGGTTACATATCTCAATTCTAATTAAAATCCAAGTGAAAAAAATTAACTGTTTGATGCTGTCACCAATATCACTTACATAGAACATTCTTGTTCTTAAATTTCTGTAGGCATCAGTGTTGTTGATTTTATGACATACAGAAAAGTCATAGACTATGAAAGAATCTAGGTTTCTGATTCCATTTAATGAGCTTTTGTTCATCCATATAAATAAGATGTGTGCTATTCTTGTTCTAAATGGTCTCCTTTTGAATTTCTAAACAAATACTGCGATCCTCTTGCTCTTGCACACCACCACCAACAGCAACCAAGCCTTATCCACTAGGTGGAGTCGGCTACATGAATGCCTTATCCACTAGGTGGAGTCGGCTACATGAATCAAATGACGCAATTATGCTTTGTCAATTGCCAATTTTTTAGAAAATCCATTTGTGTCAATCTTGTTTAATGGTTCACCTAAAGTTTTCTTTGATCCTCCTCTACCACTTTTATAACTGGAGCCAAGTTTTCTTTAATCCATTTAGAAAATCCATTTAGATCAATTTTCTCCTCACATGAAAACCACGTTTAGCGAGTGTATATCATCTTCTCAAGAGGTTCCACTCTGACTTTCTCCCAACACTTGTTCCTAGTCTTCTTGTTCCAATCATTCACTACAACAATCTCATCTCTGGTACTCTTATTTTTTTTCTCTTGTCAGAACCCTGCCCAACATTCAGTGCCTCTAGATTTTACACATTCTAAAATGTTAAACTGAATTTCATTATTTGGTGCTTCATTTTTCAGACGAAAATTCTCAGGGTGCTGCAAATGAAACTTCAGGACCTGGTGGTCCTTCTGCCATCACAGGCGTAACAGTGGACAAATCAGTGGAGTTCTCATTAGATGAATTAGCAACGGCCACAGATAACTTTAGTATGGCTAAGAGAATTGGTAAAGGTGGTTTTGGCACTGTCTACTATGCAGAGTTGAGGGGAGAGGTTAGTAATCACATTTATCATTGTCTATTATTAGAAGCATTTCTAAACAAAAGTTTCACTCTATTACTTTTTTAAGGAGTTTATTGTCGTTGATTCGTCGGAGGTTTTGCATATGACTAATTGTCTGTTGAATCAAGATGCGTTGAAATAGAAGAATAGTTTAACTATATGTATACTATATGCCACTCTATCATATATAAGAAAGCTATTATGCAGTCTAAAAAAAAAATTAAAAGAAGAGGCTTCAAACCTTGATAAATTCATGATAATCAAAATTGGGATCAATAATATTTTCTTGCTGTATTGGGACTGAAGATGAATGACCTAAAAGAATGTCATCCTTCTAAACGTCAATATGTTGACATCATTATATGGTTATGTTTGAGATGCATTATTGTGGAATCCAAGCTAGAAAATGCTTGAAAGAAAGGATTGAGAGCTGCTTCAAAATGGTTTTACAATGATGTATGGACTTGAACAACCAAAATGAACGTGAGGAAATGAAAGGCAATATAGAAACAGTTTGATCCATAGTTATCCTTTTCTTTTCTCTGTTTTACTAAGAAAGATTATCTGTGCTTGCTTAAAAGTTGAGATTATTTCATAATATTTACTATGTATTTCCAGTGCTTTTAATTACAGCAGAATGCACTTCAGTTGTTGAACAAACCTTTATTGTCACTTCACATAATTCTTGATAATGCTGTAATGATGAATAGGAGTGTGTTTGTTCTAGAGCCATTCCATCTTGTTCTTTTCAGTATCCATATTCTCATTATATAGACCAATAATTTCGCCTCTGCAGAAAGCTGCAATCAAGAAGATGGATATGCAAGCATCAAAAGAATTTCTTGCTGAATTGAAAGTCCTGACACGTGTTCACCATCTTAACCTGGTACTAAACCTTTAAAATTTAAAGCTTTTATAGATATTAGTATTGTGTTCCTATTAAATTGCGTACCACTACCATGAAGGTGGAGATTTATTCTAAAAGGGCTTTTAGTAATTTCAATGATGGGATCTAGCATTAGCTTGAGCATAGCCTTGGGGTTTCACTTTAGTAATCTTGTGATTAGAGTAGCATCAGGAATTTATTAGATACTGATGACTAACTGAGGATGGTTAGTGGTGAATGCTTTCAGTTATCTAATGTTTCTTTGTTATTGCATCCATCTATAAATTAGACTCCCATGTCTGTTCAAATTGGTTTTAATTTTAAAATTTATTCCTTAGCCTTAATATTTTTTTTCCTCTTTTAATATTCTTTGTCATGATAACTATGTACGGAGATTTTATGTGCTTGATAAAGTTAACAATAATTCTATTGAGAATACAGACTATGTTGCCTTTGCTTCTCTGTTTTTTCTTCTCCCTCGTTGTTTCCTTGCTTTTTAAACTTTCCTCTGCTCTTGCAAATATTTTATTTGTAGGGGCATCTCTTGATTACCTGTAGTATCCATATTTCTTTTAATAAATTTTATTTGATGTATTCAAACTCTTTGCATGCTCCCATTAGATGAAAAAGTCCTTTATAGGTGTCTGTCCCAGACTTGAATAGCATAAAGAGTCATGAATATCAGCTAATGCTTATAACTAGATTGTTGTTGAATTCAATGCATTTCTCTAGATTCTTTTAATGGCTGAAACTGACCGCTATTATCTGGCTGAACTACTTGCACGGATTAAGAATTCAACTAGCTCTATCACATGAAATGATGTCTGTTTTACTTTAACATGCATAATACACAAGGAGAAAGGCTTTAGCATGTCATTTAACAATATTGCTGAAATTTACCAGATAATCAAGCCACAGCCCGTCCATCTCATTCTGTCTCCCACTTTGTCCTTGAAGCATGTTTTAGACAAAAACAGAAGGGTGCCTTATATTTTGTTTATATGGTGTTGTTTTAGACAAAAACAGAAGGGTGCCTTATATTTTGTTTATATGGTGGTGTCAATGGATTGGTATTCGAATCTAAAATTTTTCTTAAAGCTTTGTACACATAAGATGTTGTGACCAATATAGTGAATATACAATGCTCAAAAGTTTTCTTTATTTACAGTGTAACTTTTTAAGCTACCAGCTTCTGGCATATATTGCTGGGAGAACTGTCACATACCTGGTTTTACCTCTTGTAGGTTATACATATGTGATGCATATAAAGACACTAAACAGGCTTCATGTTTCATATCTATGTAAATTCTTACATCTTATGTTGTGTCTCTCTTAAACTCTTAATGACCGTACAGGTGCGGTTGATCGGATATAGTATCGAGGGCTCTCTTTTCCTTGTCTATGAATTCATGGAGAATGGAAACTTAAGTGAACATCTGCGTGATTCAGGTTAGATCAGCTCATAATGTAATGGTTATTTACTTAATGATGTATTGTGATTGCCTGAGTTAATGGTGAAGTGATAAATAATGTTTCCAGGTAAAAGAGATCCACTGCCATGGGCTACCCGAGTGCAGATTGCTTTGGATTCCGCCAGAGGTCTTGAATATATTCATGAGCATACAGTGCCTGTATACATTCATCGTGACATAAAGACAGCAAATATATTAATAGACAAAAACTTCCGGGGAAAGGTAGAATATGTTTTGAGATCTTATCTTTATTTTTATTATTCGGATTACTGTGAAATCTCATAAAATATTCATATTTGAAGGTTGCTGATTTTGGATTGACAAAACTGACAGAAGTTGGAAGCTCATCCCTTCCCACTGGTCGTCTTGTTGGAACATTTGGATACATGCCACCAGAGTATGATAACTAATGTTCTTCTAATATAAGAGTGTTTCTATTCACACGGAGCATTTAACCAAATGTACTTTCCAAGTTCACATGTCAGTTCTTGAAATTAATGAATGCTTGTTAAGACACAAACAAGCGCTTAACATGTCCAAGAAGACCCTCTTCTTAAGTAGAATAAAAATAAAACTAAAACCATGAAGTTGACTTTGGGTGCATATCTTGTAGTGACTGACCAAGTCTTTTGAACTGTTCCTTAAGGGCATTTAGTTTTAGGTTCTAGCAAGTGCTCCTAGTTTTGTGTATTTATTTTCTTTTGAATAATTGTATATCCAAGATTTGCTTGCATTGGAATTCATCGGAATTTAGTTAAGTGACAATTGTGTGCATTTGGATTTGGTTAGTGATTACCATGGTTTTGTGTGAAGGTATGCTCAATATGGAGATGTGTCTCCCAAAGTAGATGTGTATGCTTTTGGAGTTGTTCTTTATGAGCTTATTTCGGCTAAGGAAGCTATTGTCAAGACAAGCGAATCAGTTGCTGACTCAAAGGGCCTCGTAGCTTTGGTCAATCTTGATTTCTCTACTCAAGAATTTTTATTATTCTATTCATAGATAATATTTTTATAAATCAACCATCATGATGCTTCTTAATCAATCTAATTTATGGTATTAATTTCTTTTCATATTTTATTACGTCATTCAGTTCGAAGGAGTTCTTAGTCAGCCTGATCCTACAGAAGATCTTTGCAAACTAGTGGATCCAAGGCTTGGGGATAACTACCCTATTGATTCAGTTCGCAAGGTGAGAACAAATGATGATCAAATGATCCACTTCCCGTTTAACCCGATTAGCGATTGTGGGGTGGAGGCAATCCTTGTACGCAGCTTTACCCTTGCATAATTGCAAAGAGGCTGTTTCCTGGATTCGAACCCATGACCTTTCAGTCATTTCTTTATTTTTTTTTTTATTTTTGGGGCAAGATCAACTTATTACGATGCAAGAATAATAAATCATACATTCAATCTTAATTGTGGATTTTTGTGAATTTATTCGGAATTAATAATTTATTAACATTTGTTAAAGTTTTTTTCATGACCGAAAGGTTATGGGTTCGAACCCAGAAAACAGCCTCTTTGTAATTATGCAAGGGTAAGACTGTGTATAAGGATTACCTCTATCTCACACTCGCTAGTCGGATTTATCAGAGAATGGTTTTTTGTTAAGTTTTTTTCTTTGATTTTAAAATTAGTTAATCTATGGTCACTGTTTTGGACCTTGCAGATGGCTCAACTAGCCCACGCATGTACACAGGACAATCCCCAACTACGTCCAAGTATGAGATCAATTGTGGTTGCTCTTATGACACTTTCTTCAACGACTGATGATTGGGATGTTGGCTCCTTCTACGAAAATCAAAATCTTGTGAATCTGATGTCTGGAAGATAAGGATGATACCTTGGCAAATATTTTACGTTTACAATGATATGTTTATTGTTTTGGGTCAAATTGGGACAACACAACAATTCTTGAAGCAAACCACGTTTGTAAAATAGGTGTGGCAAGGAGGAATTTGTACATTTTACTAGTCAGGACTCAGTAGAAATTTGTAAAACCACGTTTGATAAATAAATTTGAAGGAGACAGGTTGAAATTAAATATAGTACCTGAGTCTTGGTGTCCTCTAAATTTTACTCGCGCAAATTTAAGTTTTTTTTATCAATTTTCCTTTTCTGACAGGATTCCAAATCTTGCTTATCCGGTTCATTAGCCCTAGCCTCTTATAATACCTTTGTTGCAAATTTGAATTGTGTTTATGAGAGATAGAATATATCAAATGAGGTGTCATTGTCTAGATCTCAAAAAGTCATGTGGAATCAATTTTTTTTTTACTTGATTTAGATACTTGAGTCAAAAGTTATGGCTTTTAGAATTTTTATGATTAAAATGTTAATTTTTTGTGACACGTGTTAACACCACATGAGTGACGCCTAATTTAGGCGTGATTGGTGACGCCCAATCCAGGCGTGACATTGTGCAATAAATGCATAATTATTTTCAAAATTGTAATAAATTCATAATTTTTTATTTAAAATACAATCTATTAATTTTTTTTGCCATGATTTAAGTTTTGACTGTTAAATAAAGACCAAAGTTAAACAACCTCTAATTAAGAGGATTACCATAGAGGAAGAGTCAGTATTTGTAATCAAAGCTTTGAAAATGTCTAACCTTTGAGAAATTGGAATATCAACGAGTACCTAGTTCAAGTAACATGAGCACAGTACCGTTAATAACCTCAAGAAAAATACGCCGAAGACATTAAGAGCCTCTTTGGTGCACTGTATGATATAAAATCTGATAGTATAAAATTTGATAGTATAAGACATGATTAAGTGTTATTACTTTTCAGCGTTTGGTATGACATTGTATAAGATAATGTATTGTATAAGATAATACCATCCAGTATTTCGTAATGCACTGTATAAAACTATATAGGATAAAAATAAATATTTTTAACAACAATACCCTTTAATAAAAAATTTATATAATTCTTCCAAATATATCATATGATATTAATTTTTATAAAAATCTATCAAACAATATTTTTATAATTTGATAGAAAAGATTTTTATATTCCCTACCGTATTGATTAAACAAACTATGCTAAACTCGATAACTTATTTACCAATTTAAGTTGATGACACTGAATTTAATGGGTAAACTTGTCGGACAGATTAATTATGTTACAATTTAATGTCTTCAAACATCCAAGTATTTGTTAATCATTCATTTTTTTTTTTGATAGCCGTTAATCATTCATTAGAAAAAGGGTTGTATCACTCAAAAAATAAATTTGTGAAAAAGTAATTTACTTAAGTTGTCCAAACACAATGGAGATTATAGTACAACACTAGATAGAAAAAATGTGATAAAAGAAACTACATGGAAAATGAATTCTTTCCATTGAATAAGGAGTACAGTACTATATAGAACTTATTGCCCAATAAAGAGATAACTTCAATTGAAAGAACATATGTGAAAAGAAGATGACAATGAGGTTGGTCTTAATTCAACTATTAAAACCCTATAATGTTTCAAAATTTGAGCTTGATATAGAGCTTCAATTAAAACCTCTGCTCTTGGTTGCTGGGAGCCCACTAAAAGCATTAATTTGAAAATATAAAAATAAAAAATAAAAAAGGGTGGACCAATGAAAGTCAAAGAACAAACAAAACCAAAGAAAAAGTCTTGAGTGTTCATAGTTCTATATTCTTCAATGGCTTCAGTTTAAGGTAAAGCAATTTATTAAAGAAAACCAGACCAGAAAATTATTGGTAACTGAAAACGAATATAAAAATGATATCAAGATATCAACCAACATTTTTTTTTTTTTTTTTGACAACGCAATCAGAAAAGAGAAAGGATGCACGTCATTTAAAGAAACAAAAACTCACCGGAACTTGAACAGATGGCGACGACGACGGAGACAAAGACAGAGACGACGACCAGAGAGAGCTACGGCGGCAAGCGTCGAAGTTGCTGGGCACACAAGCACAAAAGTGAAGAAGAAAGAGGGTTAGAAGGGGAAGAGAGAAATGGGTTTGGAATAAATCTAATACACCATTCTCTTATCAGGTCTAATCCCTCCCTCTAGACCTGATAAAATTATACATCATTTTGATGTATTAAGGGATCATGATGTATAAGGTTATACTATACAATAATTACACCAAACAACTGAAAATACATTAATGTATAGTATAAGCTTATACTATCAGGTCTTATACGTTACCCAAACAGACCCTAAGGTGTTTAACAAACATCATATATCTCAATTTCAAAAAATTCACCTTTCATATTACATACAAACTATTAAAAACTTTCAACTTTAAAAGGCATTATCTAGTATTAGAAACTCACTCCTTTTAGCACAGAAAAGGCTACTTTTCTAAGTTCTGGATCTGGGGCATACATTATACCATTATCTAGCCAAATGCCATAAGAAAGTTGTAGGAAATCAGGATTCAAATATTTTCATTTTTATTTCCTATTAATTAGTAGATAGGATTGATGACTCATTGATAGGATTGATTAATCATCGCTGAGTCATTCTTAGCTATTCTTTCTTGTATAAATACTCCTTACGTAATTTATTCATAAATCAATATACGGAAAAACAAATTCCTTTTATTTTTCATTATGGTATCAAGAACGGGTTCATTCCTACCTTAGATCAGCCATCTTCAAGGCTGAAACACCTTCCAAAACACCTTCCCACTTCTGTCCAAACCCAGATACCCTATCTACAGACCTCCAATCAAGAAAGTGGAGTGACCATTCGACTCAGAAGGCTTCGACGAGTTGAACACCACCGGACCCATCACCGTCAGTCGCCACACGCTCCTACACGCTCCGCCACACGCGCAGCCAACTTTCGGACAGTGAGCTCCACGCGCCACCTTCCTGGCAGCTTTTTCTGCCGTGACTTGCACAGAACAACTCGCTAGCGTCTCCCCTTCCTGTTCCAGAGGTCAGATATGAAAAAACACAATCTTGATTTTTTCATTCACGGTCAAATCCTTTCTCTTCATTCATGTCTTCCTTATAGCATTCTTCTGCTTCCTCATCTGTTCCCAATACTCAGTCCTCTGGAGACAACTTAAGTATGCAGATTACTAGTCACCGGTTGAACGATAAGAATTTTCTGTAATGGTTTCAATCTGTTAAGTTGGTGATCCGGGCAAAAGGTAAGATGGGTTATCTCGAGGGAAAAATTAAGAAACCTGCTGAGGATTCTCCTGATTATGAAAATTGGGAGATTAATAATTCCTTGGTAATGGCATGGCTGACTAATTCCATGAAACCACAGATTGGCCAAACCCATTTGTTCTTCGATACTGCCAAGGAGATTTGGGATGCTGTTCAACAAAATTATTCAGATATGGAGAATACCTCTCAAGTCTTTGAATTGAGAAATAAGTTGAGAGACTTTCGTCAATGGGGTATGACTATTACTGAATATTTTACTGCACTAACAAATTTATGGCAGGAATTGGATCTTTATCTTGCATCCGATCTTAAAGGATTGGAAGCTAATACCCAGTTTAAAAAACACTTGGAGAAGGAATGACTTTATGATTTCCTTGCCGGCCTCAACTGAGATCTTGATGAGGTTCATGGTTGAATATTGGCGCAACGACCGTTACCCTCACTTGCTGATGCCTTTGCTGAAGTTCGTAGAGAAGCTAGTAGACGGAGAGTTATGCTGGGAGAAAAATAGTCAATTGATAAGTCTGATGATAAGTCTGCTGTAACAGCCCGTTACGTACTCGTAATGTTATCATTGCATATGGTATTAAGCGCAATTACAATCACAGTACTTGAGTTAATTAAATTACGAGTAAACTTTTTCTTTTATTAAATCCTTAACTTTAAGCATTAACCATTTCCGTAACAAATTAAAACAATGCCGTAATTGCAAATGCAAAACTCGCGGAAGTATAAAACATACTAGTTATCATCTCTCCAAACAATACCATTTATTTTAGATTTCAGAAAACACATTTTCAAAATTTTACACAATGGTAATCGATTACCATTTTTGGGTAATCGATTACCAAAGGCTCGAGAATGAGATAATAGCCAATTTTGGGCTCCCTTGTTTCAGGTAATCGATTACCATTATTTTGGTAATCGATTACTGAACTAGGTAATTGATTAATGAGGAAAAGTAATGGATTACTTATAACACAGTGGCTCAATTTTGCGTCCCCTGTTTCAGGTAATCGATTACCAAAGAAAGGTAATCAATTACCCTACTGTAAAAATGACAGATGACAACATTTCAATCACAAAATGGGTGATGTAATCCACTCTTAACACTTCACTACCCAAAATACAACTTACACAAGATCTAATGTAGGCTCTAGGCCCTTCCATCATGCATATTCATTAATCAATGCATCATTTACAATACTTCACAATTCCATTGCCATGTTAAACCTCAAATGGCCAATTTACATCACAAGTCTTCCAATGCCTCAAAATACAACATATGTGGCCATGGACAAGTCTCATGCTCACCAAAATACCAATATAATCAAAGGCATAAAATATACATGAATTACAAAGACTTAGCATATAGTTATGAACACTCAGAAGCATGGCAATATGAACATGCAATATGTTCATAACCTAAGTCCAAAATACTAAACACTATGCTATGTGCATCTAATATAGTCCTCCAAAATGCCATACTCTCCAAATGCACATAATGCTCGACTCCCCCACTAAGCGGGCCTCTTGCCCGAAGCTCCTCCATGCTCACTATAGCCTGAAATGATGTCCCCAAACGCGGGGTGAGATATACAAATACATCTCAGTAAACCAAGGGTACTAGAGGATCACTCCACCCCATGGCTCACTCAATGTGCAACAATAACATCATGTAAAATGCATAACATACAAAATCACCAAACCACTGGGCACAAATCCAAGAACATCCACACCAGGATTCCGTTCAAGGACCCATCATATAACTCCCAGGAAGCTTCCTGGTGCCTCTCCCATGGGTGAGACGACCTCATGGCAAAACTCAACTGGAACTCCTCATGAGCCCTATCCAGCGGAAGTCCCACGTTTGGATCATTCTGGTACCGCTCCCAGAGTCGGCCCCACGACAAAACCCGACAGGAATCCCCAAAGGATATCTCCAGCGGAAGTCCAAACCACACACATCTACTGGCCAGAGATCACAAATATTTCACATAAACAAGCAACAATGCATGAACATACATAATCACACAATGTCAAAAGCACAAAATCCAACCACAACCTTCCACTAGGTGTGGTGGAGCACACAAGGGATTAAACCCAAGTTCCAAAGGTTTACCTCAAGTCCAAGAGCAATGCTCTTCACGTAAGCTCCAAGCTTAGTCCACTTCTATTGGTTCCGTGAGTGACAACCTATATTGATCAAATAATCGTGATCATCACACTTGCATAAAATCAATCAATTTCATAATAATTATGAACAACATAATCACTTAGGTCTAAGGACCTTCTCACAATTTAATCAACTACTTCCATCACTCTACTCATCAAACTTACTCACCAACCCACTAATTATGCACTAAAACCTCAACCATGGATTAAACCATAATTTCACATAAATTTTTCCTTAAATTCCCTCTATGGTTCGAATTCTTCAAGGATTATACACCAAGGCTTTAAATTCAATTTAACACTCATACACATCTTTAATCATACAATTACTTCATACCAATGATCCACAACTCAACTTACACACTCATACAACATGGCAATTTCATGAACTCATGCATCTCACTCCAAAATTTCCTAAGTTATAAATTTACAAATCACCATAAATTTTATTGCATCAATTATCATCATTTATCATTCTAAGCATTTAATTCTAAATGAGACATACCATTTAATGCTCCTAACTACCATAACTCAACTTACAACTTCAAAACCTTCACCTAATTTATGATCTCATGGAAAACTAAATGAGAATGTGAAATCTTACCACCAATAGCCTCCAATGGTCCAAGGGAGTGATCTCCAACCAATGGTTCAACACAAAAAACCCCAAAATTTCCCAAAAATACCAATATTTTTGTGGCTGAAAATGAAGGATTTCTCCCTCCACAATGTTCACCACAAAGTGCACTCTACATGAAAGTCACTCATAATCTCAAGGAGAACAACTTTTTAGTTGGAAGTTTCTCTCAAAAGTGTCTAGAAAAAAGTTACAAAACCTCAAACCCTCTCCAATGGCAACTCACACGACGGATGAAGGAGAAGGATGAGAGAGGGAATTCAGAATTTGTATCTCACTTGTCCATTTGTTACTTAAGTCACTTAAAGTGGGTCCCATATGTCACTTAACTTTCTTAAATCATCTAATTTAACCCACAAATTCATAACCTACGTATTTTTCTCGTTCACATCATATTTTTATTTCCTAATATTACTGATCATATTTTCACGCTTATCGGTACAATTATACCGCAGTATTTTACACCAGTAAAATTACTATTCATCAAATTTTCCGAAACTTGCCTATCCACTCGATTTTTCGTCCTGAATCCATTTTCGGCATTATTTTTACCATTTGAGACCTTCTAATCAATTTTTCATGCCTAGGGATACGTGTTTGGTAAATTACCAATTTGCCTTTTTTATGTATTTTGACCCTAATTTCAGGATTTTTCACTAATCCTACCCTTTTAATCAACATTACCACATATAATTTACATTTAGAAATACGAGGTGTTATATCTGCATTGGCTGCCAAACGTACCATTGACCGTTGCTCTAGAGAATCAAAACGGGATGATCGTCCATGGTGCACCCATTGCAATAAAATTGGTCATACCTGTGAGAAATATTGGGAAATCCATGGGAAACCTGCAAATTGGAAGCCAAAAGGACAGAATAAAGGTCGTGCATATCATGTCTTTACTAATGACAAGGTTGATGAGCCTCGTGCATCCTCTGACTGTGATGGTGTCTTTCTTAGTAAGACTCAGTTTGAACAATTTCAGAGACTTCTAACTCAACCTCCTAAGGTCACTAGTAATGTAACCCAACAAGGTACAACTTTCCATGTTGATAGTCAAAATCATTGGATCCTTGATTCTGGAGCCTCTGACCATATGATAGGTAATCTGACTTTGTTTTGTTCTTACACTCCATACTCTAAACCCTCTCGGGTTAAGATCGCCGATAGTAGCTTCTCCCAGATTGCAAGACATGGAACAATTAAACTTTCTGAGCAGATCAATTTAACATCAGTTCTTCATGTTCCTTCTTTGGCTTGCAATCTCATTTCTATTAGCAAGCTGACTTCTTAGTTGCATTGTTTTGCTAAATTCTTTCCACATGGTTGTGTTTTTCAAGAACAGGACTCGGAGAGGATGATTTGAGCCTCCATGCCCCGACTTGTATTTTTAATAAATGATAATTTATTATTTTATTAAAAATAATATTTTATTATTTTTTAATAAAATAAAATCTTAATAATTTTTTATTAAAATAACATCTTAAATTATGGTGTGGTTTCAACTATTGTATTATTTTGACTTTTCATCAACTTAAACATACAAAATAAACAAAATAATCTTAACCTGCATTCTACATAATGCAATATGTATTTTTTGAATCTTAGTTGGCTTAATAGGCCAAGCCAAGCCTTGTATTTCTTAAAGTAAGTCAGACCAAACTTATAATTTGGTTTACATCATGCTCACAAGCCAAACCAAGCTTGAAATATTTTATATAAGACTAGCCTATTTAGACTAAAGTTTGACTTGATCCGACTCATTTACACCCTTAGCTCTAATATTATTCATGAAAATGCCACAACACAATGTCATTTGACTTTTTTTTTTCCATGTAGCTACCAATCAATGTCTGCAGTCCTAACGGACTCGACTAATCCGGTTTCAAGTTTGAGCTTCTCAACCCTTTTCAAGAGTTACGACTCTCAAGAATCAAACTCACAACCCTTTGGGCATGTCAAATCCCAGGATCTAGCTAAGATGTCACTAGACCAACAACTCTTGGGGTGTGTCATCTGACTTTTTAAATTGTTTCCAGGATACCTATATAATAACAATTATGTTGTCGAAATAAAAATGTCATGATGCGTGAGTAAACATACCAAAATAGATTAGATCAAGAATGACGACTACATTATAGAGAAAATAAGAGTAGAGTTATTGAGAGAGAGAAAAATGGTAGAATCATGCTTGAGATTATTTGGTCATATAAGAAAGAAGCACCAGTCAGAAAGCTTTTTTTCTTGGAACATTTTTTTGTTGATACATACTAACAGTAAGAAAGTTAATTAGATGAAGCATATATAATCCAATTGTTAGAGGGAAGCGACGACCATGAAAAAATCTAAATAAAATTATTGAAAAAAACTTAAATTTTAATGACCTTTTTAACTAAAAATTAGTTTTTGCATAATATAGTGGAGTCATTTGATCTTTGTAGTTGACTTTACCCCTAAAAAAGCTTTATATACGTTGTTGTAATATAATATACATTATAAAATAAATTGTAAATGGCTACGAACCTAGAAACAAATATTATAAAGATTGGCAACATGAGTTGTTGGAGTGCCTTTAGGTGCACACAAGCATTTGTGGGATTGACCTATAACAATCCCTTAAGTTAGCCCGACCAAGTGACCAACAACTACCTGCTTACAAATTGAACAACAAAATATATTCTGAGTGGTTTGACTTAACTGCATTTTGGAATTATAAATGTATTTGGAATTAAAAAAATAAAATAAAAAAACTCTGAAACATGGTTCAAAATCCACTCAAGTGACTTTTGACACCAACAACGGCACAAAAGTGAAAGATGCCTTTCGGGTCAATGGACTTGATGCCACACCCACCATTACTACGCGAATAAAGATTGTGTTTTCCCACAAAAATCTTATTGAACTGCATTCTCTCCTTTCACAATCTCTATTTCCTGCATTCCCTCTCACAAGCATTCACAAGGTAGAGAAATAAAGTATACACATCTATATTTAAAATGGAAAAGGCTAAAAGGCACGAATTTGGTGTCTCATCTCATTTATATTCTGCTCTTTCTCTAAGAGGGTACTCATTAGCCATATCAACACGAGACACGGCACGATATGACACTCCGACACGTTAATTCTAAAAAATATTAAATTTCGACACGTTAAGACACGTTTTGATATTAAATAATATTTTTAATGTATATTATATTTAATAATTTAACAAAAAAATAAAACTAAACTTACAATACCCATCAATTTTGCAAAAAACATAAGATATCCCAAATATTTATATTAAACTCAATAAAATGATAATCGTAATCTAACGAATCTAATATTTGAACTAAAAACACAATGCAATGCGACCTTTGAACCCTTTTTTTTAGTCTCTACAACACGTGTTGGAGTGTCGGACACGACACGTCAAGGTTTTTGAAGTGTCGGTGCTTCATAGCTCATTAGTCATTAGCTCAAAAAATGCCTTCATGTGCATGTGTTTTCGATTGGAAGCTAAATCATTCTATAAGAGACATTTGCTATAGGAGATATTTTTTTTTAAAAAAAAAAATTCGGGAAAATGATGAAATTTTTTTTTTCCCTGATAAATTACGAAAAGGTATTTGGTATGTCCAAAATTTTTCAGGGAGTATTGAGTTAATTATACTGATTCTGTGAAAAAATAAAAATATCATATATCATATGGTATTTTCGTTTGAGATTCTGCAATTAAAACTAAAATTATGATAAAAAATATTTTCCGGGAATATTTTCAATTTCCTCGTAACAAACATTAGAAAATATTTTTTTCCACCCCACTTTCCCGAATTTCTAAAATAATCTACTTACCAAACATGCCCTGTAATGTCTTTTTAGTAGAAAATGTCACGTATATTCATTTACGCAAATTTGAACGTAGAGATAGCGACATAGTGTAATCATTAGCGGAAGAAAATCTCGGTACATAGAAGAATATTTGCTATGGGAGAAACTTTGTTAGTGTGGTGGGTTACATAAATGAGTAGAATGTCAATATTTGAAGCCCAGATAAATATGATTTTGAGGATATGACACACTTGGAAGTTGAATGATTAGACACGAATTATGTTTAGGTTGATAATATCGATTTTCTCCGAGGCACGTGCTTTTTAATTACGATTTCTTTGAATATTTTAACGGATTTAGTTCATTATTAAGTTTCTGAAACTTACTTAAATTATTTATGCTTTCTCGAAATTTGGTGGTACTATGTAATATATAATATATAGCTACATCTGATTAGACTTTGCTGGATTCATACGCTAAGCTAGAATCTTATAAGGGGAGCCAATAATATTATATTATATATCTTAAATTAAATTAGACATTCGATATGGAGGTTGCTCATTAATTTGTTGAAAAAAATTGACATTTTTGTAGTTATTACTGGTCATTTTTACAATAAAAGTTTTTATATTTCTAACGTAAAATGATAATGCTTTCATTTTTAGATATCGAGCTTTACAAAAGTTTTTCTTTTGTGGCACAACGAAACTCTACAAAAGTTTATTACTAGCAACATTTTAGTTTATCGTGGTTAAAATGTCATTATCCATTGCAATTTGGCCTAAAAGTACGTTTTCTTCTTAAAATGTGTATCAATGAACTTTGATTTTATAAAATTTCATTAACCATCAATTGTGGAATCATGTTAACCGATATTTCAGTCATATATGTGACTCTTATAAGTGGTTACATAGTTCAAATTATAAACGATTAATTTTTATGATAGCATTACTGTAAATATGGCTAATGGGAAATCAAAGTGACTTTTTGTCTCAAAAAATAAAAAACTAAATAATTAAACTTAAATGTGGATAAATACCTCTTCAAGAGCAAATTGTATACTAGATAACCTATTTACGAAATCAATTAAAAAAAAAAAGCTTTAGTATTAGGTCAATTTTTTATTTTTATTATATTTTTTGTGTTTGAGATATTCTAATCGCTTTATCGTTTCGCGACTAATTCGATTCGGGTTGGTTCCGAGATTACGGCTTTAAACCTCTCTCAAAGATGATAATAGAGAGTGTTGGGCTTCCTCCTTCATTGCTAAGCTCAAAGCCCATTAAAGGGTTTAAGAAACCTAAACCCTAAACCTTATTCCTTCCCCTATATATGCATTAGAAAAGGGTTGGGGCAAGGTTGGCTTGAGAGACTTTTGAGGGTTTTGTGAGAAATGCTTAAAGGGAGAAGATTGAGTGTTAAACTTCCTTAGGAAAGTTTGAGAGAATACCACCATTGAAGGTGATGTTTGAGTGTACCACTATTTGTTGGTGATGTTTGAGTGTACCACCATTTGTTGGTGATGTGTGATTTCTTGTAACCCAATATTTTATAGTGGACGTTTGATTCTGAACTTGTGCCTTGTTTGTTTTTTACTTCTTCATATTGAGGAAGATTTTCTCACGTTAAAATTTGCTTGTGTTCATTTTCTCTCTCTTATTCGCAATTTTCTGTTTCTGCTGCGCATAGGCCGACCTCTTTGATAGCCGAACTCCGAGCCGACGTTTGACTTCCGCAAAGGTTTCTTAGCCGAGTTTGAGGGACTAAGTTCGTCCCATGGGTTCAACGAGTTCTGAAGAAGACGAGATGGAGACTAGTGAAATTTCACATGATGGAGATATGTTCAAGATGACCGTGGATAACTTCACATACTGGAGATCTATGATGGAAGACCATCTTTACTGCAAAGACTTGTATGAGCCCATCGTCCTTGAAGAGAGGCCTGAAGGCAAAACTGAGAAGGAATGAGAGATCTTGAGCCGAAAGACGGTAGCCACGATCAGGAAATATATTGACAAAAGGCTTTTTGAGCGCGTGTCCGAGTTCACAAACGCATATAAGTTGTGGATGAAGCTGGAGTCCATGATTCAAAAGAAGACTCCCATGAACAAGGCACACTTGGTTTGCCGACTTGTAAAGTTGGAATACAAGGAAAACATGAGCATGATCGAATACCTCAACACCTATAAAGGTATTGTGAATCAACCATCCAAAGTCGAGATGAAAATTGATGACGAGATGCAGGCTTTACTAAGCTCGCTGCCAGAAAGTGAGATACAACGGTAGTTACTTTAAGTATATCGGCTCCAGATGGAAAATCGAAGATGGACGCCGTGATAGACAACCTTCTGAATGAGGAATCCAGAGAAGGGAACAAAGTCTAACCAGCATATCTGAGGCAAACGTGACCGAGAATAGAAGAAGGCCGACGCCCAAGGTCGAAGCAAGAGCTGGGATCGTGACAGACGTGATAAGTCCAGAGGCCAGTCTTGGTCAAAGTACGAGTTGAAATGCTTATATTATGGGGAAGCCCGATCATAAGAAGCCGGAATGCAGAACTCTGTGAAGTACGATTAGAGCATACTAAAGAAGAAAGAAGACAAGAGCATCACAGCGGTGGCTGCCAACTCGGATGTCGAGATTTTTCTCCTCGTTGAAGATAATTTTTTTAATATTGCATATGATGAATGCACTTGGATTGAGGACTCTGGTGCCTCATTTCACGTGACTCCACACAGAGGTTTTTTCTTTTCTTAACGAGATGGTAATTTTGGAGTCGTGAAGATGGAAAATCAGGTGACCAGCAAGATTGTTGGTGTCAGTGATGTGACCATGACCACAATTATCGGGTGCGACTTGTGTTGAAAGATGTAAGGCATGTGCCTGACATGTGTTTGAACCTAATCTTGGTTGGCAAACTTGGTGATGCCGGGTTAGTGAATTACTTCAGGGGATGCAAATGAAAATTGGCTAAAGGAAACTTGGTTGTGGCCCGAGGTAAGAAGGAAGGCTCCTTGTATGTCATGCAAGGACAAATTAATGGTGGAGAAGCCAACTCTGTCCGAGATGGACCTAGTATGAAGTTGTGGCACAAATGCCTTGGCCATATGAGCGAGAAAAGGGCTCCAAATTCTAAACAAGAAAGGATCTTGACCAGGTTGAAAGGCTAAGTGCTAGAGAGCTGCACGCACTGCCTAGCTGGAAAGCAACACCAGGTTTCTTTCGTGAAACTTGATCAACCCTCATGACGCAGGTATATTCTTAACCTCGCCCATACTGATGTCTGCTCTATGTCAGAGAGATCCCTTGGAGGAGCTCAATATTTTGTGTCTTTTATTGATGAACACTCCCGCAAAGTATAGGTTTATTTGTTGAAGTCTAAAGACCAAGTACTCCAATCCCTTAAAGAATTTCATGCTATGGTGGAAAGGGAGATTGACAAAAAATTGAAGGTGGTCCAATCTGACAATGGTGGTGAGTACTGCAGCCCATTTGATTCTTACTATAGAGAGGCTGGGATCCAACTTGAGAAGATGCCCCCCAAGACTCTTCAACTGAATGGACTTGCTGAAAAGATGAACTAAACCATTGAAGAGAAAGTTCGAAGTATGTTATCCAATGCCAAATTGCCAAAATCATTATGGGGAGAAGCCGTCAAAACTGATTTTGACTTGATGAACCTCTCACCATCTCGGCCACTTGAAGGAGAACTTCCTGAAGAAGTCTATACAAGTCGAAAAACGGTCTATGATCAATTGAAAGTATTTTGATGTCGAGTTTTCGTGCATATTTCTAAAGACGAAAGGGCGAAGCTCGATGCGAAGGATAAAGAATGCATTTACCTCGATTCGCCGAGATGTGAATTCGAATTCAGACTTTGTTATCCAATTAACAAGAAGATAGTGAAAAGTTGAGATGTAGTCTTTCATGAGAATGAGACTATCCAAGACATCTTGAAGCCCAAAGTCAGGGTTTCTGTCTGACGTGAAGAACTCAACTATCCTGTCAGAACTGAAGCAGGAGGAGAAAATTAAGAGAATGAAGAAAATGATGAGAATGACCAAGGTACTGAAAACCAAGGTCTTGAGGACCGGGATGATGAAGACCGGGATGAGAATAAAGAGCCAGATTTTAAGCCTGATGAACAGCCCAGACACTCTACACGAGTGAGACGACCTTCTACAAGGTACCCACCAGATGAATACACTGTCATTGCTGAAGATGGTGAACCTTAGAGTTATGATGAGGCTATGACGAGCTCAGATAAGGAAGAATGAAAGAAGGCAATGCAAGACGAGATGAAATATCTATACGAGAATCAAACTTATAAATTGACAGAGTTGCCTCAAGAAAGACGAGCTCTGAAGAGCAAGTAGGTTTACAAAATCAAGAATGAAGAGAACGGGCAAAAGTCGAGATACTAGGCCCGAATTATGGTGAAAAGTTGCAATCAGACGAAAGGAATTGATTTTGAAGAAATATTATCTCTTGTTGCGAAGATGACTTCAGTCTGAACCGTGTTAGCCATGGCGGCTTCAATGGACCTCGAAGTGGAACAAAAGGATGTGAAGGTGACATTTCTTCACGGAGACCTAGAAAAGGAGATATATATGGAGCAACCTGAAAGGTTTCGATCTCCAGGACAAGAAGACTTGGTATGTCGGTTGAAGAATAGTCTATATGGCTTGAAGCAAACACCTTGGTTGTGGAACAAGAAGTTTGAATCCTTCACGATTAATCACAAGTTTGTGAAAATAAAGGCCAATAACTGTGTATTTGTGAAGAGGTATAAGGCCAGAGATTTTTTTATTTTGTTGTTATATGTTGAGGATAGCCGCCTGAAGAAGGCGTTGAGTTCATCCTTCACAATGAAGGACCTCGACTCTGCAAAGCAAATACTCAAAATCAAGATAATCCAAGATCAACCTAAAAGGCTATTGTGGCTGAGTCAAGAAAAATATAGAGAAGATTTTAAAGAGATTTAGTATGGACAAAGCCAAGATAATGAGCACCCTTTTAGCCGGACATATTAAGCTAAATAAGTAGTTGTGTCCAAGATCTGTTGAAGACAAAGATGATATGCTGAAGATCCAGTACTAATCCGCTGTCGAAAGTTTGATGTATGCTACGGTATGTACAAGACCTGACTTGACGTATGCTGTTGGAATGGTAAGCCGATATCTGTCTAACCCCAGCAAAGAGCACTGGAAGCAGTGAAGTGGATTTTCAAATTTCTCAGAAGAACGACGAGTTTATGCCTCCGATTTGGAGAAGGTAAGGCCGAGCTAGAGGGCTTCACAAATGCTGATTTAGGGGGAGATGTCGACTCGAGGAAGTCGACGACGAGATATTTGATGATATTTGCAGGAGAAGCTATCTCTTGGCAATCTAAGTTGTAGAAGCGTGGGGAACTTTCGACGACCGAGTCTGATTACATAGCCACGATAAAAGCAAGCAAATAAATGTTGTGGATGAAAAAATTCCTCTCTGAAATTAGCCATGAACAAGACAAGTATGAGCTGGGATGTAACAATAAAAGCGCAATTCATCTTGTGAAGAGTTCGACCTATCACTCCCACACTAAACACAATGATGTGAGGTATCATTGGATCTAGGATGTTGTGGAGGGTGGACAACTCAAACTTGTCAAAGTGCACACAGACCTGAATTGGTTCGACATGATGACGAAACTAGTACCAACAAGGAAATTTGAAGACTGCGGTGAAGGTGTCGGGTTGATGCTGAAGCCAACACATTGAAGTCAGAAGGGGGAGATTTGTTGGGCTTCCTCCTTCATTGCTAAGCCCAAAGCCCATTGAGGGGTTTAAGAAACCCTAAACCCTAAACCTTTTTCCTTCCCCTATATAAGCATTAGAAAAGGGTTGGAGGCAAGGTTAGCTTGAGAAACGTTTGAAGATTTTGTGAGAAAAGCTTAAAGCTTTGATTTTGAGAGCACCTCTAGGGAGAAGATTGAGTGTTAGACTTCCTTAGAGAAGTTTAAGAGAATACTACCATTGAAGACAATGTTTTAGTGTACCGCCATTTATGGGCGAGGTTTGATTTCTTGCAGCCCATTATTTCATAGTGGACGTTTGATTCTGAACTAGTGTCTCGTAGTTTATTACTTCTTCATATTGAGAAAGAATTTTCACGTTAAAATTTGCTTGTGTTGATTTTCTCTCTCATTCGCAATTTTCTGTTTGTGCTATACATAGGCCGACCTCTCTAATAGCCAAGCTCTGAGCTTGACGTTTGACTTCCGCAAAGGCTTCTTAGCCGAATTTGCGGGATCGAGTTCGTCCCAACAGACAGGATTGAACACATACTCTCACCCTCGCCTGCTGAGTTCTCTGGCACCAACTGAGATACCATAAGATAGTATTAGGTCAATGTTAAATATGTAACATGCGCACATTCCTAATGGTATCTGATAAAGACAAGCATGAGATAATAAAATCCTCCCCTCATATGTGCTTAGAAATAATAATATTAGGAGAGATTTAGAGTCACATTTCTTCAATAATACTGAATATCTCGTATTAACAAAGTACTGTTCTATATATTTATAATAGTGAATTAGTTGTTTTTGACTGTGAAGTCCAAGAGGCTACAAAAGTTTAAGCACAGACAGTCTTAGTCAACCAAACATGTGATGGTCATTTAGATCTTAATTTAGATTGAACTTTCAACGTGACAGCTTTGGAATAATACTTTGAATTAATAAGTATGAAACCGCCCATTTGATAGCGGACATAAAATAAAATAGACGACCTACACATATTGCCAAAAATATAAATAGATCTTACATGAGCGATATATATTTAAAGTTTATTTGGGGGCAAAGTTTATATATTTATAAGGCATACATAACCCTTTTCAAATAATTTTTTAATTTCGAGAGTAAAACGGCAATCTCACAACATGAAACTTCACGCAAGTTTCATCTTTTGTGTTATACCAAGTTTCATCTTTTGTGTTATACCAACATCTAAATAAGATATGCACAAAAAAAAAAAAAAAGAAGCTAAATAAGATGGGTTTCCAAAAAGAAGGGTCGTGAGTTGTGAGTCTTGTGTCCCCTTGACGAGTGGTGCCTCCTCTTTACTAATTTGCCCCTAGATAACCACTTAAGACATGATTTTTTTTGTTTTTTGTTTTTATTTTATTTTATTCAAAGACATGAATATTCACGTAACGTTATAAGAATTACACACCAATCTATTTGTTTTCGATAATTGAGAAGAAGAGCTGGTTTCCATTGGTGTGACATGATACATGTCTTTCCAGAAAATCCCTTCATCGAAATCTACGCGTTAGCATACATAGACCCACCAAATTCGGAACTGCTTGACCAACTATATTAGTGTGCACAGCCCCATTACTCGGATTCGTTTAATAACTTAAAACTCCATTTGATTAATTATTAGTGCTGTTACATCCACGTGCTAATTTCTTACATTTTCTACTAGGCCAATTACCTTTGTCGGCGAGGTTTATTTTTTAATGACCGAAATGCCTCTAGTCTGCTTTGCATTTTTTCCAAGGCTTTTATTTTAAGCTTGCTTTTCTAATAGATTTGCAAATTTATTTCTGCAAGAGCAAAACTTTTGCAAATTTAACCTTGATAGATATGAAATGGGTTTATAGTGACGTCACTTTTAAATGTGTAAGAAATATGCAAACATAAAATTTAATTATGCTTACATTTTTCAAAATGAAAAAATAATAATAATAATAATAAAAGCTATTACCTGGTATTTTGGTCCTCTCAAGAAGTCATAATAAGTCATTGCAAAAAAAAACCTTACCAATATTTTCGGCTCTTAGCTTTCAAGCTTTGACATATTCAGAGTTACACTTCCTATGAGTCAGCGATCAATTTTCTTTAGCACTTTCTCCCATTGAATACATTATCACCGTTGCCACCACTAACAACCATCATTCTAGGACCCTGATCATATGCTAGACCCTACACCTAGAGATATTGATATCAACCAACCATTGACCGTGGGATTTCAATCAGAGGGCAGTGAGGCCATGATCCTGTACCCATATGCACACAAAAACTAGATAAATGCTTCATAAATATAACTACATTTAGCGTACAGACAATGGGGGAGAGTTGAACGGGTTAGAAGGGCCATCACTCCCTCAAGTTCATCAAACATTTTTTTAAACTACAATAACATATATTTTGAATTTTTTTTTTTAAGTTAGAAGCTACTTATAAATTAAAATTAAAATTAAAAAAAAGAGTTTAAAAAAATAAATTAAAAACTGTTTGGTAATTACATAAATATTTTAGTTTAAAAGTTACTTAAAAATATATATTTCAAGAAAATTATCTCTCTCTTTATTATTCTTCATTTAAAAAAAAGCACACAATTCAAGAAAAACAGATAAGAGCTTAAGAAAAAGATCATCTTAGGAACTTTTAGCTTTCAACTTTTTTCTTCGTTATAAAAACTTTTCATTATAAGAGCTTTTCTCAAAATCTATTTGATCTAGTTTATGCTTATAAGTAACTTCTAGTTAAAAAAAAAAAGAAGAGAAAATACAAACAAGCACGAAGAAAACTTGAAAAACTTTTTTTTTTGTTAGTACTTAAAATTTAAGTGTAGCTAGATACAGGACTTTAAATATAACCCACTATTGTATTCTCCTATTTTAAACAAGGGTGTGAATTTTGTTTTTCTCGTTCGCTCTCACGAAATTACACATATACATAAATCTGAACCAACCCATGTCTGTATTTATATAAACAACAAACTTAGCCCGCAACAAATTTGCATTACCATCTTTTTGTCCCTCTGAATCTGAATCATATAGTTAGATTATGAACATGAAGCAGTTCCACTTGTTCCTTCTCTTGAGTATTCTTCTCTTCCTAACACCTAGTTCTCATGCCATTAGGACCATGTTTTCAGTCACTTCCACCTCAAGCCAACAACCTTTTAATCCATGGGCCAAGTCTCCAATCAGCAGCAAAGATGGAGAATTTAATTCTCAGAAGCGAACGGTGCCGACAGGATCCAACCCTTTACACAACAAGAGATAGATTTTGGGTTGCAACACCCATTGTTCAGATAGTATAATCAGATATGGTTTCTTTCAATATTTTATTTGTTATATAAAGGGTTATATATACTTTATATACTAGCAGAATTGAAATTGCATTTGTATCTGATGTTAGAAAGAGTGCTTGGTTAGCTAGATTGGTAGAGAGTTGTTGTTGTACAGAAGGTAATTAAAGAGAATTTTGTGCTTTTGTTTGAGATTAAAAAAGGATTAGAATTTGTAGGCGTGTAGTTCTATACATTTTCTTTGCCTGGGATGAATTTTCCTGTTTCATTGGAACTTGTTTAAGGAATTCATTATAGTATGATTTTATAGCATCAATTTGCTTCTTCTATGCCACAGTTCCTAAGATGTCTCCTCCATAATTCACACTAAATCAATATGATTTTTCATGGGTATGCTTCTGTTTTGATTGTTTGGATGCTGAGAAAGCCGAGGAATTAAGAAAAAGTTAAGCATCAGCCTTTCTGTTTGAGGGTCGTCGTTGTCGAAATGCAGAATGTTTAATTTTCATCATTCCTTCTTTGTTCAGCAAGATTATTATTATTATTATATATAGAGGTTATACCAGTATAAAATGATAATGACACATATATATATATATATATATATATATATATATATATATATATATGGAAAATGGTTTGTCATGTGACTGGATATAAGTTGATGTTCAGTTACACATTTTTTAACCATGTACTATTAGTAATAAATAATTATAATATTAAATTATATTTTTAACTATGTACTAGTAGTACATAGTTATAATATTAGTGTCATTTTGCAATCTATCTTTAATATTATAACTATGTATTACTCGCCGTACATAGTTATAATTTTTTGACCAGACAAACTCTCGTATCCAGTCACTATACATTCGCTTAACCCTAAACTAAAAAGTTTGACACTAAATCTTTACGTTGATTTACATAAACAATCTAACGGTTATAATTTATTTTAAATTAATAATTAATTAATAAGTATGATCAATAAATTATAACTGTAATTAGATTCATGAAATTAGCGGTTAAGATTTGATGTCAAACTTTTTAGTTTGACACCGATGTCAAATAATCCTATTGCATATATATATATATATTCACACACACACTGTGTTGAGAAGATAATTATCTATCAAATACCTAGATGACTGAAAATAAATGGACCACAGATTATAGGTTTAGTAATCAAGTTCTATCAAAATGGCTTTGTTTTGGGATGAAAAGGGCAAGACATATCTTAGAGTTCATAATATATGAAAATGAAATAGCACGAACCTACTCATCAGTCATCATCCATCATACGCTTCACTCATCATACCTCCTCTACAATCATAGGCCCCAACTTTGAATGCAGTATGTTAAATGCCCATTACTTCACTCAACAACCAAGCTATTATTGGGAGTAGAAATTTAAATTTTTTTTAATTGACACACATTAGAATATGTGACACATATACATCAATACTGAGCCTATTAAAAAGTGTTAAAAGAAATGAAGATTTGGTGTAACTTAGCAATACTGAAACTGTTGATTTTTGAAGGAAATTTTTCAAGATCTATAATAGAGGATGAAAGGAGGCTATTTCCCGATAGAAATTATCACTACATAACGCTGAGGTCTCAATAACCTCTCACAATCTTGTATTTCTTTCTTCTTCTTTTATTTTTTTTAATCGTAGTTATAGAATGATTTTTTCTCCAAAATGGTAGGGTAGTTAAAATTTTAAAAAGGTACTAGTGTAGCGCACAAATAACTCACTTCATAGCACCAAATGCATAGGTAAGGAGTTATTGGGTTTTGATTTGTGTGAATTGTGAAGGTGGTGGTGTGTGGTCCAGAGTCCAGTATTGAGTAAAATACTAATTGTGGTTACAGGACACCCCACCAAGGCGTCACCAGCTCCAGCCAACTATAGCCTTTTCGTGTGAGCGTGTTGATTTTTGTACCTCATGGTTGAGCAAAATAATTGTGTAGTTTGAAAATAAAGGAAAAAGGGCATAAAATTGAGATATGGCAAGCCAACACCTAGCACCACGGATCGAACTTTTAATATAAAAATAAAGGGTTTTGTATCTATAATTTAACATGACCATAACAACTTTCCTACACACACAACATTTTGTGGGACCCACAATTTTTGAAACCAAAAAAAAATAAAAAAAAATTCTGGCACGCAAAACGAATCTCTATAACATAACACAATCATTTTTCCTACAACATAACTCTTATTAAACCCAAAAATAAAATAGCACTGCTTGTGGATTTGGCTTTATGATGAGCCTATAAACCTCAACAATTTGTTTTCGGTACATTGTCTTTTTTTCTCTTTGTACATGTTTATTTATTTTTAAATTATAAATCTACCATAATATAAACTTTAAGTTCTGAACATATGCATGGGATTTATCATGAACTAAATTCCGTTTGTAACATTAACTATAAAAATAATAATAATAATAATAATAATAAAATTCTTAAAATTTTGGTCATAAATCTACATGTATGCATGGCTCTTATAGGCTGACCCGGCCCTTCATCAACAATTTCATGATCTAAACACTTGAAAATTTGTGTGTTGGATAGTCGCGTAGCCTTATGCGCGCGACTTTTTTCCTTTTTGCTAGGGCTTTCTTCATTTTCATTCAAAGAGCAAACTGGATACAGAAATGGAGGCTAAGCAGCCAGATACAGAGGCAAATGAGTGAAAAAGTGTATAGATATATAAAAGCGGGGAAGAGTTCTCCAACAGGGTCAATGAACTGCAGGGTGAAACTTGGCTATTCACAAGATAAGAGTCCAGAGATTTCGTCAAAGACCTGGGCCGAAGTCATGGGAGCAGAGCATGGTATCTCTGGAGAAAATAATTTTTGGTTGTCAGGCATGGAAGAAGATATTTAAGAACCACTAGATCCTTCGAACAATGAAATTTCAGAATGGGGGTTTCAGACAATAGAGGAGGAAGACAACTCAATCAACATCAAGTGCTCCAAAGCAGCAAACACAGGATGAGAAAACCATGGAAAAACGCCATCATCATGAAGCTATTGGGAAAGAAGATTAGGGTGGGTTTCATGAAAAAAATATTGGAAACTCTCTGGGCGAAGACTGGAGCTATAACAATGGCTGACCTAGGACATGAGTTTTTTTTTTAGTGAAATTTCTAGTTTGGAAGACCCAAATCTAGCAATAATTAGTCGTCCATGGATCATCCTTGGGCATTATCTTGCATTCCGAAAATGGGAGCCTTGTCCCAACCCAGAGAAAGCTGACATTCATAAGGTAGTTGCTTTGATTCGCCTTCCAGGTATACTACAAGAACTTTTTAAATACCCTTTTCTAAACTACTTAGGTAATCTGATATGAAAGGTTCTGAAAGCGGATAAAACAACCTCTACTGGAGATAAAGGTCATTTTGCTAGAATCTATGTTGATTTGGACCTCTCAAAAATTCTAAGAAGAGAATATGCGCTTGAGGGCTGCAAAAGGAAAATAGAGTATAAAGGTTTATACCTTATTTGCGTTCATTGTGGCTGATATGGGCATAATAATGAAACCCGCCTTGATCTTAAAAAATAACCAGCTACAACAGTGGATAGTGAAACCAGTGTTATTCATACTGAATACCCAGCCCAGTTACCACACACACAAGGAGTGGGGCCATGGATGATTGTGCAAAGGAAGAAAACACCCATCCTAAATAATCTAACCAAGCTCTCTGCTGGGAACAAAAAAATTGGAATTAATTTGGCAAATAGAACCAAAACCAATCCCTAAAAGAATGACAAGGGGAAAGACAATGTTGCAGCACCTCTCCAACAACAAAAATCAAGCCAAGTCAGTATAAAAGGGAAAAATAGCCCCTTGATGCATCATGCCGGTTATAGCCCCAAGGAGAATGGGATTGATAAAGGAGTCATGAAAAAAACCATGCCAGTGATGAGATTTAATGCAGAAGATTCAGTTAAGAAATCTCAAGTTACTTCCCCCATGAAGCCTAAGCTTGGCCCTCTCTGCAAAGATCAATTGAAGGGGATTCACTCCATTGACAGTAAGGTAGTTGAGCATATAACCCTTAATAACAGCATTTAGTAGCCAACGAAATCCTACAAGAACAATGTTTTGGCTATGGAAAACCCTTGCATTGGGACACTAGACCAGGAAGTGGCCTTACCCCCTTTTGGTACTAAACCTCTTAATCTAGCTTGCATGGTTTCAACGACTACTCAAGATGGCATTGCCAGTTGTACTGATAAGATCATAGAGGTCTGCTTAGAGTGCCATGAACCTCTTAACCATCTCCTTAGTGATGCTGCAAAAGAAGGAGAGAAGCAATCATGCATGGTTCTTGACCTTTCACCTTTTAAGAGTGATGTAGTCCCCAAGAACTTAGAAATCCTGGAAACGTCACTTGTTTACCATGAATTGTTTAGTGAGGAATTGTAAGGGAGCGGCTAAAAAGAAATTCAAAACTACCCTAAGGAATTTCGTTAGGAAGTATAAGGTTGTTTTGGCTACTATTATGGAACCTAGAATTAGTGGTAATTCGGCCATTAGGAGAATTAAGCAGCTTGGTTTCAATAACTGGCTGTTTGAAGACGTTGTTAGTTTTATGGGAGGAATCTGGCTTCTCTAGAATGATGAAAACTTCTCAATTCACCTAGTTGAAAAAACCAATCAATTTATTCTTTGTAAGTGAATATATAAGTCTGGCATCAATTTTATTTTTATTGTTATTTATGCTAGCCCGAGAAAAGAGATAAGAAATCACTTTGGAGATATCTGAGAATGATAAGTGGGGGAGTTAATGAGCCTTAGGTGATGGTGGGGGATTTCAATGAGATAGATTAGGCCAAGGAGAAAAAAGGTGGTACCCCAGTGAATATTGCTAGATGTTTGAATTTTGTTGAGGTCTTGGATGATTGTCATATTTTGGACTTAGGCTGTAGTCGTGCTAGATTTACTTGGAGAGGTGTTGAATGTCTTCATCTAGATATAGTGTACCAAAGGCTTGACAGGGTATGTGCCAATGTTGCCTAAATTGATTGCTTTCGAGGAAGCTCCCAAGCTAAATTCTGACCATAACCCCCTCCTCTTATCCCTTGGCCCTGCTGGAAGTCTTGGAGAGAAAGGCCCTTTCGATTCTTGTCTACATGACAAGATCATGAAAGCTTCCCTTATTTCCTTAAAGCTGCTTAGAATCCAACTGATAATCTAGAATTTAGTCTTGTTTAGTCAATCATCTGAAAAACTAGAATAAGTTTGTCTTTGAGAATATCAAAATAAAAAAAGACACCTAATCAAAAAATTCCTTGAGATTCAATGTAATAGAGTGGGGATGCCTGATGAGATTCTTCAGTTTATAGACCAAGCCTTACAAGATGAGATTAGTATGGTGCTGGAAGAGGAAGAAATCTTGTGGTTCCAAAAATCTAGATGCAAATGGATTCCAGATGGGGATAGAAATACTAAGTTCTATCACACAACTATAATAATTAAAAGAGCAAAAAACAAGATCCTGGAGCTTAAGAATGAAGCTGGCCACTTTGATAGAGATGAAGACAATCTGATAAACCTGATCCTGTCATTCTATCACATCTTTTTCACTAAGGGGGCATTTGGTAGAGGAGAACTTTTTTTATTCGGAAATCATTATTTCCAGAAATATGCTAGGAAGGTGGATTTCCTAGGAGTATTACCAAAAAACTGTTTGGTAGGCTAAAATATTTCCCGGAATGTTTGGTCAATCTTTCTGTTACTATGTTTGGTTGATTGTAAAATACTACTTGGAATATGAGGTGATTTTACAACTCTGTCCTCACATTTGCTTTCATCCTTCCCAAGTCCACCAACTCTTCCCATCACCACTATTGACATCCTCTCAAACCTCATTTCTGATTTGTAAATTTCAACTTTGATGATCGATTCACACTTAATCCAAGTCCGCTTCTGGATCGTAGGATTCCTTTCACTTGGAAAATAGTCCCAATTTCTTCTCCTTCTCCTTCTTCTTCGTTGTGCATTATTCAATTATAATCATCATAATTAATATGGTGAGAGAGGAAAGGGTAGATTCCTTCTACTCAAAACTCCGCAAATCGGCATTTTCGTCTTCATCTTCTCTTTTACTTATCTTCCCTTCAACCTCTGACGTCGACTCACTTTGTGCTCTCAAAATTAGGGGTGACAATTTCTGACACGACCCGCTGACCCGACCCGGACTCGACACAAAATTTTCGTGTTTGGGTCAACCTGTTTACTATTCCGGTCATGTTTGGTTTGAAGAAAAATGACAGGAAAAAATTCGTGTCGGGTTCGGGTCAACCCGTTAACCCGCTTAGACCCGCAAATAGTTTTTGTATAAAGTTATTATAGTCATTTTAGTGAGTGGTATAAAAAAAAATAACATACACTTAGAGTTTCAAACAACCCTTTTCACTCAGCAGTGGCTTTATTGGATGTATATGCTTTTATTGAATGTAAATCAGTGCCTAAATACAGGTTTTGAATGTGAGCATTATAAAACTCGTGTCAGATCGGGTCGGGTCGAGTCGTGTTAACATGTGTAATAATGGGTCATGGTTACATTATAAGGTTATTCGTGTCGTGTCGTGTCAACCGTAAAATAAGCGGGTCGTGTTCGGGTTGAGGCTTTTTGTGTCGTCTGAAATTCGGGTCGGGTCGGGTCGGGTTGACACAAATTGCCACCCCTACTCAAAATCATCGTCCACATTCTCGAGTCAAATTCAATTCAATACGCGTGTTATCCAGTATCGTGCTTCAACGAGATCCACAAGTACACCACCAACGATGACGCAATCTCCATCGTTTTGATTAACTGGGGCTGCAATAGGGACCGTTGTTGGGAATCCAAAGGGACAAGACCAAGAGCTGATACAGAAGCTTGACCAATTCACAAAATTCGAAGGATGAGAACAAGGGTATTTTTGTCCCAAACATTTTGCAAAATTTTCCCACCAAGTGGGATTCCAACAACACCACTCATCTGATGGTATTCTTTCTTGGGAATTTGCTTCACTATTTTGCTTCACAACGAAATCCTGGGAATCTGAATTTCTCGAAAAAAAATTTGTATTCCTTGTACCAAATGTAGGTAAATTAAATTCAATATCAGATTCCCAGGATTCTAAAAAAATTCCGCTACCAAACTCCCCCTTAAGGAGAATCTGAACAGACCATGGCACCTCACCAATTTTACTTGGCCGAACCTGGATCAGAAAGATAGGGATTTTATGACTGTTCTTATCTCCAACTCTGAGGTTAAGGGAGTTTTCTTCAACATAGGAGCTCTCAAAACTCCACATCCCGATGGGTTTCCAGCCCTCTTTTTCCACAAAAATTGGGAGATTATAGGTAATCAAGCCACTGAAGCAGTAAACCACTATTGAAAGTCATCTTTGATGCTGAGCAAGATAAACAAAACTATGCAGGTCCTAATCCCCAAGGTTCATAAACCGGAGAAAATTGCTAATTTTAGACCCATTGCTCTTTGCTCTGTTCTCTACAAGATAATTAGTAAGCTTATTGTTAGCAAACTCAAACCTTTACTACAGAAGCTATTGTCCCCCCTCCCCATCAAATGAGTTTTGTTCTTAATAGGCACATTCAAGACAACATTATAATAACCCAGGAGATGTTGCATTCCATGAGAAGATTGAGGGGTAAGAGGGGCTTCCTAGCTATCAAGATTGACTTGGAGAGAGCTTATGATTGCATTTCGTAGAGCTTCAATTGGAATATCTTGGAAGAAATTAGCCTTCCTCAAGATCTGATTAATTTAATAATGAACTGCCTATCCTCCATTGAACTGGAAATCTTTTGGAATGAGGCCAAAGCTAAATCCATCATTCCTAGTAGAAGGCTTCGGCAAGAGGACCCTATCTCTCCTTACATTTTTGTATTGTGCATGGAGAAATTATCTCACATTATTGCAGATGCCGTGAAGAAAAAACCTTGGGTTCCAATGATAGTTGGCAAATGAGGTGCTAGAATTTCTCACTTTTTTGCTGATAACTTATTGCTTTTTGTTGAAGCCTCTGAAAATCAAATTACTTCAGTCATAGATTGTTTGATTGGGGCTATCTTTGGTCAAAAAGTGAATAACCTGAAGACCAATATTTTCTTCTCCAGTAATATGAATGAGGACCTAGCTAATAACATTGTTAAAATTTGTGGCTTAACTCCTACTAAAAGCCTTGGTAGATACTTGGGCACTATAATGAAGCATCGAATAGTCCAAAAGAGTCTTTACAGTGACATCTTGGATATAGTTCATAATAGACTAAATGGTTGGAGTAAACAGAATCTATTTATGGCTGGTAGAGTGATTCTAGCTAAATCAGTCATTTCTGCAATCTTTATGTTCCACATGCAGAACAGTCTCCTACTGCTTGGTATATGTGATAAAATTGAGAACATTTAGAGACACTTGATTTGGGGAGACTCAAAAGTTAATAGGATAGCTCATCCTATCTCCTGGGAGCAAATTTGCAAGCTGAGAACCTTTGGTCGACTTGGAATCCATAATCTCACAAAACATCATAAGGCCTTCCTCCACAAGATGGCTTGGTCTATTATTAACTCCCCCCATACTCTTTGGTCTTAAGACCTTGTTGTAAAGTATGGGAGAAGGGTGTATCTTTCTAAGCAGCTTATATGTAAAGCTTACGGAACAGTGACCATTTTGCCACTGTTCATCATAAAATTTACCAGAATGCCACGCGCACAGTAAAAATTGCCAAACTGCCACGCAGGCTAATTCGCTACACAGTGTAGCGAATTAGGCTTGCTGATGTGTCACCTCCCCACTGGTCCACGTATTTCGCTACACAGTGTAGCGAAATACGTGATCAAAAGGTCAGCCTGGTCAGTCACCGGTTGGACACGTGTCACATCCCTGTTGGACACATAATTTGCTACCCTGTGTAGCGAATTATGTATCAGAAGGGTCAGATCATGTCAACTCAAAGTCAGGCTACGTGTCACTTCCCTACATAATTCGCTGTACTACATAGCGAATTACGTGGCTATTTTTGGTATGATTCATAGCGAAATACGTTATATCTGCCAAGTGTCATCTCCCCACTAATTTGCTAGGGGGCATAGCGAATTATAATTTGCTATCCCTTATAGAGAATTAAGAGCTATAAATAAGTCCATTTCGGGTGTGAACCACCACTACGAAAATTTTCCTTTTATGTTAAGGTTTACTACTTTTGTGTTGTTGTTGAATCTTCTTAGTTTTTTTTCTATTTTTGTAGGATGAGTGAGGGTATGAATGATTTAATAGCTACTGTTTATTATAATGGGAGAAAATACTTTGGTCCAAACGGGCAAGTGTTTGAAGGTGATGCAAAAATGTTTCGCATGAGCCCAAGATGCAATCTTCACGAGATGAAGAAGTTAATATACAAGAAGTTGAGATTACAACGTGGTCAAACTCTTGCTCGGTTGACCGCTAGATGTGCCTCGGGTAACCCCGTGCAATGGGTTGGTGTGGAAATTGTCGACGATGAAGATGTAACGTTAGTAGTAGATGCAAGCACTTCTGAACACGGCGAGTCAAGATTTATTGAATTGTATGTAGAAGTCAACTACGGTGGACAATCCAGCAGTCAACCGAGCAATCCATGCACTGACATCATCGACATAAACATGGTGCCAGTGGTTAATCCGGAAGTTGAGGTCGCATCCCCAACGCTTGCACCACCAACTCAAGAAATTTTTTATGAAGCGGTTCCAGCCAATGACATGTACGATCCATCTTAGCGTACATATAGTTCCGAGGAAGAGCGTGATGAAGGTCTTGTTCCAGATAGCGAGTCATCGGATACGAATGTCGATGGTGATTTTGATTATTGTCCTTCTACTGCAGCAGTTGAACAACCAATTCCATTGCCAGGCATTGTCGGAATGCAAGATCCTTATATTGCTGGTACGTAAGGATTAATGCTTTATAATAAAATATCTAATATCAAAATAAAACGACATTAATATTGGGGTTTTGGATATGTTATTATGCAGGAAATGATAATGTACCATTTTGGTCTAGAATTAGCCAATCACGAATGTTAATTGGGAATATCCAGATCAAGAATTGGATGATATGAATGGAGCACAAATACCTAACTGGCAGATCGGCGACGAGCTATATAAGGACCAATTGTTTGACACTAAGCAAGATGTACAGATGGCAATTAAAAAATATTGTATGGCAAATCATCGCACAACAGTCGTTCTGAAAAGTGATACGAAAAGGTTGATTATGGTTTGTCAAAATCATAACGTGGGTTGTCCAATGAGGATGAGAGCATACCAAAAAAAAGGTGACAGCGAATGGGTGATAGGCATATGGAACAACGAACACACATGTGTTAGTCAGTCTCTTACCCAAGATCACAAGCAGTTGGACTCAAATCTCATTTGTCCAAGCTCACAAGGTTTTCAGAAGGGTGTTTTGGACATTTAAACAGTGTCGTGAAGCATTCAATTATTGCAAGCCAATAATCCTGATCGATGGAACCCATCTATATTCAAATGGTTGTTTCAACACTTTTTCACCATTAAATATCATTCCTTAAAATATTTTGTGAAGGCACCAAGGCCCATTCATATGATAATATCATCAACCAAGCAAACTCTTTTCCTGCACATACATTTTCCATGGTTCAAATTTCAAAATTCATATAGGTTACTTTTCAAGGTTGATTCTTCATAAAAAAAATACCTTCTAAGCATACTTTTTCAAAGGACCTAAGCCTAATTCAATTCACATCATTACAGATATTGGTCAATATTCGTACAGTTGCATTTTTACTCAAAACCTTCATTAATCGTACTTTTCTTTCGAAAAGAAACTGTATTCGAATAATTAGATTTTTCATACAATTAACCTCATTCTAATTTGGATCCCTAATTTATGGACATAGGTGAAGTGTATTTTACCAAATTAGCCTAATACCGAGCAATTTTGTCAAATTATCATTTTACCCCTGGTGGGGATTTAATCCTAAAATTAGGATTTTCACCTGATTAACCCTCTAATTTGACATTGATTTCTAATTAGCGTAATTTAATTATTTGGGTTATTATATTATAACTCCCCTCTATGGAGAAATCTTTGCAAAATCTAACCTAACACGATAGAGGCTCTTTCTTAGGAGATTAGTGATGGGAATGAGGTAAATTTTTGGTTGGATAAATGGACAGGGTTGACTCTGAACCTCTTGGCTGTAGCTAAAAATCCTCCCCATCCTCTCTTGTTGGAAGATTCAGTGGCTGATGGTGCTAATCCTTCAACTGGTACATAGATTCTTGAGTTGCTCCATGGTTCCCTTCCCCTTTAACAGAGGCTGGTAGGGATAAATTGGCATAGACAAGGATAAATCCTTCCTATTCTTTAGTAAGACATGCTTACTCTAAAATCATGCAAGTTAATACTTTATCTTTTGACTTTCCTTAGGAAAGAATATGGAATTGGAGAGGGCAAGAAAAATTAAAATTTCAAATCTAGAAAATGACACATGGTAGACTTTTAAGAAGGAATAGAATGACTTTATGGGGTCAAGGAACACATAAATGTCTCAGCGGGGGGACAAAGTAGAAACAACTCTCCATGTCTTTAGGGACTGCCCGAATGCTTCAAAAGAGTGGAAAACCCCCCATTTTCAGCCTAATCATGCTTTCTTCTTTGTTGAACTGGACCCTGTTAGATAGTTAAAAAAATATTTCTTTAACGAATGAGAAGCTAATGGATTGGAGGGATCCCTTCTTTGTAACTTGTTGGTTCCTTTGGCTTTGGCGTAATTAAGAGATCCATGATCCTGACTTTAGAAGATCAGAGGAGGAATCAGTTGTTATGCAGAAGTTTATGTATAACATCAACCTTGTCCGTTGCAATAGTATGGCTAGACCAAATTTGGCTGTTGCTACTATCTGTTCTAATTTCATGGTTCGGCCTCAGCAAGATTAGACCAAATTAAATGTGGATGGAGTTGTCTCTAAAAGCAAAGGTGCTTGTGGAGGTATTCTTTGAAAATTTAACTAGGGGTTTCTCTTCCTTTTTGGGATTCTATCCTCCCTTACAAGCTGAATTGTGCACGATTCTCAAAGGGTTGGAATTTTCTTGGTCTTATAACATCAAAAAAGTTATAACTGAGAGTGATTCCTCTCAAGCTATTAACTTACTTACCGCTTCAGGTAATGATGCTTGAGAACTACCTTTGATAGTTAGGATTCAAGCTTGGGTTGCAAAGGATTGGAGATTTGACTTTAACCCTGTAAAGAGGGATCAAAACAAATGTGCATATTAGCTTTCCAAGGATACTCTTAACAAAACTTAGGGCTGCTATCACTACACATCCACTCATGAGGTGCGTCAAAAGTTGATTCTAGAAGACTCTTTGGAGATTTTTGGAAGGAATTTGAGCTAGTTCTTGTTTGATATCATTGTTTCTTTCTTCTCTGTTTTCTAGTTTATGTTGTTAGTTTCCTTGTAGTATTCTTTCGTTTCCTTGGGGCTTTGCCCCTGTGATGTATCAAATTTTTTTTTTTTTTGAAAATCTTTCCATTAGGATTGAAAATACTATGCTAATGAAAGAAACTAAACATGGTTGTAAACGTGGGTTGACTCAACTGATTCCAGGTTTCGAATAAAAGTATATTTTCTTTACAATCAATTTTGTTCTTGTAAACCTTACAATCATTTTTATTGTTATTGGATCATAATCAAATTAACGGATATAAAATGACATTAAATTAAAGTCGTTGATTTGATTTTGATCTAACCACTATAAAAATGATGGTAAGAAATTAAGAGGAAAAAAAGATTGTAATTATAATCTCCTTCTTGGTTTAAATCCTTTTTTGATTAGTAATTTTTCTAAGTATTCATCTGTTCCAAAAAGATATCTTGCAACTTGACTAGTTCTATTTAATTAATACATCTTTATGCCACTATTTACCAAAATAATAAATAAAGGGACAAGATCCGTTTAGAAACTTTTTTGAATTTTTTTACAAATTACACTATATTCAAGTCCAAATAATGAGAACTGGTGCTAGAAACCGGAACTGGCTCTGAAAAGCGGGTACCGGAAAGGTGTTCAGAAAAATATAATAAAAATATGATAAATCTTAGAAAATCATGTAGTTTCATAATCCAAAGTTTGGGATTAAAATGCTAAGCGTAGCAATTAAGGTTAATACTGTGTGTTTAATGCTTAAGTGTCTATTTATACTCATTTAAGGGCTCACAACCCTAGATAACAGAAAACCAGCGTGAGTTTCTCTTGGGTGGCTGACCTCCTATACTGTTCCATTGCCATATTCTCCATTTTGAGACTTTGTGATCATTTTATGCTTGTTTCTTCTTAAAACCTTCTTCCTAAACACTTGTTCTTGTTTGAGTGAGCCTTGGGAGGTTGGAAGACACCATTTTCTGAGTGACCAGCCACTTTTCTTGTCTGTTTGGGGGCTGACCTTGGTGGTTGGGTTGAGAGAAGCCTTGTCTTGGTTTTTGGTGGTCCAAGTGCTGATCTTTTATGCTAAAGGGTCAACCTTTCTTACCATTTTCGTGCATCCTCTTGTGACAGTAGCTTGAGACTGATTGTGAGCTCCAAATGGCAACTTTTCCTTCTGTTTTGAGCTGGGGTATGTGTACCAACCTTTAACTTGAGTTTAAATGTTTAAAAATGGTACCTTGATGCACCTAATGACTAAAAGATGATAACTTGTTGTTGGGTAATGCTTAACACACCTAGAAATGCATGATTAGGTGTTTAAAATCGGTAAAAAGGGAACCTTTAAGAGATATCTTCACGAAAATGCAGAAACTGCATTCTGTCGTGAAATATCCGGATATTTGTCGAACAGATATCCAGATATTGGATATCCGGATATGTGATATCCGGATATGGGATTTTGGAATATCTAGATATTGGATATCCGGATATTGCATATCCGGATATGGACAGTGAGATATCCGGATATTGCATATCCGGATATGGTCCCGAGGAATATCCGGATATTCTGGGATTTCGCAGAACAGTAGCTGTGCTGTGTGTACAGTAGGCTATTGGGGGTTTGTAGACCCTAGATTGATGAAGTTGAACTTCTGTAATTAATGGACTAAGCCAGAATCATGTGATTAAGGGCTTGTGGCTTTGTTAGAAGCTTTAAGACATAAAACGTAATGAAAAGGCGTTGTCTTTAATTTGTATGCATGTGGTACATGTTATTGATTTATATTTGGTCCATATCAGATTGTGATCTGCTGTGATTGGACTTTGAGCTTGTGGCATTGGATAACTAGCTTAGAGGTAAGCTTTCGTGTCCTCGGTTTAGCCATGTTATGGTTCCACCATGTCCCATGGGGATATGGTATATGCATGTTGTGTTACATGCTTTTGATGTTTTGGAAATGCTGTTGAGCTATTGTATGTTAGTGCCTTGTTGATATGCATGGAGGTGTTCCACCTATACGGTAAGCCTGAGTATGTGGAACATACAAGAGGGTGAGGCTGTGGGTGAGGTGCAAGCGGTGTTCCTTGTACTACATGTAGGTATAGACGTATTCCTACATTTCTCTGGCCAGTAGATAGTGATTACACACATGCCATAGATATCTGTTGCACTACATAGTTTTGGAACTGATAATGATATAAATGCTTTTAGAACTTATATTGCACATGTAAGTGAGCTTGGGGTGGAAGATCCTTGAGGATCCCTTGTCTTACTGAGATTTCTGGTTTAGAGATCTCACCCCACGTTTGGGGAATGCTTATTTCAGGGTCAGGTAATGTTGAGACCTCAGGCGGCAGGAGGCCGGAGCTGAGTTAGATTGCTGTTATATTATGCTGCCATGATTGGATGCTGGATTGCATGCTGCTTATATGCTTATAGCTTCAGTTTATGTTTATGGAGTTTTATGTTGAGACTGGTTGTTTTCTATGTGTATTTGGTGAGCATGGGGATTGTCCATGACACATAGTATTGTTATGTCTTGAGTCTTTTGGAGTTGTATTAATGTATCAGGATATTGTACGGATTACGAGATATAATGTCGTGATTTAGATACACACTTTATTTATATATTGAGGTATTTCAGTAGCTGTCTTATTGCAATTTACATACAGGCGTTATTTTATGAAATTGTTTAAGTAATCAAGTTGGTAATTGATAATGACGTCATAATTGAAAAGAAAAAGAATATTCTGAATTTTTAATTAAGTACCGCTTAATACGATGTAATGTTAATATTCCGAGTATAAACGAGGTGTTACATTTTATGGTATCAGAGCAACGGTTCAAGGGAAAAGCCTGTATGTATTGCAATGATTAGGATGAATGGTTGTGTCTATTTTGTGTGTTTGCTCCGTCGAGTATTATTATGATAATGCATATGTGACCACATTGCGTGGGCCTGATCAACTCATAATTTGTGTAACTTGTGCAGAGTCATGGTAAGACCCGGGAGAAACCGCGAGACTTCGGAGGATCGGCCCGATCCTGTCCTGGCTACATTAGCTGAGATGCAGGCGGCCCGACAAGCCGACCAGGAGGCCATGAGAATGGCAAACCAGGCCATGCTGGACGCCGTCAGAGAGGCGAACAGGAAGGCCACTGAGGACGTGTTGGAGGCCAACCGTCTGGCGAACATGACGATGTTTAGAGTCATGTTGGAGGAGATGAGGAATGGCCCTGATGTTGGTCATGTTCCTCCGCCACCACCACCACCTCCACCCAGTCTGCAGGATGACTCTCAGAGTCAGATGGGAGATGGCAGTCACCTTACGGGGGCCATGCAGACCGTCCCTGTTCTTGTTGAGGATCGAGATGAGATCGATCGCCGGCTGAATGCTTTCCGTAAGCATAAGCCACCTGCCTTTGATGGATCCTTTGATCATGTTGCTGCGGCATGTTGGCTTCAGGCGTTGGACAAGATATTTCGGGTCATGCAGTGCACAGATCCGCAGAAGTTGATGTTCACTACTTACATGCTGGAGGGCGATGCCCATGAGTGGTGGACAAACCTTTCTCATGCCTACGAGATGCAGGGTCATGTGATGACTTGGCCTATGTTCGAGGATTTCTTCTTGGGTCAGTACTTTCCATATGACGCTCAGGAGAGGCAGCAGGGAGAGTTTGACAGATTGGTTTAGGGCTCGTTGTCTGTGGACGAGTACCTGGCCAAGTTCAACCAGTTGGTGAAGTTTGCACACTTCAGTGTGGCGAGGCCTACTCCTACATTTCTGGCTGCTAAGTTCCGCAGGGGACTTAGTGAGGATATTGCTGGTTACCTAGCTGGTTCTGCTTCTAGAGATTTTGGGACACTGGTTCAGCAGTGTTGTGATATTGAAGATTACTACAGCTCGTGTAAGGCCAAGAAGGCCAAGGTTGCTGAGGCGACGAAGGTTTCAGCTGGTAGTTCCACTTCTTGGCGAGACAGGAAGTTTGGGAACAAGGGCAAGGGTAAACAGATGGCAACTCGGCAGGCGCCGAATCAGTTCAAGAGGACTTCTGCTCAGGGGAGTGCAGCGAGACCTCCTGCTCCCAATTGTTCGGGATGCGGGAAGACTCATTTTGGGCCGTGCTCTACCGGCCAGTTGATTTGCTTTCAGTGTGGCAAGGAGAGCCATTTCTCCAGAGACTGCCCGTCGGCGACGACGAAGGCTACTGCAGTGCAGGCAGTGCCTCTTCAGATGGTTCCCCTTCCACCTACTTCGGCACTGGCAGTGCCACCATCTTCTGGGAGAGTTTATACTCTGGATCGTCAGCAGTCGGATCGAGCTCCGAACCTTGTCAGAGGTACTGTTACGATTGGTACATCAGCTGTTGATGTTTTGTTTGACTCTGAGGCTACGCATTCTTTTGTTGCTACCCCGATTGTTGTGGGGCTTGAGTTGCCCATGTCTGTGCTTTCTCCACCGCTGCGGGTGACCACCGCCACCGAGAAATATGTGATGCTACCATTGTTCATCGCGATGTGGCATTTCAGTGGGATGGTCGTGAGTTCTCGGTAGATCTGATAGGGTTGCCGATGGCCAACTTGGAGGTTATTCTGGGCATGGATTGGCTGTCCAGAAATTGTGTGATGATTGACTGTTGTGCCAAGCGTGTAGTGTTGTCTCCGTGTGATTCCACAGCCAGTTCCTCGCCGTACATTTCGTTGCTGCAGGCTAGGAGAGCCTTGAGAGCAGGGACATTTGGTTATGTCATGTTGGGAGGTTTGGTGAGTGGTACACAGGAGGACATCACCGACATTCCTGTGGTGAGGGAGTTCCTCGAGGTGTTTCCTGAGTTTCTGCACAGAGCGAGATAGAGTTCTCCATAGATCTGTTGCCTGGTGTGGGGCCGATTTCTTTAGCTCCATACCGGATGTCGCCACTGGAGTTGGCAGAGCTGAAGAAGCATATTGAGGATCTTTCAGCGAAAGATTTCATTAGACCGAGTGTGTCTCCTTGGGGAGCATCGGTTATCTTTGTGAAGAAGAAGGAAGGGACAATGCGATTGTGCACCGACTACAGGCAGCTGAACAAGGTGACAATCAAGAACAAGTATCCCCTTCCTCGGATTGATGATCTGTTGGATCAGCTCAGGGGTGCTTGTGTGTATTCCAAGATTGATCTCCGGTCCGGATGCCATCAGATTCGGGTTAAGCCAGAGGATGTCCCGAAGACCGCATTTCGCTCGAGATATGGTCATTTTGAGTACTTGGTGATTCTGTTCGGTCTTACCAATGCACCTGCTGTGTTCATGGATTACATGAACTGGATTTTCTAGCCGTACCGGGATCAGTTTGTGATCGTCTTCATTGACGACATTTTGATTTACTCCAAGACGGAGGAGGAGCATGTGGGGCATTTGAGAACTGTTCTGCAAGTGCTGAAGGAGAAGAAGCTGTATGCGAAGCCTTCCAAATGTGAGTTCTGGCTCAAGTCTGTGAAGTTTCTTGGGCATGTTATTTCTGCTGAGGGAGTTGTAGTGGATCCGAACAAGATTGAGGCCGTACTGGATTGGGAGAGACCCAAGACAGTTACGGAAGTGAGGAGCTTTCTGGGTTTGGCAGGTTACTATCGGAGGTTCATCAAGGGATTCTCTACCATGGTTTTGCCATTGACTCGCCTTACTCGGAAAGAGACTCCATTTGTGTGGATTCACGAGTGAGGTCTGTTTTCAGGAGTTGAAGGAGAGACTGACTACTGCTCCTGTGTTGGTCCTTCCTGATCCTGCGCTTGAGATTGAGCTTTACATCGATGCCTCCGGGAAGGGGCTAGGTTGTGTGTTGATGCAGTTAGGCAAAGTGATTGCCTATGCTTCGAGGCAGTTGAAACCTCATGAGGAGAACTACCCTACTCATGACTTGGAGTTGGCTGGTATTGTGTTTGCTTTCAAGATTTGGAGGCATTATCTTTTTGGTTTGAGGTTTGTGGTGTTCAGTGACCACAAGAGTTTGAAGTACCTGTTCGACCAGAAGGAGTTGAACATGAGGCAGAGGAGATGGATGGAGTTCATAAAGGACTACGACTTTGAGCTAAGGTATCATCCTGGCAAGGCCAATGTGGTAGCGGATGCTTTGAGTCAGAAATCCAGTAGTTCATCCAGTTTGTTACTTGGTAACTTTGATGTGGTTGAGAAGTTCTGAAACTTGGCAGTGACCGCTCCGTGTGAGAGTGTACTTCTCGAGTTGGAAGCAACAGATGTTGTGAACAAGCTGCTAGAAAAGATCAAAGAGGCACAAGTTCAGAGAGTGTCTGGATTATGTGAAGAACCAAGACGGTGTGTTTTGGAATGATGAGGGATTGCTTTTGTTTCAGCAGAGGATTGTAGTTCCTCGAGGTCCGTTGACAGAAGAGGTTATGGCAGAAGGCCATAAGGGTCAGTTTTCTATCCACCCTGGTGCTACTAAGATGTATCAAGACTTGAAGAAGAACTTCTGGTGGCCGGGCATGAAGAAAGATGTTGCTATCTTTGTGTCCAAGTGTTTGGTTTGCCAGAAGGTGAAGATTGAACATCAGAAACCGTCTGGTGAACTTCAACCTCTTGAAGTATCACAATGGAAGTGGGAAGGTATTTCCATGGACTTCGTGGTGGGATTGCCGAAGACTCAGGCGAGTTGTGACTCTATTTGGGTCATCGTGGACAGACTGACGAAGTCTGCCCATTTTCTTCCAGTGAAGGTGAGCTTCACTACAGAGCAGTTGGCCAAGCTTTATGTCCGCGAGATTGTGAGGCTTCACGGGGTGCCTGAGAGTATCATTAGTGATAGGGACCCGAAGTTCACATCTCGGTTTTGGGAGGCGCTGCAGGAGGCTTTTGGTACGCAGTTGAGATTGAGTACCGCCTATCACCCTCAGACTGATGGACAGACTGAGAGGACCATCCAGACCTTGGAGGACATGTTGCGAGCATGCACTTTGGAGCAGGGCTCGGCATGTGATAGGTACCTTCCGTTGGTTGAGTTTTCTTATAACAACAGCTTTCATGCTAGCCTGAGCATGGGGCCCTACGAAGCACTGTATGGTAGGAGGTGTCGGACTCCTACTTGTTGGTCTGAGGTTGGGGACAAGGAGCTTTTTGGCTTGGACTTTGTCCAAGATACTACCTTGCAGATCCAGATGATCCGTGAAAAGTTGAAGCAGACGCAGAATCGCTAAAAGAGCTACTATGATGTCAAGCATCGTTCGCTGGAGTTGAGTGAGGGTGAGCACGTGTTTGTGAGACTTTCACCTGTCACCGGTGTTGGTCGGGCTCTCGGAGTGAGGAAGCTGAGCCCGCGATATATTGGGCCATACCAAATCCTTGGTAGAGTAGGACCTGTTGCCTACCGGCTTGCCTTGCCTCCAAACCTGGCTAACATCCACGACGTGTTTCACGTGTCTCAGCTTCGGAAGTACATAGCAGATCCTTCGCACGTGGTGCAACCGGATGATGTGGAGGTTCGGGAGAACCTGAAGACTCCCGTCGGACCACTCAGGATTCTCGATCGTGGCGAGAAGCAGCTGAGGAGCAAGATCATTCCAATGGTCAAGGTGCAGTGGACCAGAAGAACTCCTGAGGAGTGTACTTGGGAGCGTGAGGACGAGCTTCTCTGGCAGTACCCCGAGTTTTGACCAGGTATGTTTATGATTTTGAGGTCAAAATCCTAAAAAGGTAGGGTGAATGTAAGAACCCGCACCGTTAATTAAAGTATTTAATTAATTAATTATGCAAAATTAGGAAATGATTCCATAATTGACTCTAATAATTATTAAGAGGCTTTAATAATCATGGTAAGTGATTAAGAATGCTGAAAGTCGTTATTCGGAAGAAAAGTGCAGATACCGATTCTGCTAGTCGGTATAAATGCGTACCGAAAAAGTATCCCAGAAAATTAATGTAAGTGCATGATAATTACTAGAGTGATATGTAGGACTTGTAAAACGAGTTTCAAGTCCAAATAATGAGAACTGGTGCTAGAAACCGGTACTGGCTCTGAAAAGCGCGTACCGGAAAGGTGTTCAGAAAAATATAATAAAAATATGATAAATCTTAGAAAATCATGTAGTTTCATAATCCAAAGTTTGGGATTAAAATGCTAAGCGTAGCAATTAAAGTTAATATTGTGTGTTTAATGCTTAAGTGCCTATTTATACTCATTTAAGGGCTCACAACCCTAGATAACATAAAACCAGCGTGAGTTTCTCATGGGTGGCTGACCTCCTATACTGTTCCATTGCCATATTCTCCATTTTGAGACTTTGTGATCATTTTATGCTTGTTTCTTCTTAAAACCTTCTTCCTAAACACTTGTTCTTGTTTGAGTGAGCCTTGGGAGGTTGGAAGACACCATTTTCTGAGTGACCAGCCACTGTTCTTGTCTGTTTGGGGGCTGACCTTGGTGGTTGGGTTGAGAGAAGCCTTGTCTTTGTTTTTGGTGGTCCAAGTGTTGATCTTTTGTGCTAAAGGGTCAACCTTTCTTACCATTTTCGTGCATCCTCTTGTGACAGTAGCTTGAGACTGATTGTGAGCTCCAAAGGGCAACCTTTCCTTCTGTTTTGAGCTGGGGTATGTGTACCAACCTTTAACTTGAGTTTAAATGTTTAAAAATGGTACCTTGATGCACCTAATGACTAAAAGATGATAACTTGTTGTTGGGTAATGCTTAACACACCTAGAAATGCATGATTAGGTGTTTAAAATCGGTAAAAAGGGAACCTTTAAGGGATATCTTCACGAAAATGCAGAAACTGCATTCTGTCGTGAAATATCCGGATATTTGTCGAACAGATATCCGGATATGTGATATCCGGATATGGGGTTTTGGAATATCTGGATATTGGATATCCGGATATGTGAATCTGTATATCCGGATATTGCATATCCGGATATGGACAGTGAGATATCCGGATATTGCATATCCGGATATGGTCCCGAGGAATATCCGGATATTCTGGGATTTCGCAAAACAGTAGTTGTGCTGTGTGTACAGTAGGCTATTGGGGGTTTGTAGACCCTAGATTGATGAAGTTGAACTTCTGTAATTAATGGACTAAGCCAGAATCATGTGATTAAGGGCTTGTGACTTTGTTAGAAGCTTTAAGACATAAAACGTAATGAAAAGACGTTGTCTTTAATTTGTATGCATGTGGTACATGTTATTGATTTATATTTGGTCCATATCAGATTGTGATCTGCTGTGATTGGACTTTGAGCTTGTGGAATTGGATAGCTAGCTTAAAGGTAAGCTTTCGTTTCCTCGGTTTAGCCATGTTGTGGTTCCACCATGTCCCATGGGGATATGGTATATGCATGCTGTGTTACATGCTTTTGATGTTTTGGAAATGCTGTTGAGCTATTGTATGTTAGTGCCTTGTTGATATGCATGGAGGTGTTTCACCTATACGGTAAGCCTGAGTATGTGGAACATACAAGAGGGTGAGGCTGTGGGTGAGGTGCAAGCGGTGTTCCTTGTACTACATGTAGGTATAGACGTATTCCTACATTTCTCTGGCCAGTAGATAGTGATTACACACATGCCATAGATATCTGTTGCACTAAATAGTTTTGGAACTGATAATGATATAAATGCTTTTAGAACTTATATTGCACATGTAAGTGAGCTTAGGGTGGAAGATCCTTGAGGACCCCTTGTCTTACTGAGATTTCTTGTTTAGAGATCTCACCCCACGTTTGGGGAATGCTTATTTCAGGGTCAGGTAATGTTGAGACCTCAGGCGGCAGGAGGCCGGAGCTGAGTTAGATTGCTGTTATATTATGCTGCCATGATTGGATGCTGGATTGCATGCTGCTTATATGCTTATAGCTTCAGTTTATGTTTATGGAGTTTTATGTTGAGACTGGTTGTTTTCTATGTGTATTTGGTGAGCATGCGGATTGTCCATGACACATAGTATTGTTATGTCTTGAGTATGTCTTGAGTCTTTTGGAGTTGTATTAATGTATCAGGATATTGTCCGGATTACGAGATGTAATGTCGTGATTTAGATACATACTTTATTTATATATTGAGGTATTTCAGTAGCTGTCTTATTGCAATTTACATACAGACGTTATTTTATGAAATTGTTTAAGTAATCAAGTTGGTAATTGATAATGACGTCATAATTGAAAAGAAAAAGAATATTTCGCATTTTTAATTAAGCACCGCTTAATACGATGTAATGTTAATATTCCGAGTATACACGGGGTGTTACACCGACACTCCCCGACACTTCAGCATGCATTGTAGAGACTCAAAAAAAGGTTCAAAGGTTGTGTTGCGTTGCGTTGCGTTTTTAGTTCCAATTATTAGATTCGTTGGATTATGATTACCATTTTATTGAGTTTAATATAAATATTTGGAATATTTTATATTTCTTTGCAAAATTGATGGGTATTATAAGTTTAACTTCATTTTTTGTTAAATTATTGAATATTAAATATAATATACATTACATAAATTAAAAATAATATTTAATATCAAAACGTATTCTAACGTGTCGAAATCTAACATTTTTTAAAATTAACGTGTTGGAGTATTGTGTCATATCGTGTCTCGTGTCGGTATCGGTGCTACGTAGAATCAAAAATAAATATATTGGAATAGGTTGTTAAACAAAGAGTGTATCAAATGGAAAAAATATGCGGAACTAATTTCAAATATATAGGTCAGTTAACATGTTACCCAAAACCTCACTGCAAAATTTCTTTCTCCGTCTCAAAATACTTTCAAATAAATTATTTCAAAAACAACCCAAAACTTACATAGTATCATCAAATAAATCATAAACCCACGAAAAGGGCCAACTGGTTCAGATTTAATTTATGTTTCAGAACCAATTTACATTTCAGAACCGGTTCAGTATGGGTTCAGGTTTGCAAACCCATTATAAACCGGTTTCAAACAGGTTTTAAACTTCTGATTCAGTTTAATTTTTAAATTAGTTTATAAAACAAATTTGATTCTCAAAACTAGTTAAAAAAATACAGTTTTGTTTAGTTCAATTCAATTAATTTGCATAGCAATAATTTTGACTCCTTCCTCAAATATAGGTTGTTTCCCCTTTCCGTATCCATCTCTTTCTCTATCCCTCTGTTTCTCTCATTTTTTATTTTTTTTTAGTCTTTCTTCCTTTTCTTCTTTGTTTCCACCCTAGCCGACTTTCATTATCTCTTTTTTTTTTTTTTTTTAAAAATTTTATCCTTCCAAATTTTATGGACTTAAATAGACTAAGCATAATTCAAATTATTCCAAGCTTTAAATCTAACTATTAAATTTTATGTGAGTAAGATAACTAGAATTTTTAGAATCCATCTAAGGTAACTTCTCATACTGCCTAGGGTGACATGCAGAAATAAACATAAAAACAATTTTTAACAACTTAAAGGGGTAAAAATGGAATTTAAAAATACTGGAGATAATCTATAAATACGCTAATATAATTTTGTCGTATACCAGAAAAATAAAATACAGTTGTGATCCATTAAGAAATCCTATCGTATGGTATAATCTAATAATCTATTAATATCATTAGTTATTGAAAATGAGGGTGTTACAATAAGCATGACTAAATTAACTATAGCTAATTTACATTTACCACGGTCATGCAAATCGAGCCAAATTTTTGTTACACCAAATTCAGCCATGGTTTTAATTAGATGGTAACATTTTTAGACATAATTTTTTGTAGTTAAATGCACTTTTGACCATGGGTAAACTTTACTTCGCAGTCAACGTTCTATTGGTGTTCTTGAAGGTGGATTATTCTATTGCAATTTAATTTTCTTTTGAGTGCAAAAGAATGTGATAGAATTAAAATATTAAATTGTAGGCGTTAACTCCTACGTCGATTTCTTGATTTTCTAATATTGTATTTCTTTTTTCTATCATTCAATACTACCTTAGTATGGCACGCAGCATACAGTAAACATTAAAAGCACAAGGAATAATCAAGAAAAAGTAACTTCATTTCACATTAACAAGAACAATCAACCATCTTTCATCAAAAAATAAAATAAAAGTAGAAGTTATCTTGCTACATTCACAGTGCATCAAGCTCTAAGCAGCAAGTTAATTTTAAAAAACCATCATCAGTATCAAAAAAATACAAATGAATAAGCAAGGGAAAATTCCTTCAAAACACAAGGGCAAACATATTCCCTTCGTCCTCTTGATGTTGATGGGCAAACTCAATTTTGGACAGCTCCTTTAGGTGTAAAAAGAATATTAAATACCAATCCTTGATATATATATATATATATATATATATATATATATATATATATATATAGAGGCAGGATCATTTGACACCGGTGTCATTTGAGAGCCGTTATATAAAAAAAGATCAACGACTCTGATTTATAAGCATGTGACACCATTGATCTTTTTTGATCTAACGGCTCTCAGATGAGGTGTCAAACTTCAAATTTGACACCGGTGTCAAAGGATCCTACCTCATATATATATATATATATATATATATATATATATATATATATATATATATAAAGCAGCAAAGGAAAACATGCCATGGCCCCATTTAAAAGTAAAACCGCCATAACAGCCAGGTCAGTGAATATAGGAAAGTAACAACTGACAGAAGAAAGTACATATTATCAACATGGCTTGAGATCTTTTGCAGCAGAAGGCTGAAAACAATAGAAATTACAAATGTTAAAAGTACAGAACGATGGATAGCAAAAGGAAAGGATTGCATTTGTATCACTGCACAATCCTAATCATTGGAAATCTAAACAAGCACTGCCCATTATAAACTAGATCCCTTATATCACATATACTGATATACACCTCTTGGTTGAAAAGCCCCAAAGCCAAAGAGCTCAAAGGACAAGCCAAAATGCCCAGAAACCAAGAGCAACCACATGTCCAAAAAAACCTCACCCTCTAATTTCTTGCAGCAAGTTAGGCGTGCCAGATCTATACATTCACTTTAGTTTCTTGTCATGGAATCCAGACTTATAATTTGGCCTCAACCACCTGCAGTTGTTAGTTGATTAGCACTAATAGTGATAGCAACAGAGGACACAAACCTTGAGGCAAGGACAGCTTCATTGCATACAGCCTTAGATGCAGCCACATCTTCCAATTTCTTCCAGGTCGATGCACGCTTATCCTGCTTCTCTTGCTTCTTGATTTCATCTTCTTGGAATTTCATGAAGCACTCATCAAAAAGTGCCGGATCAGCGTCCGAGAATATTTTTCTCACATTCAAGGTCAAACTCTGGACAGCTTGGTTCCAGTGCCCCTGCATATTTTTCTCCAAAGCAGGGAAGATTATAGGTAGGATCACTTTGCAGTTTTGTATGATCAAATTTCTAATATGATCATTGTTCCACAGAAACAATGCCCGTTCAGCTACCTGCCAAAAGAAGCAAGTCCACATTAAATTTCATTCAGTGAATCACAGGTGAAGTTTGAATTTGCCCGCATGCTTCCATTAGAGTTATGTTCCTCACAACATACATTTGCTTCTTTGAATCTTCCAGTTTAACTCCGGACAATAGAAATTGGTAATTAAGTATTGCATAGTAAAGCAGCTAGTAACAAAGACTACACAAACCTACAAATTCTGCAGTTATCCCAGATACGAATTTCAACTCAAAAACAACTAAGTATTAATGGAAGCAGAAGTCCAAATTTGAAGAAAAGTTGAATGATCATTTCATGTAAATCAGAGCAGTTATCAAAGTCAAATTGAATCCATAATTCATAAGGCTTAAGATAACAAGATATTCCCTGAAGTCATCGTGAAAGATAAAAACCAAGTGAAGAAGCTACATAATATTTTTTAGGGTAAATATTATAGGATATACACTTGATATTATATTTGGGAACACCACCAATGGTTGAAGGCTACCACAAAGTGAACCTTAATTCATGCAACTCTCAATTAACTGATGACAAATTGAAACTTTGAATTCTCCAATTAGCCAATAACATAGCCATTAAAGTTGGGTTAAATTAATATGGAGATCACAATACTTTCTGGAAAATTTTAAATAGGTCCTGATAGTTAAATTTCGTACCAGTCACTGTAATTTCAAATAATTCTCTAATGGGGTCCCTAAATTTGCCCCACAATTAGAGCGCTCTACCAAACTGGAAAAAAATTGAAACTATAGGAACCTAATTATAAATTTCAAACTGTAGGGAACTATTTGAATATTTCCAAAAAGTACAGGGACTTAAAGAATAATTTAACCTTCAATTTATACTCAATTGCTAAAAGCAGAGCATTTGGATTGCATTATTTAAAAGAAAATGAAGATCATCCAATCATATTTAGATTTTCATCATTCAGATAAATATTAGGCAAACAAGCTTGACAATTTAAGAAATTACAAACCATGTCCCCTACAAAATAAAATAAAAAAATCATGATGTGTTCATACCCAAAATTGGCCTCAGATCCTTATAAATTTCTATAATTGAGGAATTATTCATTATTTAAAAAAAGAAAAAGAATAAGAATGAGAAGGCAAGCTATTCTCCTTGAAAGTGAAAAAAACTTCACAAAAACATAAAAAAGGAAGACTATAAAGGAAAAAATGTTATTTCAGAAGAGTTATTTGATTACTTTCCAAGCTCAATAATGAATGTACCCCACCTCACCCCAAAAATTAAAGAAAAAAATAGACTATCCCATATAATTTCACTGCTGTATACCATGACACAACACAGCTCACCTCCAAAGTGCCTCATTCCAAAACCCTTAAAACAAGGAGACCGGAATAGTTTAAAATAAGGCCAATGTACTCAATGCCTTTCACTGAACAAAAATGATAGATAAGCAACTTCAGAGCAGTTAAGCAACTTCACAATGTAAGAAAAGAAGACTGCTTTTTTTATAAACTTCAAAAGCAAATGAAAGCAAATCAAAAGAAAGACTCAAAGTAACAGGTCATTTGTGTTAACTTTATGTAGCACTGCTGTCAATACAAAAGCCCTCAGCTTAGATGGTGCTTTAACCTTCCAAAGAGAAAAGGAGAGTTTATGAAAGCGAAGCTCAAGTGGTTGGGTTCTCTTTCAAATTCTGGAATAAATTTGTCCAGATAGAGGAGCCACAGGAAACTAAGTATCACCCCCTTTTATCAAGAAAGTTTGACAAATGGAAGAATTAATGTTGCTGACCAAGTTCTGGTAAAGTCCAGTTGCATGATCGCTATGCTTTCTTTCAACTAATGATACTGAACTGTTAATTTAAGAATCTGTGAAACTTCTTTCCTCTTCAGTTTGTGGGATAAAGTTACTTCCATACATGTGATGCAAAGGAACCCTACGTATGACTGTTTAGATTTTCCTTATCTGATATAGTATTTATAACTTTAACACTTAACCCATATCAGATATAAAATTTCTTCAGTCAAAACTAATATGATATTTAACGAATTTGCCCTAGAAATAATAAAAACAGAAAAACTCCTTTCACAGGCACTTTTATCACCTAGACAAACTACCTACTAGATGCTTAAAATTATCCTATTTCTTCTGAGCCTTTCATTCCCAGTACATTCAATTTTCGTTTAAACCACCTGGTTTCCCTGCTGTTAATTCATCCAAAATCCTTACCAAGCCTATTAAACAAATCTTCCTTTCTACATTGTCCGATTTCCGTTTGGCTATCATGACTCAAACACATGAGAAAAATAAAATGAAATGGTAGCTGAGTAATATTCAAACATTAGAGAACGACAATGTCCACAAGTGCCATACTCTATTTATGAAATAAAGTCTATCCATGAAATAAAGTGATATTCATTTTAATTTTTAATCACAGCTTGTGGTTGCAAGCCACGAAGGATTAGGAAAAATTGTTGAAATGAACAAATTTTTAAAATGCATACCAGCAATTATACCTCAGGCTTAAATTTATATATAAGTAATATTTTTTTGGGATAAAAATAGAGTAATGTTAAAAATGTAACAAATCTTTCAACAAAACTATTCTGAAAATCAGAATAAGGGCCCATTTGTTTGTGCTTTTTTTAAGGGAAAGCACTTTTTTTAATTAGAAATGTCTAAAAAGTTTTAAGTTAATCAGATAAGTTTTTATAAAAAGTTAAAACCTAAAAGTGATTGTAGTGCTTTCCTCATAATTTAAAAAGAGTGAGTTGTGAAAAAAAGTTATAAAAGAGAAGCTATATCATAAAAGTGCTTTTTTTGAAAAGCTTATCCACATTTACCCTGAATCAAAACACAGAACTTTCTAGATAATTCCTCTTAAAATTTCATCAAGAATAAACATAGCTTTATAATTTCCACCAATATGTGAGGCAAAATTCATATATTTAGCTTGAAAATCCAAACATAAAAATGGCTCAAGTGAACCAGAAGCTAATCATAGTAGTCAATGGCAGATCATTGCACCGAGAAGCAAGCTCCAAATGCTATAGTGGTATAGCATATTGTTTAGCAGCAACTATAATGAAGAATAAAAATACAGAAAAATTTATAAAACACATAACTAATAATCCAAATAGTTTTAAAATTTTATAGAAAAAATAAATAAATAATAAACAAAATTCGAATACTCAAATTTGAGAAGCATTCATCATTCATCTTAGCCTAAGTGCTGTTAAAAAAAAAAAACTTAAAACATAAAAGTACCAGTAACAAGCATAAAAAAATAAGCAGATTAAGGAGGACAGTGCTTCAATCTGATAAGAACCTTGGGATACACTACCTAAAAAGCTAGCTCAAAAGGTAGAAGTGCACAAGGCTTTATAAACCCCACATTAATTACCCATACAACCAATGTTGGACTCCAAGTCCAATACCTTGCAAATGGGTCCTAACATTCCACCACGCTCCACAGCCCTGGCGCCCATGTGGGCTGGCTTTGCGCTAGTCTTTTACTAGCTTTGGGCGAACATTGCAATGCCAGTGTCACTAGCCGTGCCGCTTGATTACAACTGGGAGACATAGTTGAAGACTATGATACCATTTGATAAGAACCTTGGGATGCACCACCCAAAAGCTAGTTCAAAGGGTGGGAGTGCCCAAGGCCTTATAAACCCCACATTAGTTGCCCATACAACCAATGTGGGACTTCAAACACAATCACAAAAAAGATAAAAGGTAAGTGACGAAATTACCATAAAAAAAGGAAAATGAAGTCTTTTTATTTTGGGCCAGTAATATCTTTGCATTTCTGAATCAGTTTTCTTTTTAGAAACAAAACAACACATTTGCACAAGACGCAGAGCTGGGTATTGGGGACAACAAACAGAATGGAGGAAGAAGCTTCTGCAAAAGAGAGCTGCACAGCCATGCATGTGGAGCCAGTTCCAGCAATCAGACTTTGGATTCCGGCCAGATGGATGGTGGGTTCTCCTATCTAGGAGCTACGGGGACTAAAAGAAGCCTGATAGGTGGAATCAGACCAGATTTAACCCTCTGCCTGCAGATGGATCTCTGTGATTGTCTTTGTAAGCATTGCAACTGTATTCCCAGCCACAACTGGCACTACTTAAAAACACAATGCAATATGCTTTTCGGAGCAGCTGCACCCACTCTGCCACACCTCAATGTGATTGCAACATGGTTTGCTGCTGTTGACCACTACGCTGCTAATACATTTTTTTCTTTTTGAGTATAAAATACCACAACATCATCTTGTGCTTTGAGGGTAATGGAAATGATGAAATCATAATAAAGAAATTTTAACAGCAAAGTCAACAATTGAATATGTATGGAAATATCATATCCATGGTTTAAATTGTAGTTGTGGTCATCTTTGTGGTTAAGTCGCAATTACAAAGATTGTGGACAATTGCAGGAAAATGCAGGTGATGTTAGGCTGCAATTGTGGCTGTGTACCACAAATTAAACCCTTTAATACCCATTAGGGTTAGCTCATAGAAAATTAGTCAATGCAATACATTTTTGTTCAGGAGGTAATAATTTAATGTATATTCAAACAACAAGCAATGCCATAATCACTGATCTGTAAGTTTATCATCAACGGTTAACCCACAGAAGAAGTCAAATTCATATGCAAAATGTGAGATAAAGGAAAAGAAAAAAGAACAAGACATACCAAGCACCACATGAAATTGTCAAAACAATCTCATTCCCAGAAAAATGGAAAAATCCAGCAAATTTTCCAGACTCAAGATAGGTAAGAGATGGGGTAAGGTAAAGGAACATCAGACAGAAATAGAGATCACTGTTGTTGACTAATGCTGATGAAATGCATGCAGATATCACAAACAAAAAAGGAAATGAGGAAACTCTGTACGTACCTGAAAGTGTAAACTGTTGAGACATCTACCAATTTGACGAAACAAAGGGACCACACATCGCTGAAATTCTGCTGCTTGAGTTGCTTCTATAACTTCCTCCAATTCACCAAGGAACATTACCTCCTTTGAACTATTAGTTAATGGCCAATATTTCAAAAGGCCTCTAATCACAGTATCAGCTAGCTTGACATCTTTTTCAACGAACTGTAAAATACAATAAGAAAGCTGTTGATGATACATAGAGACACACTTCGGCTTGTGAAGGGGGACCAGTGCACGGACAAGAAACAGTTTATGCTCTTCCTTCAAAGGCAAAGCAAATCCATTAATTATGCTTCCCAATATCTCCAGCAACTCTGCAATTCCATTGTGTTTCTCTGTCTCATATATGAACCGGTAAAAGATATTGTTGATAGCTTTTCTAATGAATGGCCGATGTACCATGAACTTTCCATAAATACGGTGGAGAATAGTCTTCAAGTACTCCCTCTCTCTTTGGTCCTCAGACTTAAAGAGGTCAAGCAGCCTCAGCACAAATGAATGATCAATGTATCTTTTAGCAAGCTTACCGTCTGTCTCTGATGAAGCCACAAACCTGTAGAGAATTTCATACACAATCTGCAGATGACTCCATGCTGGTTCCAAAGTGGGTTCCTCTTCTTCAAGCTCATATGTTTCTGCAACCTTACCATCATGATTACAAGAAGGTAGAGTTCGAAATAAATTAGCAGCAACCATCTTCGTGATCTCCTGCATTGTTACTTCATTGAACTTCGAATTCACAGATGAAACATAATCAACAAGCTCAAGCAAAGTTTGCCTCTTGATGTCCTTCTCTTTGAGATGCTTGGCAGGATCATTAAAATCAAATACAACACAACACATACTTAACTTCCTGATAAAAAGATTCGGCTTTTCCGAGCTAGGAACATCCCGGAAACTCGGCAAAGCCTCATAAACTCCTGGAGCCATCATGGGAACAACTTGGGATGCAATTGCAGGAGCTGATTTCTTAGCTTGGTTCGTTTTACTTGAACTAGTTGAGAATGGTGCAAGAGTCCCATTCCCAGTATGCGATCCAGAATTTGAAGATTTTGAAGAAGTTGAATTGGATTTCAAGGAGCCATTGGAATTGAGCCCATAAGATGAGTTTAATGACGAACCACCATTGACCACCCCTCCATCACCGTTCGAATCACTTTGTGATGATTTTGAAGGCTTGCGAGGTATTTTACCAAGTATCTGTTTTATCATATCTATAACACCCAAACCCAGAAAAATCCCAACCCCAATTTTCTACAAAAAAATCAAAGTTTCAACCTTAAAACTGCGTGCAATTAATAACATTACTACAATTTAACGAATAAAACACATATAAAGGTCATTTACAACTTCGTAATCATACCCAAATACCCTAATTAGAAAACCCATATCTCAAAACTATCACTGAAAATCATACTCACAAGTTCCCAGAATCTGAACACACACAAAAAAGTGATGATTCCCGTTGCATGAAGCAGGATTTTAACAAATTGATAGCATAAACAGGAGAAAAGTACTTATTTTGAGAGTGAGATAGAGAGTACCTCAAGAGGGGCAAGAAAATGCAAGGAAATCAGAGAGAGTGAAGTGGGAAATTTAGGCACTGACCCATAAACCCTAGTGAGACAAAGGGTTAATGAGCCCAATTAGAATTTGTGTGTTTTTTTTGGGTAAACAGAGAACACAAGAAGGGAAAAAACATAAGGAGAATATGAAAATATGCAAGGTTGTAATGGATTTCACAAAAAGCATAGGTTTTTTATTTTTTTTATTTAAAGGGTGGGGTTTGAGGTTAATGACATTTATGTCCCACTTTTTCTAATTTTGAAAAATGAAATATCATCTTTGTTTAATGTGAGGACCAAGTATTTGGTGGTTATTGGGACCCAAATATCATCATTAAAAAGGTTCCGAGGATGGGAACAGCACTGTGTAATTCTTGTGGATGCAATGGGTTTGGGTTGAGTGAGACTTGTTAATAGAGTCCATTCTCATCATCTTAGAGTCACTCACCCTCTCATGAGTCTCATGTTTCAACCTTGAGGATATTCTTGTCATTTTGAATTTTGTGGTCTATTTTTGTTTTGGGTTCAAATATTATGTAATAATGCTTCCGCTATATTTACTCACATTTACTATTTCACATTATTTTGATTAATTTATTACTAAAATTATTTAAATAATAATTTATACATTTTTTTTTGGTAAACTAATTTATACATATTTAATCACTCAAATATTTATATTTTTTATATTATTCATCGGTTTATTAATTATTTATTGTCCGGATGTTTTTGTTTTCTTTTTCTTTTAAAGTACTGTTCTGATATAATTTTATTAGGTTTTTTTTTAGAAGTTGTCTTTTCTATTTTTTGATAAGTTTAATTTAAAAAAAAATCTAATTATGATAAAAAATTTAAACAAGTATCAAATTTTTTTTTCTTACAAAAGTACAGACAAATGTGCTTTTAATCATAATTTCAACCACAATTTCTTTTAAATTAAGATCATGTGTAAATGAAGGTTAAATAAGTTTAATACTTGGCCTGTTGGCCAAGCAAAATACTTTTTGACTTCAATGGTCTAATTAAAAGAAAAATAAAAAATAAATATGACGACTTGTGTAGAATATTTATCGAAGGAACACTGAACAAACTACCACATAGCAACACTTAATAAACACATTCGGACCGCATGACTCAAGCATGCTATAGTGTATGCTACAACGAGAAAGCATAGTGATCATCCTACCGATATTTCACTCCCTCATTTATCCATATTCCCTCCCTTTATGTAAATATTAATTGCATTATAAGTATTAATTAGTGTATTATAAATAGAATAGTAAATAAAGCCATTATCATTAATTGTCAAATGATATTACATTTATTAAGTCAAATAATAATTAATATCGTAAATAATTTTCTGTTACTTGGCATTATCTCTTGGAATTTTTGTAAATGTAAAAATTTCAAATTTATTATTAATAATAATAATTCAATAATTATTTTTTCTTGTTCTTTCCCTTTCTTCCAGACAAAAAAGAATTATTTATGTATTAATTATTATTTAACTTACTAAATTTAATATTAATTTATAAAAAAATAATAGTTGTTGTAACAACCCAAAAAAGTTAAAGATAAAAATATAGGAGTGGCCACTCGCCACAAAAAATTGGAAAATTATTTTTTGGGAAAAATTGGTCTTTTTGAAAAATTTAAACTATGGTTCGGGAGTCTGGTTATACATACAGAATGGTGAAAACTCAATCTCACTGCACCCCTTGATATATCCATTTTAATGATAACCTTAATTTAATTGTGCGCATTATCAATAATTTCAAAATTATTTTCCTTTTTCCTAAAGAAGTGAATATGTAAAAAAAAAATTGAACTTTTTTATTTTTTATTATTTTTAAAAAAAAATAAAGGGAATAACAAATGAGACAAAACGAATTGATAGATTGAATTTACTATTTTTATTTAAATAAAATAAAATAATTAAATTGTTGACTCATGATTTGAAAAATGAATTATAAAAATAGACTTTGAATCTAAAAGTTTTATTTTTATTTATTATTATTATTTTTATTATTTTTTGCAAAAATGCAAAGTCTAAGGCAGCATTGCTACACGAAGACCTTTGCGATGATACAACGCTTGAGGATAACGCGCACACAACAACGTTGTATATCCTACTTTTGAGACAAGACAAAATTTAATTCTTCATTACAAATAAAGTGCATGAATAATAATAAAAGAACACCTTCTAATTATTCATAATGTGCAACATGAATCCAAAACTACACTTCATAGCATCACCTCACATGACTCTTATTTTTTAAAATTAAATTAGATCCATACTTTATCTTTATTTCTTCAAGTATCAGCGTTGCAAAAAGAAAAAATATAAAACTCTCAAGAAAGCATGGGTCAAGAATCAATAGCATGCAGTAACTTGTAAAATCTAGTACATGAGCTTTCATGTGATGGCTTGTAGGCCTGGGGAATAGCTTGATCATATGAGTATTCTTGTAAAGACGTGTTAGCTTGGGGAATGACCTAGTTGCATAGGTATTCCTGTGATGGCGTGTTCGCTTAGGGAATGACCTGGTCATATATACATTCTTGTGATGGCGTGACAACCTGGGGACAGCTTGATTGAGCAATCCTATGACGGCCGATGGCTTGGGGATTTGCTTGGTGAGGATTGTGACGATATTGTTATACTTGCATGTATAGTAAATTGAATATGAATTGATTGATTGAGTTTATTGGCCATAAGGTTAAAGTATGGAATATACCTAGAGGGGATGTATCCGAAGATGTTGCTTCTTAGGAGTTCCATTTGGACACTCATTGGATGTGTGACTCCTAGAGTGGTCCTTGTGTATGAGGTGCACGGAAGGCAAGTATGCTTGATCGTTCTTTGGCCAATAATCCATGGCATGGGCTTCCCTTGGGGATAATACCCTAAGAGGTGTGGCTTTTGAAAATCTCATGTTGACACTGCTTTGAGTTATGACTCATCGAGTGGTCTTGGTATACTTAGTGCACGTATCAATCAATTCTACTTTATTTCATGGTATGATGCTTATAGACAAGATATTATTAGTCTTTTCAATTTCAGTATATACTCTACAACCACCAAGAGGTGGAATGAGTAAGAAAAAAAATATGAGATAACATGCTTTGAATTGGCATAGAGTTGTACAATCCGAGATTGGGCAATGAGTTAGAAACATGGAATAGTGTAATGGAAGTACATGTTCCTTGCACCTATGTTTGCATGAGATTGCATGATACATGTGTATATGTCGTGTCTGTTGTTTAAAAAGGTGAGATACTCTAGTTAAAGCATAAAAGGTGAGATACCTTGTGCTAATGCATAATTGTGATTATGCTTTGCCTGAAACACAAGAGGTGTCATCTTTTGCATATGAGTGGGAAACATTTTCTAGTCAGGTCAGTTAGAGAATATGGGGCTTCTTCAAGGAAATAGTTCCTAAGAGTGGTGACTCTTGGAAGCACCCATGTGAACCCTTCTTAAAAGAAATGATTTCTTTGAGTGTAACGTATAGTGGAGTTGTGATAGAGAAATGGTTTTCCTGACTAGGAGCATATGTAAAATCCTTAATTAAGGTATAAGACTTCCTTGGAGGTATGATCCTCAAAAGCACTCATTTGTTGTGTGCTCACCAAGAGTGGTGATACTGACTATCTGTTCACCGATAGTGGTTTTTTTATGAGTGTTCACCAAGAATAGTGATGTGATTTATGCCTTCATTGTATGTGATGAGGTGTGTTTAGTTCTCATTCTATGTGAAGTTATTGGTACCTTCACTTTGTGATGATGAAGGAGGTCTGATTATTTGATCTGTATTTTGCTCGAGGCAAAATGTGAAAGGTCTACTTTTCGAGTAGAGTGACTTGAAGAGTATGTTTAGTGGGTTAATAACTATTATGAGCAAGTATGTTTTTTGGGATACAACAAGAGAAATATTGTATAGAAGCCCTTTGTATGACCATGTTATCCCACAATTAGTGTTCATCTTTGAGTATGAGATGTATGTGCTAGGCACAAAGTGAGGTTAAGTATGGCATTGGCTAGCATGCTAAATAAGGACAAAAGAGGATATTTATATTATATGTCTGAGGGACTGTATGAGAGCTTTTGAGGTTGTTGTGTTATATAACACTAGAGTTGCAAAGTAAGTTGTGAAACCCATTTGTTACCAGTGCATAAAGCGTGATAAAAGTGAAATGTATTATGAAATTTATTCACCAGTGTATTTTGGTGATTACGATGATATCTAAATCCATGAGGTTACATTGATCATAGGTACAAAAAAGGTGCCATGTGTCTAAAGGATTATGTAAGTTGATTCATAGACAGGTGAATGTGTTACTTAGGGAACAATGGATATTGTGGTTCTAAATTGTAGCTCATATGATATGAGAATGACCGTGGAAGGTTAATGTTTGGTAAAATACATAATAATTGTATGTGGCATTGTGATGCCAATGATGGAGGGTAGGTACAGGCATGAGTCTAAATATGTGCTTGTTTTGTATCGATTACAAAGGTGGAACCATTTGTTTTTGGATTTAGAATATAGGGTTGAATACGTGTATTTATGGTAAATTGCTAGAGGCAGATGAAAGGATGATTCCTTATTGAGAATTGTTCTAAGGTGAGTTATAAATGTGTGGTTATGTTGGTAAGCTAGTGCCAATTGAGTCGTTAAATACCAAAATGGTATTTGACATGGACTAGTCATTTAGAAACTTTGATTGTATATCAAAATAAGTCTAGGTGATTAATGGTACCCTAATGGGTTCATAAAGGCAAGAGTTTTAGAATTCTCAAGATTAGAACTCAATTGAGAGGAAACATTGATGATAATATCTCAGAGTGTGATATGTACTAGAAAGGAAGTGATTGAATATCAAAAACCTTATAGTAGGATGGCCTTTGAACTAGGAAAGTTATGATCATATGTCGTTCATTGTTGATAGGCTAATTAGGTTAGCACACTTCTTAAGGAAGTTGAATGCTCTATGGGTAAGTTAACTCGACTGGTGAGAATGAATTGGTCAAACAGAGTAAACCTTCAGTTGCTGAAGGATATTTCAAGAGTTTACACCTTGTACAAGGTGTTGAGTGACAAAAGAAATTACCTTGAGTGTCCACTTGGGAACAGGATGATGAATTTCTCTGGCTGTATCTTGAGTTTAGGAACATGTAAGTTCCTAATTTTGATGTCAAAATTCTTAAAATGTGAAGTGAATATAATAACCATAACCTGTGAATTAGGAATTTGTGACATGATTGAGAGCTTAATGAGGGTTTAGAGGGTTAATGGAGTGAAAATCCTGAATTCTAGATTAAAATCCCCACCAGGGGTAAAATGATAATTTGGCAAAACTGTCTGGTTTTGAGCAAATTCGATAAAATACATTCTGCCTTAGTCCATAAAATTATGGAATCAAATTATAATGATGATTTAGCTTAGAAGTCTAATTATTAAATGAATTAAGTCACCTTTAGACAAAGGTGAGAATGCCGTAAGTTTTTCGGTAAAAACGCAATTAGGCAAATATATCCGAAAACTTGGAAAAAATATGGTGAGACATAATTTAATGACCTAAGTGAAAGTTGAAATTGTTATGAAATGATTAATCATGAAATTGGAATTAATTGGTGAAGGGACATGGAGAGAATTACATGAAAATGTTATTGACTTTTTGGTTTAAAGTTAAATGTATAACTTAAGCTTATTTTCACTTCATCAGACATCATCCTCGTGCTTCTCCTTCCTCCAACCCGTGAAGCCATTGAAATAGAGCTTGAATTTTCAACTTCTTCCTTAGTCATCTAAACCAAAAACTTTGATAGTAGAAAATGCTTAGAATCATTAGATGATAAAAACCTATAATCCAAATTCTTGAAAGATCCATTATGTGAAGAGAAAGCCACCCTCCAAAGTGGCGCGACTTAGGTTGGCCAAGGCTTAGGAGAGGTTCTTGTCTTGCTTTGAAGCTTGAAAAGCACTCCTTGGTTGATTCTAGGAACATCCATGGTAAGAAACTCCATTTTTTATCAAGTTTTCATGATGTTAAAATTCTAGGTTTTCATGAGAAATGTAGGTTGAAAGGATGATGATGGAGCATGATTGAGACATAGTTTATGTTAAAAAAAATGATTGTGAGGATAAATAAATAGTAGAAATATTTTTAGATCATCATTTAGACACACTTTGAGTTTGACCTATTTTGTATATGTAGGTTACTTGTGTAACAAGTAAAGTGTGCTTGATAGTTGATATTGGCTTTATTCATATGTGTTCTAGGTTGGAATCAAGTGGACGAGTGTTGAAAGATCAAACATTGGTTGGGTCAATGGATCTTGATATTGAAACTTGAAGTAATCAAGGATAAGTGTATATTCTTGCAAGACTAGTTATTGATGCCTTGGATATAAAGCATTATGGACAAAAGGCTCCTTGTGTGAAGAATCAATTTGGTATGAAGCTTGACAGGTGAGCTTCGTGCTTTTTGTCCCACCATGCCATAAAGGGGTAATGGTTTTATATGGGTGTATGTAATTGCACTGCTTGGTATACTGCATTATATATATGTTTGTTTTGTGTGTTTTCCACACAAGACGATATTCCTGACTGTGGGGTATGATTCCACACAAGATGGTATTCTTGAGTGTACGGTATAAGATGGTGTTTCCTTGTACCTGGTATGTGGCAAGGCGATATTTTCTTGCGTAATTCATACATTGTAGATTCTCTTGCTAGAAGCATTTATTATGCACACGTTCCATTGATATATGTATGTTGTATTATTTGATTGTACTGCTATTATACCTAAAGTGAACCTAGGGATTGAGGAATCTCTAAGGACTCCTGGTTTACTGAGATGTTTATCTCACCCCGTGTGGGAACCATATTTCAAGTGCAGGTACTAATGGAGATAGATTTTCCCTGGGCAAGAGACCTGAATAGGGGATGGATGCTTGTTGCATGCTGGTTATGTATTTTGGGAGAGCATGAGTTTTGGTGATATGCATGTTTGATGTGTATATATATGTTTATCACTTGAAATCTATGTATTTGAGAGCATCAGGGTTGTTTATACGATTTTGATTAGCCTATGTACATTTGTAGAGACATATGTATAGGTTGATGTTATTTATGAATTTATGTATTTATCTTGCCAATGTTAACGATGCCATGTGTTAATCGTAATAAGATTACATTTGGGTATAAAGAGGCTTGCATGCCTAGATTTATAATGTAGTCATGTAGTATTAACTTGGTGGTAGGGCTTGTGTGCTTTACTTAACCATTTTTTATGTTTATGCATGGAAAGGAAGATAAATGGATGACTTATAATCTAAGTGATGAAATAACTTAGTAGTCAAGTAAGTAAACTAATGGTTCGATGATGGATATATCATAAAAGAGTATGTTTTATATGTTGATATGAGATATGACAATGTATGCCCAAGGTGGAGCTTGAATTGTGGTCAATTGGGTGGAAGATCAAATCGGAAAAGTATTCTAATATTTCCTTATGCAGTAAGATGCTTTCAAATTGCTGCTGTAGTACAGGGGGGATTCAAATCCTCCATGGAGGGATTCCAATCCCTAATGCAAAAATAGGAGAAATTGGCTACTATCAAGCCTCTGTTTCAAAATTTCAGGGAAGGATTCGAATCCTCCCATAAAAGATTCGAATCCTATTATCAAAATGCTTAAATTCAGTCTCTGTTTAGAAAATTTTGGGAAGGATTCGAATCCCATATGTTAAGTTGCAATATTTCAGCCACAATCAAGGAAATGTCGTGAAGGATTCAAATCCTTCCACCAGGGATTTGAATTCCTACTGTCACAATAGAAGATCGCACAGTAAAATGCGTATGTCTTGAGCTAGAGAGCTCCGAATTGAGTGGGATTTGAATCTATGTGAAGCTAATACATAGAGATAAGATACTATGAAATACTAGAGCCAATTGTTAAGTAAATTAATACCAGTTTAAGTTGCTGCCTTGTTTACCGGAAGTCCAATTTGAAGCAGTTGGCTCACGACAAACGTATCGTGAGCTATACAGATCCAATTGAGGCTTATGATATGCCGTTGAAAAGCTCAAGACTTCTTGTATAACATAATGAAATATAGGAAATTATAGTGAGGGATGGAAGTCCAATATTTTAGGAAACGTAAGGGCTGTTCAGCATTAATAAAATGACAGTGTTTTATACCATCCTATTAGTCTATGGGGGCTACATGGTGAGTGACTTAGAGTATGCTTTACACCTTTTAGGTTATGGGATTACCTTATAAGGGATCGTAAAAATAAAGATTTAAATTTTTTGGATTTTGTATGATTTACAATTAAAGTATTTGATAGAATTGAAAACAGAGTTATTTATTTGCAGTGAACATAAAAGTTAAGTAAAAAGTTCATCCGTAATTCTAATCAATTTCTTTGATTGTAATGGACTTTTGTTGGTATTTCATTTCATATATATGAAATGTATGATTGTACCATTAAAATTTATTCATGGATGGATCAATGGAATAAGCCTTGAATTGGCAAGATGTATGTATGATAATTGTAATAGAATGTCAATTAGGTGTGTATGGAATCCATGGAGGGTATGGTGATGTTTAATGCTTTCAAACAGACTATTTTTAGTTACTGCTCAGTGTAACACCCCGTGTATACCCGGTTTGTTAACATGTCATCGTATTAAGCCACGCTTAATTAAAATGCGAAATATCTTTTTCTTTTTAATTATGACGTCATTAAACTTAGCCAAGTTGATTACTTAATCAATTTCATAAAAACATCGCCTGCATGTAAATTACAAAAGACAGCTAACTGAAATACCTCATAAATAAATAAGTGAGTATCTAAGTCACGGATCTACAACACGTAGTTCGAACATAATCCTGATACAATTATACAACTCGAATAAACTAAACATCGTCAAATCAATGTGGCATGGACAATCCCCATGCTCACCAAATAAGGAAACATAGTCAAACAAGGTCTCAACAACAACAGCAACAAAATCATAAAGCTAACAGCAAATAGCAACAAGCATAATCCAGCATCCAACATAATCAGCATAACAGCATATAAATCAGCTAAGCTTCGGCCTCCTACCGTTGGAGGTCTCAACCCCCGCATTACCTGAACCTGAAATAAGCGCCCCAAACGTGGGGTGAGATCTCTAAACAGAAATCTCAGTAAGGCAAGGGGTCCTCAAGGATCTTCCACCCCAAGCTCACTTACATGTGCAATATAAATTCAAAAACAGTATAACAGTATAAGTTCCAAAATAGTGCAATGCTGCAGATAATCATGTCATGTGTGTTATAACTAATCTACTGGCCAGAGAACTGCAGGAATACGTCTATTACCCACACTAGTGCAAGACACCACTTGCACCCACCCACAGTATCACCATCTTGTATGACGCCACATACTCGGGCTTACCGTCTAAGTGGAACAACACATCCATATTAAAAGCCATTGCACATAAAACTCAACAGCATTTTCAATTATCAAAGCATGTAAACACATCATGCATATAAATCATTCCCCCATGGGGTATGGTGGAACCACACAATAGCTAAATCGAGAACACGAAAGCTTACCTTGCAAGCTAACAATCCAAGCCAAGAGTCCACACTAGCTCAAAGCCCACAAACAACACAATCACAATCTATTTATACAGTAATAATCATTAATAACCATTTACCAAGGTTATATTTAGTGATTAAGAGCCCGTTTGGATGGGCTTTTTTTTATTCAAAATCTGCTTTTTTTAAGAGAAAAAGTCTTTTTCGAAAAAAGTCTGTTTGGATGTCTGCTTTTAAAAAAAGCAGAAGTCATAAAAAAAGCCAAAAACTTACTTTTTTCAAAAGCTAAAAATTTTAACTTTTAAAAAAAGCATAAGTCAAAAGCCAAATATTTTTTTCAAAAATCAAATATTCTTTTTAAAAATCTAAATAACTGTAACTTTTATAGAAAGTACTTTTAAAATAAGGAAGTGATAAAAAAGACTTTATTAAAAAGTCCATACAAACGCAGCCTAAGGCTTTTCATCTCATTTTAAGTCATTTTATGCTATTTCTACAGGAGGTATTCAAATACTCCTCGATGAGTATTCGAATACTCCTTGTCCAGAAAGTATTCGATTACTTTCACTAAAGTATCCGAATACCACAAGGTATTTGAATATCAACATCCCAAGTATCTGAATACCATAGTATCCGAATACCAAAACTCACTGTATTCGAATACTTTCCAGTATTCGAATACTTCTTCAAAGGTATCTGAATACTTTTCTTCCCAGAAAAGTATCCCAATACTCCAGCAAGGAGTATTCGATTACCAGAGGACAAGTATTCGAATACTACACGAAAAGTATTCGAATACTTCTCCATCAGAATGCAGAAATTCGAACAGACTTTTGTATAATCCCACTTTTAAGGGTTCAAACGTGATTTGGAGTCCAATGACTCCATAAACAGATATTCATCACCATGTTATGAAATCAGAAACACATTTCTTTACTCAAATGGTTAAAGTTTCTCCTTTTAATAGATTAAACAAGTTAAAAACATCAAAATGACAAAGAGGTGATCATGGCTCGCCTTAAATGCTCCGAACACAGAAAAAGACTCTTCCTTGGAGCTTCCAACACAGTCCCACAACACTGACTTCCAAGGCTCACGAAAATACCACACAAGCTTGGACCTTTCTACTCAAAGATGGCTCTTTAAATCCTTAAGTGCTAAGAAAATGGTTTTCTCACAACCAACAAGAAAACTCAGCCCCTCAAGTCACCCAAACAGCAATCACACACACTCAGAAAGTGAGACTCCACACCCTCACAAGCTTGCTCTCACTCACCCACACTACTTTGGTGAAGGAACAATGAACAAAGGTGACTACTTGGAGGTTTCAAGTGAAGAAAAGAGGGTGACAATGGAGGAGAAAGGTGGCAACTGCTGAAGACCAGAAAACTTCACGTAGAGGCTGAAGGTTTATGACCTAGGGCATTGTGCCCAGGCCTATATATAGCTCACTGAAGTGTAATCACACAGTATTAGCAAAAATAGCTACACTTAGCATTTTAATCTCAAACTTTAGATTCTGAACCTAGCCATTTTTCCAAGATTTATCATATTTTTATTTTATTTTTCGCAGCACCTTTCCGGTACGCGCTTTTACATAGCCAGTATCAGTTCTGGCACCAGTTCTCATTATTTTAACTTGAAACTTGAAATCACAGTCATGTACATTATTATAGGACTATTCATGCACTTATTATAATTTTCTGGGATACTTCATCGGTACGCATTTATACCGAGTAGCAGAACCGGTATCTGCATTTTTCGTCAAAAAAGCGACTTTTAGCCTTATTAAACACTTACCATAATTATTTAAGCCATATCATAATTATTAGGGTCAATTATGGAATTATTTCTTAATTTATCATAATTAATTAATCAACTTCCTTAATTAACGGTGTGAGTTCTTACATTCACCCCACATTTTTAGGATTTTGTCCTCAAAATCAGAAACATACATGTCTCAGAAGTCGGGATACTGCCGGAGAAGCCCTTCCTCTCGCTCCCAAGTACACTCCTCTGGAGTTCTTCTTGTCCACTGCACTTTGACCATCGGAATGATCTTGCTCCTCAACTTCTTCTCACCACGATCGAGAATCTTGAGTGGTCCGACGGGAGTTTTCAAGTTCTCCCGAACTTCCACATCATCCAGTTGCACCACGTGCAAAGGGTCCGCTATGTACTTCCGAAGCTGAGACACGTGAAATACGTCGTGGATTTTGGCCAAGTTCGGAGGCAAGGCAAGCCGGTAGGAACCAGGTCCTACTCTACCAAGTATCTGGTAGGGCCCAATGAATCTCGGGCTCAACTTCTTCACTCCGAGGGCCCGACCAACACCGGTGACAGGTGAAAGTCTCACATACACGTGCTCACCCTCACTGAACTCCAGTGTACGATGCTTGACATCGTAGTAGCTCTTCTAGCGATTCTGCGCCTGCTTCAGATTCTCACGGGTCATCTGGATTTGCTGGGTAGTATCTTGGACAAAGTCCAAGCCAAACAATTCCTTATCTCCAACCTCAAACAGCATGTAGGAGTCCGACACCTCCTACCATACAACGCCTCGTAGGGCGCCATGCCCAGGCTAGCATGGAAACTGTTGTTGTACGAAAACTCAACCAATGGCAGGTACCTATCATATGCTGAACTCTGCTCTAAAGTGCAAGCCCTCAACATGTCCTCCAAGGTCTGGATGGTCCGCTTAGTCTTTCCGTCAGTTTGAGGGTGATAGGCTGTACTTAACCTCAATTGAATACCAAAAGCTCCCTGCAGCGCCTCCTAGAACCAAGATGTGAACTTCGGGTCCTTATCACTGATGATATTCTCGGGAACCCCGTGAAGCCTCACAATCTCGTGAACATACAGTTTGGCCAACTGCTCTGTAGTGAAGCTCACCTTCACTAGAAGAAAATGGGCAGACTTCGTCAGTCTGTCCACAATAGCCCAGATAGAGTCACAACCAACCTGAGTCTTCGGCAAGCCCACCACGAAGTCCATGGAAATGCTCTCCCATTTCCATTCCGGAATCTCAAGAGGTTGAAGCGTATTAGGCGACTTCTGGTGTTCTATCTTCACCTTCTGGCAAATCAAACACTTGGACACATACACAACTATGTCCTTCTTCATACCCGGCCACCAGAAACTTCTCTTCAAGTCCTGATACATCTTGGTAGCACCAGGGTGAACCGTGAACTGGCCCTTATGGGCCTCTGCCATAACCTCTTCGGTCAAAGGACCTCGAGGAACCACAATCCTCTTCTGGAAAAACAAAAGTTCATCCTCATTCTAAGACACACAGTCTTGTTCTTCACGTAGTCCAGGCACTCTCTCTGCACTTGCGCCTCTTGGATCTTCTCCATAAGCTCATTCTTGACTCTCACAGTCTCCATCTCGAGAAGTGCACCCCCAAACAAGGAAGTCACTGACAGGTAGTGATTGATTACTAGACAATGCGTATTCTGTTACTAGACATGTAGTAATCGATTACTCAGGCATTTCGAAGGGTTTAATACACTTTTAGTGACTTATGTTGCCTAGAAAAATGTGAAAGGACACTAGAGAAGCTAGTGTAACTAATTCCTATGTGATTTGAGGTTAATAAAATGATTAACCATGGATATAGCTTAATAGAGTTTAAGTTATATAAAGATGTTGTGGTTAAAGGAATGAAGTAATTACCTTAAGTAAAGTTAAGTTAAATGGAATTGATTGCAATACATAAGGAAAAGAAAAAAAAGTTATTCACATTTTCGGGTTGAAACTAATCGTGAATTGTGTAAAATAAGTTTCCATATTTATTTAATTAAACATGCTGCATTTAATACCATTATGATGTTAACAAATCGGGTCGACATGAGGTGTTACAAATAACACCTTTTGAGGTCACTTATAGGTGCAAACCTTTAAACATTTTAGCTTACTTCTTGGCCCAATCTCTCATTGAAGCAGTTGATCATGACCTCGAAACAAGAGACAACATTATTAGCACACTGAAGATTAATTTGTTAAAAGCTCAAACACCCATGAAACAACCTTTGAACCTAAAGGCTTTGTACTACTCTGCCTCCAACCTTATAGACAACTCTTTGTTCAGCAACGATTATCACATAAACTCTTTTTGCTCTTTTATAGCCCTTTTACGTGTCATGGAACGCATATACCAAGTAAGTATCTTAACTTCTAGACAAAGACAAACAACAAAGATTCATATGATCTTCCATATTTCCTTTATGGATTCGTTTCACTCATACTAGACTTACTCCATCCACGAGATTCCCAACTTGACCAAACCACTAATTCACCATTCGGTGAATATAATCTCCACACGCGTCATTTGGCAACAAGGTCAATGTTTCCATCAAAGCTGGTCCAAACCCAGGATGATTCTTTCTAGGAAGACATATCCCACATCCCAACTTCCCTTTGCACAAATCCACTTATTCAAATAGACTTCACATTGGTCCATACAAAACAAATCATTTCCATGCAAATGAACAAGTTAGACGCAAAAGAGCTGACCAACCGAAACAAGAGGCGCACATCAACACTTCCAGTTCCCACGCTTAGTAATGCGAAATCGTTGCCAAACTGCACCTTCACCCAATACTCGAAAGTTGCATGGTGCAAAGATGACACAAAAACAAAAAATAGAGAAGAAGGGGAGCTTAAATAATGGCGAGAACCTTAATGTCAAAAAGATTCAAGAAAAAGTATAATGGGATGGAGAAGAGGACACGGGACAAGACGCATGGGGAAATAAAAAGGGAGAGACACTAGCTGCCACAAATGCTGCACAACCAGACAAAATGTTCTAGAATAGGGCCACCTACTACCACGTCCTTTCCCAAGGCGCACAAAGGTGAAAGGCAGCACACCTGGGGTGTGAATGGGTCGACCAGTGTAATAAGGGCCTACGACTCAACTTGCATCAGGTCAACTTTCTTCTATTATATATAGTCAAATAAAAGGCTTATGCCTAAAAAAAATTATTTAAAAAGCAGGTCATATTTTTTTTTACATGCTGGGCTTATAAACCTATATACTAGCTTTTATCATATTATTTATTTTAAATAAAATAAATAAATTATTATTTTAATAATTTTGAATAATAAAATATTATTTTTTAATTATTGAATGCTTAATAGGCTTAAATAGGCTAACAGGTCTAGATCAAGACTTTTGTTTTTTAAATATAGGTTAGCTCAGATTTATAATTTGGACCTATACAAGACTAACAGACCAGGTCATGCCTAAAGTATTTTACACAAATATAACCTCTTTAAGGTAAAGCTTAGCCCAACCCAGCCTATTTACACTTCTAACAACAACCCATCCTTTGGCTCACAATATATTCGTTGCACACCTCAATTGTCAGTTTTTCCTAACATACCACAAAATATCTATGGGCATAAGGAACTTACTACACTCGAGGATTAGGCTAGTTTTGATGGCAGGGGAGATGTTGCAAGCCCAATGTACAATCCATATATTAAAAACCCAACAACAAGCAGCATAACACACACGAACAATAAGCGGCCTAAACATCTCACCAAACAACCCCCGTATCTTAATAGGGAATTAAAGTAATTAAGAAATCTGTTTAGGAAGATAGAATTTACATTTAATCGCTTCTCTAAATAAGGATTGTAGTTTGAATTCTTAAAAATAACTAACTTTGACTAGCTACTAACTACTTTTCCTTCCTTGCTTCTTGTATATGTCAACATCTTCAAATCACTTTGGTTTTCTTATTATTCTTCTTGTTCTCCTTTCTCCAATGTTAACTTTTGCTTCTAGGAAGTTTTCTACTTTTGTAGCAATTTCCTCTTTCATTTCTCATGCCTTATTCATATCAATACCCACCCTATTAAGAACAAACTTGTCCTCAAGGTTGAAATTTGGGTACCGTTGTCAAAATTCAAATATGTCCTCCCATATTCTTACTTCATATGAGATCCCACTCCATAGAACCTTAATCTCCACAACTTGCTGATCTCCCGGCGCTACGCATCTAATGTCCACGATATCTTTTGGTTCCAACATAGCTGCATATTGTTACCTCTTTTCTATGATTTTAGGAGAGAACATGAAATGTGTGGTGTATCTTCATATTAGGCAGGTCGTCCAACTTGTAAGCAACCTTTCCAACCCATATCATTATTGAAAATGGATTGAGCTTGTATGGACCCAAATAACCATGTTTTCATTTATTGAACTTGTATGTGAACATACTATTGGATTGTATTATTAATATATCTAACATTAGTTGTTGCAAAATATATTGTCTAAATTATATTGTAAAACCGAACCAGTCCAGCCGGTTGGCTCGAAAATCGGCCCATCAACCGGTCCGGTTGTAGCATTGAGCCGCTTAAGTATTCGACCCAGTATTGACCCAATGACCCGGTGATAAACTCGGTTCAACCACTAAACCGATTTTTAAAATTAGTTACAAAAAATATTTTTTGCAGCAAGTGAGATTCGAAGGCGCGCGCCACCATTACTAGTTGAATAAAATGCACCATTTAATATATAACTATTAAGTTAAGAGAATTATTTCAAAAGTTGCATCTAATGGGGTTCAAACCCTTTGCATTGAGGATATACAACATATCAAATACCACTAAACTACATCAGGTTATTGTTTAGATGACACCATTTAAAATATTTATTATATAATTAAGTATAAAATATAAATTTATATATACATATCCAGTTCATGCGGTTGAACCAATGACCCACCGGTTGAACCAGTGACCCGGTACCTTGGTCGGGTCAATAATTGCTCCGACTCTAATAACATTGCTTTAAAGTAGTATCCACTTCTTCCAAAACAAGAAAGGTATCGTTCTTGTTAAAGAGTTGAAGGATGTATTGTAGCAATACTCAGCCTAGTGCAAAATCCTATACCTTATATTAGGAAAATTCACTACAACACATCTCATATATGGCTACAGGACTCAATTAACAAGTTCAGATTGAGCATCCAACTGAAGATGGTAAGTTACAATCCTTCTTAAACAAGTGCCACTTTGTTCGAATAATTCTATCAAGCACCTATTGAGAAAAATTGAATCTCTGTAAGCGATTATAGATCTTGGAATACTGTGAAGTTTACAAATCATTTGTGCAAATAATAATAATAATAATAATAACAATTACTTTGGAGGCTGTGTACTTCTATGATAATGGACGAAAATGAACTTAGTATGAATGCTTAGCCAACCTTGTCACATCCACAACAATAACACTTTGCTCAGGCAATACTCTGTGATACGGGCCCAATGTGCAACAGCCCAATAGAAAAGCTGAATAATCCAACCACCAGCCCAATAGAAGAGCTGAATGACTCAACCACCCATGTCAGCGATCAAAGCCCAAGTGAAGGACATCAAACTACAGAAGCTATGGAAACAATACTGACAACAACTGAGGAAAGAGAGTTGGAACCAGATCTACATGCAAGTATGGAAGAGGAAGTGGAACCGGGTGGACAAGAATTAGAGAGATCCATCGCAGCAAGAAGATCCAAGAGAGTGACCAGAAGACCAAGGAGATTAGATGATTAAGCATAATCAACAGTAACGATTGTGTACATGTGGGTGTATCATTAGTCGGTCCATAACAGGTAGTGAGTTAGTTACATATTGTTGTTTTACTTTCTGTTGTTGTTGAGATTCATTAAAGGTATAAAAGGGGAAACACCAGTGTAAGGGATATTGATTGATGAAATAAGAAAATTACTTCTTCTCTGTTCTTCGCAACCCCTTCTTCTCCCTTTCTTCTTCCTTGATAGAAATTGAGTCTATCAATTGGTGCTTTCATTCTTGAACAATGGCGCCAGAAACCCGTTCTAAGCCGATAGATGATCGATGGGAACAAACTCAATCTGATGTAGACATTCTCAAAGAGCAGATGCAGCGGCAATACATGGAGATAACATGCAAATTGGATGTTATTTTTGATAACTACAGAGAACGTGAACCGTCTCAGTCCTCTGCACATCACCATTCTTCTGGTTCGAAGGAGCTTCATGCAGCCAAGAACCTCCGCATCAAAGTTCCTCGATATGATGGGTCGCATGACCCACAGGATTGGATCTTCAAGGTCAACCAATTCTTCGATTTTTATGAAATTGTCGAAGAACAACGTCTCAGAGTGGCTCCATTCTATTTCGACGGAAAAGCCTTGGCTTGGTATAAGTGGCTGCATAAAAATACGTCTATTTCATCATGGGAAGGGTTATTGCAGTCCCTCCAGATTCGCTTTGGTCCAACGGAGTTAGAGGATTACCAAGGGAAATTAGCCAAATTGCTGCAGAAAGGTTCGGTGATGGATTACCAAACGGAGTTTGAAACCTTGTCCAATAAGGTAAACGGTCTCTCTGAATCTTTTCTCCTGAGTTGTTTTATATCTGGGTTGCAACCACAAATTCAACATGAGGTTTCGGCCTTCCAACTCTCTACTTTGACTAAAGCTATAGCCTTAGCCAAGATCCAGGAACTGAAACTACAAACCAAATCCACATATCCCAAATTACACTCCCCATACCCACCACTCTTACCTACACCAACCACTCAAATACCCAATCCTAAACCTGTAACCACTGTAACATCCAATTTCCAGACCAAAACACCCATCCATCGTCTTAGCCAAAGTGAAATTCGGGAACGAAGAGAAAAGAAGTTATGCTTCTATTGTGGAGATAAATACTTCTCTGGTCATAAATGTACAGCTTCAATCCATGTCCTCATTGTCCCAGATGATGAACTTAGTGAACCTGAACCACCACCCTTAGATACACCTAAACCTTCCATACTGGAAGTAGAAACCAATAACACAGACTCTCCCTATATTAGTTTTCATGCTCTCTCTGGCTTCCTTGTTCCACAAACCGTACGTTTCACTTGTCATATTGGGAAATCCGAACTTTCCTTGCTTGTTGATGGGGGCAGCACCCACAATTTTTTGCAACCTAGAGTAGTCTCCACTCTTAATCTGTCCATGACTACAGATAGACAATTTGATGTAATGGTTGGCAACAGACAAGTCTTAAAATGTGAGGGACTATGCTCAGCTGTCCCAGTTCAAATCCAGCAACACATTTTCTTGGTAGATTTCTATGTTTTACCTATACAGGGATCCGATATGGTCTTGGGAGTGCAATGGATGCAAGCTTTGGGGCCTATAGTGCTGGATTATCAGCAACTTACTATGGAATTTACATGGGAAAACACAGTTATCAAATTGCAAGGGGACAAGCACACCAATCCAATCTCAATTAATCAGTTCAGAAAGATCCAGAATTCTGACCAAGTGGCCTCACTATACCAACTAACCTTGCTGGACTCTACTGTTAGTGTTCAAGAACCTGAAATAGATCCTCACGTGCAGCTGTTGTTGGAGGAATTTGATACCATTTTTCAGGAGCCTAAAGAGTTGCCACCACATAGGCAACTAGACCATGAGATACACTTACAGCCTAATGTACCACCTGTCAATGTACGACCTTACCGATATCCTCATTTCCAGAAGAGTGAGATTGAAAAACAAGTGCTGCAAATGCTGGATTCTGGCCTCATCCGCAACAGCACTAGCCCTTTCTCCTCACCTGTTCCTTTAGTCAAAAAGAAGGATGGGACATGGCGTTTCTGCATTGATTATCGGGCCCTAAATAACATCACTATCAAGGATAGATTTCCTATTCCTACGGCCGATGAGTTGATGGATGAGCTAGGGGGAGCTCACATTTTTTCTAAACTGGATTTGAGAGCAGGTTATCTTCAAATCCGGGTCTGCCCTTCCGATGTTCACAAGACGACTTTTAGGACTCATCAAGGTCATTACGAATTCCTTGTAATGCCTTTTGGGTTGACAAATGCCCCATCAACATTTCAAGCAACAATGAACCTGCTATTACAGCCATATCTCCGAAAGTTTGTTGCTGTTTTTTTTGACGATATTCTAATATACAGCCCTTCCATGGATGTTCATTTGCACCACTTACAAGTGGTACTCTCTACTCTGCAGAATAATAAATTCTATGTAAAGAGGAGTAAATGTTCATTTGCTCAAACTAAGGTGGAATATCTTGGCCATGTTGTTTCTGCCGACGGGGTTAGTATGGACTTCACTAAGGTCACAACCATGCTGGAATGGCCTACACCAAAGAATCTCAAACAGTTACGAGGATTTCTTGGCCTCACGGGTTATTATCGGAGATTTGTGTGTAACTATGATGCCATAGCCGCTTCCCTTACTGATTTATTAAAGAAGGATTCCTTCTTTTGGACGACAGCAGCCCAACTTGCCTTTGACCACTTAAAGACAACAATGTCTTCAGCTCCGGTATTAGCTCTTCCCAATTTCAACCAGGATTTTGTGGTGGAGACAGATGCATCGGATTTGGGCATAGGAGCAGTGTTACTTCAAAATGAGCACCCTATTTCATATTTTAGCAAGAAGCTGACCTTAAGGATGCAACAAGCTTCTGCATATGTACGCGAACTCTATGCTATCACTGAATCAGTTAAGAAATGGAGACAATATCTACTTGGAAGGAAGTTTCTTATCAGAACCGATCAGAAAAGCTTACGTGCCTTGCTGGACCAGGTAATTCAAACCCCTGAACAAAAATATTATTTGGCTAAATTACTTGGATTTCAATATTCTATAGTATATAAGCCAGGAAAAGAAAATAGGGTGGCTGATGCACTTTCCCGTTATCCCTCGGTTCTGTCATTACAAACACTAGCAGTAGTGCATTTTTCCATCTTAGCGGATTTAAAAAAAGAGAATCAGAGTAATAATTTTTTCAAGCAAAAGTACCAGCAGCTAGCAGAGGATCCCGCTTCCCATCCAGACTTGGAGATTCGTGATGGGTTATTATTGAGCAAAGGCAAGTTATTACTTGATCCTAACTCTTCCCTAGTGAACTAGGTCCTCCACGAAAATCACTCTTCTTTAGCTAGTGGTCACACAGGTATTCAAAAAACTTTAGCCAGAACTTCTGCCAGTTTTACTTGGCCTGGACTAAAGAAGGCTGTGAAGGAGTTTGTCAATTCATGTGTTGTGTGTCAACAAGTAAAGTATTCAACCCAGGCCCCTGCTGGTCTATTGCAGCCTGTACAACTTCCTACCCGAATCTGGGAAGACTTATCACTCGACTTTGTGATTGGCCTACCAATGTCTTATGGCTATACCACTATTCTAGTGGTAGTGGATAGGTTCTCTAAACAGGCACATTTCGGAGCATTACCAAAAAAAATTACTGCTGTCAAGGTGGCTGAGTTGTTTTCACAGATTGTGTGCAAATTACATGGGCTTCCTGTGTCTCTGATTTCAGATAGAGACCCATTGTTCCTTAGCAAATTTTGGACTGAGTTATTTGAACTCAGTGGAACCAAGCTCAGACGTACCACTGCTTATCATCCACAATCGGATGGCCAGTCTGAGGTGGTCAATAGAGTTTTGGAACAATATCTTAGGTGCTTTGTTGCTGATAGTCCAAAGAAGTGGTCCAAGATTTTACATTGGGCAGAGTATTGTTACAATACTACTTATCATAATTCAGCTGGTATGACTCCTTTTCTAGCTGTCTATGGTCGTGAACCTCCTTCTGTCTTGGACTATTTAAATTCTACTGCTACAGTGGCTGAAGTAGATAGAATATTAGTTGACAGACAAGCTGTTTTGCACCAGCTAAGAGAGAATCCGTTACAGTCCCAAGAAACTATGAAGAGAAATGCAGACAAACATAGAAGGGATATTACCTATAAGGTGGGAGATCTTGTTTGGGTTCAGCTCCAACCGTATAGACAATCTTCAGTGGCTTACAGGACTTCCCATAAATTAGCAAAGCGATATTTTGGGCCATTTCCAATTCTGAAACGTATAGGAAAGGTTGCCTACAAGTTAGCATTACCTCCACATGCTAAAATACATCATACTTTTCATGTTTCTTTGCTGAAACTATTCAAGGGAAATCACAATATTGTTCCCTTTCCCCTGCCCGAGTGCTTTCAAGGAGGACTGCCGGTTTTGGAGCCTCAACAGATACTAGCAACCCGTACTACGTCTCTGGAAGGTACTCTGGTTCAACAAGTGCAAGTATTATGGTCTGGTATGTCACTAGAGAATGCAACATGGGAGGCCTTGGATGAGTTCTCTAACCAGTATCATAATTTCAACCTTGAGGACAAGGTTGATTTTAATGGAGGAGGTATTGATACAGGCCCAATGTGCAACAGCCCAATAGAAAAGCTGAATGATCCAACCACCAGCCCAATAGAAGAGCTGAATGACTCAACCACCCAAGTCAGCAATCAAAGCCCAAGTGAAGGACATCAAACTACAGAAGCTATGGAAACAATACTGACAACAACTGAGGAAAGAGAGTTGGAACCAGATCTACATGCAAGTATGGAAGAGGAAGTGGAACCGGGTGGACAAGAATTAGAGAGATCCATCGCAGCAAGAAGATCCAAGAGAGTGACCAGAAGACCAAGGAGATTAGATGATTAAGCATAATCAACAGTAACGATTGTGTACATGTGGGTGTATCATTAGTCGGTCCTTAACAGGTAGTGAGTTAGTTACATATTGTTGTTTTACTTTTTGTTGTTGTTGAGATTCATTAAAGGTATAAAAGGGGAAACACTAGTGTAACGGATATTGATTGATGAAATAAGAAAAATTACTTCTTCTCTGTTCTTTGCAACCCCTTCTTCTCCCTTTCTTCTTCCTTGATATAAATTGAGTCTATCACTCTGCCTATGGCCATTAAATCGAGTATGAGATTTCAAAGCTTTAGAAGCATCAATTGTGACAAATAATTACTCTGCATATCTAACTTAACTGGTTCAGCTATAAACTTAGCCAATCTGAAGATGAAATTCTTGTTAATATCCCAATAGTCGTGCACCCTACGAATTATTATAATTAGATTATATTGTACAAAAAAAAAAACTACCGACATCATTGATAGAGTTTCTTATCCAATTGTGTAAAACTAACATCTTTGCCCAACGTTGTACCTTTCCTTTAACCTTATCCCTTTAACATCTTTGCCCAATGCTGTATGCTTATTTTGCAATGACAATGAGAAACCATCACCCCCTTCAATTGTGCTTCGCCCTCCATGGCAGAAGAGAAAAAAGGAGTAGTGTGAGAAGCTTAAAAAATAAAAATAAAAACTCATAGGAGAACATGATGCAAAAGTCCGCGATCTCTGTTTACGTTTTATGATCTGGTTGTCTTATTATGCTTTATGCTTATTTTTTTTTTTATCTGCTTACATTTTCATAGTAAAAATGTCATATTATTATTTAACTAATTTTAAAAATATGGATTTTCAAATTTATATTTCTATTAAATTTAAATGGCTTTTTATAATACTTGATAAAATACACTTGTTGAATTTGAATTTATATAAAAACAACAAAATCAAACGGGAAACTACCATTCAAATCAGAAATCACCAAATGCTAGTAGAATAGGCGGGTATTAACATGTACACCTATAAAATTATTATTAATACGTCAAACGTGCATACATCAAAATTGTGAGAAACGTAGGCTCTAGAAACAGGATATGATATAAGCTCAACACCATAATCTCAGGGTATGTCACAACTCATATAATTGCTTTGCCAACTTTCTATGAAAAATGTCTTCCACTTCAGTACGAAGACTTTCCACATCCATCGCGTAGTCTCTTTCATATTCATCCGCCATCAATTCATGCAACAACTGCTTCATTCTATTCAGGGCATCGCCTAAAGCACAGAAGTCCCTGAAAACCCGAGCTTCAGTAGTCCTTAGTTGCAAGAGACTCTTAATCGCGATAAGAGCCTGCTTAATACAACATCCCAGAAGTCAAAACAAAAAAGCTCAACATGAACACCAAAAGGGGTCATTTGTGCAGAGAAGATTTAATGAAGGTGCATATAAATAGAAATAAAGAACAACTGTGAATGACTAGTTCAAACCAACCCCCCCACTTTCATTCCACTGATCAGACTCCTTTATTTCAAACATAAATCCAAACAATTTTTTTTTTTCTACGTGTTTCCACAAGTTAGTTTACCATCTCCCGCAAATGCAACAAGTCTGTTGGCACATTGAGAGAGCAAAGGGAAAAAGGACAAACCTTGATCCACAAGGCTCATTGACTTGCGAGGGCAGGGTTAATGGTTGATTGTACATAGCCTTACCTTTGTAATTTTGCGAAAAAAACTGTTTCCTAAACTCAAACTTGTGTCTGGAAGGTCACAAGGAGCAGCAATAAGGCTGCTCCAAGGATCACCCTCTAAGAGAGCATAAATTGAAAATACAGAAATAAAGGTATAGTAATACCATCTTAGATCAATTTTATAAGTAAACATGCAATAGTAGTGGAACAATCTTATGCAAGAGTTGTGTTTCAAAATGTTTGTTTTACGAGGTGAGAGTTGGGCCAAAGACATTTGCATTTCACAGATATGATCATAAGTCACACAACAGAGTAGACCGTTTGACAATGATTTAACAATAATATCAGATGCCATGTCAACAATCACCTTTTCCTGGAGATCAAGGTCGGTCGATGCAGTTAAATCAACCACAGACTTCAACAGATCCTGGTCATTGAAAAATGATGGTTCATCTCTATTTGCATTTTCTAATTGATACTCTGCTAGATGAGCCAATAGAAGCATGGCCTTCCTCCGCAGTCTTATATCGAGACTTGCATTCCTCAAAATATCCTAAAAATTTACCAATGTCAATTACCAATGCAGCAAAGTAATTCTAAATGATAATAATGATAAAGACAACAATGTTAATAATAATATTAAACCATAGGTTGCTCACCTGAATCATCCAACCTCCAGCTTCAGCATAGAACAATTCCTGACTAGCCAAGTTATTCCGAATCAAAGCTGAAACAGCATATAATGCTTTATTGGCTTCCTCTATGGAATTAGACTTTACCATATTTATCAGCCTTGAGAGTACTCCAAGCTCCAAGACCTGGGGCAGTTGAAATTTGGCAGCATTACACTATTGTTTAGCTCCCATCAAAGCTTAGGAACTTCCTAAAATTCCATTAATTATCAAAGAAACAACACACCTGTTGCTGAACAATTGGATTATTTTGACTAGCTTTCCCAAGAACCCATGCAGCAACTGTCCTTATACCCGGATCAGAGTGATTAAGTTCTCGCATAACCGCCAAAAGTCCCCCAAGTTTGTTTAAATCTGACAGACATGATAATCTCAATCAGTAACACACTACTACGCAGAAAAGAAAAATTCTAACACGTCAAAACAAAAGCAGATGAAGATTCTTAATCAAAGATCTTTTTTAAAGTATATAAAGAATTTCAACATTACATTATATAATGTGGTTGGGCAAGAGATGCATAACAAGAAAGAACACATTATTATCTGTTCTTGACATATCATACATTGTTATCTGTTCCATTTGTTGGTCTAAAGGTTTTAAGATGTGATATTGTTTTCAATTTGTTTTGGAAGTTCAGCTAACAGATATCAAATAGAAATCATACGATAAGACTCTAGTGAAAGCAAGTAATGAAAGATTTAAAGGACATAATATAGAAAGTAGATTTTGTGGCTTCTAAATTACATAAGCATCTATCTGGAAATAGCTAAGAATGACTGTTCAAGTGCATGCATGAAGTTTTTAAAAAATATTAAAACAAAAATCTTATAGCATTTCTATGTTAGCATCCAATTCAACCAAAAATGGCACATGAACACTGCACTATATTTTCATGTAAACACTAAAAGTAGACAACGGAAATCACATAAGCACCCAATAATTAAATAACAAAATAAAAAAAAGCAATCATCATCTAAGAGAGTAAACATTATGGTATACGAAAACATTCATATACACCAACCGTTTGCATTATCTATTGGCTCAACAAGCTCAAGAAGCTCCTGTAAAGCACGGTTCCTATCTTCCAAAGACGTAGAGACATTATTCAAGTCATTTATCGCAATTTTCATCAATTCAGCATCTGATGGCATTTTTATTTTCTCCATTATTTCCTGTTCAAGAATCACCAACAATGCATCACATAAGGGAATAATAAACATAGCACAGCACACACAAAAACTTCAATTTAATCAGTTTCAGTGCACGTGACATGCACCTTGATTTCCATTTGACGTTTTTGGAGGTCAATTGGTGAGAGCCGTTGCCGAGCTTGTGCTGATTCCTTTAACTTCTTGGGATCAGAATGACCTAATGAAAGCAAATGAATAGATAAATAAATAAAATAAATGAAATTTTATGGTAATGAATATTCAAATTAAACAAAAGGGGTTCTTAAAACTGCAATTTTGATGATTTCCCACATAAAAAAGAAATTAAAAAGAAATCGAAAAAAATAGCATCATATTTATACTTATCGCCCACTGCAATATGCCGTCCAGTGAAGAAAACACGCCGTCGGAGTCGGAGTCATCCGGCGGAACTAGATCGGACTCCTCCGTGGCAGTAGACCATACCAGCCCGCCGGAAGAGAGATTTCTGTCTGTTTCGCCGGCAGCCACTGCGGCGGCGAAGAGCAGCAGAGAGAGGCAGAGTGTTTGATTCATTTGGAAAACACGCAAACACAATCACTTCAAGTTCCCCTCCGGCTCCTAGTGTTTCTTCTTTTTTCTTCCCCAATAAATAGGCACGAGTTATTTTATTACCTTCATCTTCTTTCGAAGAACACGTCATACAGAAGTGTCACTACCGTTGATTTCAGATCAAACGGTTTGGAAGATTTCGGGTTATGGGTCCAAACCCCCGGGCACAAATTTTAACGAAAAAATATAAATTATATGAATTACAAGAGATAAGTGATAGGGCAAAAAAATTTAAAGGAAAAATGTTTCCGCATTCAAAGAAGTTATCTGCATTTATTTTTAAAACGACGTCGTTTTGGTATTGAAATCTTAAAAAATTATAAATATAAAAACTATTATAACCCTAAAATTAATTAAAATTACAAAACACCATGATTTCCGTCCCAAAACGATGTCGTATTAGCTTACTGCAGATAACTTATCTGTAGTAACTGTAGAAAAAGTGAACCCAAAATTTAAATATTAATTTTTTAATAAATTTATTATGCAAATGTAGTCGTTTTGAAATTATTTACATATGTATAGTAGTCAAACATGTCCACATGAGGCGTGACTCAGTGGAGAGAGACACGTCCATGTGAGGCGTGACCTAAGTACCTAAGTGAGAGACACACCGACATGGGGTGTGACTTGTGACTACAGGTGAAAGTGGACTGGGCTGCTTCAAGCTTTGCTTATATTAGTTAGAGACACAACATAATTATATAGGAATGAGGCATATGAACTTATTGACCTTTCAAATAACTACATTGTAATTAAAATTTGTAAAAAAAAATAGAGTAGGCAATATTATTTTTATTTGATGTTATTTTATTTAATCTATTTAAATATAATTTAATTAATTTAGAATAATGTAATGTTATTTAATTTAGTTTTATTGACGTTAATTTAATTGAAATAATATCACTTAATTCAATTCAATTAAATTCTATTTAATAAAATGCAATTCAATTTCATTTAATGCAATTTAATATAATCTAATGTACTAATTTGTGTTTAATTTTTTCATCTATATTGAGCATGTTGGGCGTGTCTCTCTCCTGATCACGTCCCTATTGGGTGTGTCTCTCTATTGCTGGTCACACTCCATGTGGGCGTGTCGCTCACTTAGGTCACGCCCCACATGGACGTGTCTTTCTCCTCTGGGTCACGTCTTATGTGAGCGTGTTTGACTGCTATACCTGCGTAAATAGTTTCAAAACAACTACATTTGCAAATTATTTATTAAAAAAAAGCAATATTTAATTTTTTTTGCCCAAGTTATAGTTATACTTTTTTTTTCTTTATATATATATATATATTAATAATAAATTTAAGTCAAATACGTAAAATTATAAAAATAGATATAGTTGATTAAAAAATTATACTATAAATAAGGAGAAATTAAGAATGATATTTTTTTTTATTTTTTATTTAAATAGAAATTATATTAATCTTAAAAGAATATATTTTTATTTAATATATAAAAAATTTCCCAATCCAATTCCCCCTTCCACCAATTATCTTCCTCAATTTAAGCACATTCAAATCCTGACTTTCCTTTCCTCACAATTACATTACAATAGAATTGATATTGTCATTAAGTTCAGGATATTCTTGAATTTTTGCCAGCTCACCTTTTTCTTCTTTTCTTTTTTTAGTATGAACATGGGTAAAACGTGATTTTTGGCTTTTGACACAAATGCATAATCATTCATGCATGATTTCACTATATGAGTTTATGTTATTCGATCATCTATATTGCATTTGTTTGAGATGAGAGACAAATAAGTCATCAATCCTGAATTTTCACATTCAAGCCTACGTAATATACCTGTATAAGTCTTCGTCTTGGATTGATGTCTTCATTCTTCAATATTTGTAGTTCCTTTTTTTCCATAGTTCATAATTCTTATGTTTTGACTTGAAAATTGACTTTCTTATTTAAGTCTTTTCTTAGTCTTTTGCTTGTTGCCTTGCATTCCTGTAATCGTTTAAAACATATTGCAATGCCTTATATCTTTGTTTCAACTACGGTAAAATTATTCCATGTCTTCCTTGTGTGGCTTTGTTATGCTATGTTATTGTCAAAACTTATCTCATTGAAGCTTTGCATTTGATTTACTTGTACCTTGGGTTCTATAGTGTGAATAAAAAATATTCTAATAATTTCTTGCATTTCCATCACATCTTGTACCATATGAACTCTCATTTGAATGATGGGATGAAGCCTTAGGGGTTGTTATTCCCACAAGAACTCTAAACCTTATGTGATGTGATGAATGATTTGTTTAGTCACTCAACACTTTGTTACCTTCCCCAATAAACTTTAAAGCAGCCTCTACACCCGTCACAATTACATTGATTATATTATTTTTACTAATTACACAAGGAGTGATCCTTGTGGATTGCTAAAAATTCCTTCCATAGAATTTACTCTGACTCAGCAAGATCCTCAAGCATCGAATGCAATGGTATCAGGTACACTCCTAATATGCTCATCCAATGCTCGTATGTTGTTTGACTTAAGATCTACACATTTGTATTTGTCTCCAACTTTGGCTACTTGATTTGGTAGAGATCCCACTCTACTAGATAATTCTTTTCTAGTAGCTATACCGATTGGAAAATTCATTTTAGTGAAGCATGTTTTTAAAGATTGTGAGATTTCTCTCGCAAACAAGAAGTCTAAGGCAAACTTGATTGTATTGGATATGTTAAGAGTTCGATATTATCTTGAAAATGAATTGGTTAGCCTCTTGTCATGCTACCATTGATTGTAATCAAAAGAATGTTGTGTTTAATATTCCAGGAGATGAACCATTCCAATTCCAAGGCGATTACGACATAGGCCCAATACATGTAGTATCAACCTTTTATGTGCATGATAGATGTTGCATAAAGTTTGTTAGGATTAGCTAGCCTTAGTTAAAGAAGTTGATAAAGAAGTTGATAAATACAAAATAGTGGTAGCTCAGTTGGCGCATGTGAGCTAAGCAGGTGGGAGTGAGAGCATGTGTTCGAATCTCCCCAGTACCACCTTTGGGAGGGGTTTAAAAGCCTTAATCCTAAACCCACTCCGAATCGGGTTAATTGCGAAGCAATGAACCGATTGAAATATTTCCAAAAAAAAAAAAAAAGAAGTTGATAAATTACTGACCAAATTACTAAGGAGTTTCCTTCCCAAAGAATTGTTTGTATTAGCCCCGCACAAACAAATTGATTTGTATTGATGTAATTGCTAGTACTACACCAATATCAATTTCTTCTTATCATATGGCTCTTGCAAAATTAAAATACTTACAGGATAACGGTCTTATTCGACCAAGTAGTTTCCCTTGGGGAGCTTCAGTCCTTTTCATTAAGAAAAATGATGGGGAGATGTGGTTATGCATAGACTATCGACAATTAAATAAGGTGACAATTCGCAATAAATATCATCTTCCCCAAATAGATGATTTGTTTTACCAACTCGATGGTGTACAATTCTTCTGTAAGATTGATCTGTGGTTGGGAACAAACGGAGAGTCAGGGAGAACGATATACTGAATATTGTTTTTCAAACCCATTATGGACATTATAAATTCTTGGTCATGTCTTTCGGCTTAACAAATGCTCCAACAACATTCATGGACTTGGTGAATCTAGTCTTTTAAACCTTCTTAGGTCAATTTGTTAATGTATTTATGGATGTCATTTCCGTATACTCAAAGAGTAAAGAAGAGCATGAGCAACCCCTTCAGATAGTTTTGCAGACTTTACAAGAGAATCAACTTTATGCCAAATTTGAAGAGTGTGACATTTTTAGGACATGTACTGTGAGGTGGTGGAAATCAAGTAGATCCAAAGAAGGTGGAAGCAATTAAGCAGTTGCCAAGGTCAACCATGGTCACAAAGATTCGTAGCTTTTTATGTTTGGCAAGGAATTTTCTTAGATAACAACTCCCTTAACTAAGCTAAAACAAAGAATGTGAAATTTCATTGGTTTGAAGCTTGCGAAGGAAGTTTAAAAAGTTGAAGACTAGTTTGACTTTAGCGCCAATGCTAGCATTACCATCTGGATCTAGTGGATATGCAATTTATTGTAATGCTTTTAGAGGTGGATTGGGATATGTTTTGATGCAACACGATCGAGTCATATCTTGTGCCTTTAGACAACATAAGAAGCATGAGCAAAACTATCTTACTCGTAATTTATAGATGATGGCGATAATATTTGACCTGAAGATTTGGAGTCTTTATATGGAGAGACCTACAAAATTTATATGGATCATAAGAGGCTTAAATATATTTTCGAGTAAATGAATCTTAACTTAAGGCAACATCGGTGGATTAAGTTATTAAAGGATTACAATTTCACTATCCTATACCATACGAGGAAGGCTAACGAAGTGGCAGATGCTTTGAATAGGAAGTCTTTGAGCAGTCTAGCTCATATATTTGATGTAAGGAGACCCTAAATGGAAGATATTTATAGGTTAAAAGGGCAAAGGATAAAATTTGAGATTAGGGAGTCAAACTCGTTTGTTGCTCATGTTCGAATCCAATCTTCCTTAATGGATATGATTAAGAAATCTCAGGGAGAAGACTTGTCTCTGTGCAAGATCATAACAAAAGTGAAGGATGGGGAAACATCAGAATTTTCGATTTGGTCAGATGGGATTTTAAGGTTCGATGATAGGTTGAGTGTACCTAACGTTAAGGAATTGTAAAGAAGCCATCATTCTGCCTACACAGTTCATTCGAGTGCAACTAAAATATATTGAGACTTGAAACAATTGTATTGGCAAAGTGAAATGAAGAAAGACGTGACAAACTTTGTTTCTCAATTTTTAGTGTGCCAACAAGTGAAGGCTGAACATCAAAGATCACCATGATTACTTCACCAAAAGGTTATGACTCTATTTGGGTAATAGTTGTTGTGTTAACTAAATCTGTACACTTTCTTCCAATTAAAATCACGTTTAGAGTAGCTTTATATGCCCAATTATACATAGAAGAGATTGTTAAATCATATGGTGTCCCCATGTCTATAACTTTCGATTGTGCTCCCCAATTTACTTCGTGAATTCAGAGAGCATTTCAAGAGGCTCTGGAGAAAGGATTGAAACTTTGCACAATATTTCATCCATAAAATGATAGGAAATCAAAGCAAACAATTAAAATACTAGAAGATATGTTGAGAGCTTGTGTGCTAGACTTTCGGGGTACTTGGGAGAGATACCTTTTCTTGATAGAGTTTGCTTACAATATAGTTACCAAGTAAGTATTCAGATGACACCTTTATAGAAGGAGATGTCAATCACCAATAGGTTAGTTTGAGTTAAGGGAAGCTAGACTTTTAGGACCAGACTTAGTATGAGAGTCCCTAGAGAAGGTTAAGTTGATACGAGAAAGGTTGTTCACTATGTAGAATAGAAAAAAGCTTATGCAGACCATCGTTGTAGGGATCTGGAATTTATAGTTGGAGACCATGTATTTTTGCGGGTTTCTCCAACAAAAGGAGTGATAGGGTTTGGTAAAAAAGGGAAGCTTAATCCATGATACATGGGTTCTTTTGAGAGTCTAAAGAAAGACAATGCTATGGCTTTATTTTTGGCTTAACCCCAGTTTGAATCTATTCATCCAATATTCCATGTATCTATGTGAAGAAAGTATTTGTAAGAATATGCACCCAAAAAGAAAAGTATTTGTAAGAATCATCTCATATGCTTCAACCACAATTTGTTCAATTGGACAAAGATTTGTCATATTAAGAAAAACCTGTAGCTAATATCAATAGACAAGTCAATAAATTAGGGACTAAGAAAAATATTTTAAGGGTCGTTTGGTAGAGGAGAATTTTCTTTTAATCCGAGAATCACGATTCCCAGGAATATAGTGAGAAAGTGAGATTCCCAAGAATTTGACCAAAAAGATGTTTGGTAGTGTAACACCTCGTGTAGACCCGATTTGTTATCATGTCATCGTATTAAGCTACGCTTAATTAAAATTGCGGAATAACTTTTTCTTTTCAATTATGACTTCATTAATATTACCAAGTCGATTACTTAATCCTTTTCCATAAAACATTGTCTGTATGTAAATTTCAATAAAGCTAACTACACTGAATAACCTCAATATATATATATAACTGTGAGTTTCTAAGTCACGGAGCTACAACACGTAGTCCGGACCATAATCCTGATACAATTATACAACTCAATACTAAATCCGCAAAGTCAACACAATGTGGCATGGACAACCCCCATGCTCACCAAATAACAGAGTCTCAAATCAAACAACATAATAACAAATAAATAGCATGTCAGCATCCAACATATCATCATAACAGCAGATATCTAACTCAGCTCCGGCCTCCTGCCGCCCGAGGTCTCAACCCCTGAGTTACCTGAACCTGAAATATGTGCCCCAAACGTGGGGTGAGATCTCTAAACAGAAATCTCAGTAAGGCAAGAGGCCCTCAAGGATTTCTCCACCCTAAGCTCACTTACATGTGCAATATAAGTTCTAAAAGCAGCAAAACAGTATAAGTTCCAAAATCAGTGCAATGCAGCAGAATAATCATGTCATGTGTGTCAACTATTCTACTGGTCAGAGAAATGCAGGATTTACATACCTCTATTACCTACATTTAGTGCAAGTACTACATACACCCACCCACAGAATCACCCTATGGCATGTCTACTATATACACAGGCTTACCGTCTAGGTGGAACAACACATGCATATTATAAGCACTTGCACATAACAGCTCAACAACATTTCAAAATCAATACATGAAAACACATCATGCATATAAACCATTCCCCATTGGGTATGGTGGAACCAACAATGGCTAAACTGAGAACACGAAAGCTTACCTCGCAAGCTAACTATCCAACCAAGAGTCCAACCAAGCTCAAAGTCCTCAAACAGCAGAATCACAATCTGTTTTAGACCAGCAATAATATCAACAATCAAGAACTACAAGTATATGACATGAGGACAACACTTTCCTTTTACGTTTCATGTCTTTAGGCTTCTCACAAAGCCATAAGCCCTTAATCCCATTGATTCTGACTTAAATCAATTATTACAGAGGTTCACTTAACCAAGCATGGGTCCGCAAACCCAAAAATACAGTTATGTATGCACAAAACCGTTACTTCCTCGAAATTCCCAGAATATCCGGATATTTGTCGGGGCCATATCCGGATATCATATCCCAATATCAATAACAGAATCCAACATACACTCAGAAAATGACACACCAAGAAGGGTTCTTTCTCTTCAAAGATCACACCTTGAAGCTCAAAATTCCAAGAAACGGTCTCCTCTCCAATAACTCAGAAAACAGCCCTCATACACTCAAGAAAAGAGGCTACCAACTCAGAAATGGTAGCTCTTTCCCACTCACAATGCTAGTTCACACAAGGCCAAGGTATTTTGGTGAAGATTGCAAGAAAAAAAGATGACAACTTGGCTCACAAGAGGTAGAAGGGAAGGTGACTAGCTTGGGAGACAACCAGCTTCAGAAATGGAGGCGCATCATGTATTAAAATTTGACCTAGGGGCATCTGCCCTCATATTTATAGGGGTATCAATTTAAATCACACTGTATTAGCGCTAGTAGCTACGCTTAGATTTTTAATCTCAAACTTAGGATTCTGAACCTAGTCATTTTTCTAAGATTTGTCATATTTTTATTTTATTTTTCGCAGCACTTTTCTGGTATACGCTTTTACATAGCCAGTATCACTTCTGACACCAGTTCTCATTATTCCAGTAGACTTCACATGGCAACAAAGAAAGAAGTTTCTACATGATGTCAAGAAATACCTATGGGATGAGCCCTTCCTTTTCTATAGATGTGCTGATGGAGTAATAAGGCGGTGCATTCCAGAAGAAGAGATGAAGGACATCATGTGGCACTGTCATGGTTCCAGCTACGATGGACATTTTGCGAGAGAAAGAACAGCCACAAGGTACTGATGAGTGGCTTTTATTGGCCAACCCTCTACAAGGATGCAAGGAAGTTCGTTGAATCATGTGATAGATGTCAGAGAACGGGGAATATTTCCAGGAGACATGAAATGCCCCTCAACAACATATTGGAAGTTGAGATCTTCGATGTGTGAGGAATAGACTTCATGGGACCCTTTCCTTCGTCCTATGGCAACAAATACATCCTGGTTGCAGTTGATTACGTCTCTAAGTGGGTAGAAGTTGTTGCTCTTCCTACTGATGATGCTCGGGTAGTCATCGCGTTCCTAAAAAGAAATATATTTGTCCGATATGGAGTACCGCGAGCAATCATAAGTGACGGAGGAGCTCACTTTGACAACAGACAAGTAGAGTATGTGCTGGCTAAATGCGGACTGAAACACAAGATTGCCACACCATATCATCCACAAACAAGTGGTCAAGTGGAGATATCCAACCGGGAGCTGAAATGTATCTTGGAGAAAACGATTGGAAGTTCCAGAAAAGGCTGGTCCAAGAAGGTGGATGATGCACTATGGGCATACCAGACTGCCTTTAAAGCATCGATTGGTATGTCCTCTTTCCAGTTACTGTTTGGGAAGTCCTGTCACTTACCAGTAGAGCTAGAGCATAAAGCGTTATGGGCAATCAAGTACCTCAACTTTAATTCAAAGATCGCGGCTGAGAAGAGACTTCTTCAACTTGACGAACTAGACGAGTTCAGACTCTCTGCTTACGAGAGTGCGAGTCTCTACAAAGAGAAGACGAAGAAGTGGCATGACAAGAAGATCTTACCGCGAGACTTCAAGGTAGGGAATCAAGTATTACTCTTCAACTCTTGCCTCCGTCTCTTTCCTGGGAAGTTAAAATTCAGATGGTCAGGACCATTCATCGTGAAGAACATGAAATCATAGGGAGCAGTGGAGATCAGCCCGCTGAATTCTGACAGGGGCTTCACAGTCAATGGCCAACGTCTGAAAATATACATGGGAGGAGAAATTGACAGGGGAACAACCACGGTTGCCCTCATAGAGGTAAAGTGAGTCAGGTACGTCAGGCTCGTGACGTTAAACAAGCGCTGCTGGGGAGGCAACCCTAGAATTTATTGTTTTCCAATTTCTTTAGTTCAAAATAAATAAGAAAACACAAAAAATTAGATAGTTAGGATTAAGGTTGTGACACCCTCCCTTGTATGCATCCAAGGGGATGCCATGCTAAATTGATTAGAGTCGCAACGTAACATATTCGGTAAAAATTTGCAATATATTAAAGTCATAAATAAAAATCTTGTATTGAAATCAGGTTTCATGTAGGTACAGCCGATGTTTTTATAAAAAACTTTTGATGCTACAATTGAAATCGGACTCCATAGTATAAACAACAAAATTTCCACATACAGCTATTGATGCTGAAACGATACTTTTTCCAGAAAACCTTCCTGACTTGCAAAAATCATATAAAATCAAGCTCAACAGTTTTTAAAAATTTTCTTTGACACAGAGAAAGTAGACATCTGGGGCTTTACGTACATATAAATTATATCTCATTCGGAGGTCTGTAGCCCCAGAAACAGAACTCGCAAAGTACTCGCTAAATTAACATAAAAATTCCGAATTTAAAACAGCAGAAATTGTTTTTGCAAAACGAGTACCAGCATTACACAAGTTACAGAAAGTACATAAAATCCCAAAATACTACAAGGTGAGGCACGTCTTAACATTTTTTCGGTCTCTCAAAATATTACATCAACTTAAAATAATCAGCCAACAACCAACAGAAATAGTGGCAACAGCCGAATTTCCAAAACAGCAGCAATCAAACAGAATATGCCCAAAACAATTACTTTCTCAACTGATTTTTCGTCCTCCTGCAATTTATAAAAATTGAGCCCCAAAAAGGGGTGAGAAAAATCCTAGTAGTGTGATAGCAAAACCAGTAGTGCAACCATATTAGTCTAGATACAGAATTCGAAAACAGTCGCATCATCACTTAAATTCCGAACAGATACTAAAATATAATCAGAATGCGTATATAACGCCAGAATACTGTATGTTTGTAGCACAAGGTGCACATACTAGCTAACACAGTGGAGATTCCATTTGGCCCAATAGAGGGGAATTCCAACTGCGACCTATGCAAACTGACCCACGGTTCCTTCTCCCTGGTACCTGAGGGATGCCTACATGATGCATGCTCAACCAAATGTTTCTTTTGAAGATTTTCAAATTTTCCAAACAGCGTGTATAAGAATGCATGTTATGCCATGATTTAATTCGCACGCACATAAAAAAAATATGGATTTATGATGTACATGAGCATGACAAAAATCAGAATCAGAATATCATGGTTCTCATGGATTTTTAACACCAACATTTCGAATAACAAGTGTCTCCAAAATAGAATTTCAATGAATCCAAGTCCAAGGGAAGGTTACAAATAATGTCTAACAGAATACATATCCATAGGCACATGCGAGCAACAATTCAGAATTTCATGCATTAGCTAATAGTCACAAAAGGCTTAGCCACCTAACACTTACCTTGGAGTGTCCAAATATTAACCAAACAGCACCTAAATCAGCCCACACTCTAGGAATTATGCGCACCTAAGCAAGTGTAAAACAAGTCAGAATTTTGTGCATGCTATCCTATAATTTATAATCAATTCCCATGCCTCCCAATTCTTGTATTTTAATCGGTTTACCATGCTCCTTATACTAACCCAATTTCTGACTTCATATTAATTTAATAACTTGTTAACAGTAATAAAGTCCAAGGTTTTTCCAACACATGCAGATTCGGTTTTCATCATTAAAAAGATACTCAGGATTTTTTGTTACATAACCATTTCTTCTAATCCTATGGTGCGCTAAGGGGGACCTAAAGCATGCTGTCCAACTAAGTTTAATTCATGCAAGGCTAAGTACAACAATCTAGTCCAACAAAACATTTTCCCCATCGATGGAGGCTACATTTCAAGCTCCAAAAAAATCAATTCTTTGTGCTTGTAAGCACTAGGTCCAAGCGGTCAGAAGGGCAGAATCAAAGGAGCAGAAATGACAACATCTACCCCCTAAAATACACATGCAAGGCTGAACAGTGAGGAAAAAGGAAGGCTTGAGGTTCGACTTACCTCTTGTGTGTACCCAAATCACAAATCGGCCAAGAGAGGAGCAGCCAAGGAATGAGTAACACCCTAATCCTTCTTATGCTCCAAGATTTCATACTTTAGCTACATGCAAATAGAGAAATGGTTCCATCAAAACCGAGTGGAGTGTGAAGGAACAAGGAAGAGATGAACACCTTACCTTCTTGCTAGATGAGGTTCGGCCAACAAGGAAAAAAAAGGAAGGGGAAGATGCTTAGGAATTTTGCTCCTTGCTCATGGAGCTCACGACTTGAGGGAAATGAGGAGATGAGATAAAATTTTCTTTGTGTTCTATCTCTAGGGTTTTACGGTTTTGAGAGGAAATGAGGAGATGAGAGGCTGATTTTTTGGTTCTGACTCAAATGAAGAGCAATCAGATTTGGGGTTGGTGCCTTGTCTTGCGCATAGGGAAAAAGAAAAACTAAAGTGAAGCTGATTAGGTTGCTAACAATGACCAGATTATTACTTTGCTTTCCCCCTTTCATGCGCACAAGGAGGGATGAGGTGGTAGGAAGTTGTTCTAGCCAATAGAAAGACATGCAAGCAGATTTCCTTCCCTTCATTGGTTGCATGAGGCGGCTGGCTGATGGAGTTTGGACACACTTACAAGCATTCAGCTTGCTTTCTCATCATACAATGCGCATGGGAAGGGGTAATAGGGTGGATGTGAGTTGCCATGTGGGGCTTCTTAACCAATAATGGAGTGACATGAAATTTCCTTAGGATAAGGGTAGGGTTTAGCTAAAGGACCATGTGTAAGTGTAGGAAAATCTTGGGCTAAATTATACCACAATTTAGAGGCTTAGGGCCGACGCCCTAATAGGTCCTATGGTCCAAAAATTTTAGTCTCCTAATAGATCACCTATCACATGTAATATCCCACTAATTATTATTTCATGTACCCTCTTAATTATTAACTAAGATGTTTATACGTCGTAAATAAAATTAATACATACTTTTAACTAGTATTCGAATTCCCAAAGCATATACTCACGCATAACTGCAACTATAATAATTTTCCTAATTCAAATTAATACTACCCTAAATATATATATATATATATATATATATATATATATATATATATATATATATATATATAATTTGAATTCAAGACATGTATTCACATTACTAATGACAATTTGTATAAATTCCTAATTTTTATGGTATATTACAAAGGTGATCACAAATGAGGAGTAAAAGAAAAATCTGAGTGGCTTAGTGGACGCTCAAGCGCACACCTTAGCGCTCGAACGCTCAATTGCAATGAAAATAATTGATCGAGCAGGGCGCTCGAGCGCCCAACAGGACGCTCAGACGCGTTATAATAGGAAAAAATTGAAAATTATTGGCACTTATCACGCTCGAGCGCCCAATCGACCGCTCAAGCGCGAAATGTGAAGGTCACAGGTGTGTTTTCCTGCCATTACGCGCTCAAGCGTACAACCCAGCGCTCAGGCGTGCATAAGGGAAGAAAAGTGCAACGCGAATTGCACGCTCAAGCGCGCCATTTGCCGCTTGAGCGCGCTTGCACAACCCAATAGTTTTTAAAATCTTCTTTTAAATAATCCTCCCCCAATTTTCCTCCCCCCACTACTACTCTCTTCTTCCTCATTCACTACACACACATCCCTAACCCAAATTCTACCCTCTCTTTACGAAGCTCTTGAAAGAACAAGGATGTCTGGAAAAGGCAAGAACACGGGAAACAAGAGGCACAGAGGCACCAAGAAAATCGGTGCCGGTTCAAGTTCCCAACCACCAAGGGTGGAAGCACCGAGGTCCAAATCACCGACCCATGAACAGAGATACCACGCCCACATCTTAGGGAAGGTAATATGCAAGGAGAGAGTTCTCCAGCTTACCATGGGCCAACACTCTGATTTCTACAACAATATCACCAGACGGGGGTGGAGAAACTTTTGTATCTTACCAGTGGTGACTAGGGAGAATATTTGCAGGGAATTCTTTGCTAATGCCTATATTGAGGGGCAAGAAAGAGTAGAGAGGCAGTATGTATGCTTCGTGAGAGGGAAAGAGATTAATTATGACTCCCTCTCCATTCAGAACCTGCTGAAGACGGCCCATTGTGACAGGACAGCTGTCACCACTTGTGCATATCAAAACAAGTGTCATTCCCTGGATTATGATGATGAAGATGAAATGGAAGCAGCACAACCTATCCTGGAGTGCATAACAATCCCAGGCGAAAAGTGGGACCAAACTATGGACAGGCGTCCTAAGAGAGTGTGGCTGATGAACTTGAATAACCCAGCCAAATTATGGTATCACTTTGTGGTCAGCAACATCATTCCCTCTTCTAACCACACTGAGGTGGTAGTAAAGAGGGCAATATTGATCTGGGCTATTATGCAGGGGCTGCCCATCGACCTACCCTGGATTCACTCTGAGAGCCTATATGACATGGCCCACAACACCAGTAAGAAGGCATCCATCGGCCATAGCTCTCTAATACAGTACATGTGTCAGGCAGCAGGGGTAGAGATTCCCACCACTGGTGGCAGAGAAGTATCATTGCTGCCAAAGAATGATAAAAAGTGGATTTCCAACAAGCTGAGGCAACCAGTAGAGGAAGATGGTTCTATAGCAGAGGCAGCCCAGGAAGGTAGGCGGAGGAGAGTTAGACGCGCACCAGCCCAGGAAGATGAGCCTTCTGGATCAGCCGCTAGAAGTTCAATAGAGAGTCGACTGACTGCTCTAGAGACTCAGGTAGGATTCATCAGGCGCAGGAACCGGTATATGCAAAGGCGACAGCTCGAGTACCAGACACACATTCTGAGATACCTCAGCATTACCCAGCCTGATGGACTACCAGCCTTCCAGCCAGAACCGTATGATGGATCAGAGGAGGAGGATGCTTATGATGCTGCGCAGAGCGGGGCTAGCACAGTTCGGGCTACTGATGGCCAGGACGATGAGGAGGAGGATGGCGAGGATACTGTCATGCCACCAGCCATAGTGAGAGATGAAGAGGACGAGGAGATGGATGACTGATCGCCTTGACCATTTTGATGTTTATTTCAGCTTTATTTTGTTTTGGATTATTATGTTTTTTTTATGGTATGAGATAACCCTATATTACAGTATGGTATTTCAGCGTTGTTGACCGATAATTTATGATGATGCTGTTTCACGAGGAATCAATTAGTTCTTAAACTATCAACACAATTTTTTTTTATTTAAATTAGTTGCTGAGGACAACAACATTTAAATCTGGGAATGGGAAACACGTAGTTTATTAGCCGAAATGCTAATTGACCGGAGAAACTTCATGAGTATACACAGAACATCCGGCTAGTACAGGGAACTATCTTAACCTTTTTCTTCTTTTTATGCAATTTGAATTTAATTATTTTTGTTAGAGTTTTTAATTAATAAAAATCCCATGCCACTGTTTTGTGAAAATTCTGAAATTTTTTGAAGTTTTTTAAAGTTTTCTCTGTGTTTTTAATTGGAAAAATGGCAGGAAATTTTTAACCAGTAATTGATTCAGAGCATGATGATGATTTTAGTTGAATTTCTTTGATAATAAGCATCAATGTATGATTTTCATGATTTATTGAATACTTTCTTTAAAGATAAGATTTTTAAAATAAAGAATAGGGAAATTACTGTGCATTTATAGCCGTGAGGTTTTGAGCCTATACAAATTTTTTTTATTGAGTGTGCATCCCACTGTATAAAAGACTCTAGAACTTGCTTGAATTGGTATGTGATATATTTTATCGATATGATTGAGGCATGTTCTTTCTTTAAACTAGATGGCCAAATAGCCAACCATTGCTGATATTCCTTAGTTAAACCCCTTCGAGCATAGGCCTGTTTATTCTTTGAAAACCTATAAAGATGAATAAGCCACTTTCCATATAACTCCTCACCTTATTTGAGATTATTTTTCAGATTTGAATCGAGGAAAAGGTGTTAATTATTGATGATATAAATTGTGATGTATGGAAGTACAGGGAAAAAGGCAAAAGCCAAGGAAGTAAAATTGGTTTGAAAGAAACAAAGAAAGAAAAAAGGAAAATTACTCAGAAAGAGAAAAAGCAAAAATTGTTCTGAGAAAGAAAACAAGCAAGAGAAGAGTTCAAAAGAAAAAGAAGAAGAATGAACTGAAAAGAAGAAAGAAAGCTGTTTACAAATTGTAAACGATTACATTTATTCCTCTTTGAATCTGAATTTTAATCTTGCAGCTTATTATCTAAATTTTTCCTTCCTTTAGCCAGGCCAAGTTATAACCCCAAGGAAGACCTTTTGATCTGTCAGATATGTCACAATACTATGGAGAGCAAGAATATAAGTAAGCCTATGGTAGAGTGGATTCAGTGGGAAACGAGTGAAACACCAGCCCTCTAAACAGTTGAGTGTGAGTGAATTGAATTCCTACTGAGAGAGTGTTTTAGTAAATTCTCTTTATTCTTAATCTTAAGAATTTTGTTGCAATTTTTCTGATGAATTATGAACCTTGTAGATTGATGCATCAATTTTATAAGTCTGAATGCTCTGTTATCATGTCTCTGTTGAATTCTTCCTGTCAAATTCCATGCTTTTAAGATTCTTACTCCCTATTCCCTTAGTTTTATTCTGATTGATTGCTGAGGACAACAATATTCAAATTTGGGAATGTTTGATAAACCTTTGGTTTACCATTTTTTTAGGCTAAATTATACAAGAATTATGTAGTAGATTTCATGGAATTCAAGGTTTACAACAAATAAGTCTTAAGATAGGAATTTGAGCTAACGTTTTGAAGTTCTTTGCATTTTTAGGATAAAACCACATTTATTGGTGCTAAAAAGTGATGAAGAACTCATGACAAAGAAGTTGTGGCTCAATATGGATCAAAAGAAACCAAAATATTACAAGTCATGGGCCAGAACAGGACGCTCGAGCGCATAGAATGGACGCTCAAGCGCGTCCTGGCAGGGAAAACAGCTAAACTGAGTAACCCAAGACGCTCAAGCGCCGAACAACATGTTCAAGCGCCCAAGAAGAGAAGAGTTCACCATCGAGGAGCACGCTCAAGCGCACATATGGATGCTCGAGCGCGTCCATTAGTGTATGGAGATCAAATTGAAGCACAACAGCACGCTCAAGCGGCCAGTAGCGTGCTCGAGCGCCTAAACACGCACCAGACAACCAAGATTTAATAAGATTTAATGAGATCTGCCAATGGATACCAGATTGTGATATCTGGAATTAAAGCGGAAACATATCAATCTTGATGTATGGAGATCCTTGGGAAGATTCGATGAAGGATCATAACAAAGATTTGAAGCTCAAATCTGTCACTCAATCTGCAAGATTCCAAATAAAAAAGGGAAGCAATTAGCGAATCGATGGCAAATTTGATAGAGATTCATTGAGAGATTCGATGAAGGATACAGCTTCAATGGTTATAAATAAGGAGCTGAGGGTCAAACCAATTAACCAATCCAGATAATTACATAGAGACCTGAAGGAGGAATCCTGTTGCGGAGCGCTGGAACACTGAGGAACCAAGTCAACATCACACCAATGGAGGCTTGGGGTTCTCTTTTCTTTTCTATTGTTTTTGAATTCAGTATGCTAGGCTAGACTTTTATGTAGTTAGGGATAGATGGAACCCAATTGAATCTTTATGTTTATGGATTAAATTTTTCTTGAATTCTTTTCTTTTTATAATTGAATAAATTTATATGTCTTTGATGCTTTCTATGAGTTTGCTCCTTATAGAATGATTTTGGAGAATTGTATGACAATAGGGATGTTGGTGCATGAACTCTGATTTGGTAAATTTATCATAATCCTTGTGATCTAGGGATAGACATAGGGTAATTGTGCAATCTTTAAATTCTTGATCTTAATGCATGTTTTCTTGGGGAATAATCGGGGCACTAGAGTTTTTTCAAGATCACATAGATTTAGGGTAACAAGGAATTGAGCCCTAATTAACTTAGATAGAATTGATTGGCATTATACTAAGAAAAGGTTCTTGACTGTTTAATTCATAACATAACGAGGAGATTGGGAGAAGTCGAAACCCTAACCACGCTTGTTTTTAATCTTTAATCAATCAATCATATTTCCAATTGTTTCTTTTTAATTCTGAATTTTCTTTAATTGCATGTTATTACTTGTTTTTAATTTTTAATTTCTCCAATTACAATTCTCTTCATCCAATTCTTGATTGTCCAACTAAAACGCGATTAGCGAACTAGTGCTTGAAAATTTGATTCTTGTCAGAACGATCTCATACTCTGGTACACTTTATTACTTTACGACCGGTGCACTTACCGAAGTCACAACAATAGACCCACCACCAGGTCTTCATCAGCAAAAGTCTTCACTCCAGCTCTTAGACAGAGCTTTGTAATCAGGCAGGGAAGGCAGACAATGGTTTTACTGAACTCCTTCTTCAGGCTGCCATAAATGAGGGGTATTGCATCAATGGGAAATTTTTCATGATTCAGTAGAGCTGCACTTGCAGTGCCTACTTGACAGTGGCATCATGAGTTGAGGGGGTGAGGTTAGTGTTGGCGAACAAAGCCCAGAATCTGGCTTCGTCCTTCAAACTGCCCTTGCAAAGGGCACCTTTGGCATAAACGGGGTCACCAATAGTGATTAGGTTCTTTACGTCTCACACGAACGCAGGGACCTCTCTGCTATCTATGTACCCTTGGTACGGGCAGGTGGGAGTAGTTGGAAGATGGAGTACTTCCCTGATGACTGCAGGGGAGAATGATACTTTTTCCCCCTCACAGTCACCACATCAGCTGTGTACCCTTGAGGCAGTCTTTTTGCCTGGTATAAGAATTCAGCCACCATGGTGGGGCTGAACTCTCGTGCTTCTGTGGCAAACCAGGTCCATTTAAGTGCACTCAAAGCTCTCTTTACAAAGGATGGCAGAGGAGCTTTGTCTTTCATGAAGATGTTCCTCTTTGGGTAGAGAGACACATTGTCTTCAGTGATTTCTGGTTCTTGGCCACAGGGGTGACAGTTACTGAAAGTCTGGTCATGGTTATAGATGAAGGGAAGGTTAGGGAAAGAATGCATAGGAGGGTGATGAAAAGTAAGAAGTTCCAAGTTAGCAAGAGAAAAGGTAAGATTCGAGGAAGGGAAGGGAAGAGTTTAAATAAGCATACAAAGGAGGGAAAATGAGGAGTTTTTCAGGACGTGGAGGCTAAGGAAGGAAGTTGAGGAAGTAGTGGATGAGGGACATTATGAAACGAGTGGTCAGGGGTGGTGGAATGCAACTGATGATGATGGTTTCAGGAGATGGAACGGTTTAGGTTAGAATCGTGGGAGAGAGGGAAAGGAAGAGGAGTAGTTGCATTAATGACTGAAGGGACGGTTGCTTTTGCAAAGCACGTTTTCAAAATATACAATGAGAGCAAATTTGATAACGGCTGCGCAGAATTGGATGACTCAGCAGGGACAGGTGTCCCTTTCAGTCTTATCTCCTAAGCCAGGGAACGTTCCCTTTGTCTTATATCCTAAAATAATATCCTAGGCTAATAACTATCTAAATGAGAAAATATATTGAAAAACAATATTACAGAAATATTTAAAGAAATAATTATATATATATATATATATATATATATATATATATATTTTAAGATGGGAATATGTTGTTATTGAACCACCCCAAAACTACGTTCCTGCCACGGAACGTAGGTCAATTTATTTGGATTAGAGGTGAACATCAGACGTTCCCTCTCTTTTTGGGAGCTTTGTGGTTAAGTGTAATCACCCCAAAACTTTGCTCCTTATTAGAGGGCAAAGGTATCCGGTGGGTTGCCTCCCAGTCAGCGCTTAGTTTAGTGTCTTTAGCTAGACATGGCACTTACCTCTCATTCTTGTGGAGAAGAGGTTGAGGGAACTTCAGTGTCTTCTGGCAGTTTTCCTGGTGTTCTGGTGTTGAGGCTAGCAGCTATCTGTCCCAGGTGGGATTCAATGTTTCTAATCACAGCATCGTTCCTGGTAATATATTTCTTGACATAATTCTCCAAGGTATTGATGTGTTGGTCATCTGTGTGGAACGGAGCATAATTAGATCTTCTTTGTTGATCATATGCTCCATTTCCCATACTGCTTGCCTTGTTGGTATTGTTGTTGTTGGTTGTTGTATGGTCTCTGGTTTATGGGTGGTCTCCATTGGGGATTATGGTTCTGATCTTTCCCTATGGTGCCTCCAGGATTCTGGTTGTTGTTACGTCCTGCATGTTGAGTGTCTCTGACTTGGGTGAAGATTCTATTCCCAAAGTTTTCTGCATAACACACCAAGGCTGTAGATGGACAATCTGTTGAATCGTGATTATCACCACATGCTGAGCATGGTTCACTCTCAGTGGTTGTGAGTTGTAAGACTAACATTCTTGGTTGTTCTTGGTCAGTTTTTAGATTCTTCACCTCGTTCATCAATGTAGCCAGTTGGACTTCCATGGCAGTTTGTTTGTCTAATTCTAGCATGCCTGGCTTTCTTACTGGGCTCATCCTTTCTAACGGCCATTGGAGACATCTTTCTGTAGTGCCTTCTATTATTTCGTACCTAGATTCAAGAGTACCTGTAAAGAAATATCCTCCTGCAGTAAAGTCTAAATATGATTGAGAAGTATGATCAACCCCTTTATAAAAAGATTGCAAGATTCCCCAACTCTCCACCCCATGGTTTGGACATTTCCTAATGATATCTTTATATCTCTCCCAAGCTTCATAGAGATTTTCTCCGTAAAACATTCTAAAGTTAGAAAGCTCTGCTCTAACATCAGCTTGGCGAGAAATAGGGAGAAATCTTTCTATGAACTTATTAGAAAGCTCCTCCCATGAGTGTATGGATCCAGGGGTGAGAGTTTTCATCCAGATTTTAGCTTTTGAGCCCAAGGAACGAGGGAACAACCTCATTCTCATACTCTCATCTGTCACACCCTCAGTTCTAAAATTATCACAGATATCTTGAAAGTTTGTGAGGTGTGTGTAAGGATCTTCTGCAGGGAGTCCATTGAAGACTCCAGCTTCCCTTATAATGTGGAACATGATGGGTTTTAGCTCAAAATTGGGAGCTAAAGGGGGGAGGATTACTCCTCTTTCTGGTCTGTTCCTTGAAGGAGAAGCCAGTGCTCTAAAGTTCTGTTCAGGAGGGATATCTTCGTTATTATTATTGTGATCATCCATGTTTTTGAAAATATTTTCCCTGAGATCTCTTCTTCTTCTGTGTAAAGTACATTCTGGTTCAGGATCAAAGAAGAACTCAGGTACTTTAGTGGAGTGATGAGAATCTGTTTTAGACTCTTCACTCATAAACCATAAAACACAGATAGTATGAACAGCAAAATATGTGACAAAAATATATATGAAATATACACAAAGTATGTACTTAAAATAGTAATAAGGACAAAATTTAGTGTAACTATCCCCGACAACGGCGCCAAAAACTTGTTTGGTGTGAACTTGTTGGTTGCTTATAATATTATGATGAAGGACGTTCCTTTACTTTTAGTTCATCAAGAGAAAACACTTTCGTTCTCTTGATTTCAACCCAAGTGCGCAAGTGCACACATCAAGTAATAAGAGGGACTATTAGTGCCCAGATTATCGTTCCCACGAGGATAGTACTCTAATTAATGCCTTAAACTATTTTAAAAAGAATGAAAATGAAAAGAAGAGTTAGTAAATGACCTGGTTGGTCAAACATTCACTACTATCCTGATAACGTTTCTCAGAAACAGTAGGTTCAATCTGACAATAAACAGCTCCTCGCGTCGTTATGTATGAAATCCTTCTTGATGAGAGAAGGAACTGAAAGATAGAGCCTTGAAGGCCGTAGGCATGTGAGGATGAAAACAAAAATTTTTCAACGCGGAAACACACATACCAATCAAGATACATAATCTAGGACAGAGAGATACCTTGTTCATAACTCAAAACTCGAAGGTGATCAGTGTTAGGCTTGAAGGTTCAAACCCTCTAATGTTGATCCACACCACCCTTTGTCAAGATGTAAGAACCCACACCGTTAATTAAGGTATTTAATTAATTAATTATGCAAAATTAGGAAATGATTCCATAATTGACCCTAATAATTATTAAGAGGCTTTAATAATTATGGTAAGTGATTAAGAATGCTGAAAGTCGCTTTTCGGAAGAAAAGTGCAGATACCGGTTCTGCTAGGCAGTATAAATGCGTACCGAAAAAGTATCCCGGAAAATTAATGTAAGTGCATGATAATTACTAGAATAATATATAGAACTTGTAAAACGAGTTTCAAGTCCAAACAATGAGAACTGATGCCAGAAACTGATACTGGCTATGAAAAGCGCGTATCGGAAAGGTGCTCAGAAAATTATAAGAAAAATATGATAATTCTTGGAAAAATGTGTAGTTTCAGAATCCAAAGTTTGGGATTAAAATGCTAAGCGTAGAAATTAAAGTTAATACTGTGTGTTTAATGCTTAAGTGCCTATATATACTCTAATCATTGGGCACAAAACCCTAGAACCACTACTCCTACGTGACTTGAGAGGCTGAGTGCACCTTGGCACTGTTTCATTGCTACTTTCTTCTTCCTTGAGAGTTTTGGAGCCATTTCTCCCTTATTCCTTATGAGTTATTCTTCTTAAACACTTGTGTAAGGGAGAGGCACCTTTGGGAAGGGGTTTGTGGTGCTGTTTCTGAATAAGGAGGTCAGCTTGAGGGAGTGTTGGAGGCTAAATTTGGGTTGGTGGAGTGAGTGAACCTTGTGCTTCATTTTTGAGGTCCAAGGAGCCACCTTTGGTGAGGAAGAGCCTTGCTTGTCTTCCATTTTCGCACACCCTGTGTGGTCAGTAGTTGAGGGGTTGTTGGTGAGCTCCAAGAGCATCTCCATCCTCTGTTTTGAGTTGTGGTATGATCACCAACCTTTAACTTCAGTTTTAAGGCTTAAAAATGGAAGCATGATGCATGTTAAGGCTAAAAGATGATAACTTGTTGTTGGGTAATGCTTAACACACCTAGAAATACATGTTTAAGTGTTTAAAATCGGTAAAAACCCAACCTTTGAAGGATATCTTCACGAAATGCAGTTTCTGCATTCTGTCGTGAAATATCCGGATATCTGCCCGTGGAATATCCGGATATGTGATATCCGGATTTGGGGTTTTGGGATATCTGGATATTGGATATCCGGATATGGGAATCTGTATATCCGCATATTGCATATCCGGATATGGACAGTGAGATATCCGGATATTGCATATCCGGATATTCTGGGATTTCGCTGAATAGTAGCTGTGCTGTGTGTACAGTAGGCTATTGGGGGTTTGTGGACCCTAGATTGATGAAGTTGAACTTTTGTAATTAGTGGACTAAGCCAGAATCATGTGAGTAAGGGCTTGTGGCTTTGTTAGAAGCTTTAATACATAAAACGTAATGAAAAGGCGTTGTCTTTAATTTGTATGCATGTGGTACATGTTTATTGATTTATATTTGGTCCCTATCAGATTGTGATCTGCTGTGATTGGACTTTGAGCTTGTGGCATTGGATAGCTAGCTTAGAGGTAAGCTTTCGTGTCCTCGGTTTAGCCATGTTGTGGTTCCACCATGTCCCATGGGGATATGGTATATGCATGCTGTGTTACATGCTTTTGATGTTTTGGAAATGCTGTTGAGCTATTGTATGTTAATGCCTTGTTGATATGCATGGAGGTGTTCCAGCTATACGGTAAGCCTGAGTATGTAGAACATACAAGAGGGTGAGGTTGTGGGTGAGGTGCAAGCGGTGTTCCTTGTACTACATGTAGGGAATAGACGTATTCTTACATTTCTCTGGCCAGTAGATAATGATAGACACACATGCCATAGATATCTGTTGCACTACATAGTTTTGGAAATGATAATGATATAAATGCTTTTAGAACTTATATTGCATATTTAAGTGAGCTTGGGGTGGAAGATCCTTGAGGACCCCTTATCTTACTGAGATTTCTTGTTTAGAGATCTCACCCCACGTTTGGGGAATTCTTATTTCAGGGTCAGGTAATGTTGAGACCTCCGGCGGCAGGAGGCCGGAGCTGAGTTAGATTGCTGTTCTATTATGCTGCCATGATTGGATGCTGGATATGCATGCTGCTTATATGCTCATAGCTTCAGTTTATGTTTATCGAGTTTTATATTGAGACTTGTTGTTTACTATGTTTATTTGGTGAGCATGGGGATTGTCCATGACACATAGTATTGTTATGTCTTGATTATGTTTTGAGTCTTTTGGAGTTGTAATAATGTATCAGGATATCGCTATATTTTATGAAATTGATTAAGTAATCAAGATGGTAATTGTTAATGACGTCATAATTGAAAAGAAAAAGAATATTCCGCATTTTTAATTAAGCACCGCTTAATACGATGTAATGTTAATATTCCGAGTATTCACGGGGTGTAACATTTTATGGTATCAGAGCAACGGTTCAAGGGAAAAGCCTGTATGTATTGCAATGATTAGGATGTTTGGTTGTGTCTGTTTTGTGTGTTTGCTCCGTTTAGTATTATTATGATAATGCATATGTGACCACATTGCGTGGGCCTGATCAACTCATAATTTGTGTAACTTGTGCAGAGTCATGGTAAGACCCGGGAGAAACCCCGAGACTTCGGAGGATCGGCCGGATCCTGTCCTGGCTGCATTGGCTGAGATGCAGGCGGCCCGACAAGCCGACCAGGAGAATGGCAAACCAGGCCATGCTGGACGCCGTCAGAGAGCCGAACAGGAAGGCCACTGAGGACGTGTTGGAGGCCAACCGTCTGGCGAACATGACGATGTTTAGAGTCTTGTTGGAGGAGATGAGGAATGACCCTGATGTTGGTCATGTTCCTCCGCCACCACCTCCACCGCCACCACCTCCACCCAGTCTGCAGGATGACTCTTATAGTCAAATGAGTGATGGCAGTCACCTTACGGGGGCCTTGCAGACCGTCCTTGTTTTTGTTGAGGATCGAGATGAGATCGACCGCCGGTTGAATGCTTTCCGTAAGCATAAGCCACCTGCCTTTGATGGATCCTTTGATCCTGTTGCTGCGGCGCGTTGGCTACAGGCGTTGGACAAGATATTTCGGGTCATGCAGTGCACAGATCCGTATAAGTTGATGTTCGCTGCTTACATGCTGGAGGGCGATACCCATGAGTGGTGGACAAACCTTTCTCATGTCTATGAGATGCAGGGTCATGTGATGACGTGGCCTTTGTTTGAGGATTTCTTCTTGGGTCAGTACTTTCCATATGACGCTCAGGAGAGGCAGCAAGGAGAGTTTGACAGATTGGTTCAGGGCTCGTTGTCTGTGGACGAGTACCTGGCTAAGTTCAACCAGTTGGTGAAGTTTGCACACTTCAGGATGGCGAGGCCTACTCCTACATTTCTGGCTGCTAAGTTCCGCAGGGGACTTAGTAAGGATATTGTTTGTTACCTAGCTGGTTCTTCTTCTAGAGATTTTGGGACACTGGTTCAGCAGTGTCGTGATATTGAAGATTACTACAGCTCGAGTAAGGCCAAGAAGGCCAAGGTTGCTGAGGCGAAGAAGGTGCAGCTGGTAGTTCCACTTCTTGGAGAGACAGGAAGTTTGGGAACAAGGGAAAAGGTAAACAGATGGCAGCTCGGCAGGCGCCGAATCAGTTCAAGAGGACTTCTACTCAGGGGAGTGCAGCGAGACCTCCTGCTCCCAAGTATTCAGGATGCGGGAAGGCTCATTTTGGGCCGTGCTCTACCGGCCAGTTGATTTGCTTTCTGTGTGGCAAGGAGGGTCACTTCTCCAGAGACTGTCCATCGGCGACGGCGAGGGCTACTGCAGTGCAGGCAGTGCCACTTCAGATGGTTCCCCTTCCACATACTTCGACACCGGCAGTGCCACCATCTTCTGGGAGAGTTTATACTCTGGATCGTCAGCAGTCGGATCGAGCTCCGAACCTTGTCAGAGGTACTGTTACGATTGGTACATCAGTTGTTGATGTTTTGTTTGACTCAGGGGCTACGCATTCTTTTGTTGCTACCCCGATTGCTGTGGGGCTTGAGTTGCCCATGTCTGTGCTTTTTCCATCGCTACGGGTGACTACCGCCACAGGAGAAAGATGTGATGCTACCACTGTTCATCGCGATGTTGCGTTTCAATGGGATGGCCGTGAGTTCTCGGTAGATATGATAGGGTTGCCGATGGCCAACTTGGAGGTTATTCTGGGCATGGATTGGCTGTCTAGAAATTGTGTGATAATTGACTGTTGTGCCAAGCGTGTAGTGTTGTCTCCGTGTGATTCCACAGCCAGTTCCTCGCCGTACATTTCGTTGCTGCAGGCTAGGAGAGCCTTGAGAGCAGGGGCATTTGGTTATGTCATGTTGGGGGGTTTGGTGAGTGGTACACAGGAGGATATCACTGGCATTCCTATGGTGAGGGAGTTCCTTGAGGTGTTTCCTGAGGAGATTCTTGAGTTTCCGCCACAGAGGGAGATAGAGTTCTCTATAGATTTGTTGCCTGGTGTGAGGCCAATTTCTTTAGCTCCATACCGGATGTCGCCACCGGAGTTGGCAGAGCTGAAGAAGCATATTGAGGATCTTTCAGCAAAAGATTTCATTAGACCGAGTGTATCTCCTTGGGGAGCACCAGTTATCTTTGTGAAGAAGAAGGACGGGACAATGCGATTGTGCACCGACTACAGGCAGCTGAACAAGGTGACAATCAAGAACAAGTATCTCCTTCCTCAGATTGATGATCTGTTGGATCAGCTCAGGGGTGCTTGCGTGTATTCCAAGATTGATCTCCGGTTCGGATACCATCAGATTCGGGTGAAGCCGGAGGATGTCCCGAAGACCGCATTTCGCTTGAGATATGGTCATTTTGAGTACTTGGTGATTCCATTCGGTCTCACCAATGCACTTGCTGTGTTCATGGATTACATGAACAGGATTTTCCAGTCGTACCTGGATCAGTTTGTGATCGTCTTCATTGACGATATTTTGATTTACTCCAAGACGGAGAAGGAGCATGTGGAGCATTTGAGAACTGTTCTGCAAGTGCTGAAGGAGAAGAAGCTGTATGCGAAGCCTTCCAAATGTGAGTTTTGGCTCAAGTCTGTGAAGTTTCTTGGGCATGTTATTTCTGCTGAGGGAGTTGCAGTGGATCTGAACAAGATTGAGGCCGTACTGGATTGGGAGAGACCCAAGACAGTTACAGAAGTAGGGGCTTTCTGGGTTTGGCAGGTTACTATCGGAGGTTCATCAAGGGATTCTCCACCATGGTTTTTCCATTGACTCGCCTTACTCGGAAGGAAACTCCATTTGTGTGGACTCACGAGTGTGAGGTCTGTTTTCAGGGGTTGAAGGAGAGACTAACTACTGTACCTGTGTTGGTCCTTCCTGATCCTGCGCTTGAGATTGAGCTTTACATCGACGCCTCCGGGAAGGGGCTAGGTTGTGTGTTGATGTAGTTGGGCAAAGTGATTGCCTATGCTTCGAGGCAGTTGAAACCTCATGAGGAGAACTACCCTACTCATGACTTGGAGTTGGCTGCTATTGTGTTTGCTTTCAAGATTTGGAGGCATTATCTTTTTGGTTTGAGGATTGTGGTGTTCAGTGACCACAAGAATTTGAAGTATCTGTTCGACCAGAAGTAGTTGAACATGAGGCAAAGGAGATGGATGGAGTTCATAAAGGACTACGACTTCGAGCTAAGGTATCATCCTGGCAAGGCCAATGTGGTAGCTGATGCTTTGAGTCGGAAATCCAGTAGCTCATCCAGTTTGTTACTTGGTAACTTTGATGTGGTTGAGAAGTTCCGAAACTTGGCAGTGACCGCTCCGTGTGAGAGTGTACTTCTCGAGTTGGAAGCAGCAGATGTTGTGAACGAACTATTAGAAAAGATCAAAGAGGCACAAGTTCAGAGAGAGTGTCTGGATTATGTGAAGAACCAAGACGGTGTGTCTTGGAATGATGATGGATTGCTTTTGTTTCAGTAGAGGATTGTAGTTCCTCGAGTTCCGTTGATAGAGGAGGTTATGGCAGAAGGCCATAAGGGTCAGTTTTCTATCCACCCTGGTGCTACTAAGATGTATCAACACTTGAAGAAGAACTTCTGGTGGCCGGGCATGAAGAAAGATGTTGCTATCTTTCTGTCCAAGTGTTTGGTTTGCCAGAAGGTGAAGATTGAACATCAGAGACCGTCTGGTGAACTTCAACCTCTTGAAGTACCACAGTGGAAGTGGGAAGGTATTTCCATGGACTTCGTGGTGACTCTATTTGGGTCATTGTGGACAGACTGACGAAATCTGCCCATTTTCTTCCAGTGAAGGTGAGCTTCACTACAGAGCAGTTGCCCAAGCTTTATGTCCGCGAGATTGTGAGGCTTCACGGGGTGCCCGAGAGTATCATTAGTGATAGGGACCCGAAGTTCACATCTCGGTTCTGGGAGGCGCTGCAGGAGGCTTTTGGTACGCAGATGAGATTGAGTACCGCCTATCACCCTCAGACTGATGGACAGACTGAGAGGACCATCCAGACCTTGGAGGACATGTTGCGAGCATGCACTTTGGAGCAGTGCTCGGCATGGGATATGTACCTTCCGTTGGTTGAGTTTTCTTACAACAACAGCTTTCATGCTAGCCTGGGCATGGCGCCCTACGAAGCACTGTATGGTAGGAGGTGTCAGACTCCTACTTGTTGGTCTGAGGTTGGGGACAAGGAGCTTTTTGGCTTGGACTTTGTCCAAGATACCACCTTGCAGATCCAGATGATCCGTGAAAAGTTGAAGTAGGCGCAGAATCGCCAGAAGAGCTACTATGATGTCAAGCATCGTCCGCTGGAGTTCAGTGAGGGTGAGCACGTGTTTTTGAGACTTTCACCTGTCACTGGTGTAGGTCGGGCACTCGGAGTGAGGAAGCTGAGCCCGCGATATATTGGGTCATACCAGATCCTTGGTAGAGTAGGACCTGTTGCCTACCGGCTTGCCTTGCCTCAGAAGCTGGCTAACATCCACGACGTGTTTCACGTGTCTCAGCTTCGGAAGTACATAGCAGATCCTTCGCACGTGGTGCAACCGGATGATGTGGAGGTTCGGGAGAACCTGAAGACTCCCGTCGGACCACTCAGAATTCTCGATCGTTGCGAGAAGCAGCTGAGGAGCAAGTTCATTCCAATGGTCAAGGTGCAGTGGACCGGAAGAACTCCTGAGGAGTGAACTTGGGAGCGTGAGGACGAGCTTCTCCGGCAGTACCCGAGTTTCGACCAGATATGTTTCTGATTTTGAGGTCAAAATCCTAAAAAGGTGGGGTGAATGTAAGAACCCGCACCGTTAATTAAGGTATTTAATTAATTAATTATGCAAAATTAGGAAATGATTCCATAATTGACCCTAATAATTATTAAGAGGCTTTAATAATTATGGTAAGTGATTAAGAATGCTGAAAGTCGTTTTTCGGAAGAAAAGTGCAGATACCGGTTCTGCTAGTCAGTATAAATGCGTACTGAAAAAGTATCCCGGAAAATTAATGTAAGTGCATGATAATTACTAGAATAATATATAGAACTTGTAAAACGAGTTTCAAGTCTAAACAATGAGAACTAATGCCAGAAACTGATACTGGCTATGAAAAGCGCGTACCGGAAAGGTGCTCAGAAAATTATAAGAAAAATATGATAACTCTTGGAAAAATGTGTAGTTTCAGAATCCAAGTTTGGGATTAAAATTCTAAGCGTAACAATTAAAGTTAACACTGAGTGTTTAATGCGTAAGTGCCTATATATACTCTAATCATTGGGCACAAAACCCTAGAATCACTACTCTTACGTGACTTGAGAGGCTGAGTGCACCTTGGCACTGTTTCATTGCTGCTTTCTTCTTCCTTGAGAGTCTTAGAGCCATTTCTCCCTTGTTCCTTATGAGTTCTTCTTCTTAAACACTTGTGTAAGGGAGAGTCACCTTTGGGAAGGGGTTTGTGGTGCTGTTTATGAGTAAGGAGGTCAGCTTGAGGGAGTGTTGGAGGCTGAATTTGGGTTGGTAGAGTGAATGAACCTTGTGCTTCATTTTTGAGGTCCAAGGAGCCACCTTTGGTGAGGAAGAGCCTTGCTTGTCTTCCATTTTCGCACACCCTGTGTGGTCAGTAGTTGAGGGGCTGTTGGTGAGCTCCAAGAGCATCTCCATCCTCTATTTTGAGTTGTGGTATGATCACCAGCCTCTAACTTGAGTTTTAAGGCTTAAAAATGGAAGCTTGATGTGTGTTAAGGCTAAAAGATGATAACTTGTTGTTGGGTAATGCTTAACACACCTAGAAATGCATGTTTAAGTGTTTAAAATCGGTAAAAACCCAACCTTTGAAGGATATCTTCACGAAATGCAGTTTCTGCATTCTGTCGTGAAATATCTGGATATCTGCCCGTGGAATATCCGGATATTGGATATCCGGATATGTGATATCCGGATATGGGGTTTTGGGATATCTGGATATTGGATATCCGGATATGGGAATCTGTATATCCGGATATGGACAGTGAGATATCCGGATATTGCATATCCGGATATGGTCCTGAGGAATATCCAGATATTCTGGGATTTCGCAGAACAGTAGCTGTGTTGTGTGTACAGTAGGCTATTGGGGGTTTGTAGACCCTAGATTGATGAAGTTGAACTTCTGTAATTAGTGGACTAAGCCAGAATCATGTGAGTAAGGGCTTGTGGCTTTGTTAGAAGCTTTAAGACATAAAACGTAATGAAAATGCGTTGTCTTTAATTTGTATGCATGTGGTACATGTTTATTGATTTATATTTGGTCCCTATCAGATTGTGATCTGCTGTGATTGGACTTTGAGCTTGTGGCATTGGATAGCTAGCTTAGAGGTAAGCTTTCGTGTCCTCGGTTTAGCCATGTTGTGGTTCCACCATGTCCCATGGGGATATGGTATATGCATGCTGTGTTACATGCTTTTGATGTTTTGGAAATGCTGTTGAGCTATTGTATGTCAGTGCCTTGTTGATATGCATGGAGGTGTTCCACCTATACGGTAAGCCTGAGTATGTAGAACATACAAGAGGGTGAGGCTGTGGGTGAGGTGCAAGCGGTGTTCCTTGTACTACATGTAGGGAATAGACGTATTCCTACATTTCTCTGGCCAGTAGATAGTGATAGACACACATGCCATAAATATCTGTTGCACTACATAGTTTTGGAAATGATAATGATATAAATGCTTTTAGAACTTATATTGCACATGTAAGTGAGCTTGGGGTGGAAGATCCTTGAGGACCCCTTGTCTTTCTGAGATTTCTTGTTTAGAGATCTCACCCCACGTTTGGGGAATGCTTATTTCAGGGTCAGGTAATGTTGAGACCTCCGGCGGCAGGAGGCCGGTGCTGAGTTAGATTATTGTTCTATTATGCTGCCATGATTGGATGCTGGATATGCATGCTGCTTATATGCTCATAGCTTCAGTTTATGTTTATGGAGTTTTATGTTGAGACTTGTTGTTTACTAAGTTTATTTGGTGAGCATGGGGATTGTCCATGACACATAGTATTGTTATGTCTTGATTATGTCTTGAGTATTTTGTAGTTGTAATAATGTATCAGGATATTGTCCGAATTATGAGATGTAATACCGTGATTTAGATACACACTTCATTTATATATTGAGGTATTTCAGTAGATGTCTTGTTGCAATTTACATACATGCGATATTTTATGAAATTGATTAAGTAATCAAGATGGTAATTGATAATGACGTCATAATTGAAAAGACAAAGAATATTCCGCATTTTTAATTAAGCACCGCTTAATAGGATGTAATGTTAATATTCTGAGTATACACGGGGTGTTACACAAGACGCAAGAACTCTTCTTGAAAAGCCACCAGTTCGAACACCACAAAGGAGCAAGCTAGGCGTCCCTTATGAGGAGGTAGGATGCTCGGTTTTATTATGTATAAATGAGAGAATTTTCAGCCATAAAACTCTCACAAAGTAGCACACAAATTGTAGAAGAGAATGTCCTTTTTATTTTCCAAAAACCCTAAGGAGAATATCACAAAAAGGAAAACACTTAAGGAGATGAAAGAGGAATAAATTTGAATCAAATTTTTCACCAAAAATCTGATCATGGAGCGCCCCTTTTGTGGAGGAAAGATTGGAGTTGTTGCAAATCAAATCTAGTCAACAAACTCCTATCCTATACTCTTAAAATTAAGTCTGCAGCTAGTCAATATTCTGATCTAATAACCATTATATGATCAGCCATATTGTGCTCCCCAATCAGCCCAAAATCATTACAAAAATATTGATTAGTTGTAATTCAAATTGAATCAACTAAATCAAATATTTCCACAACCAACAATTCTGAATGGAGCTTGATTTGTTGATTAAATGACCATCATTAAGCCACCAAATCAGCGCCCCAATCATCTTTGATGATGTCCAAAGATCTCCTCTTGATACTTGGGATTTGATCTTGACAAGATACTATCAAGATTCAAATTTGAACATTCTAATTTAAATATTCAAATATTTAAATTCAAAATTCAAATTCAAAATTTAAATTTTAAATTTAAACATTATATAATTAAGAGTAAATACCCTTTTTCGTCCCTGGAAATATTTGCGAAGCACAATTTAGTCCGTCGGTTTAAAAAAGTCACATTTCAGTGTTTCATCTTTGAAAAAAAGGGCCACGTTCGTCCTTCCGTTAGTTGGCATCTAACGGCCCAACTAACGGTGCACACGTGGACCGTTACTTTGCTGAGTCACCGTTAAGTATGCCAGCTTGGAAGTAAAACGACGCCGTTTTGAAGGTGCCTTATGTCGTGTTGGAGTTTTGAACAGCTGAAGGTCCTATTTGGTCCCTGACAAATTTATCGAGGCCCTATTTGGTCCTTAACACTAAAAAGTCACCATTGCAACAAACCTTTCAAACCACCATTGCAGCAAACCAAGGCTTATGCTATTGGCAAGGCTTATTCTATTCGATCAGATTTCCCATTGGCCAAGGCTTATGCTCTGATTCAATAAAAAATGATGATGATAAAATGAAACTAAAGTCGAATAGAGTATTTGGTGAAGGAGAACTGCATTTCATCGCAGGAAAATCACATTGACTCAAATTATTGTACTTTTTCGTTAATGATTTGAACATCACAATCCACCACTAGCTGTTTGTGTCCAGAGAGGACGGGGAGCTCATCATATCGTGTACTCAACTTGCTCAAGTTTTACATTGGCTGTGTAATAATGACAATAATATAAGAACCCACAATGAAACTTTTTTCCTCTATGAAGCAATATATTGTTTCATGCATCAGGGTTTAATTACAAAGTTTTCACTCTTACGACCTTTTAGAGGTATCACTTCTAAAGGAGTTCCTTGCAATTGCAAACAATGCATTAAATGAAAAGGAAAGAATGAGTTCTTTTTTCTTTTCTTTTCTTTTTTCATGTGTTCTCCTTTTTCATTAGACAACACTTTTATTGTTACTCAAGACAGTTGCCATGATTTTGGAAAGTGGTATTTTGTAAAAAAGAATGGTAAAAGTTAATTATTTATTATTTTTTTCATAGATCGTTGCATCTGTTATCATCATTACAAAGCTTAAACATCCATGAAATTTGTGGGATTGTTTGCCTTGTGTTTTAGTTCTGTGCCAATATTATTGATGGTTGCTTGGATATATGAAGTATGAACTAGATATTAGATTGATACTTGAACAAGATTGTATATATTAAGGTACATAGACTGGACAGAGACTGCTCTGGCATTCTGGTGATGGGAAGGACACAGACAAGTGCTGCAGTTTTGCATTCCATCTTCCGCGAGAAAACTTCCAGGGCGTCAGATGATGTGAGTGATAATTGTACTTTTTCATCAAATGCTTCATGCTGGCTGACCTGGATGATATAACTTCCAGAGCATTGGTCTATTATGGTCACAATCTCAAGTTGCTATATCTGTTTCATTTTTTCTGACCTTGTTCCATTTGATCCTTAAATAGATTGACACAAAAAAGAGAATCCTACAAAGAAGGTACTGGGCACTGGTCATTGGATGTCCTAGATGTTCAAAGGGGTTGGTTATTGCTTCATTGGGTAAGGTTGTATCCATATTGGCACTTCATATGTACTGTACAAAGCTCGTTATATATTGTAAAAGATTGTTGTAATCCTTTTTTTGGTTTCAGGTGGTTGTTGACAATGGAAAATCTGATCGAATAGCATAAGCCTTGGCCAATAGCATAAGCCTTGGTTTGCTGCAATGGTGGTTTGAAAGGTTTGCTGCAATGGTGATTTTTTAGTGTTAAGGACCAAATAGGGCCTCGATAAATTTGTCAGGGACTAAATAGGACCTTCAGCTGTTCAAAACTCCAACAAGACATAAGGCACCTTCAAAACGGCGTTGTTTTACTTCCACGCTGGCATACTTAACAGTGACTCAGCAAAGTAACGGTCCACATGTGCACCGTTAGTTGGGCCGTTAGATGCCAACTAACGGAAGGACGAACGTGGCCCTTTTTTCAAAAATGAAACACTGAAATGTGACTTTTTTAAACCGAGGGACTAAATTGTGCTTCGCAAATATTTCCAGGGACGAAAAAGGGTATTACTCTATAATTAATTTAACTAATTAAATTAATTAATAATGTCTTGGACCATCCAAGCCCATTACAACAATCCATGCCCCATTTTCCCTCTGCGGTGGGCATCCAAACTTTAATGCTATAATGTCAAGACAATAAGGTGTTAGTGTGTGACCCATTAGGCCCAACTTAGCCACTGACATAAATGGACCTGGGCCCAATAAGGCCACAACCCATTTAATGACAACACAGAGCACTAGCAATGCTTTGTTGCCACAGAGCTAGTTAGGTTAATGACATGATCATCCTATTAAATGTATTTGGTTACCGTATGTATTTCCTTTCATCTCGGTTACCTTCCTATTAAACCTAGGGTGAGGAGATGTATCAACCCTTGCGATTTAGGGTAAGCTTTAATTCGAAATATGGAATCTTCAATTTACTGACTCTAAAGGCAGATCATCTCATGATCTCTTTTACTATGCATAGATTCCCGAGTCCTATAAATGTCATCACGATTTCTCCGGTTTACAGATAACCTAATCCCTCACAGAGATTTGACGAATTCCTTAAGCTTATCACCCTATGCCCAACGGTATACCTATGAATCTCCATGTTTCAGGCAGACGAGGTATACAATCAAAACATGCATCTAGAATATAGTCTAGGTGAAAACTTCTGGTCTAAGGAAAGACATACCCAAATAATAAGAAGCTGCTCTAATGATACTATTTCTGAGATTTCCTCATAGAGCCTCTTTGTGGGTCTGTTCAGTGCGAGCTATACCCTTATAGGTCCACTCACGACTTTAGCTAAGACATCTCCATATCTGTAGCTCATGAGGTTTTTACCTTGTATCTGAATACAAGTAGATAAGTTGTGCTAGTCTTACCCGAGATTACTGATCCCCATTCTCAGTGTCTCTAGACTAGGAACATAAAATTAGGAATAAACATCTGGTATCCTTGAATCCTCATGATCGTGATCTCATCACAGATACTCAAGAGATACCTATTCTATTCCAAGGGGTTTATCCAGTTACTCATATAATATATAAACAATGATATTGAGACAAAATATGAAACAGGATAAAGAGTGCTTATGATTTAATTGCGACAATATAAAAGTTACACAAATGTCCTAATCTAATCAAAAGATTGTCTCTAGGACATCCATATACTAACAAGCTCCCACTTGGCCTAGAGCCAATCAGACCTAAGTCGTATACCCAAAGCCTCATAATGACTATCATGTTTTCTCTGAGAAACAGCCTTCGTCAGAGAATCAGCCAAGTTATCATCAGTGGGAACATAATCCATCTTTACATCCATCCTATCAATGATTTCTCTAATCAGTTGATATCTGTGGAGCATGTGCTTAGATCTTTGATGAGACCTAGGTTCCTTTGACTGCACAATGGCTCCAATGTTGTTGCAAAGCAACTGTATGGGCTCATCCACGCTTGGAACCACCCTTAGTTCAGATATGAACCTCTTGATCCACACGGCCTCCTTAGCCACTTCTGAAGCAGATATGTATTCAGCTTCTGTCGTTGAATCTGCTGTAGTCTCCTGCTTAGAACTCTTCCAAGACACTGCCCCATCATTTAAGGTGAATACGAACCCTGACTGTGACTTGCAGTCATCTTTGTCACTCTGAAAGCTGGCATCAGTGAATTCTTTCACTGAAAGCTCATCCACCCCACCATAGACTAGAAATGCATCCTTAGTTCTTCTTAAGTACTTAAGGATGGTCTTGATTGCTGTCCAGTGACCCTTGCCGGGGTCAGACTGGTATCTGCTCGTAATGCTCAAAGCATATGAGACATCTGGTCTCGTACATATCATGGCATACATGATGGATCCAATAGCCAAAGCGTATGGAAGGCAGTCCTGTGGAAACAGTATTGCTGGTTGCCTTAGGAATAAGGGACCACCTCGTTCATTTTAAGGTTCTGCACTAAGTACCTGTTGGAGTCAAGGGAGCCATAGGAATATGGAAACTTGTGAGCCATCTAGTCCATAAGCTGAGGAATCAGACGTTGGCATAAAGGAAACTGGAACAAACACTTAAGTGTTGAGTCCTGAGTAGAAAAAATAATTATTTATGAATGGAGCAGTGGATCCGTTCCTTCTGTTATTATTGTTTTTTAAACCATCCACCCTGTTGTCTCTTGACTATTGTTATTACTTTTTGTATTTTTCTTCTTTATTTAATCTTGTATCTATAAACCTCTCATGAATATTGATGTTCCTTCACTAAACAAGAAGGTTGACATACATAACGAAGCGATGAACTATTTGCTGTCTGATTGAACCTACTGTTCTTGAGGAACGTTGTCAAGACAGTAGGGAACGTTTGACCAAACAGGTCAATTACTAACCTTTCTTTTCGTTTTCATTCTTTATAAAACTGTATAAGACATTAATTAGAGTTCTATCCATGTGGAACGATAATCTAGGCATAATACTCCCATTTATTACTTGATGCGTGCACTTGCGCACTTGGGTTAAACTAAGAGAACACATGTGTTCTTTCTTAGTGAACTGAGGAACGTTATTACCATAATACATTTTCATCCAACAGTCTTTGACTCCCAACAAGTTTTTGGCGCCGTTGCCGGGGATAGATACACTAAATTTTGTCCATATTATTGTTTTAAGTGCATACATACTCTGTATATTTCATTTTCATTTTTATTTTTGCCACATATTCTGTTGATTCATATTATCTGTTTTATGGTTTATGAGTGAAGAGTTTGAAACAGATTCTCCCCACTCCACTGAGATACCTGAGTTCTTCTTTGACCCTGAGCTAGAACGCACCCTACATAGAAGGAGAAGAAATCTCTGGGAAAATACTTTTGAAAATATGGCTGATCATAACAACAATAACAATGATGAAATCCCTCCTGAACAGAATTTTAGAACCTTTGCTGCTCCTTTCAGGAACAGACCAGAAAGAGGAGTAATCTTCCCTCCTGTAGCCCCCAATTTTGAGTTAAAACCAATCATGTTCCACATGATAAGGGAAGATGGAGTCTTTCATGGACTCCCTGCAGAAGATCCTTACACACACCTCACCAACTTTCAAGACATTTGTGATAACTTCAAAGCTGAGGGTGTGACAGAGGAAAGTATGAGAATGAGGCTGTTTCCTCACTCCTTAGGCTCAAAAGCAAAAACATTGATGAAAACTCTCACCTCTGGATCCATACACTCTTGGGAGGAACTTTCTAACAAATTCATAGAAAGGTTTCTCCCTATGTCTCGACAAGCTGATGTTAGGGCAGAACTCTCTAACTTTAGAATGTTTCATAGAGAAAATCTTTATGAGGCTTAGGAGAGATACAAGGACATCATCAGAAAATGTCCAAACCATGGGGTGGAGAGTTGGGGAGTTTTACAGTCTTTCTATAAAGGCATTGATCATACTTCTCAATCACATTTAGACTTTGCTGCAGGAGGATATTTCTTTACATGTACCCTTGAATCCAGGTACAGAATCATTGAAGGCACTGCAGAAAGATGTCTCCAATGGCCACTGGAACGGATGAGCCCAGTCAGGAAGCCAGGAATGCTAGAATTAGACAAACAAACTGCCATGGAATCTCAACTGGCCACCCTGATGAATGAGGTGAAGAATCTGAAAGCTGATCAAGAACAACCAAGGATGGAAGTCTTACAACTCACAGCAACTGAGAGTGAACCATTCTCATCCTGTGGTGACCTTCATGATTCAACAGACTGTCCATCTACTACCTTGGTGTGTTATGCAGAAAACTTTGAGAACAGAAACTTCACCCAAGCCAGAGACAACCAGACTGCAGGAAGCAACAACAGTCAAAACCCTGGAGGAACCATAGTGAAGGATCATAACCATAATCCACAATGGAGACCACCCATGAACCAAAGACCATACAACAATCAGCAGCAACAGTATCAACAAGGCAGGGGAACAGAGCATATGAACCACAAAGAAGAACCAATTATGCTCCATTCCAAAGATATGACCAACGCATCAACACACTGGAAAGCTATGTCAAAGAATATGTCACCAGGAACGATGCTGTGGTCAGAAACATTGAGTCCCACTTGGGATATATAGCTACTAACCTTAACACCAGGACACTAGGATATTTGCCAAGGGATACTGATGTCCCCTCCAAATCTCAACTAGAACAGATCAAGGCAGTCACACTAAGAAGTGGGAGAACCACTACACAAACTGCAACAGCTCCCAAGAACTCAACCCTAGACACCAGGGAGGAACGTGACAAACCACCTGAAGCATTCACAAAGGCATCACAACAACCACCACAACAGACAGCTGTCGAGCAAAACCTAGAGCTTGAGGAAGAAGAAGTTGAAGTTGAAGAGATTCCAGTAGAAAGGAGCAGAACAAGGAAGCAACAAGACGATAAGCAGTTTGGAAAGTTCCTGGACATTCTAAAACAACTCCACATCAACATACCCCTGGTAGACGCGCTGGAACATATGCCCAAGTATTTCAAATTCATGAAGGATGTTCTCTCCAAAAAGAGAGGAATAACCGAGTATGAAACTGTGAATAGGGAACACGTACCAAAGCTGCCAATACTTGGGCAAACTCCTACCTAAGCTACGGGACCCAGGAAGTTTCACCATACCTTGTACAATAGGGAACACGTACCAAAGTAAAGCCTTGTGTGACTTAGGGGCAAGCATCAACCTCATGCCCTCCTCAGTTTTTAAACAATTAGCCACAGAACCAGTGAAACCAACCACTGTAACCTTACAAATGACAGATAGGTCCATTGTCAAACCAGAAGGAAAAGTGGAAGATCTACTAGTCAAAGTAGATAAATTCATCTTTCCCACTAACTTCATCATTTTGGACTATGAAGCAGATATAGACGTTCCCATCATCCTGGGACGACCGTTCCTAGCAATCGGAGGAGCGGTCATCAATGTGCAAAAATGGGAACTTACCATGCGAGTACATGATGATGAAGTTAAATTCAATGTCATCAAAGCAATGAAATTTCATGATGAGGATGAAGATCTGGAAGAATGCTCTGCAATCACGCTATCAGATAACCAGATCAATATAAACCCAGAAGTCGAAGAAATGGAAGAGGGTTTGCACAAAAAGGAGCAGAATTACTATCTGCAAGAAAGGAAACCTGAACCTCTGCAAAGAACTGAAAAGGAAAAGCAAGTCAAAAAACCATCTTCAGAACAACCCCTTGACTTGGAACTTAAGCCTCTTCCCCAGCACTTGAAATATGCATATTTGGGAAGCAATGACACCCTGCCTGGCATCATCTCCTCGCTACTAACCAAGGAACAAGAAGAACTGATGATTAGCAAGCTGACGAAATATCAAGGAGCTATTGGATGGACCATAGCCGACCTTAAAGGTATCAGTCCTTCTTTCTGTATGCATAAAATATTATTGACTGACCCTAACAGATTTTCAGTACAACACCAAAGGAGATTGAATCCAATCATGAAAGAAGTGGTTAGGAAAGATGTAATAAAATGGCTAGATGCAGGGATCATATACCACATCTCAGACAGCAGTTGGGTAAGTCCTATTCAGTGCGTTCCCAAAAAGGGGAGCATAACTGTAAAATTAAATGAAAAAAATGAACTGATCCCCGTCAGGAAAGTTACGGGCTGAAGAATTTTCCAGAACTACAGAAAGCTTAATAATGCTACCAGAAAAGACCATTTCCCACTGCCTTTTACAGATCAGATGTTAAACCACCTGGCAGGTAAGGAATACTTTTGTTTTCTTGATGGATATTCTGGATATAACCAAATTGCTTAAGCACCAGATGATCAACACAAAACCACCTTCACTTGCCCCTACGGAACATTTGCTTTCAAAATAATGCCTTTTGAATTGTACAATGCACCAACAACGTTCCAAAGGTGTATGTTCTCTATTTTTCTGATTTGATAGGTGAAGGAGTGGAAGTCTTCATGGACGATTTCTCAGCTTTGGGAACGTCGTATGATCACTGTCTGGTCAACTTAGAGGAAGTTCTTCAAAGATGTCTCTCCTCTAATCTGGTTCTTAACGTCATTTTATGGTAAAATAAGGAATTGTCTTAGGACATAAAATCTCCAGGAACGGGTTAGAAGTGGACCAAGCCAAAGTGCCATCAGTGATGGTGGGAAACATTTCATTAATTGTCAGTTTGAGAGATTGTTGGAGAAATATGGGGTCAAACACAAAGTGGCAACCCCATATCATCCGCAGACCAGTGGACTTATTGAAGTCTCTAACCGTAAGGTTAAGAGAATCCTAGAGAAGGTTGTTAATCCTTCTCGGAAAGACTGGTCTCTCAAATTAGATTAGGCATTGTGAGCTTACAGAACAGCCTACCGAACACCTTTAGGATGTTCACCTTACAGATTGATATTTGGCAAAGCATGCCACCTCCCTCTAGAGTTAGAACACAAAGCATATTGGGCAGTTTATGCGCTCAACATGGACGAGAAAGCAGCAGGAGAGAATAGAATACTACAGCTTGAGGAACTGGAAGAATTCAGAGGAAACACGTATGAAAATCACAAGTTGTACAAAGAAAAGATGAAAAAGTGGCAGGACAAAAGAATTAGGAGCAGAGAGCTCAAGGTTGGCCAGCAAGTGTTACTATTCAACTCCAGGCTCCGATTGTTCCCAGGAAAGATCAAATCAAGATGGGTTGGGCCATATCAAATCATAAAAAATGCAGGAAACGGAGCTTTCGAAATTTAGGGAACTGAACATGGTCGTTCTTTCAAGGTTAATGGGCACAGGTTGAAGCTATATTCTGATGAAACATTCAATGAAAAAGAGGAAAGTATCCCTCTTTCTGACTCCAGCTGAAAAGTAAGTAACATGTCTAGCTAAAGACATTAAACTAAGCGCTAACTGGGAGGCAACCCAGTAGACACATTTGCTCTGGAACAAAGAGCAAAGTTTTGGGGTGGTTAAACTTAACCACATAGCTCCCAGAAATGGAGAGAACATCTGATGTTCAAACTCCAAAGTCCAAACAAGTAAAATACATTTCGTTCCAGGAACATAGTTTTAGGGTGGTCCAAAAACCACATACACCCATTTATTGCTTTCTGTTATTTCCTTTTTATTTCCCTTTCTGTTCCCTAGTGTAATTTTTAATGCCTTTCTTTTTGAAATAGAAAAATCTTTTTTGATCAAACTGTTTGGAGCATACATCTCAATTATAGTACCGTGGTTGTGAAACTTTGGATAACCAATGACATGAAACACAAAGTCACTAAGTAATCATTCTTGTTCTTACTCTGAGTGCTTAACATAGGAAAGGTGAAATGAATTTAATCTTCAGATTTTTAAAGAATGCTAATCTGTGTGAACTAAAACTAGTGAGGAACGAAAAAAGCCAAACACTTACTCATGAGAGCGTTCTTAAGGTGTCACCACAATGAAACTTGTAAACTTGCCTTGATGTTGTAAGTACTGCTGAAGAACAGGTGAATTTCACTAACAAGGATCAAACCACCAAACACTAACCCCCTCACAATCATCCAAACACTTACAGTCCCATTCACACCACAGCTTTACCCCACACACTCACTCACATTCCCAGGTCAACAAAAAGGAGCAAGGAACAAAGCCAAAATGAGCACAAAGGACAAAAAGAAAGAAAACAAAGAAAACAAAAATGGGAACAACCATTCAAAAGAATTCAGAAGAAAATACCAAAAAAGCTTCCTCCAAAAGGAGGAACGAAGGTATAAAAGACAAGGTGTCCCCTTAAACAGAAAAGTCCAGCTCTAAAACAGAAAAACTGAAACACGTTCCTTGACTCAAAACTTGTGACCATTCCACTCTTAAAACCCTTCCATCAGTCATTTTCACAAAGATCCTTGACATGGAAGACACCTGCACTTCTTAGGAAAGCAGCAGATAAGCAAGTTTGAAGAATCACATCCAGGAATAGACAGAGAAACACCAAGCCCTGAGTGATAGTGAGACAGAAGATCAACAATCATCACTTACCTGGGAACAAATTCTTTCTACTCATTACCTGTGGAAAGTAGTTCAATCTTTGAAGAGTTTATGATTACTTACTGGCTCAAGTTTCTGAAGTTGAGCTATTCTTTGAAATTGAGCAGCCTAAGCCACAATTTCTGAGTTGTTTGAGGACAACCAACAGTTTAGTTTTGGGGTGTTTGATGGGATGGAAATCTGTGCCCATCTAAGCCCATTTTGATGGTAAAATACCATCCGTTCCTTCACCTGATGAGCAACTTTAGCACTAAAAATACATGTTTTATATTTTTATCACAAAAACACAGGGGGAAACGGAAGGTGACGTAATCTTTGGAAAATATATATAAAGGGGAACGGATTTGGGGCATTAAATACACCTGCTTCACTCACTCCATCTTTCTGACCGTTATACAGGAAACGTTGAAAAGAAGTTTCCAATTAAGCACAAGTGGACAACACTCAACCAAGGAGAAAGGTGCACATAAGAGAATAAACCGTTCCTATTGACCGAAAAAGAAAGCAAGGCATGGGAGGTTCAGAAGGAAAGACAAATCTCAACAAAAACTGTCTCATCCAGCCACGTGCGCCCCTCAAAGCACTGTTCACATCGCCCCTTTCATGCAGTCAAGAAACCGACTCCAAAAGATTTACAAGCTTGCCATTCGCTCTTCTGCCTATAAATTGGACGTTCCAGAACGAAGACATCCATCGAATTCCTGAGGAATTAAATTCCTTAAGAAGAGATCACTTAGTTTATTTTGTAGTTTTTATTTGTATAGTTTTAACTTTAGTTAAGTGACAACACTTCTATTTTCTATATCACCCACTTGAGACTCCTCACGAACAACAACCATCTTCTCCACTTTTCATTTTATTGTAATCAATTTGTTTTATTTATTTAAATACAAGTATTATTTCTCTCATTTCCACTAGTTATCTCTGAACTGAATCTCGGGTCTATGCGACTTCAGTTTGGAATAATTATGTTTAAATTAGTAGCCATGGGCTAAATTATCTGTGGAATGGAAAAACTGCAAAGTTCTTAAAAATTTATTTTTGAAACTCTTGTATTACAGCTTTTGTGTTTCTCTGGTTAAGTGTGCTATATTCATTGTGTATCTTTGGAAATCGAACACATACTGAGAAAGGATCTTCCACAAGGAAGGAATTTCAGACAACTTAACCGGAGGGGGAAGGCAGTCCTGTGGAAACAGTATTGCTGGTTGCCTTAGGAATAAGGGACCACCTCGTTCATTTTAAGGTTCTGCACTAAGTACCTATTGGAGTCAAGGGAGCCATAGGAATATGGAAACTTGTGAGCCATCTAGTCCATAAGCTGAGGAATCAGATGTTGGCATAAAGGAAACTGGAACAAATACTTAAGTGTTGAGTCCTGAGTAGAGAAAATAATTATTTATGAATGGAGTAGTGGATCCGTTCCTTATGTTATTATTGTTTATTAAACCAACCACCTTGTTGTCTCTTGATTATTGTTATTACTTTTTGTATTTTTCTTCTTTATTTAATCTTGTATCTATAAACCTCTCATGAATATTGTTGTTCCTTACCTAAACAAGAACGTTGTCAAGACAGTAGGGAACGTTTGACCAAACAGGTCAATTACTAACCTTTCTTTTCATTTTCATTCTTTATAAAACAGTATAAGACATTAATTAGAGTTCTATCCTCGTGGGAACGATAATCTGGGCATAATACTCCCATTTATTACTTGATGCGTGTTAGTATATGGATGTCCTAGAGACAATCTTCTAATTAGATTAGGACATATGTGGACCTTTGTATTGTCGCAAATAAATAAAAAGCACTATTTATCCTGTTTCATATTTTGTCTCAGTATTACTGTTAATATTTTATATGAGTAACTGGATAAACCCCTTGGAATAAAATAGGTATCTCTTGAGTATCTGTGATGAGATCATGATCATGAGGATTCAAGGATACTGGATATTTATTCCTAATTTTATGTTCCTAGTCTAGAGACACTAAGAATGGGGATCAGTAATCTCGGGTAAGACTAGCACGACTTATCTACTTGTATTCGGATGCAAGGTAAAGACCTCATGAGCTACAGATATGGAGATGTCTTAGCTAATGTTGTGGGTGGATCTATAAGGGTATAGCTCGTACTGAACAGACCCACAAAAGAGACTCTATGAGGAAATCTCACAGAAAGTATCATTAGAGTAGTCTCTTTATATTTGGGTATGTCTTTCCTTAGACCATAAGTTATTACCTAGACTGTGCTCTAGAAGGCATGCTTTGACTGTATACCTCGTCTGCCTGAAACATGGAGACTCATAGGTATATTGTTGGGCTTGTCCTGAAAGAGCACAGGGATAGGGTGATAAGCTGAAGGAATTCGTCAAATCTCTGTGAGAGATTAGGTTATCTGTAAATCGGAGAAATCGGGATGACATTTACAGGGACTCGGAAATCTATGCATAGTAAAAGAGATCATGAGATGATCTACCTTTAGAGTCAGTAAATTGAAGATTCCCTATTTCGAATAAAGCTTACCCTAAACCGCAAGGGTTGATACACTTCCTTACCCTAGGTTTTATGGGAAGGTAACCGAGACGAAAAGAAATACATACAGCAACCAAATATGTGTAATAGGATGATCAAGTCATTAATCTAACTAGCTCTGGGGAAACAAAGCATTGCTAGTGCTTTGTGTTGTCATTAAATGAGTTGTGGCTTTGTGGGCCCGAGCCCATTTATGTCAGTGGCTATGTTGGACCTAATGGGTCACACACAAACACCTTAATGTCATGATGTTATAGCATTAAAGGTATTGGGCCTAATAATGGTTGTTAGCCCAAGATGAAGTTTGGAAGATCACCTAAGAGGGAGAGGGCGCATGGTATTGTTAATGGGCTTGGATGGTCCAAGACATTACTAATTAATTTAATTAGTTAAATTAATTATCAAATATTTAAATTTTGAATTTTGAATTTGAAATTTGAAATTTGAATTTGAATTTGAATTTGAATTTTGAATTTTGAAATTTGAATTTTGAATTTGAAATTTGAATTTTGAATTTAGAATTTAAATATTTGAACGTTTGAATGTTTGAATTCAAATTTGAATTGGCTATGAAAAGTTGTTTCATAACAAAAGGATAAGATGAGATCTTGTTGGATCAAATCCCTTGTATCAAGAGAAGATCTATGGAGATCTACAAGGGCTGATTTGGGGCGCCATTTTGGTGGGAGATGATTGTCATCTTGTCAAACCAACAAGCTCCAATCAGATTTGGTTGTTGAGAGAATCAGTGAGCTAGTTGGTTCAAACTTGAATGCAACAGCTCAAATGTATCTGGACCTTTTTTGGACTGAATAGGGGTGCATGGATTGGTGGTCATATGATGACCATTGGTTCAGAATTTTGACTAGATAAAGACCTAGTCTTATGAGGATTCAAAGGCGAGGTTGTTGGGATTTTTGAATTGCAACAACTCCACCTTTGTCTCACTCACTTGTGTGCCACTTTCATTATAAGTAAAGTAAAAATTCTGATTTGATACACTAATTCTCTCCCTCTCTTGTGCGCCTAGTTGGTGAGTTCCTCCTTAAGGTTTTTCAAAAGAACCTAGCCAATTCTTCTATATACCATTCCCACTCTTGTGAAGTTTTCATGCTGGAGACTTCACTCTTCTAAACACATATACCTAGCCTCCTTCACCTATTGAGTGCATAGCAAGCCTCTCTGTGGTGGTCAATTGGTGGCTTTCAAGAAAGCATTCTTGCATCTTGACGAGGGTGGTGTGGATCAACGTTAGAGAGTTTGAACCTTTCAAACCTAACACTGATCGTCTTGGAGTTTTGAACTCACAAACAAAGGTAACATCACATGCCATAAAGCATGATTCTTGATTGTATGTGTAATTCCGCATATGAAAAATTTTGTTTTTCCCTCTCACATGCTACGGCCTTCAAGGCCATTTTACTTTCAATGCGTGCACTTGCGCACTTGGGCTAAACTAAGAGAACACCTGTGTTCTTTCTTAGTGAATTGAGGAACGTTTTCACCATAATACATTTCCATCCAACAGTCTTTGACTCCCAACAGTCATCAAAGATCATTAATTCACCTAGACCATTCATCAAACAAGTGATCTTAATCTTTTACAGCCCTAAGGCCGAATGGCTATTTGTAAAAAATAACCTTCCTACATGCTTGTTTATTGTATATAATTCTCGAATCAACTTCCAATGGGTAGAAACACAATTAACTACAAAATAGTCCATGGAAACATGAACTTTCTAGCATGAATAGTCTGTACTAATAAATGCACAAAAAATTCATTTTTGATTCAATTGCCCTGAATTTTTGATATGTCATAGTAGACATATATAGCTTTAATTTGGGACAAACCACACTCAAATTGGATTCATATAACTCCATATATGAATTTTATAAAACAGAGACCAGATTTTCCTCTATTAGGGTTTCACGATTTTTTCATAACTTCCAATGATTCCTTCTTGTTTTTTTCAACTCCATAACCATTAAATACCATGAATACATATCAAAACATATCTTAAACACATGATACATCATATCCATATTCAGCCATGTTCATTCAAAAACCGAAAATTATAACTTGAAAACTAATCGTTTAAACTTAAGTTTCTTAACACCAATGAACTCCAAATCACCTAGAGATCATTCTCCAAGATTCAAACCATAAAAACACTCAAATTTTCTTACATGAACAGACATAGGTTGAAGGCTTTAAAGAAGAAACTAAAACCATAGAAAGATTTTTAAGGTTGAAAGGAAGATTTCTTGTGAAATAGTCATGTTATTTTTGAGAAGTTTTCTAAGAGAAATGAGAACTCAAAGATCTTCAATGGTGGCTGGTCTATGAGGAGGAAAAATGGCATAAAACCTTTCTAGCCACTTTTGTTGACTTTCTTTGATTTCTAACCAATTAAATTTGCTAACTTGATGACCAACCTTCTTTCCCTTCTATCTTGTGCGCTGAACAAGGAGAATGGAAGAAATATAATTGACATAGGTGCTTAAAAATTCAATGTAACTTAGTCATTAAGCTTACTTTATTAACTTAGTCATTATTTTGACCTATATGAATTCTTATTGGTTGATTTTAATGGAACTTTCGCCTAATTTTAACAATTAATCTAATCATAATTAGACTAATATAAGATCACTTTAAAACCATAAAATTCTCTAAACAAATTGATTATACCTTCCAAACCAAGTTTAGACCTAATTTTACTTATTTACAAAATAGTCCCTATACTTATGCATATTTGTACGTTGACGCACAATCCTTTAAATATTCCCTTTTGAATCCTAATTGTCTTGCTTGGAATGAATTGTATCCTTGTATATCTTATCATCTTGATTTCATGATTAATTGATCATTATTTGACAAAACTTGTTACCACTTCCTTGAACATACACTACTTGATTCCTTGTAACTTGGCTTAATCTCTTGAACACTTGATTGATTTCCTTATTTAACTTAACTTGACAATAAGGGTTGTTATACTTGCCCTTCATTTATGAAAGTTCACGGCTTCAAGAGGAGAAGAAGAAAAAATAAAGCATCGCGTGAGTACTTGGAGAAATGGACTAGCCGACTTATACACAAGATTTTTACTAACTTATCTTCTTGACTTTTCAAACTAAACTCTCATTGGTTCCTTTTCTTTAATACTTTCATTGCCTCCTTACTAGACTACAAAAGAAGACAAGTGGTGTAGGAAGAGTAGCACATAATCAACTTTGGTTGTAAATATCTAACCTAATAGCTTAATTGTTAAGTCTTTGACTTATCAAACTCCATCTTGATTCCTATTGGTTAATTCTTTCTAAGACTTTTCAACCACAAATCTAATTGGTTAATTAGCTATTCACTTAAAACCAAATAAAGAAACTTGCATAGGATGACACAATGAGAAGAAAACCGATTTTGATGACTAGTAAATGACCAAGTAATTGAATTACTTTTGACTTGTCAACTTATGTTCTCATTGGTTCATATTTTTAAGATTTTTCAAACATTACTCTAATTGGTCTATTTACTCCCACTTTGACCTAATTTTAACAATTAATCTAAACTTCACCAATCAAAATTAAAGATACTTTAAACCTATAAAATTTATCACACGATTTAATTATACCATCTAAATCAGGTTTAGACTAAGTTTTGCCTATCTGCAAACTAGTCCCTAAAATTTACCATAATTATACTTTAACCCTCAATCTTTGAAATTAATTTCATTAGGATCCTATTTGACTTGTCTGTCATGAACTGTATTCTTCATTTAATTATTATGTCATTCACATGATTTATCTCTGACAAATCTTTGAATACATGTTTAATTCCTTTAAACCCTCACATATTCTCTTTATCCACATAATTTGACAGTGAGGGTTATTATAGGATCCATCTTTCCTCCGTTCCAAAGAATATTTATAAACGAAGAAGATACTAAAAGTAGCCTTTTGTAGGCCATGAACTTAAAAAAGGGAAAAATGAAAATTTTTGTGCGGAAGAAGCAACTTTTGCCTACCCTCAATCATGTTCAACCCATGAATCATGCAATAGACATGTTAGGGGTTTAAAGTTGATACCTTTATTCGGATAACTATTCCTGATCAGATGCGTTCTTGATTATTTCTTCAGACTTGAAGAACACAAGTCCTTCGATGGAAATCCACACCACGTTGTGTTGTAAAAGAAAAACGCTTCTTCGAATGTCCAATATCCTTCAATAGAGGTTGCTAGACTCAAGAGAAGAACAGAGATTGGGTGGTGCCTTTAGTTATTTCAAGACAGATAGCTGTCACACTAATGTGTGTGTTGGCTAAGGTTTCAGTGGAGAAAATTAGAGAAGAAAAGTTACAAAATCTAAGGAAGAATAGAGGCTATATATATATGTGTGTGTGTATGTGTGTGTATATGGCGTCTCATTAACCTAAGGCTAGGTCAAATCAGCGCCTCATCAAATTCCAATCTTATTGGGTAATTTCTTTAATTTTTCCAATCAATTCAATTAATTGGTTTTTCCAATTTCAGCCAATTAATTTAATTAATTGATTTCCTTAATTTTATCCAATCAATCCAATTGATTGGTTTCCCAGATTTCAACCAATTAATTTAAGGGGAAAATGTTTATCCTTTTAACTGACACAACTTATATTATTTAACTCTCACAAAGAGGTGGGACCCACATTTTTACTTTTTTTTGTCAACTTATCCTTTATCTATCTCTTTCTCTCTCTTAAAATGACACAACTTTACACCTTTAAAATGATACACACTTTTCCCTTAATTTAATTAATTGGTTTCCTTAATTTTGGTCAATCAATCCAATTGATTGGTTTCCCCAATTTCAACCAATTAATTTAATTAATTGGTTTCCTTAATTTGGTCAATCAATCTAATTGATTGATTTCTTTTATTTTCTTCAACTTCATTAAATCTAATTTAATGACTATATTTAAATTCAAATTTCAAATTCAAAATTCAAAATTAGAATTTAAATTAATTTTCTCTAAATTCAAATTTCAAATTCAAAAATAGAATTCAAATTATTTTTATTTAAATTCAAATTTCAAATTCAAAATTAGAATTCAAATTAACTTTTATTAATTTAACATTTAAATTAATTAGGCTATATCATGGATCAAGTCCAACTTGACCCATGATGCCACATACTCTTTCATGGGCCAATATGTGGGCTTTTCCAACTTAGGCTCGTTATGCCTTATTGGGCCCAAACCACATATGCTAGAATTCAAGACAAGTTAAGGTGTTTGTGTGCGATCCATCAGGCCCAACATAGCCACTGAGATAAATGGGCTTGGGCCCATTAGGCCCAATCCATCCAATGACAACACAACACATTAGTAATGCTTTATTGTCCCAGAGCTAGTTGAGTTCATCGAATGATCAACCTGTTATACCTATTTGGTTATCGTGTGAATTGTCCTTTCATCTTGGTTATCCGTCCCATTGACCTAGGTCAAGGAAAACGTATCAACCCCTGTGGTTTAGGGTTAGCTTTTGCCGAAATAGGGAATCTTCATTTACGGACTCTAAAGAGCGGGCCATCTCATGACTCCTTTAGTATGCATAGATTCCCGAGTTCCGTAAATGTCATCCCGATTTCACCGGTCTACGGATAACCTAATCTCTCACAGAGATTGACGAATTCCTTCAGCTTGTCACACTAGCCCTGAGTCTTTAGGACATGCCTAAGAGTATACCTACGAGTCTCCATGTTTCAGGCAGACAAGGTATACAATCAAAGCAAGCCTTTCAGAGCACAAGTCTATATGACAACGTTAGGTCTAAGGAAAGATACACCTAGAATAATAAGAGACATTACCTATTGATACTATCTATGAGATTTTCTTGTAGTGTCTCTTTGTGGGTCAATTCAGTGCGATATACTCTCCAATAGGTCCACCCACGAGTCAGCTAAGACATCTCTATGTCTGTAGCTCACGAGGACTCTACCTTGCATCTCCATGCAAGTAGCTGAGTCGTGCTAGTCTTACCCGAGATAATCAATGCCCATTATTGGTATCTCTAGACTAGGAACATATTTCTGGCAATAGATGTGTGATGTCATTGAGCCTAAATGATCGTGATCTCTATCACAAGTCCTCAATGTGACACCCGTTCCATTCCAAGGGCTTTATCCAGTTACTCATATCCAATATTTGAGAAATGCAATATAAAACAAGATAAAGAATGCTTTTATTCATAAAATTTATTCATAACAAATAAAGAAGTACATGAGTCCATCTGACTCTTAGATTGTCTTTAGGACACCTATGTACTAACATATACAACCTCCATTATTAAATCAATCAGCTGAACTGGTAGGTCCATTTCACTCAAAATATTTTTCAGAAAATTCAAGTTCATTATGGGTGTGCATGACAACCTTCCCGGAATCAATTCTTTTTTAATTTCTGTTCTAGGGAACAGAAATGGATAGGAAACTTGTTTGGTAAAACCGGTTTATTTTTTTGTTCCCGGGATGAACCGATTTATTTTTTGTGCTGGGAAACAGAAAAAAGAATCAAAAAAATTCTGCTTTTTTGATTCTGGGCATAAAAAGAGAATCAGTTTTTCTCTAACCCTCTCACTACTCCATACCCGCTCACACACCAACACCAAACTATCACTGCTTTCAACCATATCAATCGACGATTCGAATATTCAGAGTTCAGATGAGAATGAGAGTGAGGTCGCTTTAGCTGGTATTCTGGGCCTCGTATTATCGTCATTATCGTGCGATTCGGTAGGTTTTATTCTACTTTCATTTTCTCATGTACTAGAGGCCGTCCCCAAGTAACAAATGACCGAGGTTCGCTTGCTTGGATATAGTGGTCTTTATGAATGTCCCTAATATTTATGCCTTACTGGCTCGTGCTATCGCCTTGTTTTAGCGTTCTGTATATAGCATGATGCCATTTACGGGAGTCTCCGAACCTGTGATCTTAATCCCTGCAGAAAGCTTGGCTTTTTTAGTTTTGATTCTCACCACTCAACCAGCAGGACCTGATAATTCATTTTTTTTCTCCCATTTATTTGATGGCTGTTCTTGGTGATTATATTTGTTGAATTACTTACCTGGATTCGGGTATTCTGATCAATTTTTAGGGTTTCTCTCGTTTTTTTGTTTTTTAATGTTCTGGCAAGTCTAAGAAGGAGGGTGCTATATATGGATTCAATTGAAAAAAATGAACACGGTGCATTACAAGATAAGAAGCCATCTTTTATTCTTTAGAACCAAACATAATTCTCATGTGTCATAATTGCTCATTATGCCATGCTTCCTTCCTCCACCACCGTTAACACTGTCAGTTCTCAAGATGCTTCCAATTCAATGCTCATCTGGGCATATTTAGAAAATTTATAAAACATGGCAGTGGTCAAGACTAAAGACTTTATCTTTCTGCTAATAATAGTTAAAACTATATATATTAGCATTTGTCGTAAAAAAAAAACTATATAATAAAATATTATAAATTTTTAGATAATTTTTTTAAATATAAAATTTGGCATTTCGGTTACAATCTATTGTCATTTGATATTTTATACAGTTGATGAAATCTATAAACAAAAGTAAAGAAATAGATTTTTATTGTGTTATCAAACGTAATTCTGATTCTCGGAATAAAAATAAAATATGTTAACAAACATAATTCTGATTCTTAGAATTGTTCCAAGGCACAGAAATAGAAAAGAATCATTTCTTTTCAGAAATAGTGTCAGGAATCAAAATGGTTGTCATGCGCAGCGTATATCATATGCCTTTAGATTTTACTTTAAAACATCTTTATTTTAAAGAATTTTATCCAACTTTTTTACAAATTCAATAAAAAATAAACTTAACTATTCATTTTTTTCTCTGTTGATTATCATATTAGTAAAGGCCAAATGAATTTGGCTTCCCATTTTTTCTTTAAAACCAAAACAAGCATTAAAACGAATTACACGACACATTTTGTTTGTTATTAAAAAAAATGTGTGTCATTTTAAAAGATATAAAGTTGTGTTATTTTTTTAACAAAAAAAAAAGTTGTGTCATTTTAAGTGAGAGAAAGAGATAGATCATCGGAGAAAAAGAGTGAAAATAAATAAATAAAAGTGTGTATCCCACTTCTTTATTAGAGTGAAATGACACAAGTTATATTATTTAAAATGACAAATATTTTTTTGCTAAAACAAATGACACAAATAATCTCCAACAAAAAGTGAAATAAAAGTAAGAAGGATATCTTTCTTATTTTATATAAGATAAAATTATCTCATGAAACACACAAAAGAGTGTGTGAGATCCACTCTGATGATAAGAGAGAAAGAAAAAAAGTGAGGCTTATCCACTTTTGGTACGTGCATGTGACAATTTTATCTTATGTAACATAATAAATATATTTTTCAAAAATTAATATAAGAAATTATATCAGTGATAATAAAATAAATAATATATGAAAGAAATAATAATGTAAAATGTACAAGTCGGAAGTTTGAAGAAGGCATTTCTATTGGTGGGATACGATCTAAAGGGTCAAACATGGCAGAAAACAGGGGTCCTACTTCTGACAGAAGCTAGACCTTGGAGGATAGGTAAGGTGTCGTAGCCAGCTTTATAGACTGACTCTTTCCCACTAAATATCACAAAAGTGGAAAGTGACCTCTGCTCAATTAACCTCCATGTGTTGAGTTCAACACACCTGCTCTGCTCGGCGCTAACCTTAATCGTCAAACGTTTGTGATCTTGTGGTGTTTCACAACTTGATCGGGTTTCTTTCTATTTGAATTACTGCTCTCTTTGTTTCTTTCTTGTGATGTAACACTACTCCAACTTAGTATTGATTATCCTTTTATTTTTGTGAAAAATGTAACTAATTGAATTTCATTCAGTTTTGAAATAGTCACTATATAGCCTTGTATCCAAAGCATCTAGAAATTTTTAGATTTCATAAAACATGCAGATTGAAGCTAGATGGAAATGTTTTGAGTTAGTAAGTTGCATATATTCATCAATACATGTGGTACGTAGTTTTTTTTTTTTGATACATAGGTACGTAGTTCTTATTTGTCTATACATATCTATAAGTAAAATTAAAAAGCTTCCTCTCTTAGTAATTTAATTCCTATTATCAAAAATAAAAAATACATGAATTAAAGAAACTCAACTAAAAAGAAAAACTTTTTAATTTTTGAGGAGGATTATATTTACAAGCTTTTTGTTTACAAACTCTTATAAACTACACTATGTTCTCCCGAAAAAACATTAAGTTACACTATGTTGATATTAGCACACATAAAATAACGTAATAAACAGTCTATCTCTGTTTCTTTTTTTAATAATCTCTAACCTCTCGTTTGAGTTCGAAAACTCATGCTAGTTACTTTAAAATAGGACAAAAATGCATGTACATGTTTTCCTTTTAAAATTTCAAAAAGATTAAACCTTGGTATTTTCATAACTGAAAAATTTGTAACGTAAGTAAAACACAAATTTTTTTTGTCCTCATTCAAATAAATACAAACGTCAGGTGCATTAGTCATTTTTTAATGACTAATATATTTAATATCTAGTGTCCATTATCCATTTGATTAACTATAGATCGGAATTTTTTTTTATATTTTTTTTATAAAATCACACATCTAACAAATTCTATATATAGAACGTGTTTTCTGAAGAAAACATGATGATACGTGGCGTAAGCTGGAACTTGCAAAAGCATGTGGGGAAATGAAAACATGAGGAAGTAGTATTAGAAATTAGTTTGATAAAACTGCGGGTGATTTTACCTACCACATGCATCGATGCTGGGAAGGTCACCCCTCTGACAGTGAGAAAAAGAATGTGAAAGCACAAAAGCTAGATATGGGATAACCAGCCATGAGCCAGCTTTGTTCATCTGAAAAGTCACCAAATTTGAAGATTCTGTTTCTTTGCCTGAAATTTGCCCTTGTCATATTTATCTGGACCTTATGTGGTCCAATTGCAATTCAGTTTGTATTTTCTCTTTGCAATTTGTTTGATGGTTTTAAGGGGAGAAAATAAGAAAGGAAAGAAAATAATGTATGACGAAAGGGGTTCCTCCCATCCCTTGATTAAATGTGTAAAATAAAATGGGGAAAGAAATTTACTAGAAATCACACATAGTGAAATCAATAGGGAAGGACGTATATAAAGATATGCACGTTCAAGTAACATATGAAAGAGGAGCATGACATGCACATAGATAAAGACACATTTATCATCTCACGGATATTACAAGTCACATGTCGACATGACATCTCACTGTATTATTTTGATAAAATATTTCAATTTTGAATCAATCCAGTAAATTTTTTATAATTTTATCTGTGAGTTAAAAGGCTGCTTTTTTTTACCTTCTTAAAGGTTCTCCCCCAATCAAGCATATTTTCGGTGCCTTCGTAACAAGTACTCCTTTATATAAATTAGGGAAAAATAAGATTTGTGTATCATTAACCATAGAGGAGGTAATTTTTTTTTTTTTTCAATTTTGAATAAGTGATGTACCGGATAATAGGGAAAGTATTTTACCCCAACTCGGCCTCTTCTCTCCCCTCTAATTTTTAAAAAATAAAAAATAAAAAATACTCAACCCTTCCCCTTGGATCTAAATGAAGAAATTATATGAATGTGGTCAATATTCGCTTCTTTTAGTTCTATGGTTGACATAATCTAAATCGGAAGATACATCATAAACTAAATAGACAAACTGGAGTTGGAATTATTTTAATCTTACTATGATGTATGTCTACTCTATTACAAAAATCTAATTTTAATCAGGAATTTTTATAACCAAGCAATTTTCTATTAGATATGAAATATGAACTCTAGGTAGTGGCATTGCTCTTGAATGATCCATTCAATCTATTACAGGGTAGGTGATTGATCAACTGAAAAGAAACTGCTAAGTTCATTAATACTAAAGAAATTCTGCTCCTCCTTTCTCACAAAGTGAGTCTCAAACGTTCTATCAGGAGACCCTCTTGAATCAGAGTAGTGAAGCCAGTTTATCACTGAACTTGAACTAGGCAAAGATCCATTGAAACACAAAGGAGAATCAACATTACTTTCTTCCTTAACCAAACCATTTGAATTGCTCTCTGATGCTCCTCTGTCTCTAACTTCTGAAATTGGACATTCTTCTTTCACTGAATCATTGCTTTCACCTCTTCCTTCACACAATTTTGCTTTTAACTCTCTTAGCTGCAGTTCACACACCAAAGAACAAAGCAAAGAACCCAAACACTGCACATTAATAAGAACAGTACAAAATAAAAAATAAAAAATAAATCAAATGGGTTATGCAATCAAAGTGAGTGATTTGTTATACCTTTATAGTAAGAGCCTCATTCTCTTGCTCAAGATTATTATACTCAACCTTGAGAATATCAAAATTGGACTTGAGAATACCATAATCTCTCTCCAATTGCTTAGTTTTCCAACGGGCTCGTCGATTTTGGAACCAAATAGCAACTTGTCTTGGTTGCAAGCCTAGTTCTTCTGCTAACTTCACTTTGCGCTCTGGCTCTAACTTGTTATCCATCTCAAAACTCATCTCTAACGCTTTGACCTGATCATAACTGAGTCTCCTTTTCTTCTCCAAGACTAAGCTACCATCTTCATAGTTATCTTCTTGCTCTAATCTATCTAACATTGCCTGAAATTCTTCACTGTAACCCTGAGTTTCTTTCCTCTGATTCAACCCTGCATTCACAAAAAATGAAAGCAAGTTGGAATTAGTCACTAGCCCATTAGGCATAACTGAAAAGTTAAATACTGAAAATTTTGTTACCAATAATTAATCTAAAATCTGAATCACCAATACTCACAAAAGAAAGAAAAAAAAAAAAGAAAGGTAAGTTTTAATATATGGGTATTGCTCCATTAGGCTTCAGATGGTAGAATGAGAATTCTGTTAAAGGGTATCTAAAAAATGAATGGTGCAGATGAATGAACCATATAGAGAAAGAGGTTCTCAAGATTATTTAAATTACTTCTATACCTTTTGATGGGCACATGGAAAGCATAGAAGCCATATTATCTGAGTTATTGAGCCTCTTCATAGCTGAGAACGAAAGACACTAAAAGCAGATCCTCCACTCTGTGCTTTGTACAATGTAAAACAAAGTTTATGGATAAAGATAGAGAATACGAAGGTAAAAAAACAGAACCAGCTTGAGATAACAGATGAGTAGAGATGATAGAAATGTTTTTTTAATCCTGTGTTGTTGATGCTTTCAAGACCCACAAACAGTTACTTTTATATTCCCATGTAACCAAATCATAACAAAAGGTGAATCCAGCGAAATATACAGGACAAGACAAATGTCAAAAGCAATCCAAACCTTTATCTAGATAATCATTATCTAATCAAAGACACACACACACACGCAAAGATACTGGGTCACAGTTAGCCAGCTTCACTGTAAGCGAGGCCATTCAGATGCATGAGTCCATCTACGATATGGAATAGTATATTTATAGTGAATTAGAGTTCCTTTTGGGGTTTAAGTGATGCACTAACCTATTACTGATTGAATCAAAAGTAGCCTACCCTCCTAGGATATCATAGACACCGATCAAAGTTATGTGAAATGAATTTAGCTTGGATCATTCATCGACAACAAAATTGTCTTTTATTTTTGTTCTGGATGGCCCACATTTGGGCGGCCCAATGATTTGGGCTTAAACCCCCTTACCCTTTTCATGTCAGCCCTACTGACCGGTTAATACCAACCCTCTTTCTTTCTTGTCCTCTAGGCGATTGCATCCCCCAAGTGAGACACCAAAATGTCTCATATTGGGATATCAACCCTGCAGGAAGCCGCCCCAGATGCCATAAATAGTAACCCCTTTTTCACAAAGGTAACATCAGATGCTGCCACTTCTGATGTAGTGACTGCACCACTGCTACCCCAGCAATGTCAGCCATTCCTGGTGTTCCTCGAGGAAAATTAACCCCCTCCAGCAACTCACCCTCTTATAAATACCCCCTTAAGACAAGAAAGAGGCATCTTATGTATCGTTATTCTATTAGTTTATAAACCTGGAGTCACACACACATCCCTCCTTTATCTGATAGTGGTATTCATACTTGGGATAGTACTTTCTAACTTGGTCTCTACCTGTGCTAGTGGTATAACTCATATAGTGACTCTCATCCCGCAAAGGGAACATATTGGGCTTGGTGATCCCAACGGTACATTGGCGCCATCTGTGGGAAACTATAAACTCCAATTCCCACTCTCCTACTAAAAGATTTTCAGAAGGCAAGATCCAAGATCTTCAACGAAGCATGGCGGTCACTATGAGGAGAACACACCAACCTAGAGCGACCACCCCAGAGGGTTAGGCTCAAACAGTACACTCTAGTTCCCACCATCTGTACAATCAGTCCCAGCACCGCGTGCGGTTGCTGTGGTCCTTGCACCAGTTTTGCAATCCATTGACGCGCCGTTACCAATGGTCGGTACCATCAATCATCACACGAGAAACGAGATGCAGAGAGAAGCCCCCAACCTGCGACAAGTGGCACCGATAGATCGCTACGTTGCCATATGAGAAGTTCAAGAAGAAAGCTTGGCCCCAGATCCCCCCCACCGCCAGGAGTCCATTACGGTATGCCCCTACCAATTGCAGCCCCCTAAAGAGTCCCTCCCGTCATTTATCCACAACCACCTCGAAGCCAACCAATCATTATTTACAATGACCATGAAATGCCAATAGCCACCAGATACCCCCTGGACCTAACACTCACCACGACAGGGGCCCTTACCCCATACCGCCCATAGCCTCCGGAATGTTGTTTCATGGTTACACAGTACCCCCACATAACTCTGTTGTCGCCCAACCTCAAGGATCATATATGATCCTAACCCCCCCACCACCCCCACATGGCATACCCCATGCCCCAACACTTTCTTACTCAGTTCACCATCAACCAGAAGCACAAATAGCACCCCGCCCACCTCCAGAAGTACATGTGCAGAACATGAACACACGAACTGCACCCGTTAACCCCTCAGGGTGCAATAAACCCCTGATCGACAGCCTTCGCCTCACCCCCATACCTTTGGGCTTCAAGGGTCCCTTAAACAATACCACCTATGTTGGAGACACTGACCCTTTCGAGTGGATTCAAAAATTTGAAGCAGCGATGACCCTTCATGGTGAAACAGACCTTCTCATGTGCAGAACTTTCCCTACACTGCTTGGCGGGCGAGTGTTGGCTTGGTACACAAGCTTACCAACTGGGAGTATCTCCTACTGGGATGACTTAGCAAGTAAGTTTCAAACTCAGTTTGCAACAAGTTGCTCGGTCCCCAAATCTGTTCATTCCCTTGAGGAAATCCGCCAACAGTCAAGAGAGTCCCTCAGATCTTTCTTAGACCGTTTTGATAAAGAGGTCTTGCTGGTTCAGGGCCTTGATTCCAAGGTACAAGTGCACATTCTCTTATCCGGGTTGAGGCAAGGAGCCTTCGCTTATGAGCTGGATCGCCACGAGATAACAGAGTTGGAGGAAGTGAAGAAAAAAGCTCAGGAATTCATGAGGATAGAAGAGTATAAAGGGAGTAGATTAGACGACGACCATAGCTGAGAGAAGAAGGCCAACAAAACCAAAGATCAAAGTGAAGAAGACAAAAGGACTCATAAACCCTCCGCCAGATATATTGGTCGCCCCCTAGGGCGAGGGCCTCACCCACGTCACCCACACAGTGTGATGCAGACCAACTACAAAGAAGAGTGTAAAACAAACCCCACACGCCAAGTAACAGCAAGAGAACCCGCTGTGTACTGAAAATTCCACTGCAGCAATGGTCATGGCATCGAAGAAGGAATTGACGAATTGATTAAAGAAGGAGCGTCTAGGAGATACAACAATCCTGCCCATGAAACTGGTCCTATGAGGCGTCGCCCAGCGTGAAGCCCATCGCCCGAAATACGGAGAGCTAACAGAACAGAATACAGGCCCCGCCGTGATCGAGACCAAATGGAAGACTCTTCAAGAACTCGCAGAGAACAGGCCAGACCCGCCAGCAAGGAACGACGAGAAGCAGAAGATTCTGCTATAATCAATCACGGCGTGATAAACATGATATATGGAGGTTTAAGCGGAGGAGGAGAGACAAGAAAAGGCAGGAAAAAACACCTCAAGCAATGTTTAGCGATATCAGGAAGGACCATAAGCAAAGCAAAGGATTCCCTCACCCCCATAAAGCCAAAAATTATGTGGGATAACAATGAGTTGGACGACGTCATCCTCGAGCATGACGATCCCTACATCATTCAAGCCATAATTGCTAATTTTGGCGTAAATCGAGTATTCATAGACCATGGTAGTTCAGCTGACATTTTATTTCTACTTTATTTCAGGGCATTGGGGTTCACAATCAATGACTTGATCCCTGTTATAGGGGAGCTATCCGATTTCGATGCAACCGTCACCAAACCCCTTGCCGTGATAAGCTTACGATTTTCAATGGGGACACCACCCACTTCGAAGTCTGCAGACATTCAATTCTTAGTGCTTGATACACCCTCTGCTTATAATGCCATTTTTGGCAGAAGAATGTTTGCTTCCTTTGAAGCCAGAATCTCTCACCCCCACTTGGCGATGAAGTTTGTGGCGAGAGACAACAAGGTTGCAACAATCTGGGGAGACCAAACAATGGCCAGAAGTTGCTACAACATATCGCTTAGACCGCCTTCAAAGGTCATTTTCAGAGACCAATCAACACCCCAGCAAGCACTAATACAAGTGTCCTATGAGAACTCCAACAAGAAGGGGAAGGGGCACAAGCAATGCTTCCTAGTAGAATTTGATTCAAGGGATGACCCAAGGGTGGAACACTCTAGAACCACAGCGGATGGAGCAATAGAGCACGTCGTTCTGGGCGACACTGACCAACAAACTACAACAATTGGGGCAACCATAGAGCCGGAACTGAAGAGCAGGTTAATCAAGTTGCTAAGAGACAATAGAGACCTGTTCACGTGGAAGCCGTCTGATATGCCAGGATTGACCGAGAAGTTTGTTGTCACAGACTGTCGGTTGACCCTAAGGCAAAACCTGTCGCCCAGAAGAAAAGAAAATTTGGCCCTGACCGCCAGAAGATAAGAAGAAGTCAAAAGGTTCCATGATGCTGGTTTCATTAGAGAATCAATTACACAACTTGTCTATCCAACCTGGTCCTGGTGAAAAAACCCAGTAAGGCGTGGAGGATGTGTGTTGATTACACAGACTTAAACAAAGTGTGCCCCAAGGACGCTTATCCATTCCCAAGCATCGATCAGCTGGTAGGCAATGCATCTGGATTCAAAATGCTCTCCTTCATAAACGCATATTCTGGCTATAATCAAATATCGTTGATCAAAGAAGACGAAGACTAAGCGATGTTCATCACTCAAAATGCCAACTATTGCTATACCATGATTCCCTTTGAACTGAAGAATGCTGGTGCCACCTACCAGAGAATGATGAACAAAGTTTTCAATGAGTTGATTAGCAACATCATTGAGGTTTACATCGATGATATGATCACTAAATCCCGGTCGCCTGAAGAACACCTCCAACACCTCTAGAGCGTGTTCGATAGGTTGAAAGGATACAACATGAGACTAAACCCTAGCAAATGTTCTTTCGGGGTACTAGCCGAAAAGTTCCTGGGTTTCATGCTTACCGAGAGGGGCATCGAGGTGAACCCAGACAAGTGCAAAGCGGTACCAGACATGAAAAACCCTCAGACTGTTAGAGAGGTACAACAACTAATCGGGCGGATAGTAGCCCTCACCCGCTTCCTAGCAAACTCGGCACACAAATATCACCCCCTCTTCAGCCTATTGAGAAAAAGAACAACCTTCTAGTGGATGGAAGAATGTGAAAAAGCTTTCCAAGAATTCAAAAGAGTATTGTCATGCCCACCTGTTCTCACCAAGCCAGAAAGTGGCGAAACCTTATACCTATACCTTGCCGTTGGAGTAGAAGCTTTAAGTGCAGCCCTAGTCGGGGAGCACAAAGATGAAGGACAGAAACCAGTTTACTTTGTCAGTAAAGTCCTGCAAGGGGCTGAGCTCCGATACCAGCAAGTTGAGAAAGTAGCCCTCACGCTTATCTTCGCTACACGGAGGCTGAGGCTATACTTTCAGTGCCACCCCATTGTGGTTAGAACCAACCAGCCCATCCGTCAGGTCTTACACAAACCTTACCTCGCCAGACGAATGATGTCTTAGGCGATTGAGCTGTCAGAGTATCAACTCAGATATGAACCAAGGACCGTCATCAAAGCCCAAGCCCTTCCTGACTTCATAGCCGAGATGACGAATACCACCCAACCTAATAATCAAATCGCCAAGTCCCAAACATCAGCAGTATGGAAGCTCTATGTCGATGTCTCCTCAAATGCCAAAGGTTCTGGAGCTGGTATGATAATCGAAAATCCAGACGGGCTGGCGGTTGAACACTCTCTTCCTTTCAACTTCAGCACTACCAACAACTAAGCTAAATATGAAGCCATGATAGACGGCCTACTCCAAGCCAAGGAGTTAGGAGCCCAACGCCTTAAAGTCTTCAGTGATTCTCAGTTGGTGACTTTTCAAATCTCAGGCGAATATCAAGCCAAAGGCCCATTAATGTGCAAGTATCTGGAAAGGGTGAAAGAGATAATGCAAACCTTCAAGGCAGTTTAAGTGGAACATATTAGGCGAGCAGAGAACACCGGGGCAGACATCCTCGGAAAACTAGCCAGTACCAAGAGCCCAGGTAACAGCCGCTCTTTCATTCAACATAATTTGCCTAATCCATACATTGTCATGTGTATCTCAGACACAGCAGCTGAAACCGCCGAAGAAACATAGACCACACCCATTATTAATTACCTGTTTGAGGGAGTCCTCTCATTCGATCAGAAAGAAGCTAAGAAAGTGGTACGGAGGAGCGCATTTTTCTGCATACTGCAAGGGCGTTTGTACAAGAGAGGATGGTCAACCCCACTCCTGAAATGCCTAAATCCTAGTGACATGGGATACGTCCTCGAAGAAATCTATGAAGGCCTGAATGGCCACCACATGGGCGGGCACCCACTGGCAAAGAAAGCACTCAGAGCCGGTTTCTACGGACCAACCATGGAGCAAGACGCCCACATTCATGTGAAGAAGTGTGAAAAATGCCAAAGGTTTGCCGACATACATAAAGCCCCACTAGAAGAACTGACTTCAATAACACCCCCTGATCTTTCTACAAATGGGGAATGAACATACTAGGCCTGTTCCCCATGGAGGCTGGCCGAGTCCAGTGGCTGATTATCGCCATTGATTACTTCACCAAATGGGTGGAAGATGAACCAGTTGCTACCATAACCTCCTAAAAGGTGAGAAAATTCTTTTGGAGAAGCATCATATACCGATTCGGCATCCCAGGAGAAGTCATAACTGACAACGGCACCCAGTTCACAGACGCCATGTTAAGAGAACTAATGAAAAACCTGCAGATCAGACACCACTTTGCCGCAATAGAACACCCTCAGTCCAATGGTAGAGTCAGCCAACAAAATGCTGGCTCGAGAAATCAAAAAGAAACTGGAAGCACATAAAGAAGCGTGGGTAGAAGAAAACTTGGACAATGTCCGTTGGGGTTACAGGACAACCGCCCAATCCAGCACTGGTGAAACGCCCTTCAGATTGACTTACGGTGCAGAAGCGATGATCCCAGTAGAAGTCGCCGAACCTTCTTGGAGAAAAGATCACGTAATTGAGGTAACCAATAGCCAAAACCTTAGAGAAGCACTAGACCTTTTGAGTGAGCTTCAGGAACAGGCCGCTCAGTCTGAACGTCTTTTCAAAGAAAAGTCAGCCGCCCGGTACAACAAGAAAGTCATCCCCAAGAAATTTAAAGAAAAAGACCTTGTTCTCAGGCGGGCAGATGTGGGAAACAAGAACGCTCACGATGGAAAGCTCGCCTCAAACTGGGAGGGACCTTACCGAATAGCCAACAAGCTAGGAGGTGGGGCCTATTCTCTGGAGACCTTGGACGGGAAAGCAATCCCTAGGGCATGGAACGCAGACAAACTTAAAAGATATTATAGTTGATATCACAAATTTAGGAGAAGTCACTATAACCAATAACTACACTCTTTTTCTTTACCAAGATTTTATCCCAATGCATTTTTCTTGGAAAGGTTTTTAACGAGGCAGGACGCCACTTCTAATCAATAAATATTTGTGCCATTTTCCACCATAAAGGTTTGGTTTTTACTTAAGCTCACCATTCCCCTTTTAAAAATTAATCTTACACGGTAAAGACTACAGTGCAATTAAACAACTGTTAGTGGATCTGTGATCTACTAATCAAATTTTTAAGTTATGAACATGATAATTAGACAAAATTAATGTTAATTACTTAAAGTTAGAGTCTTGGGGGTTTTCAGATAAAAATTTGACGACGGTTCAGATAAAAATTACACCAGGTCTTACTAAAGGACAAAGTGCCACTAAAGTGACATGGAAACCCTAATTAGGGCACATTCTCCCTCCCTTCTCATTCTGATTTAGTGTCTCCCTCTCTCTAAAATTCAAATTCCAAACTTTGCTCTCACTTCTCTTTAGGATTTCTCCTCCAAAACCTCTCCAAATCACTAAACCTCCTTCACAAAGATTGTTCTCCTCACTCTTCTCTTCACAACCATCCCATTTTCATGGTGTGAATCAAATTTTTGTGGTCATTTCCCTCTTGTACAACCACAATTTTGTGAAGTTCCAAGGCCATGGAGTTGTGTTCTTGAGTTCTCTTGAAGAACAACACTTGTATGCTTGGTTCTTATGATTTTTAGTGTAAGTTTCTTAAACTTTTCTTAAAAAACCTCATCTTTCTCTCTTGTGTTCATGAGCTCTAACTCTTGAGCATGTTTTTGAAGGTTTGTTCTTGTTTAAAATATTGGTAAAAGGTGAAGCTTGGAGCAAAAGGTGTGAACTTGAAGATGTAAGCTTCACTTTGGGAAAAGATGACCCAAAAAGCCTTCCTTTCTCCTTTGTAATACCACGGTTTTGTCTTGTGGGTGGGGGAATATTGTTGAAAAAATTTTAAAGTAAGGGTTTTGATGATTGTTCTTGAGGGTGTGTGAGTTTTGAACCAAGAAAATGTTGATTTGATGTGTAAAGGTGCCACCTTTGGATCCTTGTGTGGTTTTCATGTAAAAAGATGAACATGAACCCTAGAGGACCCTTGAACAATTCGGCCAAGTCATGAGGACTAGGGTTTGATGACTAAAATTTTTTAAGAAGTGATTAAGTGTGGAAAAATCCTAAGAGAAACTAACAAAGATTAACTAAGCGAGTTATCTCTAAGTGAAACCTACTAATTTTAATTAAGGATGGTTAAAAATCCTAATAACCCTAATTAATCAAATCTGCCCTCATGAATATAAGGTGGATTAGTTGTGTTAAAAATAAGGAAATCATGGATTAGTGGTTTAATTAAGGGTAGGTAATAATTAACTAAAGAAATGACAAAGAGGTAAGCTTAAAAATCCTAATCTACACCATTAATGATTCGTCCATGTGTGCTTAAGGTGGAGCCACTATGTTAAAATTAACACTAAGACCTAATTAGGATATTAATCTAGTGGTTAAGTGAGGTGGACTATACATAATACACTAATTAATTATTAAACTCTAAAATTGGACTTAATTAAGGTTTAGAAGCACTAATTATGTAATTAGTGAACCTAATGAACTAAGACTTAATGTGACTATGTGGGAATGCATAAGTGACCTAATAATAGAAAATCCCAAAAATTAAAGTGACTTAGAGTTTCTAACCAAAGATAATTAGGATTTGCTAATTAAACACACTTAGGGTTAAATGACCAGTTTTTAGGATAATTTTTTGAGATCATATCTCCCTCCAAAGAGGTCCTATAGGGATGTGCCTTATATCATTTTGAAGCTCGAGATGTTAGCTATATGGTGTCAAAATTTGGTACCATTTGGATATGTATAGAATTTTGTAGGTTCGATTGAGTGGAGACTACCCTGGAAGGCCATGTGCAGGGGCTGTACATGACTGCATCTTCCACGAATTGTTACTCGCTAAGTTCCTACTTATATTAGACTCATAATGTTTCTAATTAAAGATTAAGGTGTCTAGTTATCTGTATAAAATTTTTAGAGCAATTGGTTTATTAGAGTTTCCAGAATAGCAGAAATGGTAAGGGATGTTTAGGGCTCTGTTTGGAGTTGGCAGACAGCTTTGCTTGTCCAACTTCAAACGGTGATAACCGGAGCTAAAAAACTCCAAATGAGGCATGTGATACCTTGTTGGAAAGGTAATTGAGTCTATATTAACATACTAAAATATGAGAATATTATAATAAGTGGGTTGCACCCATTGACTGAAAAACAGAAGCATGTACAGTTATAGGAAAATCTTAAAAGTGAGATTTAGGTTGTGGGCTTATAGGAACCCCTTAGTAACTGATAATAATTATATATATGGCTTGGATGAGTTGAAAATAATCTATGTTACCTTAGTGATCCTAGAGTGTGATTCTAAGATTATGTAAGGTGCTTAAACTACGTGGTAGATTGTGTAATAAGTGAACACTTAATAATACACTAAAAATATGTAATTAAGTAATAAATGGTCTAGACTTGTAATGGGAATATTATTGGCATGTAATAATGAAATGGGGAATCATTAAGTGATTGAGTATTAATGATGTAAATGATTTCTGCTCTAGGTTTGCCTAGAGGATTTGGCACTTGAGGGTTTATTGGAGCATACATATTTTACTGTTGGAGTTGGGTTTGTGATAAGCTCAGTGAGGTAAGCTCCTAGTTCTGGTTGCTCCTCTCTCTTGTGGCCCCACCATGATGGTGGGCATTATGGTTGTATTGTATGAAAATATTTGGTGTAATGTATATGTGCATTCATTCACATTCATATAGGTGTTATATGATTCTTGATGTTATGATGATGCACTAATGATATATGTTATGAGAATCCTAGCCAATGATTATGGTATGTAGGTTGCCTATGACATGACTCTGGGAGCTATTTCATACAGAGATTGTGTTGACTGTCTATGACTTGACCTTGGGGTCACACATGTGTAATCGTCTTTGGCTTTGACCCTGGGGTTATACAAGGATGATATGATGATGCTACGTTTATGTTGTATGCTTGTATTATATGCTTTATTTCTGACTTGTCATGCAGGAAGTGGGCTCAGAGGATTGAGGATCCTCTATGAACCTTGAGCTTACTGAGATGTGTTATTGTAACACCCCGTGTATACCCAGATTGTTATCATATTACAATATTAAGCGCATCTCAATTAAATGCGGAAGCTAACTTTTTATTTCCAATTATGACGTCATTATTATTAACCAAGTTTATTACTTATTTCCTTCCAAATCATTGCATGTATGTAAATTGCAATAAAGTACTAACTGAATAACCTCATGATATAAATGGGTATCTAGTCACGGAACTACAACACGTAGACTAGACAATATCCTGATACATTATACAACTCAAACATAAACCACCAAATCTGAAATCAATGTGGCATGGATAACCCCCATGCTCACCAAATAAACAGCATAATCATTAAGTCTCAATACAATAATCATAACAGGAGAATCAGGCATAATCATATAGAACAACTAAATCATCAAGCATGCAACAGTTAGCTCAACTCCGGCCTCCTGCCGCCCTAGGTCTCAACCTCCGAGGTACCTGAACCTGAAAATATGCCCCAACACGGGGTGAGATCTCTAAAAAGAAATCTCAATAAGACAAGGGGTTCTCAAGGATCTCTCCACCCCAAGCTCACTTACATGTGCAAAATAAGTTCGCAAATAGCATAACAATATCATTTCCAAAATCTGTGCAATGCAGCATATATCCATGTCATGTGTGTAATAATCCTACTGGCCAGAGAATAAACATGTAGGGATTACATACGTCTACAACCTACAATACAAGGAACACCGCTTGTACCTCACCCACAGAATCACCATCTTGTATGTCGCCACATACTCAAGCTTACCGTCTTGGTAGAACACCACATACATATCATATGGCACTTGCACTCAATATCACAGCTCAATAGCATATCAATAATCATTTCATATTTTCACAAAAGCACAGCATGCATATAACCATCCCTCCATGAGGTATGGTGGAACCAACAATGGGCAAAACCGAGGACATACAAGCTTACCTCTCAAGCTAACCGTCCAATCAAGAGTCCACACCAGCCCAAAGTCACCAAACAGCACCCTCACGGTCTGTTTATAATAGAAAAAATCATTATTATTTATAGCCCAAGGTTTCACTAAGTGTTTAAGACTTTCCAACTTGTTTTAAGTGATTTAAGGCTTATTCTGCAGGAGGTATTCGAATACTCCTCGATGAGTATCCGAAAACTCCATGTCTCCAGAAAGTATCTGAATACTTTCACTAAGGTATTTGTATACCAAATGGTATCCGAATACTTTCACTACAATATTCGAATACTACCCAGTATTCGAACACTTATACTAAGGTATCTGAATACTTTTCTTCCCAAAAAAGTATCCTCATACTCTTTCAAGAGTATTCGACTACTGCTGATGAGTATTCGAACACTCCACGAAAAACATTCGAATACTTATCAGACAGAATGCAGAATTTCATGCATTCTCTGCATACACTCCATTTTAGGGGTCCATACGCGATTTGGAGTCCAATAACTCCACAAACAGCAATTCATTAATGTATTTTAAACATAGTTCATCAACCTTTAACTCATATAATCAAAGTTTCCTCTTTTAGTGGCTTAATCAAGCTAAAATCATGAATATTCAAAGGAGGTGATCATGGTTTACCTCAAGGCTTGAAAACTCAGAAAAAGAGACTGACTTTTAGCTTCCTACACAGCACTAAGGTTCAGCCACTTTTAAGCCACGAAAATGCACTACAAGCTTGGTCCTTTATACCAAAAGGTGGCTTCTTGAAGCCTCCCATGAAATGAACATGGCTTCCACAATGAGAAATCACATTCACAGCCCTAAAACCACACAACTCAAAAGCCTAAACTCAGTAATGAGTGGCCTCACACCCTCATAAGGCTTGGTCTCACACACCTAAGCTATTTTGGTGAAGGAAGTATGAATAAAGATGATCACTTGGAGGTTTCAACGGAGAAGAAAGCCATGAAATGGTGAAGAAGAAGAGTGGCAGCAGCTGAGTATCAGCCAACTCACGTAAGAGGCAATAGGAAATTAACCTAGGTCTTTGGGCCAATTGTTATTTATAGTTTCATTCAGTTTTAAGCGTCGGTGTTAGCACTAATAGCTCCGCTAATCATTTTAATCTCAAACTTAAGATTCTGAACCTAGCCATTTTTCTAAGACTTGTCATATTTTTATTATAATTTTCGTAGCACCTTGCCGGTACGCATTTTTACGTAGCCGGTATCAGTCCTGACGTCAGTTCTTATTATTTCGACTGCAAAATTTACATACAAGTCCTAAATATTATTCTAGGAATATTCATACACTTATTATAATTTTTCGGGATACTTCATCGGTACGCATTTATACCGTGAAGCAGAACCGACATCTGCACTTTTCATCAGAAAAGCGATTTTCAACGTTATTAAGCCCTTATATTAATTATTTAAGCCCTCTCATAATTATTCAAGGTCAATTATGGAATTTATCTCTTAACTCATAATTAAATTAATTAAATTCCTAATTTAACGGTGCAGGTTCTTACAATTATCTCATCCCGTTTGGGGACATCATTTCATGTACCCAGAGTAGTGGTGATACTTCTAGGGGCAAGGCCCCTGCCTTGGAGTAGTGGATAACGCTGCTGATTTATCTTTATTTGTTTAGACTCTATGATGGCTTGTATATTTATTAACATGTCCTATTATCTTATGTTGAGACTACGTGACGTACTTATTTAGGCTCATGACTGTAGTATTGGAGCCATGGATTATTTACTAATGCTTTGACATTTTGAAATTTATATAGACTTGAAGTATGCATTCAGTTATTTGGGCATGGAGCCTGATTGTTTGTATTGACCCTGATAAGGGATCGCAATTCGTGTGGAACTTGCAAGCTGTCTGTTTAATTATTGTATCTATCAGGTTGTGTATGTGTGGGACCCGTGATCCCAGTTATCCGAAGTACAGCCGTTATGCTGTCCGTGAGACTCCATCAGGAATGACACTTGATGTCATATCCGGATGATCAACGACCACTAGTGATGGCCAAAGGGTTGTAATCAGTAGACTTAGATGTTAATGTTACGCGAATGCAATATATCAGATGAACACTTTGAAAATGTTTTAGAAAATATTTTGGAAAAAGTTTGCTCGTATTTTTATAAGATATGTTATTATTCTTTTAAGATAACGTCTTCTGCTGTGTATGCTAAATATCATGTATATTAACAACTAGAGTACTACAAGGTGTTACACATTCTCAATCCCATTGAGTTTTGTTGACGATTTGAAAATGGGTATGAAATTTGAATACGTGTTTGTGAGTTTTGGTAGTTGGAGATCTCAAATTGAATTTGTGCATTAGATAAATGTTGTTTAGAATGATGAATTAGAGTGATTGAGCTCATAAAATTTATTAAGGAAAATTAATTTAACTTAGGCAAATTTTGTGTTCATGAACAAGACTTTGTGAATGGAGATTGTGGTTTGATTGTATAATTTAGTTGTGAAGTAATTGTATTGCTTAATTATAGGTTGTATGGTGTGTTTGAAGTGTGGAATTGGATTGAATGTCCCTTGGTATCCATGCTTGTACAATTCGACCATGTAGCAAAGTTGGTATAATTGAGTTGGTGATGGCTTGAACCAAGTTTAAATAGGTTGTGTGATTGTGTGATGCACGTGAATCAGAAGAAAAATCATTGGATGCTCTTAGGTGTTAATTTAGGCCTAAAGGGAGAAATTTAGGAAAAATGATGTTGAGTTGTAATTTAATGAAGTTGTGGACTTGAATTGGTGTTGTGACGGGCTTAGGAAGCCATAGGAATGTTAAAAGAAAATTAACAACATGAAAAACATAAATTGGCCATGATAGCCGAATGGGTATTGTGTGTGTGGGAAGTCTTGTGTTTTGTATTTCAACTTGATGTGCAAGAGATTGACGATCATATGTGTGATCGTTGTAGGTTGTCAATTCTTTTAGATTTCAAATTTGAGGTACATGTATTCATTTATTATAAGAACAATTCAAAAAGTCTAGTCCTAAAAATTTTCTTCTATATGTTTAAAAGACTACAAGTCAAGATACAATTCTTAATTTAAAAAGATGTAAAGTTACTAAGAGATTATGACTTATAAGTTTTAATTTTTTTTATAAACAGATTAATTGAAAATTATTTCATTTATATAAAATATTTTAGCATCACATGCACCTTTCGTTTATTAGAATAAAACTGCTTCTAAACTCAATTTCCTATATCATCTCTCAAACCTAGAATCTGAATACATTAAATCTCCTAGTACAACCTCTCTAAAACTCAGGAAACTACTCAAACTAATCATCAATAAGGTTTGTTGACGAGTTACTGAATTTGCGCAAATCATAAATGCATATTAAATAAGTCTATGCAAAGAACAATAAATAAATAATTTAGTAAGACATTAACAACTGCAAATAATTCAAAAAGTAAAGAGGAAATGAATATACTCAGAGCTCATAACTTTAAAAATTTTATTTTTCTAAATAATTTAATTCAAAAGTATTTAATTTTTATAAGAAACTTTGACGACATATCCTTTTTCACTTAAAAGATGCTATTGCTACTTTCCTATATAAAGCCCAAATAGGCAGGTCCATTGTCCACACACAAATAGAGAAATCATCACAGTAGAGAGATAAAGTCACAGAAAATGGCCACAAAATTGGTTTGGGCTCTTTACGCAGACGAAGAGTACATTGTTATTGAACCAAGTCTTTCTTCCAAATCCCCTCATCTCATAAAGACCATTAACAATGAGATGATTGAATATAACTTCATTGACTATTGCAGGAGGTCTTTCTCTAGGGTCATTCAACAACAACCTGCTTCCAAGGCTTCAACTTTGTCCACCTCTTCATCTGGGTCTTCATCTTTGTCATTCAACTCTACTAGGTATGTGCACAAGAGGAGTATAAGTTAAAATTGAGAAGGAAAGTCCAATCGAAGGAGCCATCACCTATTGCAAACGGTCCCAGAAGTATAGGAGTTCGAACAAATCTCTCAACATGTAATAAGTTTTGTAACTTTGATTTCAGAGTCAATTTGGAGTTTAAGTTATGTATACCTAACCTATATAAATAAATAGAGATTTGCCTTTATATATGAAGAATGCATAATCTAGTCAATGAGAAAATTCTTTTGGAATTATGAAAAATGGACTCCCATATCATAATATCCTTGTGTATCATAGGTGGGCAGTGGCAGCTCCAAATGTTTTTATGATGGGGGGACAAAAATTAAAGATTAAAGTTACAAGTATTATTAAGACTAAGAGGAGAGAATATCTATTACAAGCGTTTTTGAAGGAGGGGCTAACTATTAGAATTAATAGTCTATTATTATTAAAAAAATATTATTTTGTATATTATAATAATAAACATCAAAGTTCAGGGAGGGTCAACTGCCAACCCTCACTCCTTATTTGGATCCGCCATTGGTTTTATAAAAATTGCTGTATAAATATAGTTTATATCTGCACTTAGCTCAAGTCATTCAGTTATTTGGTATCTTTTAATCATATTTGGCAATTTCCATTGAGTTTAAGTTTCTAACAATATGGTGGACCCAAGAGTTTTTATGATAAGGGCGAAAATAAATATCAAAGTTACCAATGATATTAATGCTAATAAAAAGATCTAATTACGTTTACGAAAAAAAATCTAATTATTACAAAGAAAAGTTAGGGAGCGGCTGACTATTAAGACTAAAAATTATTATTATGAAAATATTATTTTATATATATAATACTAAAAGTTATTAAAGCTTAGGGAGGCGCGATCGCCACCCCACACGCCCCTTGGGTTTGCTACTGGCTTTTAGCAATGGAGCGAGAAAATATTATCAATATGGTCAAGGAGGAAGGTTATACTTACAACTTTTTTTTTACAACATCTTACAACCATATATTAACACCGTTGATTTTTCCCAATCAACGGTTATGATTTTCGCAAATTAAACTCATTAATTAATTATTAATTCATAATAAATGATAACCGTTGATTGGCGAAAATCAATGGTGTTAAGATAGGATTGTAAGAGGTTGTAAAAAAAAGGTTGTAAGTACAACCTTGGCCAAGATATGAATTACTTCTACATATCTTTTAACATAGGCAAAGTGGAGGGAGGCGATCGTCCGCTGCAATTCTCTCCCGACTCTGTCACTGCTTAATAGAATGTATAACCTAGCTTAATAACACAAATAAAGGTGTACAAACTAGGTGCCAGTTTCATATTGCAAAATTTAACCCCCTTCGCTCTAAATTCAATTATAAGTCAGTGAAATTTAATATAAAATTTGTAAAAATGCAAATTGTTTGTTAAACTTTTTTTTTTGGAAAACATTGTTTCTTAAACTTTGAATAGTGTACGATGTGTTTTTTTTATTTGACATTTGTCCATAATCTAACGAAAAAGGCACGCTTTACTCACGTATTGTTAGGAATTGACCTAACAAGAGAAGAACAGAGAAAACAAGAAGAAGGAAAAATAACCGATTGTATATTCTGAGTAGTAATTCCAATGCTACAATGTGTTTCTTATATGAATCCATCTGTACTTATCCTATGACCAAGTATTACGGTTAACACAGCCAATACAGAAAGTGTTATTACTAAAGGCATATGTGTGCCACACACACAATACATCATCTATTTCTCTGACACGTTTTACATGCACCCACTTAAGCTAAGCCACGTAATCTTTCAATCTCACCGAATGCTGCTTTTCTCTCCTAAAGCTTCTTCTTGTAACATTCCCTTCCTCTTCAAATATAGCCTTGTCCTCAAGGTTCAGGGAGGGATAACAATGCTGCAAAAACTCCTTTACTTCCCAGGAAACGTCTTAAGGCACAGAATTGGTCCATTGAATCAAAGGGGTACAGACTGCTTGTCCAAATTTTCACGGAATGGCTTGAGTAAAGATACATGGAAGGTAGGATGAATCTGACAATCAGGAGGTAATTGCAAACGATAAGCCATATTTCCTATCTTCTTCTCAACTGGATAAGGTCCAAAATAGCGTTTGGCAATTTTATGACTAGCACGCCTTTCAACAGAAACCTGTCTATAAGGTTGCAATTTCACCCAAACTAACTCTCCTGCTTCAAACGAACGATCCTTCCTGTGTTTATCACTCTGCATTTTCATACGGTTTCTAGCTTGCAGTAGCTGAGATTTTAACCGTGAGAGAATTTCATCCCTTTGCACCCACAAGGCCTCAATTGCCTCCACCTTTATTAATCCTCTAGGACAAGGAGGAATCTGCATAGGTTGTTTACCAAAGACAGCAGTGTAGGGAGCCATACCAATGCTTGAATGCACACTTGAATTGTAATGGAATTGTGCCCATCCTAGAAATTCTGACCAGCAATTCGGTTTTTCGTGACAGAAAGAACGCAAATACTATTCAAGATAACGATTAGTTACCTCAGTTTGCCCGTCCAATTGCGGATGATATGCGGAACTAGTGTGCAATGAAGTTCCACTTAACTTGAATAGCTGTGACCAAAACTGACTCACGAATATAGGATCTCGGTCAGTCACTATTGATCTAGGAAAGCCATGATTGTAAACTACTAACTCGCAAAAGAGTTTGGCCACAGTTGCTGCAGTAAAGGATTGAGGCAATCTGCCAAAATAGGCAAATTTTGAGAGCCTATCAACTATAACTAGAATAGTTGAGTATCCTCGAGACATAGGTAATCCCACAATAAAATCCATAGACAAGTCTTCAAACACCCATTCTGGTACAGTTAAAGGTTGCAGTAGTCCACTCGGTTTGCTCGTTTCATATTTAACTTGCTGACAAACCAAACATCGAGCCACAAATTTTCTCACATCTTTTCTCATGGAACTCCAATAAAAAGTGGCAGAGAGCCGTAGAAACGTGCGCAAAACCCCTGCATGCCCTCCCACTGGTGTAGCATGATATTCATGAATCAGAATTGGAATCAAAGAAGAATTGGAGCTTAATAAAAAACGGTTACTATGGAACAGGATACCATCCTTAATTGACAATGAACTATCCGCTCCAGGATCAGTTTTAAATTTTTCATGACATTGTAACATATAAGGATCCTGTGAGTTTTGCTTCCTTACTTCCTCAAGAACATTAAAGACCGGTTCTGAAATCAAGGTGTGCAGCCCCCCATCATCATGCACTCTTGATAACGCATCTGCTACCACATTACTACTGCCCTTTTTGTACTCAATTGTGAATGAGTACCCAAGCAATTTACAGAGGTATTTTTGTTGCTCTGTTGTCTGGATGGTCTAATTCAGTAGCTCCTTTATACTCTTATGGTCAGTCCTAATCACGAAATTGGAGCCCAGCAAGTATTGTCTCCACCGTTTAACAGAAGCCGTAATAGCATACAATTCCCGTACGTAAGTGGAAGAGTTAGCCATCCTCATTCCCAACTTTTTATTGAAGAAAGCTAGAGGTCTTTCCTGCTGCAAGAGTACTGCTCCTACTCCACTGCTTGAAGCATCTGTTTCAATGACAAAAGGAAGAGAAAAATTTGGTAAAATTAATATTGGAGTCTTACTCATGGTTTCCTTCAAATGATGGAATGCTGAAGTTGCTGCCTCGGTCCACACAAATTCTTCTGAAACCTTGAGCAGATCTGTTAGTGGGGCCGCGAGCATGGCATAATTCCTTACGAAACAACGGTAATAACCCGTGAGACCCAAGAATCCTCTCAATTGTTTCAGATTACAAGGCAAGGGCCACTCCATCATGGCTTGAATTTTCTTCGGGTCGGCATGAACTCCTTGGCTGGATACAACATGACCCAAATATTCTGTGGACACAGCCCCAAATGAGCATTTAGACACCTTCACGAAAAATTTATGTACCTGCAAACAACTCAAAGCAGTAGCCAAATGCTCAACATGTTCTTCCATAGATTTACTAAAGACCAATATATCGTCGAAGAATACAATTATAAATCTGCGTAAATGAGACTTGAACAGCTGATTCATCACGGCTTGGAATGTAGCTGGAGCATTAGTCAAACCGAATGGCATGACTAGGAACTCATAGTGGCCCTCATGGGTTCTAAAAGCTGTTTTTTCCACATCTTGAGGCAGTACCCTAATTTGATGGTACCCTGCTCTCAAGTCCAATTTGCTAAAAATTCTAGCTCCCCCTAACTCATCTAGGAGCTCATCAATGGTTGGAATGGGAAACCTGTCCTTCACTGTGATGCCATTCAATGCCCTATAATCTATACACATTCTCCAAGTGTCATCCTTCTTACGCACTAAGAGAATAGGAGATGAAAAAGGGCTCTGGGAGTGCTGTATTAAACCAGCTGCCAGCAATTCAGTCACTTGTCGCTCTATCTCTGCCTTCTGATGGTGGCCATATCGATATGGTTTAACATTCACAGCCCTTGATCCTTCTACTAGATGTATAGTGTGATCCCTGCCCCTAAAAGGAGGAAGCTCATGTGGAATCTGGAATACATCTTGATACTGCCATAAAACATCCCAATATTTATCAGGAATCGCCTCCTTAATAGCCTTCAGTTCACTTCCCGAACCACTAGGACTGTTTTTTGTATGCTGCAACAATGCCAAGCAACTCAGCTTCCTACCATTCATGTAATTCACCATGCCGTCAGATTCATTACTTCCCTTATTTCCCTCCAACAAAACATGTCGTCCTTGCCACTGAAATTCCATTGAAGAGCTGACATAGTCATGGGTGACCTTGCCAAGGGCCGCCAACCAAGGCATTCCTAAGACAATGCTAAGTTCACAAAGCTCCAACACCCAGAAATCAATGGTGAACTCATGACCTTATAAATTGATTAGTACCTTAAGGCATTTCTTATCAGTGGACAAAAATTCCCCATTATCTAAGAATACTCTTATTCTTTTGGAACGAGTCATAAGTAAGCTCAAGTCAAGGGCTACCTGTCGGTCAAGGAAATTATGTGTACTTCCAGAATCTATCAACACAGGAAACACATGGTCCTTAATAATTGTTGTGAACACCAAAGAACGTGTGCCTGAATGATCAGCCAAGGCATGAAGAACACCATCCTGTGAGTTTTTATTGCTGCTGGTCGAATGCCATACAATCTCTTCTTCCTCCTCTAAACCTTCGTGTACTTCATCAACATCTCCCACCATTAAAAACAACTTGTTTTTACACTTGTGCTTAGCATGCCACTTTTCCTCACAGTAATAACAAAGTCCCAACTCACGCCTCTTATGCAATTCTGCATGAGAGAACTTCTTCATATTGGTAAGAGCAGGTAATGCCAATAACGGATTAGGTGCAGGTAATTGAGGCACAGTGGGCTTTGGAAGGTTTATTGGAGGTACTGAAGTCGATCCAATAGAAGAACCCCTAGCGTCATGAGAATAAAAATTCTTAAAGCCAAATTTCTTACCACCCGCAGAAAAGGAAGCACGAAGTTCGGTATGATGATCATCATAAGCCAATGCTTGTTGCATTGCTTGATGCAAATTCATCGGTGATCTGAGTTGCACTGCACTTCGGAGTTCAGGTTGAAGACCGGAGACAAAAAAACTCAGATATAAATCATCACCCAACCCTGGTACCTGGTTAAGCAACATCTCAAATTGCTGTATATACTCACGAAGGGTACCCAATTGAGTCAATTTGGAGAATACACGAACCACTCAAGCCACTATTATACATCCACTGGTACCACCCTGATGCCATACCTTCCATGCGCAACCCAGCCATAGGAACCTTGAACTCTTCCAGAATTTGTTGAAGAACAAAGAACAATTCAGTCCGAAAAATCCAATTATTAGGGTCTACACCACTAAACACAGGAATCTTCAAGTGAATTGCCTTGGATACGTTGCGGCCATCCACTTGTGGATGAATTGGTGGAGTGCGAAAAGGAGGATCTCGATGACGTGCATCCATGGCCATCACCGTTGTATTGAGTTGCTGTAATTGAGAAACCATCAACGCTATTTGATTCTGATAATCATCCAAGCGAGTTTCCACACGGGAAAGGTGGGATTGATTGTCAGTCAACCGAGTATCTACACGTTGTTGGAACGTGTTGAATTCCTCCGCAAGATCCTGAACGTGCATTTCGTCGAACAGGTGGAGTTCAAGTGAAAGCACCAGTTGTTAGGAATTGACCTAACAAGAGAAGAACAGAGAAAACAAGAAGAAGGAAAAATAACCGATTGTATATTCTGAGTAGTAATTCTAATGCTACAATGTGTTTCTTATATGAATCCATCTGTACTTATCCTATGACCAAGTATTACGGTTAACACAGCCAATGCAGAAAATGTTATTACTAAAGGCATATGTGTGCCACACACACAATACATCATCTATTTCTATGACACGTTTCACATGCACCCACTTAAGCTAAGCCACATAATCTTTCAATCTCACCGAAGGCTGCTTTTCTCTCCTAGAGCTTCTTCTTGTAACACGTACATTATATTATTTCTCATTCTAGAACCCTGAAATATGGCATTCGGGAAATGCAAATTTCAAAATCCAAAATACAATGTAAAAAGTAATCAAGTGTAAAGAAAGGAGAGAAGGGTGCATAAAGAAAATTGTGAGAGACAAATTTCATTGGTCAGGTATGCTTGCATGTATTAGATTTTCTTGTTTGAATGTGTTGTTGATAATTTATCATTGCAGGCTTATAAAGTATATGGATTAATATGTATTTCATTGTTTTGCGTGTGAAACTTGATTTCTAGTTGGCTTAGGAGGAGGACACTAAGTGAGTGTATCTATGTTATTAAATTCGAACTAATGAATAACTTGGTTAGGGTATTGGATTAATAGATGATTATTAGTGGAATCGGTCAACTATATATATCTAGAAGTATGTAATTAGTATTATAAGAATAATATTATTGATAGACCATAAATTCATAATATTTTGAATGTAAAATGGAGCCTTAAACTCCTAAATTAAGGACTAAATCATGAATTTAATGTCTATAATTTATTAATTTTAAAATAATAAGATGAATTATTATTAAGTTATTTTTTTATTAATTAAGTTAATTTCTATGCTTTTTTGTGTTTTAGATATTGGGAAAGATATGGAGGCACAAATATCATGATTGCTGCCAAAATTAGATGAAATATCATTGAGAAGATTTGGAACCAGAACGCCTGAAAAAAGGAAAGCCCAATCCTGATTCCTAGGCGTTGGCGTCTTTATAAATATTACCTTCATGACTTTCTAGAGGATATCATTCAACAATTGGAGAAAAGAGATCAGAGAATTCAAAGCTTAGAGATCAAGGAATGAGGTTGAAGGAAGATCGAAGCGCTGTCGTGGAGATCAACTAACATTCCTCTCAGTAATTTTGTCTAGTTTTCTTTTCTTTTCTTGTTTTGTTTGAGTCAGTTATGTCTGGCTAATTTCCTTAGTAGTTAGGGTTATGGATCCAACATGAATCCCTATGTTGGTTTAATTTTCTTTTCAATAAAATCTATCTCCAATTGTTATATGTTTATCTTGAATTGCTTGTTCAAATTCTTGTTTGATCTGATCAACCATATCGAAATAAAGAGGGTAAGGGTTCTAAATAGAGATATTGGGATCTTAATCTAGACAGGGGGTAAACATCAATTCTTGCATGTTCTAGACATAGGCTTGTAGGATCTGCAAACTGATGCGATTCATCGCGATTTAAACAAAACATTAGGGATTTAACCAATTATCAATGTTGTGACTTCAGCAAGTGCACTGGTCGTTAAGTAATAAAAGTGTACCGGAGTACGAGATCGTTCCCACGAGGATCGGATTTTCAAACACTAGTTCGCTAATCGCGATTTAGTTGGACAATCAAGAATTGGATTTGAGAGAATTGGAATTAAAACGATTAATAACATGCAAATTAAAATTCAGAATTAAAAAGAACAATTGAAAAAGATGATGATTGATTAAAGAATTCAAAACAAGCGTAGTTAAAGTTTTGACTTCCCCCAATCTCCTCTATATGCTATGAATTAAACTGTCAAGAATCCTTTCTTAATATAATGCCAATCAATTCTTTCTAAGTTAATTAGGGCTCAATTCCTTGTTACCCTAAATCTATGTTATCTTGAAAGAACTCTAGTTCCCCGATTATTCCCCAAGAAAACATGCATTAAGATCAAGAATTTAAAGATTGCACAATTGCCCTATGTCTATCCCTAGATCATAAGGATTATGATAAATCTACCAAGTCAGGGTTCATGCACCATGTAACATCCCGTATAAATTAGAAAACTATTTACTTTGCAATTAGGAAGGTGACTGCATGTTTTGAATTCGAATTACATGCATAAGTAGGGTGGAACTAATTTGAGTTAGGAAAATTATTTAAATTACAACCTATAAAAAATCCATTTAATGCTTGCTAGATTACATGAACTCATGATCCAATAGGAGATGGGACTTTGGTCCTAATGACCTTAAGGAGGCCACAGCCCCAAGCCCATGGAAGGCTTGCAATCAGCCCATCCACCTTGTATCATTTGATGCGTATGGTTGGGTAGGAAAAAAATAAATAAATAAATAAAATTCTGATTACATTCCTCAGCCTATGCATGCCATGTAGGTGGCAAATTAAACCCCTCCTATCTCCTTGCATGCACGCCACCTAAGTGTAAAGAGGAAACTTGGATCCCTCTTTCCATGCATCGGCCAAGCTCTCTCCTAACCAAGAATTCACTTATCTTTTCTCTTGTGCGCATAACACTAGCAAAATGAATCTGACCTTGTGCCTTGTGAAAACCTCGCCAGTTTCACTTATCATTCTCCTTTCCTTTGCGCGGTAGAGAGAACAAAACTGACCTTCACTACTTCAACTCAGAATTCAATAGCGAGTCAGTCCTTAGTCTCCTCACACTCTCACCAAAACCGTGAGCCATCCAAAAAGGAATACCCAGAACTAACTCACATTCTTTTCCTCAAGACTGCAAGTCATCATTTCCCCCCTTGCGTGTCCGGACCTCAACACTCAAGGAGAGTGGACCATAAGCTTACTTCCATTCCTCTCCTTCCTTGGCCAGCTGAAGACACCTCCAAGGGGGTGAGGCATTTTCTGCTCCTCATTGTCCTACACAATTTAAATCGGTGCTGAATGAATCTTTCACCCTTGCATGCAGCTATGAGTTCGAATCCTGGGAGAATGGAATAGGGAGGTTGCTGCCCCCAATTAAAGCGCTAACCTTTGATGCATTCATGGAGGTAAATCTGAGTTCTAAGCGTTCCTTTCTTTTCTCTATCTGTTCAGCCTGCATATATAACAAGGAAGTTGTATTTTTGTCATTTCTTCCTTATTGATTCTACTCGGCTGCTGCATGTAGTTTAGGAGAATTATGAGTGGTCATTTTATTCCCTGTTTCTGCCCCTTGGTCCCCCTTAGAATTTAGTGTCTGTGAGCACAAAAACCCGGGCTAGGAGCTTGAAAAATAGCTCCCATGAATTTTGTTGAACTGCACCTTGAATTAGAAAAATTAATTAGGTTCTGCATGTGTTGGATTTGTTGAAGGCAGCTTGCTAAAATATACTTGTTAATTCTTAGGAACCGATTTTGGGGCTGGGAAAACAACCCTCATCATTGTAGGACTGTTTTATTGGCAGAGAATGATGTTTATGGCTTGGCATGCGTTAACTTAAGTGGGCAGCATGCTGAAATTTTAATTATTCATGATTAAGCGATATTGGTGGGGTTTGTTAAAAGGAAATTATAAGCCTCTAGTTGACGAACAAAACTTTGAATGTGTTAAGACTATTCTGGACAGCATGTTAAAATCTCATTGTCGCCCCCTAAGTTATGTGGAACATGTTATGTAATTGAAAAGTTTAAGCTCCTAGGTGATGGCTGTACAAATCGAATCTGTATGCATAAGGAACCTTGGAATTATTTTGTCATTGTTAACAATTGGTAAAATGAACCCTATGGAAGAAAAAGTAAATTAGCTTAAGAACCTTGGTATTTATTTCGAATCAAGCCTTGCATGTGTCTCTAGCCTTTTAGGCAGCGTGCCTTATGCTTCCCTAGCACACTCCAAACCTTATAGGTAATGTCATCTATACTATGTAAATGATTAATTGATAGCACTTGGCTGATGTTCAAAACCGAATATGCATATCTTGGAAGCCTTGATTTTGTAAATTGGTAACGTGTGTAAAAATTAATATCAAGTCAGAAAAATCATTCAGGATGAGAACCATGAGATTCGGCTAAAATCTTAGGAGTGACAGCATGAAAATTACATCTGACGTATGGGAAAAATAAAACGAAATTCTGATTTGGTGTTTGATGAACTAGGTGCTAAGGTCTCTAGTCAAAGGACATTGGACTGATTTGGGAATGTTTTGATTAGAAAGCTAAAGAATCAGGTAAGTGTTTGGTGGTATTACCTAATGTGACTATTGGCTAGCGTATAGAATTGTGAATTGTTGCTCACATATGCCTTGGATTAATGTTTTTACTGAACAAGAATTCTACTCGTTAACAGTTCGACTCTAATCCGCTTAGCAGACAACTCCCTTGGACACGTACAGGGGAGGGTGTCACACACCAACATCCCTATTGTCATACAATTCCCCTAAATCAATCTATAAGGAGCAAACTCATAGAAAACATTAAAGACAGATAAATTTCTTCAATTATAAAAAGAAAAGAATTCGAAGACAATTTAATTCATAAACATAAAGATTCGATTGGGTTCCATCTACCCCTAACTACATAAAAGTCTAGCCTAGCATACTGAATTAAAAAGAAATAATAAAGAAAAGAGAACCCCAAGCCTCCATTGGTGTGATGTTGACTTGGTTCCTCAATGCTCCAACGCTCCGCAATAGGATTCCTCCTTCAGGTCTCTGTGTAATTCTCTGGATTCGTCCCTCAGAATTGGTCTCAAGGCCTCCTATTTATATATGAGAATGTATCTTTTAATTTCTCTTCGAATCTTCATAAAATCTTGTTCACATCTTGATTCAGATTTAAAATCTTTGCTGGGCCTGGATTTGATCGCATATGGACGTTTTAGCATGCTATTTGGATGCTAAAACGTCCTCCCAGTGCATTTGTGTCTGCCTCAGGGTGTTTTAGCGCTCTGTCAGGCGCTAAAACGCCCTCTTCGAAGGGTGATTTGTTGCTGTTGGAGCGTTTTAGCGCTCTGGAGTGCGCAAAAATGTCCTCTTCCAGTGGATTTCTTCTATTTTCCTTTGTTAGAGCATTTTAACGCTCTCTTGAGCGCCAAAATGTCCTCTTCCAGCTTGTAAGTACTTGTAATCTTGCTTCTTTGAGGCCTTCAATCATCTTGTTTCATTCCTTTAGCTCTAAAAATCCTTGATGGATGTTAAAATCCCTTGAAATCAGAAACATTACAAGATGTTAGCAAGATATTCAATCTTTGTGACTTTATGGTGTAAAACCCTAATTTTCATGCAATTAATGATGTATTTCTTGTATAATTAGACCTAAAACCATGGTAAACCAAGGGTTTATCAACCATTCCCATATTTGAATATTGTTGTCCTCAGCAATCATCTAGAATCAACTACTGGAAATCAACAGGACCTTCAATTGCATGGAATTCATAGGCAGGATTTAATCAGAGACATGATGACAGAGCGTTCAGACTTAAAAGAATGATACATCAAAGCAGCAAGATTCATAACCCATCAATTAACAATTTCAATGAAATTCCATAAGATCAGGAATAAGGAAAAATTTCTGAAACACTCCCTCACTAGGATTTCAATTCACTCACACTCAATTGTCTAGAGGGTTGGTGTTTCACTTGTGTTCCACTGAATCAACACTACCATAAGCTTGCTTATATTCTCGCTCTCCACAGTACTTATGATAAACCAAGAAGATCAAGAGGTCTTCAGCAGGGTTGTAGTGTGGCTTGGTTAAAGGAATGGAAAAATTTCAAGAACAAAGTTCAAGATTAAAATTCAGATTCAGGAAAAAGGAATAAGTGTAATTCGTTTCTTCCATTTGTAACACTTTTCTTCTAATTTCCAGTTCTTTCTTCTCCTTCTTTTGAACTTTTCTCTTTTGTCGTTCTCTTTCTAAGAACATTTTACTTCTTGATTTTCACTTCTTTTCCTTTCCTTTTCTTTGAGTAATTTTGTTTACTCTTCTTTGTTCTAACCACTTTTTCTTCCTTTGGCTTTGCCCTTTTTACTTGTACTTCTATACATCAAACACTTACGTAACCACAACTTACATCCACTCCTTATTTCAAATCTGAAAATTAATCTTTAATTAAGGTGAGGATTTATTTGGGGAAGTGGTTATTCACTTTCAAGGGTTTTTAATGAATAATAAGTCTAGGCTCAAAGGGGCTTAACTAAGGAATATCAACAATGGTTAGCTATTTGGTCATCTGGTTAAAGAAAGAACATGCCTCTATCATCTTTACAAAATGTATCACAGACCATTTCAATCAAGAAGCAAAGCAAGTTCTAGAGTATCTCAACAGTGGAATGCACACTCAATAAAAAATTTCTGTATAGGCTCAAAACCTCACGGCTATGAATGCACAGAATTTTTCTGTTCTTTATCTAAAAGAAATTTCGTGACTTAAGACAAGATTAGATGAACTATGTCACTTATTGCAAAGATGCTCATTATGAAAATTTATATGAGTGCATCACCATGCTCTGAATCAATTACTAATTAAAAATTCCTGCCATTTTTCAAATTCAAAGCACTGAGAAAACTTTAAAAATTTTCAGAATTTTCACAAAACAGTGGCTTGGGATTTTTCAAACAAAAAAATTAAAAAAATCCAATTAAAAACATGAAAAACCAAAAATGAAAATTACAGAAAAAGGGATTTGAAATAGTTCCCTGTCTCAGCCGGATATTCTGTGTATACTCATGAAGTTCCTCCGGCTCAATCCATTGCGCTTAGATGAATCGTGCCTTCCCCATTCCCAGATTTAAATGTTGCTGTCCTCAGCAACATATTTAAATCTAAAAAGAAATCGTGTGAGAGCTAAGAACAACTAGTCGCTCATTCTGAAACAGTATAAAAAATCCAAAATAATCAGTCATCAGAGCGAAAATAAGAAATCTCATCACAGGGTTATCCTATCAAAATACTAGTCTCAAATCATAAAATAAAATAACATAAAACTAAAAGAGAATGTGGAAATATGATGGTAGCAGTGAGCTAATGATGTCTCAATTATCCATGTCATCCTCCTCAACATCTCGCACAATGGCTGGGATCATCTCAGTATTCTCGCCAGCCTCCTCCTGATGTCCAACATATGCATCTGCATCCTCATCGGGCTCCTCCGCAGCATGTGAAGTCGTGGCCTGGGCTGTAGTGGTACCCCTCCGAGCCGCATCAAAAGCATCTTCTTCCTCAGATCTGTCTTATGGCTCCGGCTAGAATGGAGGAGAGGTCTGTCGGGTCGGTCGAGGCAAAGATATGCCATCTAGGAGCTCATGTAGGCCTGGTAGTCATGCTGCCTCTGCTGCATGTATCCGACGCCTAAGAAATCCTACCTGTGTCTCGAGTGCATCCAATCTACTATCAGCGGTAGGAACTGGCTCTCTCTCAGCTGGACCAGATGGTCCTGGTGTGCGTTGAGGCCTGCCACGTGTCTCATATGGTGGTGGTACTGTGTCGTCCTCCCTATCATCAGCTGGTCCTCCTACATAAGAAGAAATATACTTTGCGTCTATGATGGGACGCAAAAGAACGTTCTCTCCATCCATGGGGATTTCTACCCCTGCTTCTGCACATAAACTCTGGATCAAAGAGGCATGACCAATGGCAGCTGTCTTGGATCTGGTGTAGGCCATTTCATAGATGCTGTCAGCTAAGATCCGCGAAAAGTCTACCTGTAAGCCTTTCATGATGGTGTAGATCAGAACGACTCTTTTCACCACCACCTCAGTCTGGTTCAAGCTTGGCATGATATTGCAAATGATGAAGTGGTGCCATACGTTAGCCACATTGTTTAGTTGTTTTAACCACCCTTTTTTTGGTTGGCTGTGATCCTTAGTTGGGTCCCACTTTTCTCCAAGAAGTGTGATACCCTGGAGAACAGGCTCGGCTACACCAAAGGGATCTTCCATCTCATATGCTATGGTTCTGAAATTATATTGGAAACTGCAAGTCGTTTGTGCGGTTGTGTCATAATTTGCAGTCTGGAGAAGATCTTGACTTGCATCAGAATCATATCTAACAGTCTTCCCTCTCACATAGTTAATATATTCCCTGTTCGTCCCTTTGTCAACTGTGCAAGCATTGGCGTAGAACTCTCTAACCATCTCTTCTATGGCTTCTATTGGGAGCCTTCCAAATTTTCTCCATCCTCTAGCCACTATTATGTTATAAAAATCCAGGTGATGACCTTGCTTCATATAGAATTCCCTTTCTCTGACAAAGGGTTTCTTCTTGATCATTTCCTTGAACATGTCAGCATGAGCTGTGGACTGGAACCGGTGCTCATCATAGCCAGCTGCTGGTCTAGAATTGGATCCTCCCCTGTTCACCTTTTGCCTCTTGGTATTTTTGCTCCTGGTAACATTCCCTGAAAATCAGGAAAGTATTCAATTTAATGACACATCATGAATCTCATTTCTGAATCTACCTATTAAGAGTTTCCATCTAAGTATTACCGTACAAAAGAATTATAATTATTACTTTCATGCTGAACATGTAACATAGAATTTTAAACCAAAACTTAACCAGCATGTATCATGTAATACTTGTATGGCAACTGCTCCTATTTTAATCCACCTTCTGTTGTATTTGAAGTTCACACTATGGAATTCATTTTGTTAAACATCTGGTGTGCTTCCTTTGCAAAACATGAAGATAGAATTGAACATGTCATGCCATATTTCCATGCTTCAATATCAAAACCATCCGAAGGCATATCTTCCAATTCATTGGAATCTTAAGCACAGGGAAACTAGCTTACTTATGGGATAGATATATCAAGGAACTATCTTACTTATGAGATGCAATTCCTATGTGATATGGTCATTGTAGAGATTTATGGTATGCTATAACATTCAATAGGCATTTTATCGAACAGATGGTGTGCCTATGTTAGGAGGTAACATTCAACTTCAATACAATCATGGAATTTCACTTCACCTTGAGTTACTCACAACAATGTAGAAAACATAACTCATATTGAATCCCTTTTCCTATAATTTCTTACTGCAATTAGTCTTTCAATAATACCCAATTGAAACCCTAGGTTTAAGTTGATGAACTCTTAAACTATCATTTCTATTATAAGGTTTTCATACAATCTAACCCCTAGGTTCAATTTTTCAATTTCAGCAATGCAGTAATGCTAAGTTAGTGAACGTACCTTAAATCCTTTGGAGTAGATTTATGAATATGTGCTTGAAAGAGATGTTTCAGAGAGATGAAAGTGATATGGGAGTGAAATGAGAATGAGGGGGGGAAAGAAAAAGTATTTAAAAATTTTGGGTCGTGACAGGCGTTTTAGCGCGCATGTAGCGCGTTAAAACCCTCTTAGGCAGAGGGTTTGGGCCCTGTTAATGCAGGATCGCATTTTAGCGCTCAAGAGCGCGCTAAAACGCGCTCTTCGAATCCTCCTTTATCCTTTTTAACAGTGTTTTAACGTTCAGGAGGACGTTAAAACGCTCATAGGCAGTAAGTTTTAGCATATTTTCTTTTATGAGAGCGTTTTAGCGCGCTTATGGCCGTTAAAACGCTCTATGCGAACCCCTCCTTGGTATCTTCTTGAGCGTTTTAGCGCTCTGTTGAGCGTTAAAACGCTCTAAGGCAGTGAGATTCTTATGTTTTTGTTGTTTAGCACGTTTAAACGTGCTATTTAGCATTTAAACGCTCTAAAATTAAATTTAGTTTTATTCTCTCTGCCTGAGAACGTTTTAACGCTCAGGACCGCGCTAAAACGCTATTAATTGCCACAAACACTTAGAAAAATTTCCATTCCTTGCCTGTGTGTGCCCTTCTTCTTCCTGTAACTTTATACCATGATCACCATTAGTCTCACTTATGTTCCTATTTTTGTTTTCTTAAATTGAATTCAAAATGAAATAAAATAAAAATTTGAAATAAAACAGTAAATTGTGGGTTTGCCTACCCATCAACGCTTGTTTAGCGTCACGAGCCTGACGTACCTGACTCAAGTTACCTCTACAAGGGCAACAGTGGTTGTTCCCCTGTCTATTTCTCCTCCCATGTATTTCAGTCGTTGACCATTGACTGTGAAGCTTCTGTCGGAATCCAGCGGACTGATCTCCACTGCTCCATACAATTTCATGTTCTTCACAATGAATGGTCCCGACCATCTGGACTTCAATTTCCCTGGAAAGAGACACAAACGGGAGTTAAACAGTAACACTTGTTGTCCTACTTTGAAGTCTCGAGGAAGGATCTTCTTGTTGTGCCACTTCTTTGTCTTTTCTTTGTAAAGACTTGCGCTCTCGTAAGCAGAGAGTCTGAACTCATCGAGCTCATCCAGTTGAAGTAGTCTCTTTTCAGCTGCGGTCTTGGAATCAAAGTTCAGGTACTTGATTGCCCACAGTGCTTTGTGTTCTATTTCCACTGGTAAGTGACAAGCTTTCTCGAACAATAATTGAGAAGGGGACATTCCTATTGGAGTTTTGAATGCAGTCTGGTACGCCCATAGTGCATCATCAAGCTTCTTGGACCAGTCTCTTCTGGAACTTCCAACCGTCTTCTCCAAGATACGTTTTAGCTCTCGATTGGATATCTTCACTTGACCACTTGTTTGCAGATGGTATGGTATTGCAATCTTGTGTTTCACTCCATATTTAGCCAGCACATACTCCACTTATCTGTTGTCAAAGTGAGTCCCTCCGTCACTTATGATTGCTCGCGGTACCCCATACCTGACGAAGATGTTTCTTTTGAGGAATGCTATGACTACCCGAGAATCATTAGTAGGAAGAGCAACAACCTCTATCCACTTGGAGACGTAATCCACCGCAACAAGGATGTATTTGTTGCCATAGGAAGGGGGAAAGGGTCCCATGAAGTCTATTCCCCACACGTCGAAGATTTCAACCTCCAATATGTTGTTGAGGGGCATTTAATGTCTTCTAGAGATATTCCTCGTTCTCTGACATCTATCACATGCTTCCACAAACTTCCTTGCATCCTTGTAGAGGGTTGGCCAATAGAAACCATTCATCAGTACTTTTGCGGCTATTCTTTCTCTCGCAAAATGTCCACCGTAGCTTGAACCATGACAGTGCCATAGGATGTCTTTCATTTCTTCTTCTGGAATACACCTCCTGATCACTCCATCAGCACATCTATAGAAAAGGAATGGCTCATCCCACAGGTACTTCTCGACATCGTGCGACATTTTTTTTCTTTGTTGCCATGTAAAGTCTACTGGAATTTCTCCTGCTGCTTTAAAGTTCGCGAAGTCTGCAAACCATGGAGGTGTACTTGTGCTCTTTACTTCCTCCATTTGCAGATCTGAGATAACATTGATAGCCAATATTTTCTCATTAAGGAACTCTTCTCTGATCTTCAGTTCAGGTCCATCTTGAAGATCTTTTTCTTGAATCCTGGAGAGGTGATCAGCACACCAAGTTCTCCACACCTTTCTTGTCTCTGATCTCGACTTCAAATTCTTGAAGGAGCAGCATCCATCTGAGCAATCGTGACCTTGGATCCTGCTTATTCAACAAATACTTTAAAGCAACATGATCAGTGAAAACAATTACTTTAGACCCCAGCAAATACGGTCTAAATTTATCAAATGCATAGACAACTGCTACTTACTCTTTTTTAGTGGTGGCATAATTCATTTGTGCATCATTAAGAATTTTAATAGCATAGTAAATTACATGCAACAATTTATCTTTTCTTTGTCCTAAGACAGCTTCTATTGCATAATCACTAGCATCACACATTAATTCAAAAGGTAAAGTGAAATCTGGTGCAGTGTTCAATTAATCTTTTAAAATATTAAATGCAACCAAACATTCATCCGTGAAGTTGAATTCCTCATCCTTGACCAACAGCTTGCATAGTGGCTTTGCTATCTTGGAAAAGTCCTTGATAAAGCGCCTGTAAAAACCTGCATGACCGAGAAAACTTCGAATACCTTTAACATTAGAGGGAGGGGGAAGTTTCTCAATAATAGATATTTTAGCTCTATCAACTTTTATACCTTCTTTAGAGATTTTGTGTCCTAAAACAATGCATCTTTTACCATGAAGTGGCATTTTTCCCAATTTAAAACAAGATTACTCTCTTGACATCTTTGTAAAACACATGATAAATTTTCTAAACAAGTGTAAAAAGAGGGGCCAAAAACAGAAAAGTCATCCATGAAGATTTCAATAGATTTTTCAATCATATCAAAAAAGATAGAAAGCATACACCTTTGAAAAGTTACCGGAGCATTGCACAGGCCGAAGGGCATCCTTCGGTAAGCAAAGACTTCGTACGGGCATGTGAATGTTGTCTTCTCTTTATCTTCTGGAGCTACTGCTATTTGGTTATAACCCGAGTACCCATCCAGGAAGCAGTAGAAGGCATGGTCAGCTAGTCTCTCCAACATCTAGTCCAAGAAAGGAATTGGGAAGTGGTCCTTTCGAGTGGCTGCATTAAGTCTTCTATAGTTAACACACATCCTCCACCCGGTGACTGTCCTTGTGGAATCAACTCATTGTTCTCGTTTCTCACCACAGTGACTCCACCTTTCTTGGGTACAGTTTGTACTGGACTTACCCATGCACTATCAGATATAGGATACATGATTCTTGCATCTAACAATTTAACTACCTCTTTCCTCACAACCTCTTTCATGGTTGGATTGAGTCTCCTTTGCGGCTGCCTCACAGGTTTAATATCATCTTCCATTAGAATTTTATGAGTACAAAAGGAAAGATTTATACCTTTTAAGTTAGAGAAAGACCATCCTATAGCAGCTTTGTGTTTTTTCAACACCTTGAGAAGTTTTTCTTCTTCCATGGTTGTCAGCTCGACGCTGATGATTACTGGATAAGTGTTGTTGTCACCAAGGAAAACATATTTCAGATTTGGAGGTAACTCCTTAAGCTCTACCTTTGGTGCTCCAAGAGGGATGTCATCTTTCTTTCTTTCTAGTTCTTCCACCACTGGTTCATTTCCTTTATCAGCAAGTTCAGCTTCTTCGTTGATTTGCTCTAACTCGAGTGAGGAACTCTCCTCTTTCATCATGTCATCAACTGCTTCTTGTATTATGTCAACCATGAAACAGTCTCCTGCATCTGACGGATGTTTCATTGACTCGAAGACATCAATAGTGACTGTCTCTTTGTTCATCCTCAGTATCAGTTTTCCTTGCTCCACATCGATCATTGCTCTTGCGGTGGCTAGGAATGGCCTCCCCAGCAGTAGAGGAATCTCAGCATCTTCTTCCATATTCAGAATTACAAAATCTGCAGGGAAGATAAATTTGTCAATTTTAACTAAAACATCCTCAATTACCCCGTCTGGTCGTCTGATCGATCTATCAGCTAACTAGAGAGAAACTGTAGTTGGCTTTAGCTCTTTGATTCCAAGAGCTTTGCACATGGAAAGTGGCATCAGATTTATACTTCCTCCCAGATCACATAATGCCTTTCCTACTTCAATATTTCCTATGGCTATAGGTGTAACATCCCGTTCTACATCGGTATTGTTAACATTGATTATGATATTAAGCGCAGTTACAATCACAGCAATTCATTTATAAAAATGCGAGTAAACTTTTTCCTTTTTATTACGTGAGCATTTAAAACAATAAAAAGCGTAATAAATAAAAGTTGTGACCGTAACTGAAAAATCTTTGCGGAATAATTATTTAAATTGTCTAAATATCATATAATACTCCTCTCAAGTCACAAAGGGGTTCTCACAAACCCACTTAGCTAAAATCTCACTTTTACGTTTTTTACCTATCCGAACATGGTTCGGTATTTTAATTACTGCAGAAAATCTGTATGCTTTACGCTACTCATATTTTAGTATGTTATTCTACACTTAATCACCTTTCTAACAAGCTATCACACGAGTCATAAAGTTCTTGTTTGATTTGGATATCGCTATTTGAAGTTGGACAAGCAAATCTGCCAGCCAACCTCAAATAAGGCTCCAAACAGCCCTCACTCTCCCAATGATTCTGGAAAACCCACTCAACCAATTGTTCTCAAATGTTTATACAGTAAACTATATTCTTCAAGCTTCAATTTGACATATCATGCACCTAATTTGACCAAGAAACGAAGCGTAAATAAAATTCTCCAAAACTGCCAGAGACAGCCCCTGCACAGGGGCGTTCTGCACAGTCTGTATTCTCTGCCTCCTACAGGATTTCGTGGTTATCCTTTGGTTCTCAAATTTTGACACAAGGTAGTTGACATCTCAAGATTTAAAAATGTGTATGGTACTTCCATATTGGACTTTTGTGGAGGGAGATATGTTCTCCCAAAGTTTGCCCAAATTCTGCCAATTTCTAGAAATTTCGCGAGAGTTTCCTTTGTTTTTCCAATAAATCCCACTTTTTTAAAAGTGCTTAACTATCCTCAGATGTACCTAATAGACATGGGTGACACTCAAGGACCAGCAATGCCTTGGTGCTCTACAACCCTTCACAATTTATATTCAATTTGCTCAAAATACATAATCATTGCTTACTTTTTCAAAGTTAACTAATTTCAATCACAAGATCTAATTGCATGCATTCTTTGACATATAACATAAATCAAATCTTAGAATAGGCCTATTGCCCTTTCATCACATACATGCTTCAATATTACATATGGTCTCCATAATACAATTTATATCACCTCCAATGGACATATTACAATTTACAACTTTAATTACAACACCACAACTTTCAAATGAAACATAATAAATAACCACTAAACTTAGCCAAAAAGAGACATGAACAAAATGACAATATGAATGGTCCTAGCTCAACATAATGTTCATGTCCTAAGTCTAGCCTAGGTCATGTGACCCCAAAATACAAAATCCACCATACGCCCATGAGCATCATCCTACGGGCCTCTTGTCCGCCGCTCCGACACCACTGGCACTACCTGAAATAAAATTCCCAAAGCGGGGTGAGATATGCAAATATATCTAAGTAACCCAGAGGTTCTGGAGAATACTCTGCCCAATGGCTCACTTTGATGCATATCAATAACATAATACAACATTTAAAATGGGATAAAGCAAGAGATTTAGTGAAGTAGGGAAGCATAGGGAAACCAAAATACGACGAAGCTAGAATGGTTAATGCCAAAGCCACGCAACGTCCGGCCTATTGGCCTCGGCATATAGCCTACGGGTTCCAAACCAAGGAGTGTTCCCAGAACATCAACCAAGGCACCCTCCATCCATATTACTGTTTTACCCTCCCTTTGTATTTTGACCTTAATTTCAGCATTTTCACTAATCCTACCATTTAATCCATATTTAATATATTAATATATATTTTAGAAATGTGAGGTGTTATAATAAGAATACTAAAGCTGCCCGGATCTTTTAGCGTGGGAGGAAGTTTCTTCTGGATGATTGCACTGCATTCCTCAGTCAGGGCCACTGTTTCGCACTCCTTCAACTTGCGCTTCTTTGACAGAAGGTCTTTCATGAATTTTGCATAGTTTGGCATGCTTTCCAGTGCTTCTGCGAAAGGAATGTTCACTTGCAACTTTTTGAAGATATCCAAAAATTTGTGTATTGTTGTTTCTGGTTCTCTTGTTTCAACAGCTGAGGGTATGGAACTCGTGCATAGGGAGACGGATCTACTGGTTTTGGTTGCTTGTCCAAAGCTTTATTTTTCTCCCATTTGAACAACTTCTTTTCTGGACTGCTCTTTTCGGCTTCTTCTGCGTCTTCTTCTTTCTCCTCTGTAGCTACAGGTTCATCTTTTTTCTTCTTCTCAGCTGGCGGCTTTTCCATAGGTTGGATCACGATCCCACTTCTGGTAACAATAGAATTACATTGTGCATTTGGGTTGGTATCTGTGTTACTTGGGAAGGTGCCATGGGTTCTTTCCGCGAACTGTCTTGACAGCTGGCCAATTTGAGTTTCCAGATTCCGGATAGAAGCTTCTTGATTCCAAAATGAAGCTCTTGTTTCATCTCTAAAGGCATTTGAATTCTAAATGTAGTCCGACGTGGTTTTGGACAGCAGCGCAAAAGCTTTCTCCCACTCTGAAGTGTTACCTTATGGTAGGGGTTGTTGTTGCAATGGCAGAGGAGGGTTCAGCTGATGGTTTGATTTGTAACTCAACCATGGGTGTTGATTTTGATTTTTCCACCCTTGATTATAGTTATTCCTATATTGGTTCCTCCCTGGATTGTTCTGGCTCTTTTGACTGTACCAGATACCGTTGACCTCAGCATTTTCAGGTGTCCTCATGTAGTCGCACTCTTCAGTTGCATGAGCACCTACACAAATACCACAAGTAACTTGAGAATTACTAACAGAAGAAACTTGAGAAAGATTACATTGCTTTGTAAGAGCATCTAATTGTGCTTGTTGTTTCTTATTAATTTGCAGTATTTGTTCATTCTGAGCCAATATTGCATCATAGCCATCAAGCTTCATGATTCCCGCTCTCCTTTGTGTGACTAGAGCATTGTCATACTCTTGAGAAGATAAAGATTCCAACAATTCCAATGCTTCCTCTGGAGTTTTTGTTTTCAACGATCCTCCTGTTGCGGCATTCACCAAGGTTCTTGTGCTCGGCATCATTCCTTGGAAGAAAATTTGTCCTTTCTCCCAAGCTTCAATGCCATGTTGAGGACACTTTCAGAGTAGTCCTTTAAACCTTTCACATGCCTCGTACAAGGATTCACTTTCTTTTTATTCAAAAGCAGTGATCTCTGCTTTGAGCCATGCCATCTTTGAAGCTGAGAAGAATCTGGCCAAGAACTTCATTGCTACGTCATCCTAGTTGGTGATGCTTCCTTCAGGCAGTGACTATAGCCAAGCTCTTGCGTCATCCTTCAGTGAGCATGGAAATAGTCTGAGCAAGATGGTGTCACGTGAAACTCCATTCATCTTTAGTCGGGCGCTAAAACACCCTCTTCGAAGGGTGATTTGTTGCTGTTGGAGCGTTTTAGCGCTCTGGAGTGCGCTAAAACGTCCTCTTCCAGTGGATTTCTTCTATTTTCCTTCGTTAGAGCGTTTTAGCACTCTCTTGAGCGCCAAAACGTCCTCTTCCAGCTTGTAAGTACTTGTAATCTTGCTTCTTTGAGGCCTTCAATCATCTTGTTGCATTCCTTTGGCTCTAAAAAGCCTTGATGGATGTTAAAATCCCTTGAAATCAGAAATATTACAAGATGTTAGCAAGATATTCAATCTTTGTGACTTTACGGTGTAAAACCCTAATTTCCATGCAATTAATGATGTATTTCATGTATAATTAGACCTAAAACCATGGTAAACCAAGGGTTTATCAATCACTCAGTTGATGAATTATTTGGAACAATAAAGTTAGAGCTTTATTTAGCTAATTTGATTCACTTAAGGGGATCGGAGGTGAAGTAAACCCTATCTGCATTTTCCATTCTTGATTTCCAACTCATCTTTTAATTTCTTTCTTTAATGGCTTTCCATCAATTAAAGTTACTCTTGCCAAATCAACTTTTGAATTATCTAACTTAGAAAAAAACAGTGAATTATTTCTTGTAATTAGTCCTCGTGGGAATGATACTCACTAACCACTTTATTATTTGGAAACAACCGGTATACTTGATGTGTTCGCAACAATTATATTAAAAAAAATGACATTGGCTTAGTGATAAACTTCATATTCTCTCAACATTAGGTTCTTAAGAGTATAAATTTGTCAATATTTTCCGTAAAATTTCAAAAATGGGTACGAGTTTGATGCTAGTTGAATAGATTCTTGGACGAGTCAACCAATTCGACTACATAAATAGTAAAATTATTGGATTGGATCAGTTGAAGGTCTGGTTCTCGGTTAAACCGATCGAACTTGTCGATTTGATCCAGGTTTTTCTTAAGTTATTTTTAAAAATTCAAAAATTAATATAGACCTTTTAAAGTTTCACAACTAAAATCTTGTTGTTGAGGGAAATGAATTGGATGTGAGATTTTACTAAAAAAAACAATTACGAATGAAGTGTAAATAATATGATAACCAAACAACGTTTAGATTTTTTTTAGCTTTAGCTTAAAAGTAGCTTCTAGCTTAAAAAAACGAGGATCCAAATAGACTCCTATAATCTTAATACCGTAAACCCCCCACTACCTCCTCGCTTTCTGCTTGTAAAAACCACAATAATCAAAGCACATGGAAACAGCCAAGCTGGTCGCCAACAAGGTTACTGACAGGTCCCTAAATTTTCGCTAATCATAAATACACAATAAATTTTTTTGTGCAAACAATAATAAATAAACGAATTATAATGACGATATTTGCTAAAAAATTACTTTCAAAAAGTTTTATTATATATGTTTAAAAGACTACAAATCAAGATGCAATTCATAAGTTAAAAAGATGTAAAGTTACTAAGAGATTATGACTTATAAGTTTTTATTTTTTTATAAACAAATTAATTGGAAATTATTTCATTTATATAAAATAGTTTAGCATCTCCTGGACCTTTCGTTTATTAGAATAAAACTGCTTGAAAGCTCAATTTCCTATATCATCTCTCATACCTATAATTTGAATACATTAAATCTCCTAGTACCTCCTCTCTAAAACTTAGGAATCTACTCAAACTGATCACCAATAAGGTTGTTGATGAGTTACTGAATTTGCGCAAATCGTAAATGCATATTAAATTAGTCTATGCAAACAACAATAAATAAATAATTTATAATGACGTTAATAACTACAAATACTATTTTAAAAATATTTTTTTATATTCATTAAACTACAAGTCAAGATGCAATTCAAAAAATAAAGAGGAAATAAATTTACCCAGAGCTCATGACTGTAAAAAAATTTATTTTTCTAAATAAATTAATTAAAAAGTATTTTATTTTTGTAACAAACTCTGACGGCATCTCCTCTTTCACTTAAAAGATACCATTGCTACTTTCTTATATAAAGCTGAAATAGGCATGTCCATTGTCTACACACAAATAGAGAAATCATCTCAGTAGAGAGATAGAGTCACATAAAATGGCTTCAAAATTGGTTTGGGTTCTTTATGCAGATGAAGAGTACATTGTTATTGAACCAAGTCTTTTGTCCAAATCCCCTCATCTCATAAAGACCATTAACAATGAGATGATTGAATATAACTTTATTAACTATCGCAGGAGGTCTTTCGCTAGGGTCATTCAACAACAACCTGCTTCCAAGGCGTCAACTTTGTCCACCTCTTCATCTGAGTTTTCATCTCTGTCATTCAACTCTACTAGGTCTGTGCACAAGAGCAGTATAAGTGAAAATTATGAGAAGGAAAGTTCAATCAAAGGAGCCATCTCCTATTGCAAACTGTCCCAGAAGAAGTAGAGTAGTTCAAACAAATCTCTCAACATGTAATAAGTTTTGTAACTTTGATTTCAAAGTAAATTTGGAGTTTAAGTTATGTATGAAAAATTAACCTATATCAATAAATAGAGATTTGCTTTTATATATGAAGAATGCATAGTCTAGTCAATGAGAAAATTCTTTTTTTTTTTTTTGGTTTCCCAAGGTATCCTCCGGCCGACAGCCAAAGACTAATCCTTTCGAGGCAGAAGATCACATTAAGCAGGTAAACCTCTCACTACAAAGCCTTTTTCATATACACAGCCAGGGATCGAATATTTGTCAGCATGCTTAAGGAACTCAGCTATCTACCAACTGTGCTGGACTTTGTTGGTTAAAAAAATTATTTTGGAACTCTGAAAAATGGACTCCCATATCAGAATATCCTTGTATCATTGGTGGGTAGTGGCGGACCCATAAATTTTTATGATGGGGGATAAAAATTAAAGATTAAAGTTACAAGTATTATTACGACTAAGAGGAGAGGATACTTATTACAAGCATTTTTGAAGGAGGAGCTAACTATTAGAATTAATAGTCTATTATTATTAAAAAAACATCATTTTATATATATAATAATAAATATTAAAGTTCAGGAGGGTCAACCGCCAACCCTCGCTCCTCCTTTGGATCCGCCACTGGTTTTATCAGAATTGTTGCATAGATATAGTTTATATTTGCACTTAGCTTGAGACATCCAGTTATTTGGTATCTTTTAATCATATTTGGCAATTTCCATTGAGTTTAAGTTTCTAGCAATACGAGGGACCCACGAGTTTTTATGATAGAGGCAAAAATAAACATCAAAGTTACAAATGTTATTAATGCTAATAAAAAGATCTAATTATTACGAAAAAATTTAGTGAGGGGCTGACTGTTAAGACTAAAAATTATTATTATGAAAATATTATTTTGTATATATAATACTAAAAATTATTAAAGCTTAGGGAGGCACGATCACCGATCCATACCCCCTTTTGGGTTTGCCACGGGCTTTAAGCAATGGAGCGAGAAAATATTATCATTATGGCCAAGATATGAATTACTTCTACATATCTTTTAAAATACGCAAAGTCGAGGGAGGCGATCGTCCGTTGCAATTCTATCCCGACTCTGTCACTGCTTAATAGAATGTATAACCTAGCTTAATAACACAAATAATGGTGTTCAAACTTGGTACCAGTTGCATATTGTAAAATTTAACCCCTTTGCTCCTATAATTTTGTCTTGAATTTTCGTGATGAATAAGCAAATAATTTTCGCTGTTAGATTAAGAAAAGATTTTATCATGCAGCATTGGTATAGAATTACAAAACTTTGAGGGTCTACTATATTAGTTAAAAGAAAAAAACTCTTGCTCGAATTTCAACTATAAGTCAGTGAAATTTAATATGAAATTTTAAAAAATGGGAATTGTTTATTAAACTTTGAATAGTGTACGATGTGCTTTTTTATATGACATTTGTCCATAATCTAACGAAAAAGGCACGCTTTACTCACATTATATTATTTCTTATTCTAGAACCCTGAAATATGGCATTCAGGCAATGCAAATTTCAAAATCCAAAATACAATGTAAAAAGTAACCAAGTGTAAAGAAAGGAGAGAAGGGTGCATAAAGAAAATTGTGAGAGACAAATTTCATTGGTCAGGTATGCTTGCATGTATTAGATTTTCTTGTTTGAATGTGTTGTTGATAATTTATCGTTGCAGCCTTGCAGGCTTATAAGGTATATGGATTAATATGTATTTCATTGTTTGGCGTGTGAAACTTGATTTCTAGTTGGCTTAGGAGGAGGACTCTAAGTGAGTAGTGTATCTATGTTATTAAATTCGAACTAATGAATAACTTGGTTAGGGTATTGGATTAATAGACGATTATTAGTGGAATAGGTCAACTAAATATATGTAGAAGTATGTAATAAATATTATAAGAATAATATTATTGATAGAGCATAAATTCATAATATTTTGAATGTAAAATGGAGCCTTAAAACTCCTAAATGAAGGACTAAAACATGAATTTAATGTCTATAATTTATTAATTTTAAAATAAAAAGATGAATTGTTATTAAGTTATTTTTTTATTAATTAAGTTAATTTCTATGTTTTTTTGTGTTTTAGATATTTGGGAAGATATGGCGGCACAAATATCATGATTGCTACCAAAATTAGACGAAATATCATTTAGAAGATTTGGAACTTGAACACCCAAAAAAATAAAAGCCCAATCCTAATTCCTAGGCGTTGGCGTCTTTATAAATATTACCTTCATGACTTTCTAGAGAATATTATTCGACCATTGGAGAAAAGAGACCAGAGAATTCAAAGCTTAGAGATCAAGGAACGAGGTTGAAGGAAGATCGAAGCGTCGTCGTAGAGATCAACTAACATTCCTTTCTCAGCGTGATTTCGTCTAGTTTTTTTTTTTTTTTGTTTGAGCCAACTATGCCTGGCTAATTTTCTTAGTAGTTAGGGTTATGAATCCAACGTGAATTTGGTTTAATTTTCTTTTCAATTAAATCTATCTCCAATTATTATGTGTTTATCCTGAATTGCTTGTTCAAATTCTTGTATGATCTGATCAACCATATAGGAATAAGGAGGGTAAGGGTTCTAAATAGAGATATTGGGATCTTAATCTCGACAGGGATAAACACCAATTCTTGCATGTTCTAGACATAGGCTTGTAAGATTTGCAAACTTGTTAGATTCATCGTGTATAAGGCTTAATCTAAAAAGGGTTTCTACGAAATTAGGATTCTAATTAGATTAGAAGGTTAAATAACTAAGACATTATGGATTTAACCAATTATCACTCAGATGATGAATTGTTTGGAGCAATAGAGTTAAAGCTTTATTCAGTTAAATTAATTCACTTAAGAGGGATCGGAGGTGAAGTAAACCCTATCTACATTTTCCATTCTTGATTTCCAACTCATCTTTTAATTGCTTTCTTTAATTGGCTTTCCATCAATTAGAAGTAACTCTTGCCAAATCAACTTTTGAATTATCTAACTTAGATAAAAAAAATAGTGAATTATTGCTTGTAATTAGTCCTCGTGGAAATGATACTCAATCACCACTTTATTATTTGGAAATGACCGATATACTTGCTGTGTTCACAACAATTATATTAAAAAATGACATTGGCTTTGTGATAAACTTCATATGCTCTCAACATTAGTTTCTTAAGAGTATAATTTTGTCAATATTTTTCATAAAATTTCAAAAATGGGTACGAGTTTGATGCTAGTTGAACAGATTCTTGGACGAGTCGACCAATTCGACTACATAAACAGTAAAATTATTGGATTCGACCGATTCAAGGTCTGATTCTTGGTTAAACTAATCGGACTTGTAGATTGGATCCAGATTTTTCTTAAGTTATTTTTAGAAATTCAAAAATTAATATGAACTTTTTTAAGTTTCACAACTAAAATCTTGTTGTTGAGGGAAATGAATTGGATGTGAGATTTTACTATAAAAAAATAATTAGCGAATGAAGTGTGAATATGATAAAAATAACTTGAATGCTCTTTGAGAATGTTTTCCCATGTAACCTATTGTTGAAAGGAATGAATTGTATTATGAAACCTAATGTGTGCCTGTTGCAGTGGTTGAAAATTATTGTTTGATCCCTAAGTTTGAAATTTCAATCAATGGAAAGGTATTTTTGGGGAGACCTTTGACATTCACCACTCCTAGGTCAAAACTGAGAGAGTAATGTATATATCTCTCAAATACAATATTGTGAGGTTTTGATGTGCCTCTGGCATATATAGTTTTCCAAGCTAAAAATGATAAGGATTAAGTCATAAAAGAGCAGTTTATATACATATTTGCTTATTATGTTGACTTTTCCATTTCAATGATATTTCTCACCTATTTGTTATGTTTATATAGGGAGAAAGAATGAGAATACGAAATTTTAAAAGAATGTTGGCGTGAATCCGTGCGAGTGGTGGTGCTGAGCTGCACCAGTCCCCCTGGGCCATTTTCTAGAGTAGTGGCGCGATCCTGCGGCATAATGGCGCGATCCCGCGCCAGTTTGTTAGCCATTTTACGAAACTTTAGCACGATCCCGCGCCAGTTTGCGGGAAAAACATGACCGGTATTTTTAAGGGTAATTTTGGAAGAAGCGTGAAGGGTAATATAAAAAGGATTATGAAAAGACAGAAAGTAGAATCAATTATCAGAGAACCATCGTGCTTCAGAGAGAGAGTTCTTGCGAGGAAATCTTGTTCATCCTTTCTTCTTCCATCTTCTATTTACAGTTTATGTTGAATTTTTGTATGTTAGCCATGACAATGGTTGGCTAGTACTCTTTATTGTAGTTAGGGTCACAAACCCTATGTGAACCCTTGTTACAACGGATTGATTTATAATTACTCTTTTATATATTTATATTTATCTCTACTCTGTGCATAATTTCTATCTTCTTTGTTAGAATTGATCAATCTAATAGTTGATGACAGTTTGAGGGTTAGAACCCTAGATAGGAATATTGGGGTTTTTGATCTTGAAAGGGAGTAGGATAACAATTTGTATGCGTGCTAAGAATATACATATATATTATTACAGATGTTTAAATTATCGTGCTCATTGCTTAATTTCATGAGGAACAATGCAAGGAATTGAGGTTCTAATTGGGGTTAAAGGGTTTACCTTGCAAGGAATTGAGGGTTAGCTATTTATATTTTTTAGATGATAAATTATCTGAATATTTATTTAGATGAGTATTTTAAATCAATCCAGAGTAAAAAGCGGAATCATATGGTAAGTGCTCTCTAGCTACAATGTTTTCTTATATTCTTTTTCAAATCAATCTCTGTTTTATTTTTCATAAAAAAATCCAAAAATACGTCTTTACCTTTAATTCTTATTTTTACTCAAATCCACAACATTTATCACAACTATTTGAGTTTGTTTCCATCTTAAAGGGAACAATTATTAGATATTCGATCACAACCTCTGTGGAAACGATACTCTTCTTATCACTGTATTACTTGTTCGATTGGTATACTTGCCAATTGTATCAAGTTTTTGGCGCTGTTGCCGGGGATTGGCGTTTCTTATATCATATAATCTTGATCGTTAAGATTGGATTTTGTGAATATTTTTATTTTCAATTTATTTTTATTTTTTATTTGAAAAGTGCTACTAATCTCTTTCCTGAGTTGTATGCGAGGTAAAACTGAAGAATTTCTATTTTATTCTGAGATTACAAAGACTGAAAGGAGAAATAGAAAACTTGCTCGGAAAAAGCTTCAGTTCAAAGCAATTGATACTCTATCTGAAGAGACACAAGAGATACCAGTTGAATCACCAATCATGGCAGCAAATAATGATGAAGAAAATCCACTCATTGATACTATTCTTAATCTAGCTTTTAATAGGCCTAACTCAAGCATTATCCAGCCGGTAATTGGTAACAATAATTGGGAGCTTAAGTCTTCCACTATTCAATTGGTGGAGAGAGCCCAGTTTGGAAGAGGGGAGAATGAAGATCCTCACAGATTCATAGACAGATTTCTTATGGTTTATGACTCAACAAAACATCCTCAGGTGTCCAATGATGCAATCCGATTGCGGTTGTTCCCTTTTGCTGTTAAGGGAAAGGCTCTTAGTTGGTTGGAAAGGCAGCCTGCACGTAGCATTCCTACATGGGATGATTTGTCCCAAAAGTTCTTTGCTGAGTTCTTCTCTATGGAGAGATATAATCAAATGGTGAATGATATTACAAATTTCACTCAGTTAGAGGGTGAAACTATGTGTGCAGCTTGGAACATATTCAAGGATTTAATGAGGAGGTGTCCTCATTATAACTTGACTACTGGCAATCAAGTGAGAATCTTCTTCAACGGTTGTACACCTGATATTCGGATGGTGCTGAATGGTGCAGCAATTGGTACTATTAAATCCTTGAGAGAAAATGAGACTCTTGAGCTGATAGAGAGAATGACTGCCAATGAAAATGAAGGTTTGACATCTAAGCATAAGAGAGGTATTCTTCAGCTGGAAGGAAATGATGTTATGCTGGCTGAAAATAAGTTATTATCCCAGCAAATGGCAAATTTGACTTCAAAGCTTGATAAGATGCAGATTTCTGGTGTTCAGGCTAAAGCTGCTACTGTTGTGTGTGAATATTGCCAAGACAATCATGAGTCTAATGAATGTCCTTCTCTAATGTCTTCTGATCCTCCTCAACAAATATAGGTGAATGGAATTTGGTATGATCAAAGATCTCCGATGCAAAATGTTCAAAGAAATCAGAATTTTTCTGTTAGAGGTAGTAATTTTCAAAGGAGGATTCAGGGAACTAGTCTTGACTTCAAATCTAACAATTATTTGCAGTCTCCACCAATCCAACCCAAGGAACCTTCTGACTTGGAGAAGTTAGTAGGACAAATGGCTCAACATTCTAATGCTTTCATGGAGGAGACTAGAGCTAATACCAAGAACACAAATGCATCTATAAGAAATTTGGAGAATCAAATTGGCCAACTAGCTAAACAAATTGTTGATAGAACTCCAGGTACCTTTCCTGGTAATACAATTACTAATCCAAAGGAAGATTGTATGGCCATCACAATTAGAAGTGGTAAAGTGGTGGTAGCTCCAGAAAAGCCAAATATAGATGTGGAGGATGGTGAGAAGCTTAATGAGGTTGAGGAGTCAGAAAAAGGAGTTGAAATTCCTTCTAAGGTTGTGAAGCTTCTTAAGAAAGGTGAAGAAAAAGAGCAACCAATTGTTGTTGAAAAGAAGAAATTTGAGCTGAGTGATGAATATCTTCAGAAAATGGCACCTTATCCTGGAAGGTTCAAGTCAGAACTTAAAAAGCAACAGTATGACAGATTTCTTGATATCTTCAAGAAGTTGCATATCAATATTCCATTTGCTGAAACTCTGGCTAGTATGCCTAATTATGCTAAATTCATGAAGGATCTTTTGTCAAGGAAGCACAAGTTGCAAGAATGCCAAACTGTAGCACTTGATAGGACGTAAGTTCGTTCCCATCTAAGCCCATTTTGATGGAAAAATACCATCCGTTCCCCCATCTGATGAGCAACTTCAGCATGAAAATCACGTGTTTTACACATTTGTGACAAAAACACAATTGGGGAACGGATGATGACATAATCCTTTGGAAAACATATTAAAAAGGGAACAGATTGAGAGCATTTATTGCACCTGCTCCACTCATTTAATGCCTCTGTTCACTTTGCAGGAAACGTAGAAACAAAGTCTCCATAAAGTAGAGGCGGTGCATCAATTACGCACAAAGAAACGTGAACAGCATGGAATAAAGAGTTCTCATTGGCTAAGAAGAAAGCAAGACATGAGGGACTGCAAGAAAACGTCAAATCTCAACAAAAAATGCCCCATCCAAAGAGTTGCAAGCTTCCAAACACTATTGCCACCGCCCCAGCCATACAGTCAAGAAACCAACTCCAAAGGAATTTTACAAGACTGCCACTCACTCTTCTGCCTATAAATAGGACGTCCCAAACACGAAGACATCATCGAATTCCTAAGGGATTGAATTCCTTAAGAAAAGATCACCTAGTATTAGTTAGTTTGTAGTTTAATTTTGTATAGTTGTAACTATAGTTGAGTGACAACATTTCTCCCTAATTCTGTATAATCCCCTTAAGACTCCTCGCGAGCATCAACCATCTTCTCCACTTTATAGTTTGTTGTAATCTTTCTTGTTTCATTTCAATATAAGTGCTTCTTCTTTCCTTTGCACTCGTTATCTCTGAGCTGAATCTTGGGTCTATGGGATTTCAGTTTAGAATAATTATGTTGAAAATAACAGCCATGGGCTGAAGTATTTGTGGAACGGATAAGCTGCAAAACTCTTAAAGAATTATTTTCAAAACTCTTGACTGAAGCTTTTTGTATTTCTCTGGCTAAGTAAGTTATATTCATTGTGTATCAATAGAAATTGAACACATACTGAGAAAGGACCTTCCTTAAGGAAGGGATTTCAGACAGCTTAGCCATTGGGGGAAGGTAGTGTTATGGCAAAAACACTATTGGTAACCTTAGGAATAAGGGGCCACTTCGTCCATTTTAAGGTTCAGTACCAAGTACCTGTTGGAGTCAAGGGAGCCATAGGAATATGGAAACTTGTGGCCATCTAGTCCATGAGCTGAGGAAACAGAGTTGGCAGTTAAGAAACTGGGACAAAGCCAAAAAGTGTTAAGTCTTGAGCAGAGAAAATAACTATTTAAGAGTGGAGTAGTAAATTTGTTCCTTATGTTAAAAACTGTTTTTAATCCATCCACCCTGTTGTCTCTTGGTTATAGTTATTACTATTTTATTTTTCATTTGTTCAATCTTGTATCTATCAATCTCCAATGACTATTGTCGTATCTTCTCTCAACAAGAAGGATCACATATATAACGACGCGAGGAGTTGTTTTTCATCAGACTGAACTTGCTATTCTTGAGGAACATTGTCAAGACAGTAGGGAATGTTTGACCAGACAGTTCAATCACTAACTTTTCTTTTCATTTTCATTCTTTATAAAATAGTTTAAGACATTATTTAGAGTTCTATCCTCGTGGGAACGATAATCTAGGCATTAATACACCCATTATTACTTGATGCGTGCACTTGCGCACTTAGGTTGGAAGTAAGGGAACAACTCTATTTTCTATTGCTAATTTAGAACAGAGGAACGTCCTTCATCATAAAATATATTTTTTCCACCATCAGCAAACCACCCAACAAGTTTTTGGCGCCGTTGTCAGGGATAGAAACACTATATTTTGTTCTTACTACTGTTTTTAGTACATACTCTGTATATTTTATTTTTATTTTCTTGTCACTGAATCTGTTGTTCATATAACTTGTGTTTATGGTTTATGAGTGAAGAGTCTGAAGCAAACTCTGACCACTCCATTGAAATACCTGAGTTTCTCTTTGATCCTGAACCAGGACGTACCTTTCATAGAAGAAGAAGAAACCTTAGGGAAGAAACTTTTGAAAATATGGCTGATCACAATAATAATGAAGATATTCCTCCTGAACAAAAATTTAGAACTTTGGCTGCTCCTTTTAGGAACAGAGAGTAATCCTCCCTCCTGTAGCACCTAATTTTGAACTGAAACCCATCATGTTTCACATGATCAGGGAAGCTGGAGTCTTGAATGGACTCCCTGCAGAAGATCCCTACACACACCTCGCAACATTTCAAGATATTTGTGATAATTTTAAAGTTGAGGGTGTGACAGAGGAAAGTATGAGAATGAGGTTATTTCCTCACTCCTTGGGCTTAAAAGCAAAAAGATGGATGAAAACTCTCACCCCTGGATCAATCCACACGTGGGAGGAACTCTCTAACAAGTTCATAGAGAGGTTTCTCCCTATGTCTCGACAAGCTGATGTGAGAGCAGAGCTCTCTAACTTCAGGATGTTTTATGGAGAGAATCTCTATAAAGCTTGGGAGAGATACAAGGACATCATCAGGAAATGTCCAAACCATGGGGTAGAATGTTGGGGAGTATTATAATCTTTTTATAAAGGACTTGACCATACTTCTCAATCACATTTAGATTTTGCTGCAAGAGGATATTTTTTTACAGGAACGCTTGAATCCAGGTATGAAATCATAGAAGGCACTGCAGAAAGATGTCTCCAATGGCCAATAGACAGGGTGAGCCCAGTAAGAAAGCCTGGCATGCTAGAACTAGAAAAACAAACTGCCATGGAAGCCCAGCTAGCCTCACTCATGAATGAGGTGAAGAACCTGAAGGCTGATCAAGAAACACCAAGGATGGAAGTCTTGCAACTGACAGCAGCTGAGACTGAACCATGCTTAGCCTGTGGTGACCTTCATAACTCAACAGACTGTCCATCTACTGCATTGGTGTGTTATGTAGAAAACTTTGGAAACAGGAACTTCACCAGAGACAATCAGCAAGCAGGACACAACACCCATTCATACACTGGAGGAACGATCACAAAAGATCAGAACCATAATCCCCAATGAAGGCGACCCATGAACCAAAGACCATTCAACACTCAGCGGCAGCAATATTAACAAGGCAGCATCAGTGGAACGTTTGAACAACAAAGGAGAAACAATTATGTTTCGTTCCACAAAGATGACCAACACATCAACACCCTAGAAAACTATGTTAAAGAATATGTCACTAGGAATAATGCAGTGGTCAGAAACATTGAGTCCCACCTGGGACAGATAGTTGTCAACCTCAATACAAGAACACTAGGAAAACTACCAAGGGACACAGAAGTTCCCTCAACAACCTCACCAGAAGACGTTCTTGTTTTTCCCAGTTCTTATTCAGAACAAATCAAAGCTGTCACATTGAGAAGAACCAGCTATAGATGAGCAGAACCTAGAGCTTGGAAAAGAAGCTAAAGCCGACGAAACCCAAGTGGATAGAAATCAAACAACCAGTCCAACTCAGAGCAAGTAAATACCAGCAAAAATTTTGTTCCCCCAGAGAACAAAAAAACAACAAGATGACAAGCAGTTTGGAAAATTCCTGGACATTCTGAAGCAACTCCACATCAACATACCTCTGGTGGACGCACTAGAGCAAATGACCAGGTACGTGAAATTCATGAAAGATGTTCTCTCCAAAAAGAGAGGGATAACAGAATATGAGACTGTGAAAATGACGCAAGAAAGTTGCCAGTACTTGGGCAAACTCCCACCTAAGCTTCAACATCCAGGAAGCTTCACCATTCCTTGCATCATAGGAAACACATACCAAGGGAAAGCCTTGTGAGATTTGGGGGCAAGCATCAACCTTATGCCTCTCTCCGTTTTTAAACAATTGTCCATTGGACCAGGAAAACCGACCACGGTAACATTGCAGATGGCAGACAGATCAATTGTCAAACCAGAAGGAAAGATTAAAGATCTACTAGTTAAAGTAGATAAATTCATCTTGCCCGCTGATTTCATCATCTTGGATTACGACGCTGATATTGATGTTCCCATCATTCTGGGTAGACCGTTCCTAGCAACTGGCGGGGCGGTCATCAATTTACAAAAAGGGGAACTGACCATGAGAGTTCATGATGATGAAATCAAATTCAATATCGTAAAAGCAATAAAGTTCCAAGATGAAGATGAAGATTTGGAAGAGTGTTCTGCAATCACTTTGTTAGACAACCAGTAGAGCAGAAAAACAGAAGAAGAAGAATCTTAGGAAGAAGAAGGTCCACAAAAGGAGGAACATAGTTGTTATCTGCAGGAAAGAAAACATGAACCTCTGCTAAGAACTGAAAAGGAAAAACAACTCAAGCGACCATCTTCAAAACAACCTTCTGATCTAGAACTGAAGCCTCTTCCACAACACTTAAAGTATGCATACATGGGGAACAATAACACCCTCCCTGTGATCATCTCCTCATTTCTCACCAAGGAACAAGAAGAACTGCTACTCAACAAGCTGAAGAAGTACCAAGGAGCTATCGGTTGGACCATAGCGGATCTCAAAGGTATCAGTCCTTCATTTTGTATGCATAAGATATTATTGACTGATCCTAACAATTTTTCAGTAGAACACCAAAGGAGATTAAATCCTATAATAAAGGAAGTGGTGAGAAAGGAAGTCATCAAATGGTTAGATGTAGGTATCATATATCTAATATCTGACAGCAGTTGGGTAAGTCCTGTCCAATGCGTTCCCAAAAAGGGAGGCATAACTGTGAAATTAAATGAGAAAAATGAGCTAATCCCCGTAAGGAAAGTTACAGGGTGGAGAATTTGCCAAGATTATAGAAAGCTCAATAATGCTACCAGGAAGGACCACTTCCCATTCCCTTTTACAGATCAAATGTTGGATCATCTAGCAGGTAAGGAATATTTCTGTTTCCTTGATGGTTATTCTGGATATAATCAGATTGCTCTAGCACCAGAAGATCAACACAAAACCACCTTCACTTGCCCATACGGAACGTTTGCTTTCAGAAGGATGCCTTTCGGGTTATGTAATGCACCAGCAACGTTTCAAGGGTGTATGTTCTCTATTTTTTCTGATCTCATAGGTGAAGGAGTAGAAGTTTTCATGGATGACTTCTCGGTGCTAGGAACGTCATATAACCAATGCTTGGATAACTTAGAAGAAGTCCTCCAAAGATGTCTATCCTCTAGTGTGGTGCTTAACTAGGAAAAATGACACTTCATGGTGAAAGAATGAATTGTCTTGGGACATAAAATTTCCAGAAAAGGACTAGAGGTGGATCAAGCCAAGGTAGAAGTAATAAAAAAGATGCCACCACCGGAGAATGTCAAAACTCTGAGATCTTTTCTTGGGCATGCAGGCTTCTACAGAAGGTTCATTAAATATTTTTCCAAGATAGCTAGACCTCTATGCCACTTATTAGAAAAACATATGAAATTTGAGTTTAACTCTGATTGTCTGAAAGCTTTTGAAGCCTTGAAAGATAAACTTATTACTACACCTGTCATCCAACCTCCAGACTGGAACTTACCCTTTGAATTAATGTGTGATGCAAGTGATCACGCTATTGGGGTAGTTCTGGGCCAGAGGAAGGATAAACTCTTTCGTAGCATATACTACGCCAGTAAAATTTTGAATGATGCTCAGGAGAACTATACAGTCACTGAAAAGGAGCTGCTGGCTGTAGTATACGCCTGTGAAAAATTCAGACCTTATATTTTAGGATCAAAAGTTACTATTTATACTGACCATGCAGCTCCCAAGTATCTTTTTACCAAGAAAGAAGCAAAGCCAAGATTGATAAGGTGGATCCTACTGCTGCAAGAATTTAATCTGGAGATCAAAGAAAGAAAAGGATGTGAAAACGAAATTGCAGATCATCTGTCCAGGTTAGAACACATTGAAGTGGGGCTACCAATCAAGGAAACGTTCCCTGACGAGAAATTGTTTGTCATAAACCTTACAGAAATAGACGTTCCTTGGTTTGCTGATATAGACAACTTCCTTGCAGTAGGATTGGAACCATACGAGGCAAACAGGATGCAGAAGAAAAAATTCTTTCATGATTGCAGGAACTATCTCTGGGATGAACCATTACTATTCAAAAGATGCGCAGATCAAATGATAAGGAGATGTGTTCTAGAGGAAGAACAACCTCAAATCCTTCTACACTGCTATTTGTCTCCATATGGAGGCCATTTGGGTGGAATCAGGACTGCATCCAAGGTTCTTCAATCAGGTTTTTACTGGCCCTCCCTCTTTAAAGACGCACTTCAATATGCTAAACAATGTGATAAATGTCAAAGGGAAGGTAACTTAACCAAACAAAAAGAAATGCCCCTCAATCCCATTTTAGAAGTTGATCTATTTGATGTATAGAGCATTGATTTTATGGGACTTTTTCCTCCTTCTTGTGGGAACAAATTCATATTAATGGCTGTTGATTATGTAAGCAAGTGGTTGGAAGCGGTTGCTTTACCCACTAATGATGCTAAGGTGGTTATAAAATTTCTAAAGAAAAACATTTTGACCAGATATGGGACCCCTCGCTGTTTCATCGGCGATGGTGGGAAACATTTCAATAACCGCCAACTTGAGAGATTGTTGGAAAAATATGGAGTTAGACACAAGGTTGCAACCCCATATCATCCACAAACCAGTGGTCTCATTGAAGTCTCTAACCAAGAGGTTAAGAGGATTATAGAAAAGGTAGTCAATCCTTCTCGAAAAGATTGGTCTCTCAAGTTAGATGAAGCATTATGGGCTTACAGAACTACATACAGAACACCTTTAGGATTTTCTCCATACAGATTAATATTTGGCAAAGCATACCACCTTACCCTCGAACTGGAACACAAAGCTTACTGGGCAGTTTATGCCCTCAATATGGATGAAAAGGCAACAGGAGAAAAGAGACTGCTACAACTTGAAGAGTTAGAATAATTCAGAGGGAACACGTATGAGAATCATAAACTATACAAAGAAAAGATGAAGAAGTGGCACGATAAAAGGATCAGGAACAGAGATCAAAAAATTGGCCAGAAAGTGTTACTCTTCAATTCCAGACTCAGACTATTTCCAGGAAAACTCAAATCAAGATGGACTGGGCCATACCAAATTATAAATGATGCAGGAAATGGAGCCTTTGAGATTCAAGGATCTGAACATAGCCGTTCTTTCAAAGTTAATGGACACAGATTGAAGCTATATACTGATGAGACCTTCAATGAAAAAGAGGAAAGTATCCCTCTTTCTGATTCCACCTGAAAGGTAAGTACCATGTCTAGCTAAAGACATTAAACTAAGCGCTGATTGGAAGGCAACCCAGTGGATACATTTGCTCTTTGACAAAGAGCAAAGTTTTGGGGTGGTTAACCTTACCCACATAGCTCCCAAATGGAGGGAACGTCTGATGTTCAACTCCATAGTCCAAAAAACATACGTTCCGTTCTAGGAACGTAGTTTTGGGGTGGTTCACTAACCACACAATCCCAATTTTTCTTTCACCAAAAAAAATAAAAAAAAAGTAATCTTTTTGTTCAAACTGCTTGGTACATACATTTCAGTTATAGTATTAAGGTTGTACAATTTTGAATAGCCAATAACATGAAACACAAAGTCAATGACTAATCATTCTTATTCTTTCTCTGAGTGCTTGAAATAGGAAAAGTGCAGAGAATTTAATCTTCAGATTTTTGAGGGATGCTGATCTGTGTGAACTAAAGCTGGTAAGGAACAGAAAAAGGCCAAACACTTACTTATGAGAGTGTTCTTGAGGTGTAACCACAATGAAACTTCTAAACTTGCCTTGATGCTATAAGTACTGCTGAAGAACAGATGGACTTCAATAACAGAGATTATTTATTTAATCACAAAAATTTAATCATTCTTATTGCCTTGATGTTGTAAGTACTGAGGAGTGCAGTGCTATTATTACAAGGAAATTTTCTCCTAAGCTTCGTGATCCTGGAAGTTTCAATATTCCTATTGAAATTGGTAACACAAAAATTGGCAGAGCATTATGCGATCTTGGGGCTAGCATTAATTTGACGCCTCTTTCTGTTTGTAAATCCTTGGGGATCACTGCGTTGAAGCCTTCTTTGGTATCTCTTCAACTTGCTGATAGATCTTTAAAGAAGCCCAGTGGTATAATTGAAGATGATCTGGTGAAGGTGGATAAGTTCATCTTTCTTGCTGATTTTGTGGTACTTGATATGGAGGCAGAAAATGAAATGCCTCTTCTCTTGGGTAGACCTTTCTTAGCCACAGCTCGTGCAATGATTGATGTAGAGCAAGGAAAGCTGGTGTTGAGAATGAATGAAGAAACAATTACTGTCAATGTTTTTGATTGTATGAAAAGACCATTTGAAAATGGTGATTGTTTCAGACTTTATAACTTAGAGGAGGTGGTTCATGAAGAGAAAACTCATATTCAAGAGCTTGAAAAGGATTTGAAAAATCGTGATCATGTTCATTTCGAAGATGAGATTGCTGATGTCTCTGAGGTTCTTGAAAAGAAGGAGTCTGATAAAGAGGTTGGTGCTCCAAAATTTGAATTGGAAGAGTTACCCGATACTTTAAAGTATATTTTCTTGGGTGATGAGGAGACTTACCCTGTGATTATCAATAAGGGATTGTCTTCTGATGATGAAAGAAAGCTAAAAAAGGTTCTCTTAGAGCATAAGACTGCGTTGGGGTGGTTCATTTCTGATCTTAAAGGTATAAGTCCTTCTGTTTGAACTCATAAGATTCTCATGGAGAATGACATAAAACCTGTGAGGCAACCTCAAAGAAGGCTCAATCCTACGATGAAAGAGGTAGTAAGAAAGGAAGTGGTGAAACTCCTTGATGCAAGTATGATTTACCCAATTTCTGATGCTGCTTGGGTGAGCCCTGTACAAACTGTTCCAAAAAAAGGTGGTGTTACTGTAGTTAAAAATGACAAGAATGAGCTTATTCCTACCAGAACTATAACTGGTTGGAGAATGTGTGTTGACTACAGGAGGTTGAATGCAGAAACAAGAAAGGATCACTTTCCTCTTCCTTTTGTTGACCAAATACTGGAAAGATTGGCTGGTCATGCATACTGTTATTTCTTGGATGGTTATAGTGGCTACAATCAAATTCCAGTAGCTCTTGAAGATCAAGAGAAAATAGCTTTCACGTGCCCTTTTGGAATATTTGCTTATCGAAGGATGCCTTTTGGTCTATGTAATGCACCTGCTACTTTTCAGAGGTGTATGCTCTCTATCTTCTCTCACATGGTAGAGAAATGTCTGGAGGTGTTCATGGATGACTTCTCTGTCTTTGGCTCTTATTTTGATTTATGTTTAGACAACTTGTCTAAAGTTTTGAGAAGGTGCCAAGAAACTAATCTTGTTCTTAACTGGGAGAAGTGTCATTTCATAGTACAAGAGGGAATTGTTCTAGGCCACAGAATTTCTAAGAATGGCATAGAGGTTGATAAAGCCAAGTTGATGTTGATTGAAGAACTTCCTCCTCCAGTTAATGTTACTGGAGTTAGAAGTTCTCTTGGTCATGCAGGTTTCTATAGAAGGTTTATAAAAGACTTCTCCAAAATTGCCAAGCCATTGAGTCAACTTTTGGTGAAGGAACATTAGTTCATTTTTGATTATGCATGTCTCAAGGATTTTAACTTGTTGAAAGAAAAGCTCACTACCGCTCCTGTTCTTATAGCTCCTGATTGGAGCCTTCCATTTGAGCTTATGTGTGATGCTAGTGACTATGCCATTGGAGCTGTTCTGGGTCAGAGGAAGGATAAGATGTTGCATGTCATTTATTATGCAAGCAAGGTGTTGAATGAAGCTCAAGTTAATTATGCAACAACTAAGAAAGAAATGCTAGCAGTGGTCTATGTAGTGGTCTATGGTCCTTGGTTCTAAAGTTATTGTTTTTATTGACCATTCTGCCATAAAAATTTTGATGACTAAGCAGGATGCCAAGCCACGGTTGCTGAGGTGGATGCTTTTGTTCCAAGAGTTTGATATGGAGATCAAAGATAAATCTGGCATAGAGAATAAAGTGGCAGATCATTTGTCAAGGATTCAGGAGAAGGATTTACAAGATGGTCCTGAACAAGAAATCAAGGATTCTTTTCCTGATGAACAGGTGATGGCTATTGTAATAGAACCTTGGTTTACTGATTTTGCTAATTTCAAGGTGGTCAAGAAATTGCCTGCTGATCTCACTAAGCAGCAACGGAAGAAGTTTCTTCATGATGCAAGGAGGTACATGTGGGATGATCCATTTCTGCATTTTCAATGTTCTGATGGTCTCCTGCGCAGATGTGTTCCTGAATATGAAGTGAGTCAAATTCTGTGGCATTGTCATGCTTCAGATTATGGTGGCCATTTTGGAGGGAACAGAACTGCTCATAAAGTGTTGCAAAGTGGGTACTATTGGCCAACCCTTTTCAAGGATGCAAAAGACTTTGTAGAAAGGTGTGAAAAATGTCAAAAGACGGGTAACATATCCCGTAGAGATGAAATGCCTTTAAATAGCATAATAGAGGTTGAGCTCTTTGATTTGTGGGGGATAGATTTTATGGGACCATTTCCCTTATCTTATTCTAACTAGTACATTCTTGTTGTTGTTGACTATGTGTCCAAGTGGGTGGAGGTTGTGGCTCTTCCTACTAATGATGCTAAAATGGTTGTGAATTTCCTGAGGAAGAATATCTTCACAAGGTTTTGTGTACCTAGAGCCATAATAAGTGATGGAGGTACTCATTTCTGTAACAAGCAGTTTGATAATTTACTGGCTAAATATGGTGTTAAACATAAGGTGGCTACACCTTATCATCCGCAAACCAGTGTCCAGGTAGAGGTTTCTAACAGAGAGCTGAAGCGGATTCTTGAAAAGACTGTTGGGAATTATTTGAAAGATTGGTCTAAGAGGCTATAGGATGCACTATGGGCATACAGGACTACTTTTAAGACTCCTATAGGTATGTCACCTTATCAATTAGTATTTGGAAAATCTTGCCATTTACCTGTGGAGTTAGAGCATAGAGCTTTCTGGGCTATCAAGTTTCTAAATTTTGATCCAACAAAAGCTCTTGAGAAAAGACATATTCAATTAAGTGAGCTTGATGAGTTCAAAAATTCTGCATATGAGTGTGCCAGAATTTACAAGGAAAAAACAAAGAAGTGGCATGATAGCAAGATCATTCACAAGACAGATTCAATTAAGTGAGCTTGATGAGTTTAAAAATTCTGCATATGAGAGTGCCAGAATTTACAAGGAAAAAACAAAGAAGTGGCATGATAGCAGGATCATTCACAAGGAGTTTGAGCCTGGCCAACAGGTTTTGCTGTATAACTCTCGCCTAAGGTTGTTTCTAGGTAAGTTAAAATCAAGATGGTCTGGTCCGTATGTGGTGAAAGAGGTTTTTCCTTATGGTACAATAGAAATATCACCACTTGATGAAGATAGACCTTTCAAGGTGAATGGTTCAAGGTTGAAATTCTATCATGGAGGGCTTGTGTCACAGAACACTGTGGCTCAATATCTTAATTTCGTTGGTACATAAAGAGGTACCCGTCAGGCTCGGAAAGTTAAACACGCGCTTATTGGGAGGCAACCCAATGCAAAGTATTTTTCATTTATATTTATTTAAAAAAAAGGTTCAGTATAAGGACCAGAGAATTGGCGCGGCTCAGCGCCAATCTCGCGCAAGCCCGCGCGGCTGTGCAGTACACGATCCAGGGAAATGGCGCGGTTCCACGCCAGATTCGCGCGGTTTCGCGCCAGTTGGTTTTTAAAACACAACGCTGCCGTTTTGGCAGCCAGCCCTAATCAACCCCCCCCCCCCCCTTTTTGCTCTTCCTCATTCCCACGCCACCCTATTTCTCTTTCCTTTTCAATTTTTGTCTTCTCTTCTTCTCTCTTTCTTTATTCTTCTCTCTTTCTTTCTTCTTCTCTTCTCCATCTCTTCTCATTTCATCTCTTTCTCTTCTTCTTCTCACTTTTCCTCACACATTGTGCTTCAAGTCTCCAATACCAAGGGTCACTCACTCACACACCAAGCACATTCTCACATATTTTCTCATCTTTTTCATGGCACCCAAGAATACCAAGGATGCATAAAAGGATGCAGCCCTCAAGACACAAGCTGTATAGAGATTACTTCCCTCAGTTAACAGAAATTGTCAGGACAGGAATTACCAGCCCATATTCAAAGTGGGAAACTAAAGCTGGTAGCATTCCTGAAAAGTTATGTATGAAGGATCTAACTGGTGAATGCCGCTTTTGGCATAATTTTGTGAATGCTAACATCTTGCCATCCTCCAATTTGACAGATGTGAATATAGAGCGAGCTTCTCTGTTGTACATCCTTACTAGGGAGAAGAGGTTAAATATTGCTGCAGTATTATCTGACAGGATTTGTCACATGGTGAGAGGGAGAAGAAAAAAGAGCTTTTGGGATTTGCTTCCCTAATCAATCATTTATGTACTAGGGCAGTGGTGTATATTTGTGATGATGAGGAGTTGGATGTTAAGCCTGCCTCAGATATGACTCTTGCTACCTACATAGATTACTGCTCTAAATCTGAGGTTGAGTTCAAGAAAAGAGCCAATACTGTTGGAATTGGTAGGTCTGCTTCTCCACGTGTGCCTATTCCACCTCTGGTACCTGAGCCTGCTGCTTCTAATGCTCATGCTGATCCTGCTGCTTCACAAGGAACCCCTCCTGGATTTGATTTTTATGGACTGCAATAGCATCTTTCTCGGATATCTATCCAGAATGAAGTGTTTATCATGCAGGGGGAGTATACATACAGGTTTTTGGAGCATGCTTATCCTGATGTACCCTTCAATACATTTCAGCCGGTGTATCCTCAAATTCCTCCTCCTTAGGTCTATCAACAGCCGTATCCTGCTCCGTCACCAGCTGATGTTCATATGCCATCACAGCCATTCATGGATCCACAACTATATCGTCCTGCCACTGAATCCTCCCTGCTGCCAGGAGGATTGTCATGGATGATAGTGACGACTCGGACGAGTGATATCTCCTTGCTGTCGGAGATTTATTGTATATTTTGTTTACTTTTGTCTTTTACTGTTTTTAGTGGTGACCTTTAGGTTGATGTTAAGGTCACTTAGACTATCTTTTGGATTGTATATGTCCTCATATTCTGATATTGTGCTGCTCTTATTATTATCCATCCTATGTTGTTTGTTCCATTGTGTAGTTGTGATAAGTCTGGGGTTTAGTTATTGCTGGGGACAACAATTTTCTAAATCTGGGAATGGGTAGCATTGTTATGAAAGATAGCTGCAGAAGTGTAACTGCACTTTATATTAGGGGAGATATTCTTACCGTTATTATTATTTTTATTTTCGTAGTAGTTTGCTTGTTTTTGCTCTTATAAAAAAAAATTGAAAAATTGAAAATTCTTGGAAACCATTTTCTGAGCAAGTCTCAGGTTTAGATATGCTTTCCCTATTTAACTTGACTAATTTCATCATAGAAAGCATGTTTTGTATGAACTTCTGGCATGATATTGCGTGGGTATGAGTAGATTTCATGATTGCTCGTTTGTCTGAATTTTGTGCTTGAATGATTAATGATACCTGATGCTTCTTTTAAGAGTCTAGCTTGATACCATAGCTAGTGAAGTTTTGTGCTTAAACACTTATTTCTATTCTTGAGAGACCTCACTGTTATAGCATTCTAGAACTTGCTCTGTTTCTCTGTGATACATGCATTGATCGAAATGATTAAGGCAATTTTTCCTTTGTTAACCCCTTTGAGCCTGAGCCTATTTGTTCATGATTCCTACTGATTGCTTAGCTATATTCTTATTGTCTTACCTTTCTTGAGATTGAAATGCTTGAAAAGAAAAGAAAATCAATTGAGGTAAGCTCCACTGAAGCTAAGTAGTATCTCTAAAAAAAAATTCAAAATAATATATCAAGATAGAGAGAAAGTGTATATAGCAATGTGAAAAAGGTGGAAAAATAAAAGGGATGGATCTTTTATCTTAAAGAATAGTGGAGCTTAAATTTGTTTGAGATTTGATTATTTTGCAAGTGTATATCAGTGTTTCAATCTCAACTTATAATTTTAGCTACTTCCCATAAATTCCTACCCTAAGCCAGGCCAAGTTATATCCATGTGAAGTCCTTTTGATCAATTGTGCATGTGTTAATGTTCCTCATCTTTAGGAATTTGAGAATATGATCAAGCTTATGGTAGTGCTATTGCTGTGGTGGATTGAGTAATTGTTATTCCCCCAAACATTTGAGTATTGAGTGTTATATGTTATCTTGGTGAGGGGTGTTCAAGTTAGATTCTGACATTTTCATGAGAATAGAAGGCATTGTTAGGAGTTCTTTGCATTGATTCAGTCATGCTTAGCATAGTGATCTATTGATTGTCTGTGTGATGTTATGCTAGATTGTTGTTTTTGGTTTTTCCATGTTTGGATCTTGTCTGTTGCTGGGGACAACAACGTTTAAATCTGGGAATGATTTTGATGTGCCTCTGGCATATATAGTTTTCCAAGCTAAAAATGATAAGGATTAAGTCATAAAAGAGCAGTTTATATACATATTTGCTTATTATGTTGACTTTTCCATTTCAATGATATTTCTCACCTATTTGTTATGTTTATATAGGGTGAAAGAAGGAGAATACGAAATTTTAAAAGATTGTTGGCGCGAATCCGTGCGAGTGGTGGTGCTGAGCTGCACCAGTACCCCAGGGCCATTTTCCAGAGTAGTGGTGCGATCCTGCGCCATAGTGGCGCGATCCTGCGCTAGTTTGCTAGGCCATTTTACAGAACTTTGGCACTATCTTGCGCCAAAGTGGCGCGATCCCGCGCCAGTTTGCGGGAAAACATGACCGATGTTTTTAAGGGTAATTTTGGAAGAAGTGTGAAGGGTAATATAAAAAGGATTATGAAAAGACAGAAAGTAGAATCAATTATCAGAGAACCGTCGTGCTTCAGAAAGAGAGTTCTTGCGAGGAAATCTTGTTCATCCTTTCTTCTTCCATCTTCTATTTACAGTTTATGTTGAATTTTTGTATGTTAGCCATGACAATGGTTGGCTAGTACTCTTTATTGTAGTTAGGGTCACAAACCCTATGTGAACCCTTGTTACAACGGATTGATTTATAATTACTCTTTTATATATTTATATTTATCTCTACTCTGTACGTAATTTCTATCTTCTTTGTTAGAATTGATCAATCTAATCGTTGATGATAGTTTGAGGGTTAGAACCCTAGATAGGAATATTGGGGATTTTGATCTTGAAAAAGAGTAGGATAACAATTTGTACGCGTGCTAGGAATAGACGTATATATTATTGCAGATGTTTAAATTATCGTGCTCATTGCTTAATTCCATGAGGAACAATGCAAGGAATTGGGGTTCCAATTGGGGTTAAAGGATTAACCTTGCAAGGAATTGCGGGTTAGCGATTTATATTTTTTAGATGATAAATTATCTGAATATTTATTTCGATGAGTATTTTAAATCAATCCAGAGTAAAAAGCGGGAATCATATGGTGAGTGCACTCTACCTACAATGCTTTCTTATATTCTTTTTCAATCTCTGTTTTATTTTTCATAATAAAAATCCAAAAATACGTCTTTACCTTTAGTTCTTATTTTTACTCAAATCCACAACATTTCTCACAACTATTTGAATTTCTTTGTGTCTTAAAGGGAACAATTATTTCATATTCGATCACAATCCCTGTGGAAACAATACTCTTCTTATCACTGTATTACTTGTTCGATTGGTATACTTGTCGATACGTATCAGGTTTTTTTTTTAGAAAAAGAGTAAAATATAAGTGCCCTATGAGAATGCTTGAATGTGTATGTGTTTATAATATTTTTTTTCAAAAGCTACTCTTTAAAAAAACCAATAAATCCATGATTTCCTGTTTATTTAAAAATAATTAACGAAATATCTAACATTTTTTAGGATTATTCTCATAATTAATAAATAAAATATTTTTCTAAAAAAACCACAAACAAAATATCATACAAATTATTTACAATATTTACAATTAATTAACTTTTTTTACTTTAGAAAAGTACTTCAAGGGGAAAGACCAAATAATATGTATCCGTTGGTGCCTTCTTTGTAGTCAAGGAAAATTGATTTTCGAGTCCTTGGAGAGAATTTGCTGCACTAATTTGACAGATGGGAAAAACTTGACATCTAAAGACTTTGAGGTGCAGAAGGAGAAGAGTGCCAAAGAGCAACTTATAAAGGGTCTCGTTGTTGAGAAGAGATGAGATTAATCGATTGATAATATAAACTCCATGTTTAATGAAGTAGCACCATAGAGTTTTGGGCAATTTTGCATGGAAATATAGGACTTGGGCTACATTAAGAATATGTTAGTGTTTGCGCTTGACTACCCCATTTTGTTAGGGAGATTCCATGCATGAAATTCGTATCAATACAAATAAAAAACATTGGTCATGAGCAATTCTGGAACATTTTTAATTCAAAAATATTTTACTAAAGCATTAAATCGGTTTTCCACAAGGGAAACAAAGTTGCATTGGTGAGTTTGTGTTTCAGCCTTATTTTGCATAAGAATGACCCATGTGAATCTAGAAAAACAATCCATAATCATAAGAAAATAATGATGGTTGTGATGGAGGTGTGATTGCATATGCCTCCCCCATATATAAACATGAACTAACTCAAACAATTTAGAACTTTTAGTGCAACTGAAAGGAAAAGATAAATTTCTTTTCTTTGAGTTGTGAAGAATGTCACAAGGTAAAACTTATTACCTGACATGAAAAGAAAAAATGAATATATTGTTTTTATTGTTGATTGAAAAGTGTGACCTAGCCTAAGTTACCATAATAGAGAAGGATTAGTGGAAGCAAGATCGGAGTAATTAGCTTTGATAAAATCTTTGTCAAATAAGAGAATATAAAGGTCATCATGCTCCATGGCTTGACAAGTCATTTTCTTCAAATTTATATGTTTAATGGAACAAATTCAAAAACATAAACCTATGAACGAGAATGTGTTATCCTCTATTCATAAAGCAGCTTATGAGTTAAAAAGCTAGTACCACAACATATGAGCTAGACTAGGTTCTAGAAATTGTTCTTTTCCACAAGCCAACTCTTAAGATACTTGAATGAAAGTCAAAAGGGCAGTACCTTAATTTGAACCAAGGAGTGCACACATCAGGGTGAAAAAAAAAATAATTCTTTGTTTTTGATGCCGAAACATAAAACCCTATATGTTCCTCATATGTTCTTGTCTAGGATCTACCCATTAAAGACACATAGGGTTAAAGTTTGTACCTTTTTCACTTGAAGACCCAAAACATTTGGCATCCTCTAATGATAGTCCACACGATTGTGTCTTGATCGCAAGTGAGAACTCTTTCTCCTTGATACTTCATTTGGAGTGGGTTCTGGAACCTTCCCACTATGAAATATTCCCCTATCATGATCCACTACAATGGTTGTTGCTTCAACAAATTTATTTGATTTCAAAATTCAAATAATAAAGTTGTTTCAAGAAGCCTTATCCAATCCATATTGGATAGAACTTTGGATAATTTAAATACATCCCTATCCATTTAACCTCTTGAATTCAGATTCGAATTTAAATTTCAAACTTAAATTTAAATTCAAATTTATATCCAATCTTATCCTAGTTTATAATTTAAATTTAAATTTGAATTCAAATTCAAACTCAAATTAAGATTTGCGCCAAAACTTATTTTGGCCCAGGTAACTCCTTGACTCACCAGAACTCATGGCCTAAGACCTTATTGGGTCTTCTAACATATTTGGGCCTATTAGTGAAGAAATCGTGGAGAAATCAATTTTCACCACTAAAGCCCAAATGGAGCGTATAGTGGAATTGGGCTTGGAGTCCCACTGCAACCTAATTTCACTTATAGTATTGACTAATCCCAATAACAAATTATTGGCCCAAATTTGCTATAACATGCAATCAAGAACAACCTTGGTGTGTGACACATTAGGCCCAATTAGTCACTGACATAGATAAACTTGGACCAATTAAACTCCTATAACAAGCCCAATTCATCCACCGACCACATAAAATACTAGCAATGCTCTATGGTCCAAGAATTAATTGAGTTGATCAAATGATATGTCATTCTAATTTGGATACTGTGCCAACATCATCCCTCATATCATCGTTCACATTTAGTCAAAAGCAATGATAGAGTATCATCTCTCTTATACGACTAAATGTAGCTTTTCATAGAAATGGGAATCTTCTTCTACTGACTCTAACACAGATTCATGGCTCCTCGTGATCGCTTACTATACATAGATTTTCGAGTCAACTAGAAGTCAACCAAGCCCTACCGGTCTTGTGAACGACTAATCCCCTTGTATGGGACTACCAGTGTTATCGGCATATCCATCTATACTCATGTATTCGAGGTATACCCAAGAGTATATTATTGTCATAATTTTCAGGCGGATAGAGTTGTACAATCAAAGTATAACCCTAGGATATAGTGTTTGATGTCATCCTCAAGTCTAGGACGATTTGCACTACCAAACGATGAGAGACATTTCAAATCCAACGATATTCTCTATAATGATTCCTTGTGATGTACTATTTCTCCGTGCCAATGTCATTCAAGCATCACTATTTTGTGGTGCTAGAAGTGCCATGGTGGCACAACTAGCATTAGGCAGACAATCGCAATAGACATATTGGGATCCTAATCTAGATAGGGGTAAACACATATTCTTGCTTGCTCTAGATATATACTTGTAGGAATTGTGAACTTGTGAAATTCATTGTCCGTAAGTCTTAATCTAAAAAGAATTTCTAAAACACTAGAATTCCAAATAGGTTAAAGAGTTAAAGAACTAAGATATTAGGATTTAACCAATTAATTCTTAGATGGTAAATTGTTTCAAATAATAGAGATAGAGATTTATTGAATTGAGTTAAATCACTTAAGGAAGATTGGAGGTGAAATAAATCCTAACTGCTTTTCCATTCTTGGTTTTAAACCCATCTTTTAATTGTTCGATTTCTATTCTTGCATTTAATTATTACTGGATAATTGTTCCTAATTCTCTTTTACATTTGTCTTTCCAGTAAGTAAAAATTGATTTTCCAAACCTTTTTAAATTTGCCCAAATTAAGGAGAATAATAAAAATAGTATTTGGAGTCCCTAATCCTTGTGGGAACAATAACTTTCCTAGTCACTTTATTATTTTTGCAACCGGTATACTTGTCGTCAACGTAACACAATGCCATCTATTCTCTAACAGATCCACTCACGACATTAGCTAAGGCATCACCATGCCTGCATTCCATGAGGTCCTTACCTTGTATCTCCATACAAGTAGATGATGTTATGTTAGTCCTATCCAGACAACCAATGCCCTGTCTTGGTCATTCAAGACTAGGAACTAGTTTCAGGCAATAGACATGTAGTGCACTCGAGACCTCATGATCATGATCCCTATCAAAGTCAATATCTTGCCTTTGACGGTAACCCTTCACAACCAACCTAGCATTATGGATTTCAGTGTTTCCATCAGCATCAATCTTCTTCTTGAAGACTCACTTACAGCTAATAGGAATTATTCCCTCATGTGGTGGAACCAAGGTCATACCTTGTTCTAATGCATCGAATCTATCTCGGATTCCATGGCCTTACACTATTATGAGGAGTCAACATACTTGACATCCTCAATGTATGAAGTAGGCTCATCATTCTCAACAGTTTGTTCATTCTTAATCCCAAAATTGTACCTCTTATATGGATGACTAACCCTAGAAGTCCTACGGAGCTGGGTGTCTATAGCTCTTCCAGTTGTGGCATCGCCTGATCAACAGAGTAGGGCTCTATTTCTGGTCCTGTAGGTCTTGAATTTATTCAAGTTCTATCTTACTCTAACTATCTACTTGATAGAGTAGATTCTCCTCAAGAAAGGTAGCATTCTTGGACACAAACACTTTATAGTCATCCGGGAAGTAAAAGTAGTATCTCTTAGTTTCCTTAGGATAGCCTACAAAGTAACACATGGTGCTCCTAGCCCCAAACTTATCTGGTGCTAGGGTTATGACATAAGCTGGACAACCCCACACCATGAGATAACTCAAGTTGGGCTTTTGCCCCCTGCATATCTCATATGGAGTAGTTTGAACAGATTTTGATGGAACCCTATTAAGAATGGGTAATGCCGTATAGAGGGCGAATCCCTAAAATGATTTTAGGAGCTTCATTCTGTTCATCATAGGCCTTACCATGTCAAGCAAGGTTTGGCTTCTCTTCTTTGACTCACCATTTTGATGATATAAGTATGGAGTCGTCAACTGTGAAAGAATCTCATTCTCTCTTAGATAATATTGAAACTCTTAACTCAAATATTTGCCTCCTCGATCAGATCGGAGTGTCTTAATCATCTTGCCAAGCTATTTCTCTACCTCATTCCTAAACTCTTTGAACTTTTTAAAGGCCTCAGACTTATGCCTCATAAGATACACATATCTGAATCTGGACTTATTATCAGTAAAGGTGATGAAGTAGGAGCATTCTTCTCTAGCCTGAGTAGACATAGGCCCACAAACATCAGAATGAATGAGTTCTAAACTCATTGGCGCTGTGAATCACAAGCTTCTCAAGCTTGGTCTTCGTCATCTTTTCAGCCAAACAAGATTCACAAGGTCCATAGGATTCAAAATCCATGGAATCTAGATAAACATCATGATAGAGTCTCGACAATCTCATCTCATTGATGTGTCCCAATCTACAATGCCAAAGATAAGATCGATTATCTAACCTCGGTTTCTTAACTTGAATGTTAAGTAGTTCAGAATCCGAATCTAAATCCAAAACATACAATCCATTTACCTCAGATGTGCAAACATAAACAAGATCATTCATAATGTTAGAAAACATGCCATCCTTTATTATAAAATGAAAATCAGATTGTTCCAAAAGAGAAATAGAAATAATGTTTCGAAAAATAGAAGGAACATAGAAACAACCATTCAAATGTAAAGAATGGCCTGTAGGAAAATCAAGGTCCACATCTCCTACAGTTAATGTAGCAACTCTTCCTCCATTCCCAACATGGAGATTCACCTCGTTCTTATCCAACTTCCTAGGATTCTTTAGTACCTGTAACAAATTACAGATACGAGAACCTTATCTAGTATCCAAAGCCCATGAAGTTTAATCTACACTTGAAAAATTATTTTCTATAGTGAACACACCTAAGGTAGAAGCATCAACATGCTTCTTTCCCTCAAGGCTCGCACGGTACAATAGGAAGTTCCTCCTCTAATGTCCTTCCTTCCAACAATGGAAGCATACATCAACAATAGAGTTTTTAGCCTTCTCTTTTCCCTTGCCCTTACTCTTTTTGTGCTTGGACTTGAGCTTGTCTGTCACCACAGACTTTTCTTTGCCCGTAGCCATAGAAGGTCCACCAATTAGAAGAGCTTGGTCATGTTCTTCTTAATAGAACCCTTAGTAGTGGTCAGCAAACTCAATAATTCAGGAAATTTTGACTCCACCTTATTCATATAATAATTGACCACAAAGCCATTAAACGAAGATGGCAAGGACTGCAAGACAAAGTCAATACTCAGGTTCATAGCCCATGATAAAGCCCAGAGAAGCAAGTGTCTCTATCAACCCAATCATCTTGAGGATGTGCGGACTAACATTCATGCCCTCAGACATCTTGCATCCAAATAGCGACTTAGCCCTCCCTTGCTTGTCATAAAGCTCTTGCATAAGCAGGATGCTGGATGGAGCATCCATATGCTCATGCTAACGCTGGATCTCCGGGGACATAGACGCCAGAAGTATATAGACTACCTGCTCATAATATGAAATTCATATTCGATATTCTACAGGGAATAGCATAGATGAAAGAGATCTTAATGGGAGGGATCTTGACCATGACGACCTGCTTGATTAATGAATATATCATTTTGAGTGTGCGGGGACTTGATAGTTCACCTTCTATTGTGGACGAAGAAAATCCCTTCCTTGTGTGGGGCACCAATTTAGAAGTTGGTTGAAGACAAAGATTCTTTATTCCTTGAAGCTTGTTATTTTTCTTGGTTGTTATATATAACTTTGAGGTAAAAATCCATCACATCTCTTTTAAGTTTTAATGAAGATTTGATAACTTACGTTTTATGGAAATTATGGATTTTGTAGTTTATGAATGTGAAATGGATTTTGATATTCTTTTGGTATGTGTTTGATGGTGTAGTGTTGAATCAAGTAAAATCTTGGTGAAGGATCAACCTTTGGAGTATTCCATTAGTGAAGACTTTGATTCTTGAAAGATTCAAGAATAGGGTGAGTTATTAAATTTGAGTTCTTAGAGGAATTATAGATACTAACTTGATGGTTGATATATGATATGTGATGATGATTGAATTCACACCTTTTAAATAGATGGTGCTATTAAGGAAAGTTTATGGTTAGTTCCTTGGATATCAAGAAAGTGTTGAAAGAAAGATCTTCAAGAGGTAAACTTTTGGACCTTAGGGTTAATCACCTTTGTTGTTCCACCATTTTCCATTAGAGTAATGGTTGATGTGAATGAATGTGCATTGCAGTATTTGAACATAGTATGATGCATTGTTTGAGAAATGATGAATGATATGAATGTATTCTTAAGATGTTTCTCTAGCCAGTATAATTTATGTATGTTTCTACTTTCCTTGGACACGATCCTACTAGGAGCTCCTTGTGGCTAATGCCTAAGAGAAATAGCCCTATGCAGATCTCTCTTGAAAGTATATTGCATGTATAGACTTTCCTTAGAAACATCCCTATGTGGACCTCCTTGTGATTAATGCCAATGAGAAACAGACTAAGTTGATCTCTCATGAAAGTACCATACTAGGATGAACTTCTGTTGGAGCCAGCCCTATGAGGACCTCCTTGTGATAGATACCTAATAGAAACAACCCTTAATGAATCTCTCTTTGCAGTTTCGTATGATATTGAATGATGTATGATATGTTATGCCCTTATTACTATGTACGCACAGGAAGTAAACTTAAAGTGGAGTGATCCTCCAATGACCCCTTAGTTTACTGAGTTTTTTATCTCACCCTGTGTTTGGGGATATATTATCGGACCACGGAGAGATGGAAGAGCTAGTGATGATTGAGGCAAGGGACTTACCTAGTCCCTAGGAGCTTTTAATGGCATTATATATTTTGGAGAGCTTTTGATAACGATGTATTTTGAAGGATTTTTAGTATAGTCATGCTTTTGTATAAGCTTATGTATTCCTTTGATAAAAGTTGTAATTGTGGTGTATGTAACAGCATGGAGTTTGAGTATTATGTTTTGTAATCCAAATATGTAGTGAATGTGCATCTAAGGTGTAAGACATTGTAACTTTCAAGTGTGAGAATGTATATGGATAAAGACTATATATAATGAAAAGCTCAATGCCAAGCTTATGGATTTAACGCATGAATCATATGTATGTTAGGCTAATGGAAGTGTACAAGGATGTAAATCATGTAAACTGTTGGCTTGAAGCCTGTTTGATTAAATCCATGGATGGATTATATGTAATGAAAGTTTTGGATATAAATGGATGTATCTAATAAGAGAAATGGTAAATTAGGTATTAAATGAACTTAGGAAGCATCTCAAATCCTCAAAGTACAGCTAGGTCTGTCCATTTTGATTCTGGTCAACATGGCAAGTGATTATCGTACCTTGGTAGTCTATTACCCCAAAATAAATGACGTAAATTTAAGCTTTTGTCATAGAAATATAAGGGTCAACTTAGAATATTCATAATTTATTCAATTCTCAAAACAATGAGGCATTTAAGATATCAAATTAAAGCTTATGATGCCTACTTTCATGTCCTGGAATAATAGAATTTTCTGGGTTGTGAGTCATTCCCAATTTTCAAAAGGATAAACACTACCCAGATTTATATTTCATGCTGACAGGTTCTAGCCAGTTTTAGCAAAAGTCATATCTCCTTTGTTCCTTAACCATATAGGACATATTATTTATCATTTTAAAGCCCCAGGAGTCTAGTTCTTTGTCTCCAAATATTAGAATTCTTTGGGCAGCTAAGCATTCTTAGTTTGATGTGGAACTAAAGCTACCAGAAACTCTGTTTCGCTAGTTGTCAAGAATTTAACAGTCTCTTTTGAAAGAACCATAACTCTTTCAATTCTTACCCAAATACAGCAAATTTAGACTATGAGCTATTAGGATTTCGTTTACTTTTTTGTCGTGGGACCTTGATGATTATTGGGCTGACTTCTTGTACTTATGATTTATATGATAAATTATTGTTATTGGACATGAATGTTCTTGTCTAAATTAATTTTAGTTGAATAGCAATGTAAATCAATATTATTATTAATTAATTTTGTTATGCTTAATACCGTGAAAGAGATAATACACCGGGTATACAGAAGGTGTTACACTTATTTTGATGGAGTCCATGTACTTGAGACTTATATTTTGCTATCTTTGCTATCTTTATTTTATGAACGTTGTTAATTGTGAATTGATTTTTAGACTTATTTTAGATGTTGAAATTTGGAAAGTATAGATTTAATTTACAACTCTAAATATTTATTCTAGTATGTTGATATTAGAAAAGATTTATGATAATAGTGATTTACTTATTTAGATTACAAATGATGTTTGAGTTTAATATCTTACTATTAAAACTCTTTGACTGATCCAAATTGATTGTCTTGGATTCGATGAGAATGATTCATATTTGTTTGAACATTACACTAATCACTCTATTTGATTGTGTTGTATGGTGAACATAAGAGGAGACTGTTAATATATTAAATAATATAGTCCAACAATATATTCACATATAAGCTCAATAGATGAGAGCATGATTATTTGGGTCTATATGAGCTCGAGCTCTATAGTTGGCATTATTTTTAGGATTTTCTCTAAGTCGGAAATAACATTGTTGATCATCTCATATCTAATGTCATTTGGTGCAACATTTCAAATACCTCTCAAATCCATAACCTCCAATAAATTTGACAAAATTTTGTGATTAAAATATTTTTATTAAAGTAGTAAAAAGCTATTTAGTACATCGTTTCCATTATAGAAAAAGAATATCCATATTCCCGAGGAATATTTTAGAGACCAACTGCTCTACAAACACACTATATTTTCCAAAAATTCGTAATATCCGCTAAAATTTATGCAACTGAGTTTTATTTTAATCATGCTAGTGAGTTGAACCACGTCCAAATTATGTTGAAAGTACGATTGTGAATAAAATATATAATAAGGAGCGACGGAGGCAGTTATCTTTTCTCGAGCAAGTTTTATCACTCTTTTTTAATTTGTCCAAGAGCAAATTACAGATTTCTTTGGATTTTATTTTAGGGAAATAATTTTTTTATGTTGTAAGAAAATGATTATCTCATGTTGTAGAAACAAAATTACAAGTGAGACCCACAAATAAAAAGAAGAGAGAAAAAAAAAGATGGGACCTATTTCTTTTTTGTGTATGTAAAAAAGTTATTTCTCTCATATAAAATGAGATAAATATAACATTTTATTTTATCTCTTGCAACTGAATATGGTAAGGACGACATGCATGTCTTTTCTTTAACCAAAAAAAAACTAAGGACGTGTCTTATTCTTATTTAATATTTCACTAGGCGTCATAATCTCACTATTTAATATGGTGCTGTTTCTAGAACTGAAAAGTTTGAACTGGAGAATGCTTGTCAGGCTAGTTTCGGCAAATTCAACTTACCTAGCTATTAGCGTGATTTTCGTACAATTAGTAAAGATTATTACTCACAAATCATACATATATAAAAAGTAAAAAAATATATAACTTTTCATTAACTCCATTGAAATATGTATTTTATATTTTGATAATTTGATACTTTGATTAGTTTATGAATATTGACTTGTAAATATAATTGATTGAATTATGTTAAGTATATTTTGAATCTTTAATGATTGGTGGTTTAATTTTTTTGAATTTTTCATATAGAATAATATATTTATATTTTTTTAATATATAAAACTGAATCAGTGAAATGATCCCGTGACCCCCAAGTTGAATCTGTAACCTCGTAACGCCTACCTCGGTCGAGTCGATGGTCGGGCCGAATTTTTAAACATGTAAGATTTTGACCTAATGGTGTTGGAGATGATAGAATAAGTAGAATAATATATCTCATAAATTGATCTAATCCATGATATAACTAATATATGCACTTTGAAAATAAATTGATTTCAGATTATCATTTCCGGAAAAACAAGGCACGCTTTAAAAATAGTTTAAACTGTTAAAAAAGTGATTTGTACCCGTTAATTAAAATCTAAAATTATTTTTCAAACATAATTCATTCATTATATGGGAAGAATTATATTTACAATTTTTTTTTAACAAACTACAATATGTACTAGGGATAATATATTGTGTGCTAGAATATACTACCCCTAGTACATAAATAATTTGTAAGAGTTAATAAACAAAAAGTTTGTAAATATAATTTTTCTGACATTATATTAAGCACCATAGTTGAAGCAATTTTTTTTAGGCTTTAATGTTTCTACGGTGAATGTTAATGAGTTAGCTACATTCACTCTCAAAATGACATAGTTTTGGGTTGAAAAATTAAAAAGTTATAATAATAAACACTATTGTAATCCTAAAATAAATAATTATAAAAATACATTGATTTATGCTCCAAAATGACATTTTGAATTTAATGTAAATAATTTATCTACATTGACTGCAGAAAAAATAAATCATTTCTTTTAACACAAACTTTTATAGAAAATAAGAATTTAGGTAGAGCCTCGAGTTGATCCTATATCATACAATCTGTTCAGTGCGGGTTATAGGTTCTAGCAATTATTTTTTCGGCAATTACTTTTTTTTTTATGTTGTTGGAGATGAGTTATCTTATGTTAGTGAAACAAAATTATAAGAGAAATCCACAAATAATTAGAGAAAAAAAAAATAAAGGTGGGATCCACTTTTATTATGTGTGTGTAGGAATTTGATTTATCTCATATTGAATGAGATAAATGTAACTCTTTCTTTTAATACAAACTTTTATAGAAAATATGAATTTAGGTAGAGCCTCGATTGGATCCTATTTTATACAATCTATTCAGTGCGAGTTATAGAAGGAAGAATAACAAACAGAAATTCCAATTTACTGTGGAACCTGACTGTTGCATAATTAACAATTAACAAAATTAATTATATAAATAAATTGTTAAAATGCCCTTTTCGTTGTCATAGTATTTCAAAGATTAGTGCCACTCAATACAAGATGTTCATAATCAATATAAGATCTCTGAGCTATCAATATCTATAACGGAGATAAATGGAGGTCGTGGCAGATCACTCTCCATAATGAAAAGGCTTCATGGGGTGATGTGTGCATACAGTTATAATAAAGGAACAATCAGGTGGTTTTTGCTCTTATTGTTTGGTTACCTTGGCAGTGGAGAAACAATCAGGTGCATGGTGTGAAAAAAAAACGGGAAAGCATACAAGGTGCAGTCTGTTGAGAGTTTGGTTCGTGAGTGTAAAAATCACACCGTTAATTAAGGAAGTTAATTAATTAATTGTGAGAAATTAGGAAATAATTTCATAATTGACCCTAATAATTATGAGAAGACTTATATAATTATGGTAAGTGATTAATAATGCTGAAAGTCACTTTTCTGACGAAAAGTGCAAATATCGGTTCTGCTACTCGGTATAAATGTGTACCGATGAAGTATCCCAGAAAATTATAATAAGAGTGGAAATATTCCTAGAATAACATATAGGACTGTGATTTCAAGTTCCAAGTTAAAATAATAAGAACTTGTGCCAGAACTGACACTGGCTATGTAAAAGCGCGTACCAGAAAGGTGCTGCGAAAAATAAAATAAAAATATGATAAATCTTGGAAAATGAATAGGTTCAGAATCCCAAGTTTGAGATTAAAATGCTAAGCGTAGATATTATTGCTAATATTATGTGTTTAATGTTAAGTGGACTATATATACTAGTGGGCTCTAAACCCTAGGCCATGTTGAGGCTGCCTACGTGAGAAATTTCTGAACCCTCTTCAGCTGCCACCCTTCCTCTACCATTCTATAGCCATTTTTCTTCTTAAACTCCACCAAAGGGACCTCATTTGCTCCTTGTTCCTTCACCTTTTTAGTAGAGTGTTGCAAGGACAAGCTTTGTGTGAGTGAAAGGTCTTTGTTTTCTGAGTTTATGTTGCTGTGTTGAGGAGTTTGAGGGCTGAGTTGGTGTTCATCTTTGGTGACAGCCTTTCCCTTGTCTTTGGAGGCTTCAAGGAGCCACCTTTATGTAGAAAAGTCCTAGCTTGTGTCGTATTTTCGTGGGCCATGGAAGTCAGTACTGTGGGACTGTGTTGGAAGCTCCAAGGAGGAGTCTTTTCTGTGTTTGGAGCATTTGAGGTGAGCCACGATCATCTCTTTGTCATTTTGATGTTCATAACTTGTTTAATCTATTAAAAAGGGAAACTTTAACCATTTAAGTAAAGGAATGTGTTTCTGAGTTCTTATGATGTTGTGGAATATATGTTTAGGGAGTCATTGGACTCCCAATCACATTTGGACCCTTAAAATTGGGATTATGCAGTTGTCTGTTCGAATTTCTACTTTCTGTTGGAGAAGTATTCGAATACTTTTCGTGTAGTATTCGAATACTTGTCCTCTTGTAGTCGAATACTCCTTGCTGGAGTATTGAGATACTTTTCTGGGAAGAAAAGTATTCGGATACCTTTGAAGAAGTATTCGAATACAGTGAGTTTTGGTATTCAGATACTGTGGTATTCGGATACTTGGGGTGCTGGTATTCGAATACCTTGTGGTATTCGAATACATTAGTGAAAGTAATCAAATACTTTCTAGAGAGCTGGAGTATTCGAATACTCATCGAGGAGTATTCGAATACCTCCTGCAGAAACAACATGTAATGACTTAAAATGAGATGGAAAGCCTTAATCACTTAATGTAATCTTGAGCAATGATTATTAATGATTAATTATTGTTAAAAAAGATTGTAATTGTACTATTTGTGGGCCTTAAGCTTGTGTGGACCCTTGGCTTGGATAGTTAGCTTACAAGGTAAGCTTTCGTGTCCTCGGTTTAGCCATTGTTGGTTCCACCATACCCCATGGGGGAATGGTTATATGCATGATGTGTTTTCATGCTTTGATGATTGGAATTCTTTTGAACTGTTAAGTGTAAGGGCCTTATAATATGCATGTGTTGTTCCATCTTGACGGAAAACCTGAGTATGTGGCGTCATACAATAGGGTGATTCTGTGGGTGGGTGCAAGTGGCATCTCTCACTGATTGTAGGAAATAGACGTATATCCTGCATTTCTCTGGCTAGTAGAATATCTTGACACACATGACATGGTTATCTGTTGCATTACACTGACTTTGGAACTTATATCATATACCTGCTTTTTGAACTTATATTGCACATGTAAGTGAGCTTGGGGTGGAAGATCCTTGAGGACCCCTTGTCTTACTGAGATTTCTGTTTAGAGATCTCACCCCACGTTTGGGGCACATGTTTCAGGTTCAGGTAACCTAGGGGCTGAGACCTCTAACGGCAGGAGGCCGGAGCTTAGCTGATATTGTTGTTTATATGATGATATGTCTGAATGCTGGATTATGCCTGCTGCTTATGTTATTAGCTTGTTATGATTATTGTTGCTGTTGTTGAGACTATGTTGGGCTTGTTGCCTTATTTGGTGAGCATGGGGATTGTCCGTGCCACATTGATTGACTATGTCTTAGTTTAGATTCGAGTTGTATTAATGTATCAGGATATTGTCCAGACTACGTGTTGTAGATCCGTGACTTAGATACTCACTTAATTATTTATGAGCTATTTCAGTTAGCTGGCTATTGCAATTTATATACAGGCGATGTTTTTATGAAATTGATTAAGTAATCAACTTGGTTAAGTATAATGACGTCATAATTGCAAAGAAAAAGATATTCCGCATTTTAATTAAGTGTGGCTTAATACGATGACATGTTAACAAACCGGGTATACACGTAACACGGGGTGTTACATTTTATGGTATCAGAGTACTTTCTAGGGAAAAGCCTGTATGTATTGCAGTAACTTAGGTTGTTTTGTTGCCAGTTTGTCTTGTGTGTTTCCTCTGTCGGGTTTTGCCATGATGATGCATGTGTGACCACATTGCGTGGGTCTAATCAACTCACCCTTTGTGTAACTTGTGCAAAGTCATGGTGATGCCTAGGAGAAACCAAGAGACGAACGGGGATCAACCGGATCCTGTTCTGACTGCAATAGCTGAGATGCAGGCGGCTGGACTAGCCGATCAGGAGGCCGCTAGATTGGCCAACCTGGCGATGATGGACACCTTTCGAGAGGCGAACCGAAAAGCCATGGAAGATGTATTGGAGGCGAATCGACTGGCGTATATGACCATGGTACGGGTTGTATTGGAGAAGATGAGAATTGGTTGTCATGACGGCCAACATCCTCCGCTGCCACCACCTCCATCCCCACATCTGTGTGGGAGTGGAGTTAGAGGGATGCTAGTTGAGAATGAATCCTCGCTGCTTGAGTGCATCCCGTGTGGAAAGACTCATAAGAGTACTTCCTGGCAGAGACAAAAAGTATGTTTCAGATGTGGCAGGCCAGGTCAACTTATCAAGAGGCGTGCTTCCAAGACAGAGCGAGCTGCAGGAATACAAAATGTTTCAGTATGTCGCATAGAAAGGATAGCTGGATCGACATCTAAGGACTTCGATACTTGCATTCAGCAGAGCGGTGACTTTGAGAAGATCCGTGTGAACCACGAGGTAAAGGAAGCCAAAGAGTCTGAGGCTAAGGGGAACAGCGGTTCCACTTCTTGGAGGGACAGGAAGTTTGTTGGTAAGGGAAAGAGAAAGCAGTTGGCCGCTAGGCAGGCACCTAGTCAGTTCAAAAGGATTTCCACTCAGGGGAGTTCAGCGAGACCTCCTACTCCCAGATGCACGAGATGTGGAAAGGTTCATCTGGGGTCGTGTGCTATAAGAACCCGCACCGTTAATTAAGGAAATTAATTAATTATATATGTGAAAATATGAAATAATTCCATAATTGACCCTAATAATTATTAAGAGGCTTTAATAATTATGATAAGTGATTAAGAATGCTGAAAGTCGCTTTTCGGAAGAAAAGTGCAGATACCGATTCTGCTAGTCGGTATAAATGCGTACCGAAAAAGTATCTCGTAAAATTATAATAAGTGCATGATAATTCCTAGAATAATATATAGGACTTGTAAAACGAGTTTCAAGTTAAAATAATGAGAACTAGTGCCAGAAACTGATACTAGCTATGAAAAGCGCGTACCGGATAGGTGCTCAGAAAAATATAAGAAAAATATAATAATTCTTATAAAATTAAAATATGATAATTCTTATAAAATTGAGTCGGTTAAGAATCCTGAGTTTGGGATTAAAATGCTAAGCGTAGCAATTAAAGTTAATACTGTGTGTTTAAGACTTAAACCGCTATAAATAGGCTCTTTTGGCCCAAAACCCTAGGCCGTAACAGATTTCCTACGTGAGTTTCTTCTGAACCTTGAGCCTCCAAGCTGCCACCTTGCTCTCCTCCATGAAAACTCAACAAAGAACCACCTTTTCTCTTTGAATCTTCTTCTAAATGTGCTAAACACTTGGGTGAGAGCTTAGTGAGGGAGAGAGGCACCCTTTTCTGAGTTGTGGGTTATGTATATTGGTGGTCTAAGTGCTGACTTCATAGTGTGGTTGGTGGAAGCCTTGGTCTTGACATTTTGAGCTTCAAAGTGTCACCTTTGTGAAGAAAAGAGTCATCTTGTTGTGCATTTTCGTGGCCCTTGGTTGCTGCACAGTGAAGTGGTGTAGGGAGCTCCATTTCCCTGCCATTTTCTGTTTTGAGAAGCTTGGTAAGCATACTCAACCTTTGATCATGAGTTATTGGTTAAAAATGAAACCTTGATGCATGTAATGGGCTTAAGATGTTAACCTAACGTTGGGTAATGTCAAACATACCTAGATATGCATGTTTAGGCTTCTGTAATCGGTAAAAGTTGGACCTTTGAGCTGGAATTTCACGAAATGCGGAATCTGGGTTCTGTCGCGAAATATCCGGATATTTTGTTGTGAATATCCGGATATTGATATCCGGATATGGATATCCGGATATCGATATCCGGATATGGGGTTCTGGATATCCGGATATTGATATCCGGATATGGCCAGTGAGATATCCGGATATTGATATCCGGATATGCCCCCGACGAATATTCGGATATTCTGGAATTTCGTAGAACAGTAACTGTGTTGTGTGTACAGTAGGCTATTTGGGGTTTGTGGACCCTAGATTGATGAAGTTGAACTTCTGTAATTAATGAACTAAGTCAGAATCAAGTGATTAAGGGCTTGTGGCTTTGTTAGATGCCTTAAGACGTAAAACGTAAAAGAAAGATGTTGTCTTTAAGTGTATGCTTATAGAGTTTGATTAATGATGTATTATTGGTCCATAACAGATTGTGATACTGCTGTGTTTGGGCTTTGAGATTGTGGACTCTTGGCTTGGATAGCTAGCTTGCAAGGTAAGCTTTCGTGTCCTCGGTTTAGCCATGTTGTGGTTCCACCATGTCCCATGGGGGTATGGTTATATGCATGCTGTGTTACATGCTTTTGATGTTTTGGAGGTGCTATTGAGTTGTTATATGCTAGTGCCTTTATGATATGCATGTGGTGTTCCACCTATACGGTAAGCCTGAGTATGTAGTACATACAAAACGGTGAGGCTGTGGGTGAGGTGCAAGCGGTGTTCCTTGTACTACATGTGGGTGATAGACGTATTCCTGCATTTCTCAGGCCAGTACAATAGTTTAAACACACATGTCATGAATATCTGTTGCACTGCATAGTTTTGGAACTTATATTGATATTACTGCTTTTAGAACTTATATTGCACATGTAAGTGAGCTTGGGGTGGAAGACCCTTGAGGACCCCTTGTCTTACTGAGATTTCTGGTTTAGAGATCTCACCCCATGTTTGGGGAATGCTTATTTCAGGTTCAGGTAATGTTGGGGTTGAGACCTCAGGCGGCAGGAGGCCGGAGCTGAGTTAGATATTGCTGTTATTATATGTTAACTTGTTGGATGCTGGTTATGCATGCTGCTTTTATGCTTTTAGCTTCTTTATGATTTTGGATTATTATGTTGAGACTTGGTTGTTTATGCTATTGATTTGGTGAGCATGGGGATTGTCCATGCCACGTAGACTTGATTATGTCTTGTTTTATTTAGAGTTGTATTAATGTATCAGGATACTGTCCGGACTACGAGTTATAGATCCGTGACTTAGATACTCACTTTATATTTATATATTGAGGTATTTCAGTAGATGTCTTATTACAATTTACATACAGGCAATATTTTATGAAATTGTTTAAGTAATCAACTTGGCTAAGTATAATGACGTCATAAATGATAAGAAAAAGATAATCTGCATTTTTTATTAAGCGCAGCTTAATACGATGTAATGATAATATTTCGGGTATACACGGGGTGTTACATGTGCTACCGGCTAGACTATATGTTTCCAGTGTGGCAAGGAGGGCCACTATGCTAGAGAGTGTCAGTCGTCTATGGAGAGGGCTGCAGCAATTCAGACGGTCCCTATTCAGATGTTTCCTGCACCACCAGAGACTATCGTGTTTATACACTGGATCAACAGCAGTCGGATCGAGCTCTGAACCTAGTCAGAGGTACTGTTTCCATTGGTGGAATTGTTTTTGATGTTTTGTATGATTCTGGGGATACGCATTCCTTTATTGCAACCCCGATTGCTGTGGGGCTTGAGTTGCCCATGTCTGTGCTTTCTCCATCGTTGCGGGTGACTACCGCCAACGGAGGAAAGTGTGATACCGCCACTGTGCATCGAGATGTCGTGTTTCAATAGGATGGCTGTGATTACTCGGTAGATCTTATTGGATTGTCGAAGGCTAATTTGGAAATCATTCTGGGCATGGATTGGTTGTCCAGAATCTGCGTGATGATTGATTGTTTGTGCCTAGAGAGTGGTGATGTCTCTGTGTGATTCCACAGCCAGTTTCTTGCCTTTTTGTTCAGTGCTGCAGGCTAGGAGAGCCTTGTGAGCAGGAACATTTGGTTGTGTCTTGTTGGGAGGTTTGGTGAGTGGGGCACAGGAGGATATCACTAGCATTCCTGTGGTGGGAAATTCCTCGAGGTATTTCTGAGAAGATTCCTAAGTTTCTACCACAGCGGGAGATAGAGTTCTCCATTGATTTGTTGCCTGGTGTGGGGGCCTATTTCATTAGCTCCATATCGGATGTCGCCACCAGAGTTGGCGGTGCTGAAGAAGCTCATTGAAGATCTTTCGGCGAAAGACTTCATTCGACCGAGCGTGTCTCCATGGGGAGCACCGGTCAGTTGGTAATAAGGTGAGATGTCGTACGCCATTACATTAGTGTGATGGTGCCTTGTTTGAGAATGTGAAATTCTCTTCAAGGAAAAGTAAGTGTGTAACACCCGAACTTTGTGGCAAGGCCACGCGTGATCTTGTATATGCGAGGCAAGTGTATGTACAGTTAGTTCTGTGGGTCGAGTGGTCTCCATGACTCTAGGTTAATATGTAAATTACTGATCTGTTTCATATGTAGATTGCATGTGAATACCATGAATAGTACTAAGCATGAAGTAAATGCCATGAACTGTGTTAATACATCAATGTTGTACCATCCTTTAATAACGTTCGATTTTACAGATGCCATGGAGACTGAGGTATGATATTGCCTATAGTATTTGTTTATTATGTTACTTAAATTGGGAAATTTTTGCAGGTGTACGTGAACTAAGGTACGCTACTATGTAAAATAGTATATTAATCGACATGTATTGATTGAAATGGACATGATTATAATTTCGTACTGTGAAAAAAATATGAGTTTATTTTGAGAGTAATGATTTATGGAAATTATAAGTCGAGACTAGATTAGAGTCATGGAATAGGACCTAAACTCACCCAAGTTGTTGTGAGGTTTGAGTTTTTGTGTGTCGCCTCCAGAAAGGGGTTGGGTTGTATGTTGATGTAGCTGGGCAACGTGATTGCCTATGCTTGACGCAGTTGAAGCCTCATGAGGAGAACTCCTCGACTCATGATTTGGAGTGAGCTGCGATTGTGTTTGCTTTCAAGTTTTGGAGGCGTGATCTGTTTAGTATGCAAATCGCCGTGTTCAGTGACCGCAAGAGTTTGAAGTACGTGTTTGATCAGAAGGAGCTGAACTTAAGGCATAGGAGATGGATAGAGTTTCTAAAGGACTACGACTTTGAGTTGAAGTATCATCCTGGCAAGGCAATGTGGTAGCTGATGCTCTGAGTCGGAAACCGTGAGCCCATCTAGTTTGACGATTGGTGACTTTGATGTTATTGAAAAGTTTTGAGACCTGTCGGTGACTTCCTTGTTTGGGGGTGCACTTCTCGAAATGGAGACTGTGAGAGTCAAGAATGAGCTTATGGAGAAGATCCAAGAGGCGCAAGTGCAGTGAGAGTGCCTGGACTACATGAAGAACCAAGACGGTGTGTCTTAGAATGAAGATAGAATTTTGTTGTTCCAGAAGAGGATTGTGATTCCTCGAGGTCCTTTGACCGAAGAGGTTATGGCAGAGGCCCATAAGGGCCAGTTCACGGTTCACCCTAGTGCTACAAAGATGTATAAAGACTTGAAGAGAATTTTCTGGTGGCCGGGTATGAAGAAGGACATAGTTGTGTATGTGTCCAAGTGTTTGATTTGCCAGAAGGTGAAGATAGAACACCAGAAGCTGTCTGGTAAGCTTCAACCCCCAGAGATTCCGGAATGGAAATCGGAGAGAATTTCCATGGACTTCGTGGTGGGTTTGCCGGAGACTCAGGTTGGCTGCGACTCTATCTGGGTCATTGTGGACAGACTGACGAAGTCTGCCCATCTTCTTCCAGTGAAGGTGAGCTTCACTACAGAGCAGTTGGCCAAACTGTATGTTCGTGAGATTGTGAGGCTTCACGGGGTGCCCGAGAGTATCATCAGTGATAGGGACCCGAAGTTCACATCACGGTTCTGGGAGGCGCTGCAGGAAGCTTTCGGTACGCAGTTGAGATTGAGTACCGCCTATCACCCTCAGACTGACGGATAGACTGAGCGGACCATCCAGACCTTGGAGGACATGCTGAGGGCTTGCACTTTGGAGCAGGGTTCAGCATGGGATAGGTACCTGCCATTGGTGGAGTTTTCGTACAACGGAAGTTTCCATGCTAGCCTGGGCATGACACCCTACGAGGCGTTGTATGGTAGGAGGTGTCGGACTCTTACCTACTGGACTGAGGTTGGAGACAAGGAGTTGTTTGGCGTGGACTTTGTCCAAGATACTACCCAGCAGATCCATATGATCAGAGAAAAGCTAAAGCTGGCGCAGAATCGCCAGGAGAGCTACTACGATGTTAAGCATCATCCACTGGAGTTCAGTGAGGGTGGGCACGTGTTTGTGAGACTTTCACCTGTCACCGGTGTTGGTCGGGCCCTCGGAGTGTGGAAGCTGAGCCCGCGTTTCATTGGGCCATACCAGATTCTTGGTAGAGTAGGACCTATTGCCTACCAGCTTGTCTTGCCTCCGAACTTGGCCAACATCCACGACGTGTTTCACGTGTCTCAGCTTCGGAAGTACATAGCAGATCCTTCGCACGTGGTTCACCCGAATGATGTGAAAGTTCGGGAGAACTTGAAAACTCTAGTCGGACCACTCAAGATTCTCGATCGTGGCGAGAAGAAGTTGAGGAGCAAGATCATTCCAATGGTCAAAGTGTAGTGGACGGGAAGAACTCCTGAGGAGTGTACTTGGGAGCAAGAGGACGAGCTTCTCCGGAAGTATCCCGACTTCTGAGACAGGTATGTATATGATTTTGAGGACAAAATCCTAAAAAGGTGGGTGAATGTAAGAACCCGCACCGTTAATTAAGGAAGTTAATTAATTAATTGTGAGAAATTATGAAATATTTCCATAATTGACCCTAATAATTATGAGAAGGCTTATATAATTATGGTAAGTGATTAATAATGCTGAAAGTCGCTTTTCTGATGAAAAGTGCAGATACCGGTTCTGCTACTCGGTATAAATGTGTACCGATGAAGTATCCCGGAAAATTATAATAAGAGTGGGAATATTCCTAGAATAACATATAGTACTGTGATTTCAAGTTTCAAGTTAAAATAATAAGAACTGGTGCCAGAACTGACACTGGCTATGTAAAAGAGCGTACCGGAAAGGTGCTGCGAAAAATAAAATAAAAATATGATAAATCTTGAAAAAATGAGTAGGTTCAGAATCCCAAGTTTGAGATTAAAATGCTAAGCGTAGATATTATTGTTAATTCTGTGTATTTAATGTTAAGTGGACTATATATACTAGTGGGCGCTAAACCCTAGGCCATGTTGAGGCTGCCTACGTGAGAAATTTCTGAACCCTCTTCAACTGCCACCCTTCCTCTACCATTCCATAGCTAGTTTTCTTCTTGAACTCCACCAAAGGGACCTCCTTTGCTCCTTGTTCCTTCACCTTTTTAGTAGAGTGTTGCAAGGACAATCTTTGTGTGAGTGAAAGGTCCTTGTTTTCTGAGTTTATGCTGCTGTGTTGAGGAGTTTGTGGGCTGAGTTGGTGTTTGTAACACCCTTAATAAGGCCATCAAAGGTGTAACATTGCTTGACATTCAATGCGCGGAATCCATGTACTTAAGCGTGGTTAACTTAAAATTTACTAATGGGAATTAATTTCGTTCATTCCCCTAACTTATCTATTCCTCTAGTCATGAGTTTCTCTTTTTCTTTGTCTACGGTCTACTTACAAATTAATCTCTGCTTGGTTACCCTACTTATACTTATGCGCTATTTTAGGAGCTCACTTACATGATCATAATTTTAGTGTTGACTACTACCCAGTGGGTAGTTACTTAAGTGTCTTATGCGGATAATGGCTTATGTTACTTAATCTTTCCTACTAAATTCATAAGTCCATAAAAACATAAACATCCCAAAATATCGTACTTCAAAGGCATATAAGAGGTTCAAAATAATCTAAGTGGCATAGTCTATTACAGTCATCCCAAATTAGAACTTAGGTACACCCTTAGGGAGGTGCCTCTTCAAGCCACATGGGCCCAGCTAGAGCAGATATAAGATAGTCTGCCTCCAAGAGCTTTCCTTCGGCCAGTAAGTTCTCAAATATCTCCGTTAGTTTGGAGTCATTATCAATTGTACGTGGTTGCGCAGGTTCCTCTTCAACTCGTACCAGCCTCTTTCCCTGTCTTACCCATTTAGTCATTTTTTTCCTGAAAGTGGGTTTCCCCAAAGAGGGGTGAGATTGGGGGTCTCAGTAAGGACTCACAGTTGGAGCAACCTCCAAACCATGATGCTTACTCCTGCAATAGTCACATAATAACATGTACAATAATAGAATGGCAAAACATTGGAAACATAGTTTGGAAAATAATCATGCTTTCATATCATCATACCAATCCTGCCATGGCAATTACTCTCCATGGTCTTATGGACGAATACCCAGGGTCCTCGTCAGGTTGCCTCTGTGGTATTAGTGCACAGGCCATCTTACAAAACTTGCATGAATAAACATTAGTTCCAAACAACCAAACATATCATGTAATGCATCATATAACATATTGCAGTCAAACCTCACTTTAACATAAAGGGGGTGGCAACCATAGGGTAGCCGCTTCAACAACCATAAATCACTTACACTTTTTCGCTTTGTAAATTCTTCCCGTAGGTGATGGATTCGGCCAAATGAAGGTCCTAGTATCTTGGATCTCTTTTCAAGCTTTGGTTTGTCCTAGCCACATATTCAACCTTAGTACATGGTTCTAAAATTAAAAGATCTAAACTTTAATATTCTTCATGTCATAGGTTCGGCTCTCTAAGGATGAAAATGCCTAGGAGATAATTTTTACTAATTGTTTTCATGCATAAGTCATATTCTAGGGCATACATTTCGGCCATACATCATGGTATTAAGAAAACCTTCACATATTTCCCTTTTAGGCTTATTAGGGTTCGGCCATTTAGAGGGTGCATGCCTAGGGATAATTTTTGACAACATGTTCATGGGTCTAATACTCATCAAGTTCGGCCATTTAGGGTTAATGCCATTTAGGTGGTGATTCTTCAAGTGATGCTTTCCTACATGTTGTTTAAAACATCTACTTCAACACTTTTCATATTACCTTAAAGAACATATTCAATATCTAGTCGGGTACATATAGATTCAGTCATTTAGGGTTAGGTTGCTTAGTAAATATTGTGAATATTTAGAGGGTGCATGCATACCTTTGAGGTTCGGCCATTTAGGGATGAAATACTTAAGAGGTGATTTTAAAGATGAAAGATGCATGCATGACTTTATTAGTCCAAGATCTAGTCATCTAAACTAGTTAGAGTTCATTCTACTCACTTGAAGGGATAAAAGGGTTCATGAAATCTTACCTCAAAGATGATGTCTAAAATATAACTCCAACTTGATCTTCAAGTAGTCCTCTAGGATTGAGAGTTGCTTCTAACCTCTTCTTAATCTTTCTTTACGTAAGTCTAAGAAGAGAGGAGAGGTGTTGGTTCACTTGTTTCTTGTTTATGAGTGGGTGGCTAGAAGTGAGGGAGTGTGTCCTTGCTTTGGTTCTTTAGGTAGTGTACGGCTAGGAAGGGGAGAGGCCTTTGTTTGTACACCTTTTTATTCAAGTCTCCCTAATCATCATGCCTAGGATAGGATAGGCTAGGTCTTGGTTGAGTGTGGGGTAAGCAAGTCTCCTCACATTGTTCAAGGTTGTCATAAGCATGGGGAAGGGGTAATGATAGTGTGTAGAGTGTAGGACACTCAAGGTGTCATACGCATGGGGGACTCTTGCATTCCTACCTAGAAACCAAAACTTCATCATTATTCACTTAGGAAGTGGTGCGCGTGAATCGAAGGGGTTCTATGTGTGTAGCGCCTAAGTGGAAGGAAGATAAGGCTCACATTAATTGCTTGAAGAGTGGTGTGCATGGGGAGAAGAACTTTTGTATGACATGCCTTGGTTAGGGAAACGAGGTGCATCCTTAATTACTTTGGGGAATGAGGTGCATGGGAAGGAGGAAGGTCTTTGCGTGTACCAATGTTAATTGCTTTAATCATCATTGAAGAAATGTTGGTTAATGTGTAGGGCCTTTTGTCTTTTAGCTTTCCATAATTGAATTCTAGGATAGAGTGTCTTTGGGACTTCCCAATGCATGGGGTTTGGGAATCACCTTGAGTATGTCACACTCATCATAAGGTGTGTAAGAACAAGTCTTCCCTTTTCATGCTAATTATTGCGCCTAGGGAGATGGAGAAAAGGTGGCTTCACCTTTTTAATCATGCATTGGGGAGGACTTGTGCGCCTAGGGAAGAGGGAAAGTGAGCCTACTTTTATGAAGGGGATCTTGGTTTATGTTCCCTTGATGTGTTACCTTGGGAGATGGAAAGACTTGTGTCATGCATGGCTTGAGTGTGTAAGATGGAAGCTTCCTTTTCCTTGTCATGAGTGCGCCTAAGGTGGGGAAAGCAATCTCATCCCCTTTTTCTCTTTGCTAGATCGAGGTGGACATGTGAGGAGGGCGAAATCTTCATTCAAATTGTCCAATCACGTGTTGCCACCTCACCTAGGGTTTATTCTTGAATTGGGTTGGGCTTGGTGAGTGTCTTGGCCCATTAATTTAATAAGTGTTGGACCATTTGTAATTGGGTCAAGGCTAGGTGGTGTGGGCTTGGATCTTGGTCTAGATACTAATTGGGTCATTTCTTATCAAATGGCCTTGCATTGCTTTGGGCTTGAATCCTTTAACTTAGTCATATTCTTAGTAGGTTGGGCTTTAACTTTATTTGGGCTTTAACCCACATTGGCTAAGTTATTAATTATCTTATTTAAAGTGGGTTCTAGCTTAGGACTAATGTTGCTTATTCAAAGCTACTCGTTCATTGAATATGGACTTGATCCCCTTTCATTTCATTTCATTAGGCTAATTTCGAGTACAAGATTTTTGGGTTATTACAGTGTTCATCTTTGGTGAGAGCCTTTCCCTTGTCTTTGGAGGCTTCAAGGAGCCACCTTTGTGTAGAAAAGTCCTAGCTTGTGTGGTATTTTCATGGGCCTTGGAAGTCAGTACTGTGGGACTGTGTTGGAAGCTCCAAGGAGGAGTCCTTTCTGTGTTTGGAGCATTTGAGATGAGCCATGATCACCTCTTTGTCATTTTGATGTTCATAGCTTGTTTAATCTATTAAAAAGGGAAACTTTAACCATTTAAGTAAAGGAATGTGTTTCTGAGTTCTTATGATGTTGTAGAATATCTGTTTAGGGAGTCATTGGACTCCCAATCACATTTGGACCCTTAAAATTGGGATTATGCAGTTGTCTGTTCGAATTTCTGCTTTCTGTTGAAGAAGTATTCGAATACCTTTCGTGTAGTATTCGAATACTTGTCCTCTGGTAATCTAATACTCCTTGCTGGAGTATTGGGATACTTTTCTGGGAAGAAAAGTATTCGGATACCTTTGAAGAAGTATTCGAATACAGTGAGTATTTGAATACATTAGTGAAAGTAATCGAATACTTTCTGGAGAGCTGGAGTATTCGAATACTCATCGAGGAGTATTCGAATACCTCCTGCAGAAACAGCATGTAATGACTTAAAATGAGATGGAAAGCCTTAATCACTTAATGTAATCTTGAGCAATGATTATTGATGATTAATTATTGTTTAAACAGATTGTGATTGTGTTGTTTGTGGACCTTGAGCTTGTGTGGACTCTTGGCTTGGATAGTTAGCTTGCAAGGTAAGCTTTCGTGTCCTCGGTTTAGCCATTGTTGGTTCGATCATAGCCCATGAGGGAATGGTTATATGCATGATGTGTTTTCATGCTTTGATGATTGGAATGCTTTTGAACTGTTAAGTGTAAGGGTCTTATAATATGCATGTGTTGTTCTATTGACAAAAAACCTGAGTATCTGGCGTCATACAATAGGGTGATTCTGTGGGTGGGTGCAAGTGGCATCTTGCACTGATTGTAGGAAACAGACGTATATCCTGCATTTCTCTAGCCAGTAGAATATCTTGACACACATGACATGGTTATCTGTTGCATTACACTGACTTTGGAACTTATATCATATACCTGCTTTTGAACTTATATTGCACATGTAAGTGAGCTTGGGGTGGAAGATACTTGAGGACCCCTTGTCTTACTGAGATTTCTGTTTAGAGATCTCACCCCACGTTTGGGGCACATATTTCAGGTTCAGGTAACCCAGGGGCTGAGACCTCTAGCGGCAGGAGGCCGGAGCTTAGCTGATATTACTGTTTATATGATGATATGTCTGAATGCTGGATTATGCCTGCTGCTTATGTTATTAGCTTGTTATGATTATTGTTGTTGCTGTTGAGACTATGTTGGGCTTGTTGCCTTATTTGGTGGGCATGGGGATTGTCCATGTCACATTGATTGATTATGTCTTAGTTTAGATTTGAGTTGTATTAATGTATCAGGATATTGTCCGGACTACGTGTTGTAGATTCGTGACTTAGATACTAACTTAATTATTTATGAGATATTTCCGTTAGTTGTCTTTTGCAATTTACGTACAGGCGATGTTTTTATGAAATTGATTAAGTAATCAACTTGGTTAAGTATAATGACGTCATAATTGGAAAGAAAAAGATATTCCGCATTTTCATTAAGCGTGCCTTAATACGATGACATGTTAACAAACTGGGTATACACGGGGTGTTACATTTTATGGTATCTGAGCACTTTCTAGGGAAAAGCATGTATGTATTGCAATAACTTAGGTTGTTTTGTTGCGAGTCTGTCTTGTGTGTTTCCTCTGTCGGGTTTTGCCATGATGATGCATGTGTGACCACATTGCGTGGGCCTGATCAACTCACTATTTGTGTAACTTTTGCAGAGTCATGGTGATGCCTAGGAGAAACCGAGGGACGAACAGGGATCAACCGGATCCTGTCCTGACAGTATTAGCTGAGATGCAGGCGGCTGGACTAGCCGATCAGGAGGCCGCTAGATTGGCCAACCTGGTGATGATGGACACCTTTCGAGAGGCCAACCGAAAAGCCATGGAAGATGTATTGGAGGCGAATCGACTGGCGTATATGACCATGGTACGAGTTGTATTGGAGGAGATGGGAATTGGTTGTCATGACGGCCAACATCCTCCGCTGCCACCACCTCCATCCCCACATCTGTGTGGGAGTGGAGTTAGAGGGATGCTAGTTGAGAATGAATCCTCACTGCTTGAGTGCATCCCGTGTGGAAAGACTCATAAGAGTACTTGCTGGCAGAGACAAAAAGTATGTTTCAGATGTGGCAGGCCAGGTCACCTTATCAAGAGGCGCACTTCCAAGACAGAGCGAGCTGCAGGAATACAAAATGTTTCAGTATGTCGCATAGAAAGGATAGCTGGATCGACATCTAAGGACTTCGATACTTGCATTCAGCAGAGCGATGACTTTGAGAAGATCCGTGTGAACCACGAGGTAAAGGAAGCCAAAGAGTCTGAGGCTAAGGGGAATAACGGTTCCACTTCCTGGAGGGACAGGAAGTTTGCTGGTAAGGGAAAGGGAAAGCAGTTGGCGGCTAGGCAGGCACCTAGTCAGTTCAAGAGGAATTCCACTCAGGGGAGTTCAGCGAGACCTCCTACTCCCAGATGCACTGAATGTGGGAAGGTTCATCTAGGGTCGTGTGCTACCGGCCAGACTATATGTTTCCAGTGTGGTAAGGAGGGCCACTATGCTATAGAGTGTCTGTCGTCTATGGCGACGGCTGCAACAGTTCAGACGGTCCCTATTCAGATGTTTCCTGCACCACCAGAGACTAACCGTGTTTATACACTGGATCGGCAGCAGTCGGCCTGAGCTCCGAACCTAGTCAGAGGTACTGTTTCCATTGGTGGAATTGCTGTTGATGTTTTGTTTGATTCCGGGGATACGCATTCCTTTATTGCAACCTCGATTGTTGTGGGGCTTGAGTTGCCCATGTCTGTGCTTTCTCCACCGTTGCGGGTGACTACCGCCAATGGAGAAAAGTGTGATACCGCCACTGTGCATAGAGATGTCGTGTTTCAGTGGGATGGCCGTGATAATTGTAGAAATAATTTTTGGAATCAAAGCTAGATAATTGTCACCTAGCTTGATTTAGATTTAATCTTATACATGTGCGAGCACTTTTTCATGTATGAGTTGTGGGAATACCCGGAAGACTTGACTCGCTTTAAATAAATAATTAGGATCATCCAGTAAATATTTTACATAAAGTTATGGTTGAAACCTCATATTATCACCCTTGTAAAAAATAATAAGAAAAGTGTGTGTCTTTTTAAAGGATACAAATTTAGATTCTTTTAAGAGAGAGATGAACACAGAGGTGAGACCCACATCTTTAAAAAAAATTGTCTTTATTTTTCTCGGTGGGACTTACACCTTTTGTGTATGTTTCTCTTTTAAAAAGACCTAAATATGTATCTTTTAAAAGGATACACATTTTTTCCAAAAAGAATACTATGATATTTTGGCAAACAAATTAATACCTCTCAAACACGTCACCAAAGCCATTTCTATGAATGATAGTAATATTTAGTTAATTCATGGTGAAAAAGAAACAAAATAATCACACCTTTTCCGGTAAAAATTAGAAACATTTGCTGCAGAAATGAGGGCGAATGAATCATGAAAAGAACGTCCTAAATTGACCCTACCACTGACAGAGAAAGAGAGCACGTCTAGGGGGCCATAATGCATTGCATTTTTCTACGATTGTGGTCGACATTGTGTTTGTGATTTCCTTGGATAGGAAGAAGAAAGGGACCACAATGCTATTAAGGAGGATGTGAACACATTTCGGCTTACGTTATGTGAAGTTCTTTTCATGAAGTGATACGGGGTTGGCAAACGCACTTGTAGTGTATAGGGTTGCTTTGTTTGTGGTTGGGTCTCTTAAGAAACCTATAGATTCTTCTCTATCTAATCATTGACTCCACCATTAATAACCATCTTGGGATCATATTAAATAATTTAAGTTGCTTTCTTAACGCGTCTAAGTTAACAAAAGCGCTTGAAGACATTTAATTGTTGCTATATACCAAACATGAGAAAAAAAGTTCTTTCGTGTGTGATTTCTTTTCAAAGTATTCCAATTTGCTTTTCATTCTAGTTTTTAATACGAGTACCAAGGACTTTGATATTTGCTCTCAACAACATATTTGAATTCACGACTTCATATATATAAACCTAATGAATTAGTCTAGTAAATAAGAAAATGTTCTTAGTCCATATCTTGATTATTCAGGTTAATTAAAACCTTGAAACAGCAATATATTGATTAAGGATTATATATATATATATATATATATATATATATATATAGAGAGAGAGAGAGAAGTGTTTCTTCTATTAGAGGACATAACTTTATCTCATACAACCCAAATTGATATCTTTTTTGGGGTTTAGGATAAAAAATAAAGGGTATTTAAAATTTTTTATTTTCCTCTCATATCGTGAATTTTATTAAAATACCATTTATTGTAATTTTAAATCCTAAAAGGATGTCGTTTTAGGGTTATAGGGATAAAGTTATCTCCGGTGATAGGAGAAACACGTAAATCTCATATAGATATATATATATATATATATATATATAATATATGAGATAGGATTAACTTACACCGGTGTAAGAATAATAAATCTTACACCAAATCTTAACCATTGATTTTCTACATCTAACGGTTAAGATTTATTATATCTCACTCATTAATAAATTTTTTATTCCCAATAAATCTCAACCGTTAGATACACGGAAATCAACGGTTATGATTTGGTGTAAGATTTATTATTCTTACACCGGTATAAGTTGATCCTATCCTTATATATATATATATATATATATATATATATATATATATATATAACGTTTCTCTAGGTAAAAGGGATAAGTTATCTTCAGTTAGTCCAAAATGACATCGTTTTGAGGTTGAAAAAATATATTTTCACAATTCTAATTTATTACAAAGTTATATTAGTATTTATCATTATAATTTTTTAATCTCTCAACCCAAAAATGACATTATTTTGGACTTATTGAAGATAACTTATCCCCATTAACTATATATATATATATATATATATATATATATATATATATATATTATTGATTCTCTTTTGACATAAGATAAAAGTATCTTATACAACCCCAAAACGACGTTGTTTAATGATTTATGATTAAAAAATTGATATTTCAGAAATTTTACTTTCCTCTTCTATCATAAATTTTATTAAAATACCCCTTATTTTTAATCTTAAACCTCAAAATGACGTAATTTTTGGGTTGTAGGAGAAACATTAATGACGCACACACATATATACATGGCTTTATTATTTCTACAGTGAATGTAGAGAAGTTATCTATATTCACTCCCAAAATGATATTGCTTTGGGTTGAAAAATTAAAAAATTATAATTAGAAAGACTATTATAACCCTGAAATAAATTATAATTACAAAAATGCATTGATTTTTGCCCCAAAATGACATCGTTTTGGGGTCAATATAGATAACTTATTTACATTGATTGCAGAAAAAATGAACCTTATATATATGTGTGCATCTGTACATATACGTATATATATATATATATATATATATATATATATATATGTATGTATATATATATATATATGGTAAAATCATATCTAAAGTTGTTATACGTGCAGCAATGGCAGATGTATGGTTATGATTCTCTACATTTAATATTTTCACTTTTTGTATGGTTATGATTCTCCACATTAAATACTTTAACCTATGTATATGTAAAATTTGTCACTGCTACACACACACACATAAGTTTAATATTTCTTAGGCCGGTCATTAAACATAAAATTATCTCATGTTATCTTAAAATGATATCGTTTTGGGTTAAGGAGAAAAATATTATAATAATAAACACTAATATAATTCATAATAAAATAGAATTATAAAAGTACTTTTTCCAACGTTGAAGTCATTTTGAAGTTGCAGGAGATAACTTTATTTTAAGTAATGTGAAAAATATTAGTGTGTGTGTGTATATATATATATATACACAGATGGAAGAATAATAAATTTTACACTAATGAGTTATTCTCATTATATGTATATGGGACATGATCAATTTATATCGGTATAAGAATAATAAATTTTATACTCATGAGTTATTCTCATTAATTACATATATATATATATATATATATATATATATATATATATATATATATGGGTTATATTTCTCTCATTTCACTTAGAGAAGCCAAGTTCTTACTCCCACAAAACAGAGGTGGATTCCACCCCTATTTTTCTTCTCTCATCTTGTCTATTGTTCCGCTTGTGATTTGTCTCTATTACATGAGATAATTATTTTCATGTAGCATGAGAAAATGATTATATAATATATATATATATATATATATATATATATATATATATATATGGGAGGGATCTTTTGACTCTAGAGTAAGACTTATAACTCTTACTCTTTATCTCAACCGTTGATTTCTGTCCATCTAACAGTTATTATTTATTTGAAATAATTAATTAATTAATTGTTATAGATAATCGTTGGATGGACGGAAATCAACGGTTGAGATGAGGAGTAAAAATTGTAAGTCTTACTTTAGAGTCAAAAGATCCCTCCCCATATATATGTATATATATATATATATATATATATATATATATATATATATATATATATATATATATATATATATATGAGGCAGGATACTTTGACACCAGGGTCAAATTTGAAATTTGACACCTCATCTGATAGTCGTTAGATCAAAAAAGATCAATGGCGTCACATGCTTACAAATAAGAGTTGATCTTTTTTTATCTAACGGTTATCAGATGAGGTGTTAAATTTCAAATTTGACATTGGTGTCAAAAGATCCTACCTTTATATATATATATATATATATATATATATATATATATATATATATATAGTGGGGGACCTACTTATACGCAACACAAACTTTTGAAAACCTGAGAAGTGACGAGTATTCCTAGCTTAAAGCCTTGTAAATGAAAGCAAAAAGTAGGTAAATGAATTACTGATTATGCACCAATATCGGTATCGGAAGAGGGGATGGTGGGGGAATTGTAACATTACTTTGATAACAAAATATGATCATAAATAACCGATCACTGTGTATGCAGATAATCAAACTGACTGATTAAAAAGGAGTGGTGGGGAAATGCAAAGAAAGAGGGCATATAAGAATAACCTGAGGGACAAATAAAGAGCGTGTGAGTGTTGCGAAGCAGCCTCGTCGACATAGAAGCAGCCTTGCAGGTTCAAAGTTCCCACCTTAAAAGGAAGAAGTTTTGTTTTCCAAAAGAAAAAAACAGTTTTCTTCAACAATGAAGGCAAATGAACGCAAATTTTTTTTTGCTAAATATGCGAACATAAATAAAATTTTCTGAGTACGTCATTATATAAAATATATATATATATATAAATATTTCTACAATCACTTTAGATAAGGTTATCTGCAGCTATCATTTATAGCTATGTACTACAGTACATAATTATAACATTCAAATTGCTTTTTTTTTTCTCTTTCCACTTCAACAGACAGGTTAAGAAAAGTGACTGAGGAGAAAGAAAAAATAACTTTAATGTTATAACTATGTACTACCGGTAGTACATAGTTATAAAGGATAGTTGTAAATAAATTTATCTAAAGTTAATGTAAAAATATTTATCCCATATTTTGAGAGAGAGAGAGAGTGAGAGAGACAGGGAGAGAGAGATTTTTTGTCTCCAGTTTAAGAATAAAAAGCTTAACCTCATTTCAGCCGTTGATTTTCGTTCATCTAATGGTTGTAATTTACTTAAAATTAATAATGAATTAAATGATATAACTTAAAAAAATATAATCATTGGATGGATGAAAATCAACTATTAATGTAAAGTGTAAGAACCCACACCGTTAATTAAGGAAGTTAATTAATTAATTATGAGAAATTAGGAAATAATTCCATAATTGACCCTAATAATTATTATGAGGCTTAGATAATTATAGTAAGTGAGTAAGAATGATGAAAGTCGTTTTTCGGACGAAAATTGCAAATACCGGTTCTGCTACTCGGTATAAATGCGTACCGATGAAGTATCGCAGAAAATTATGAAAAATATGTAAATGTTACTATAATAATATATAGGACTTGTAAAACAAGTTTCAAGTTAAAATAATGAGAACTGGTGCCAGAACTGATACTGACTATGGAAAAGCGCGTACCAGAAAGGTGCTGCGAAAAATAAAATAAAAATATGATAAATCTTGTAAAATTGAGTAGGTTTAGAATCCTAAGTTTGAGATTAAAATGCTAAGCGTAGCAATTAATGATAATACTATGTGTTTAATTCTTAAGTGACTATATATACTACATTTGGCACTAAACCCTAGGCCATAACACTATCCTACGTGAGTCTTTGGGTGGGTGGTCAGTTGTGCTCTACTCCATTGTTTCTCTTCTCCTTTGTGTGAGCTTTGAGGCCTCATTCTTCATGAAATCTCCACCTAAACACTTGTGGTGAGTGAGTGAGCATTGGGAGGGTGTTGGTGACCTTGTTTCTGGGTTAGAGGGTCAGTTTGTGTTAGAGTGAGGTGCTGACTTTGAGTTTGGAGAGGGTGAGAACCTTGTGTTTGGTTTTGTGGTGCCAAGGAGTGACCTTTTGTGAAGAAAGAACTCATCTTTGTGTGCCATTTTCGTGCACCTTCAAAGTCAAAACCTTAGGGGTTGTTGGTGAGCTCCAAGAGCACTCTTTTCTCTGTTTTAAAGCTTGGGTAAGTGCTACCAACCATTGATCATGAATTTTTTTTTTGTGTGTAAATATTGATAAAAGAGGTGTCTTGACATGTTTAAGGGGTTAAACAAGTAACCAACCTGAGTATGAACCTTAATAAGCTTAAAGATGCATGCTTTAACGTTTTAAAGTGTTAAAAATGAAACCTTGAAGGGATATCTTCGCGAAAATGCAAAACTGTATTCTGTCGCGAAATATCCAGATATTTGGATGGAATTATCCGGATATTGATATCCGGATATGGGTTTCTGGATATCCGGATATGGGATGTGGAAATATCCGAATATTGATATCCGGATATGTTCCCGAGAAATATCCGGATATTGATATCCGGATATGTCCCCGAGGAATATCCAGATATTCTGGGTTTTCGAGAAAAGTGAATGCATTGTTCATACAGAATGGTATTGTGGGTTTGTGGACCCTAGACTGGTTAAGTTGAGCTTCTGTATTGATTAGTTAAGTCAGAATCTAAGTGATTATGGGCTTGTGGCTTTGTGAGAAGCCTTAAGACATGAAACGTAAAGGAACGACGTTGTCCTTGTGTCTTATGCTTGTTGAGTATAATTTTTATATGATTGTTGGTCCAAAACAGATTGTGATTCTGCTGTGTTTGGGCTTTGAGATTGGTTGGACTCTTGGCTTAGATTGTTAGCTTGCAAGGTAAGTTTTCGTGTCCTCAGTTTAGCCATTGTTGGTTCCACCATGTCCCATGGGGGTATGGTTATATGCATGATGTTGTTTTCATGATATATTGATTTGTGAAATGTTGTTGAGCTGTTATATGCGAGTGCCTTTATGATATGCATGTGGTGTTCCACCTATACGGTAAGCCTGAGTATGTGGTACATACAAGAGGGTGAGGCTGTAGGTGAGGTGCAAGCAGTGTTCCTTGTACTTATTGTAGGGTTGTAGACGTATGTCCTGCATTTCTCTAGCTAGTAGAATAGTGATAACACACAATGCATGAATATATGTTGCACTGCATAGTTTTGGAACTTATACTGTTAAATGCTTTTGAACTTATATTGGTCGTGTAAGTGAGCTTGGGGTTGAAGATCCTTGAGCACCCATTGTCTTACTGAGATTTCTTTTTAGAGATCTCACCCCACGTTTGGGGTACATATTTCAGGTTCAGGTAATGCGGGGGTTGAGACCTCTGGGGTAGGAGGCCGGAGCTTAGCTGATTATATATGTTGTATGCTGACATGACTGGATATTGGATGCTGTTTATGTTTTCTGTCTTTATATTGATATTTGAGTTGAGACTCTTATTGTGGGCTTTGTTGCCTTATTTGGTGAGCATGGGGTTTGTCCATGCCACATTGATGTTAGTACTTGTAGCTTGAGTTGTATAGACTATCAGGGTTGTCCGGTCTACGTGTTGTAGTTCCGTGACTAGAGACATAATTATGTTATTTATGTTATGAGGTATTTCGATTTGCTGTCTTTTGCAATTTTCATACAGGCGATGTTTTATGAAATGAAGTAAGTAATTTAACTTGGCTGATGATAATGACATCATAATTGAACAGAAAAAAAGATATTCCACATTTTTAAATTAAACGTGACTTAATACGATGATATGATAACAAACCGAATATATACCGAGTGTTACATAAAGAGTAAGATTTTTTTCATCTTACGCTATAGTCAAAAGATTTCTCCTATATATATTATTTGTCATGTCACTTGACCATCCTGTCACCAAAAGTTATGTCATTTTGAATATTTATTTTCTTTATTTAATTAATAAAAAATGAATATCATATTTTTCTCTCCTTTTATCACTACTTAGCCACCTTTCGATTTATGAGTAAACGAATTTATTACAAACTGAAACATAAGAATATTTCCTACTGAAATAAAAAGACATTTTTTGGATCGTATCTGCATATATATATCAACTTTATTTTTAAAAGTACTTTTTTATTTTATCAAGAAAAATCTTTTATTTAACCGGTATCCTTTAAAGGTATTGTACATCATCTACTTAAACATAAAAGTTGCTTTAGACAAAGTTTGTTTCTTTCGTACCTAGCTAATACGGTAAATGTTACAGTTCCAAACAATCAAAGTGCCAAATAAAGTTAATTATTAGGGCATTCCTTAAGAATAATTAAGCTTACACGATCTTAGGAAGAGTCTCTCTTTCTACATGTTCTTAAATTTGTTTTTTCTATTGTCACGTTTAATGTTTTCAAAATTAGACTGTTCGTTTTGGTTGAATCAATTAAATCATAAATTGTTATGTATCTATTCTGGCCATTTTACGATTCAATGATCAAGAGTCGATGATTCTAAACCAATTGAATAGATTAAATCATTACATCAAAATTTCACCGGTTCTATATCCTATTCGATTTTCAAATCATTTGTCACGTTATTTCATATTGAGAGATTTGGGGGACCATTTAAAGATACGTGTCTTTATGCAGGGGGAAGAGAATTGTGTCACTTTTCGTCATTTAAATGTGTATACAGAATTGGCAGATGAAACACAAATAATGATATAGAGGATTTATTATATTTTGGTGCATGTCCTTTCATTCTAAGTTTCTAACGTTACAAGATAAGGCCAAAGCTTAAAATACGAATTTGCAGCAAGTATTTCCTTGACATTTATGTTGATGCTTTGTTGGGGTTGGATGGTTGATAGGTAACAAGTTTGATATACAAGTAACGCGCTTGCGTGCAAACAACCACTTGTGTTACCCTGAATTGGGAACAAAAAAAAAAAAATTGCTTAAGGTGTGAGATATTCGAAACATTAATAGTGACTATATCTTACTTTATGAGATGGAATCTTTGCGTTTAATTTCTGCATGTGAAAGCTGAAAGGGATGGAGAGATAACTTAGGACAAGGAAGTATAGACACTTTCACTTTGTCCCTTTCCTACTTTCAAGAAGTTGGCATAGCTACTAGCTAGGTAGGAAGTGAGGGAAGAGAACATTGGTTTGAAATTTCTCCTCTAACAAGTCTAGCTATATTGGTGGAAAACTAGCATTTATGGAATATTAAATACTAGCTAGCCAGATCACTCTTATACATATATACTGCCACTAACAACTACATATATTGATAATTGAGGGATAGGGCTAGTGATTATGAAGGTATTCTAACTCTATATTTTTTTTAAATAAATGAGAATTCAACACATAACTTAATACAACTTATTCAAACCCCTCATCACTATACAAATGCTAGTGGTTTCTAACTCTATACTTTAGTTATCCTATCCATATGTTGCTCATCCTTTGGTTTCCATATCTATAGTTCATTTCATTGCAAAACGTTGTTCACAATTCTATGGTAACCCAAGTTCAATGTTTCAATTCATGCCATGCTTCCATTTTCAACAAATTGAACAACCATTTTGTATGCACCTACTATATGACCTTTTATCGAACAGTTGATGTGCTTATGTTAAGGGAGGTCATGTATTTCTATTTGGCTGTGAAATACCCAACCAAATATAACAGCTCAGATCAATATATAATGCTTCCCTTAAATTGGATCCTCTTCCTTTTATTTTACTCATTTGCTAATTTTAACACTCCTAATCAGAAACCTTAGGTTCTAAGAATTCTAAGATTACCAGACCGAGTTTCACTGATAGGTTTAGAATGAGTAAATAAAATTTATTTGAATCAATTACCGGAATTCAACAATGTAGAAATTGTACAGATTAGAGTGTACCTGGATTCCTTGTGTGAAAATAAACAGAGAGATGCTTGAGGGAGAGATTGAGTGCAAAGAGAGTTAGAGTGAAAATGAGGGGGAGGAAAAAAAATCTGTGTAAAATGAGGGAGAGAGGTAAAGAAAGAGGGATTTAAAAAATTTAACCCGTGGAAATGCGTTTTAACGCGCTTATAGGCGTTAAAACGCGCTAAGGCAGAGGAGTTGAATCCTCATAATTCATGAGCGCGTTTTAGCGCTCAGAAGCGCGCTAAAACGCGCTCTTCGATCCCTTCCTTTAAATTTTTCTGAGCATTTTAACGCTAGGTTGAACGTTAAAACACTCGAAGGCAGAGCAATTTTATTATTTTTTTAACGTTAGAGCGTTTTAGCGCTCAAGAGCACGCTATAATGCTCTAAGCTTGGAGTTTCTCTTCATTTCTCTTGTTAAGAGCGTTTTAACGCTCAGTAGCACGCTAAAACGCTCTAAGTGTGTACAAAACTTAGAAGAAAAATCTCATACCTTGGCTTTTTGTGCCCTCTTTTTCCTGTAACTTCATTCAATGATCACCATTAGTCTCACGCATCTTCATATTTTTGTTTTCTTCAATTGAATTCAAAATTAAATAAAATGAAATAAAACAGTAAATTGTGGATTTGCCTACCCATCAGCGCTTGTTTAACGTCACGAGCCTGACGTACCTTACTCAAGTTACCTCGACAAGGGCAACAGTGGTTGTTCCCCTGTCTATTTCTCCTCCCATGTATAATTTCAGACGTTGACCATTGACTGTGAATCTCCTGTCAGAATCCAGCGGACTGATCTCCACTGCTCCATATGATTTCATGTTCTTAACGATGAATGGTCCCGACCATCTGGACTTCAATTTCCATGGAAAGAGACGTAGACGAGAGTTGAAAAGTAACACTTGTTGTCCAACCTTGAAGTCTCGAGGTAGGATCTTCTTGTCGTGCCACTTCTTCGTCTTTTCTTTGTAGAGACTTTCACTCTCGTATGCTGAGAGTCTGAATTCATCGAGCTCATCGAGTTGAAGTAGTCTCTTCTCAGTTGTGGTCTTGGAATCAAAATTCAGGTACTTGATTGCCCACAGTGCTTTGTGTTATAGCTCCACTGGTAAGTGAAAAGCTTTCCCGAATAGTAATTGGAAAGGGGACATCCCAATTGGAGTTTTGAATGCAGTCTGGTATGCCCATAGTGCATCATCAAGCATCTTGGACCAGTCTCTTCGTGAACTTCCAACCGTCTTCTCCAGTATATGCTTCAGCTCTCGGTTGGATATCTCCACTTGACCACTTAATTGTGGATGGTAAGGTGTGGCAATCTTATGTTTCATTCCGCACTTGGCTAGCATGTACTCCACTTGCCTGTTGACAAAGTGAGTTCCTCCGTCACTGATGATTGTCCGCGGTACCCCGTACCTGACGAAGATATTCCTTTTAAGGAAGGCAATGACTACCCGAGAATCATTCGTAGGGAGAGCAACATCGAAGATTTCAACCGCAACAAGGATGTATTTGTTGCCATAGGAAGGGGGAAAAGGTCCCATGAAGTCTATTCCCCACACATCGAAGATTTCAACCTCCAATATGTTATTTAGGGGCATTTCATGTCTTCTGGATATATTTCTCGTTCTCTGACATCTATCATATGCTTCCACAAACTTCCTTGCATCCTTGTAAAGTATTGGCCAGTAGAAGCCACTCATAAAACCTTTGCGGTTGTTCTTTCTCCCGCAAAATGCCCACCATAGCTGGAACCATGGCAATGCCACAAGTTGTCTTTCATCTCTTCTTCCAGAATGCACCGCCTTATTTCTCCATCAGCACATCTGTAGAAAAGGAAGGGCTTATCCCATAGGTATTTCTTAACATCATGCATAAACTTCTTCCTTTGTTTCCATGTAAAGTCCACTGGAATTTCCCCTACTGCTTTGAAATTTGTGAAATCTGTGAACCATGGAGGTGTACTAACGTTCTTTACTTCCTCAGTTTGCAGATCTGAGATGACATTGATTGCCAAGATTTGCTCATCAGGGAATTCTTCTTTGATCTTCAATTCGGGTCCATCTTGAAGATCTTTTTCTTGGATCCTCGAGAGGTGATCAGCTACTAGATTTTCCACGCCTTTCTTATCCCTGATCTCAACTTCAAACTCTTGAAGGAGCAGCATCCATCTGAGCAATCGTGGCTTTGCATCCTGCTTATTCAACAGGTACTTTAAAGCAACATGATCAGTGTAAACAATTACTTTAGACCCCAGCAAGTATGGTCTAAATTTATCAAATGCATAGACTACTACTAGTAATTCTTTTTCAGTGGTGGCATAATTTAACTGTGCATCATTAAGAATTTTACTAGTATAGTAAATCACATGCAAGAGTTTATCTTTTCTTTATCCTAAGACAGCTCTTATGGCATAATCACTAGCATCGCACATTAATTCAAAAGGTAAAGAAAAATCTGGTGCAGTGATTATAGGTGCAGTGGTCAATTTATCTTTTAAAATATTAAATGCAACCAAACACTCTTTCGTGAAGTTGAATTCTTCATCCTTGACCAATAGCTTGCATAGTGGCTTTGTCATCTTGGAAAAGTCTTTGAGAAAAAATCTGTAAAAACCTGCATGACCAAGAAAACTTCGAATACCCTTAACATTAGAAGGAGGGGGAAGTTTCTCAATAACATATATTTTAGCTCTATCAACTTTTATACCATCTTTGGACACTTTATGTCCTAAAACTATGCCATCTTTTACCATGAAGTGGCATTTTTCCCAGTTCGACACAAGGTTACTCTCTTGACATCTTTGTAAAACACAAGACAAATTTTCTAAACAAGTGTCAAAAGATGGGCCAAAAACAGAAAAGTCATCCATGAAGATCTTAATAGATTTTTCAATCATATCAGGAAAGATAGAAAGCATGCAGCTTTGAAAAGTTGACGGAGCGTTGCACAGACCGAAGGGCATTCTCCGGTAAGCGAAGACTCCGTAGGTGCATATGAATGTTGCCTTCTCTTGATCTTCAGGAGCTACTGCTATTTGATTATAACCCGAGTACCCATCTAGGAAGCAGTAGAAAACATGGCCAGCTATTCTTTCCAACATCTGGTCCAAGAAAGGAATAGGAAAATGGTCTTTCCGAGTGGCTGCATTAAGTCTTCTATAATCAACACATATCCTCCATGCGGTGACTGTCCTTGTTGGAATCAGCTCATTGTTCTCGTTTCTTATCATAGTGACTCCACATTTCTTGGGTACAGTTTGTACTGGACTTACCCATGCACTATCAGATATCGGATAAATCATTCCTGCATCTAACAGTTTAACTACCTTTTTCCTCACAACCTCTTTCATGGTTGGATTGAGTCTCCTTTGTGGCTTCCTAACAAGTTTAGCATTATCTTCCATTAGAATCTTATGAGTACAAAAGGAAGGATTTATACATTTTAAGTCGGAGAAAGACCATCCTATGGCAGTTTTGTGTTTCTTCAACACCTTAAGAAGCTTTTCTTCCTCGATGGTTATTAATCCGACATTGATGATGACTGGATACGTGTTGTTGTCACCAAGTAAAGCATATTTCAGATTTGGAGGCAACTCCTTAAGCTCCACCTTTAGTGCTCTTAGAGGGATGTCGTCTTTCTTTTTCTCGAGTTCTTCCACCACTGGTTCTTTTTCTTTATCAACAAGTTCAGTTTCTTCGTTGATTTGCTCTAACTCAAGCGGGGAACTCTCCTCTTTCATCGTGTCATCAACTTCTTCTTGAATTATGTCAACCATGAAACAGTCTCCTCCATCAGATGGATGCTTCATCGACTAGAAGACATCAATGGTGACTGTTCATTCATCCTCAGCATCAGATTCCCTTGCTCCACATCGATCATTGCTCTTGCAGTAACTAGGAAGGGCCTTCCGAGTAGTAGAGGAATCTCTGCATCTTCTTCCATATTCAGGATTACAAAATCTACAGGAAAAATAAATTTGTCAATTTTTACTAAAACATCCTCTATAACCCTGTCTGGTCTTCTGATCGATCTGTCAGCTAACTAGAGAGAAACTGTAGTTGGTTTCATGTGGTGGCCACTCAAACCCTCATGGATTTCTTCTAAAACGTACCCCACTTCACTGGGTTTTAAGCATTTCAGGAGTAGGGTTGACCAACCTCTCTTGTACAGACACCCTTGTACCAAGCAGAAATGTGCACTTCTCCGTACTACTTTCTTCGCTTTTTTTTATCAGATGGGAGGACTCTCTCAGACAGGTAATTGATGATGGGTGTGATCCATGTTTCTTCGGTGGTTTCAGCTACTGTGTCTGAGATACACATGACAATGCATGGATTAGGTAGACTATGTTGAATGACAGAGAGGTTGTTACCTGGGTTTTTAGTGTTGGCTAGTTTGGCAAGGATGTCGGCTCGGGTATTCTCTGACCGCCTGATATGTTCCACCTCAACCGCCTCAAAGGTTTACATGATCTCTTTCACCATTTCAAGATACTTGCACATCAATGGGCCTTTAGCTTGGTACTCGTCCGAGATTTGGGAAGTCACCAACAGAGAATCACTGAAGACTTTAAGGCGTTGAGCTCCTAGCTCTTTGGCTTGGAGTAGCCCGACTATCATGGCTTTATAATCAGCCTGATTGTTGGTACTGTTGAAGTTGAAGGACAGGGAGTGTTCCACCGCCAGCCCGTCTGGATTTTCAATAATCATACCAGCTTCAGATCCTTTGGCGTTTGAGGAGCCATCAACGTAGAGCTTCCATGTTGCTAACATTTGGGACATGGCGATCTGGCTATCAGGTAAGGCGATATGCGTCATCTTGGCTATGAAGTCAGCAAGGTCTTGGACCTTGATAGCGGTCCTTGGCTCGTATCGGAGCTGATATTCATACAGTTTAATCGCCCAAGATATCATATGTCCGACAAGGTCAGGTTTGTGTAAAACCAGACGGATGGGCTAGTTAGTTCTGACCACAATGGGGTGGCACTGAAAGTATGGCCTCAGTCTTCTAGCAGCGAAGATGAGCGTGAGTGCTACTTTCTCCACTTGCTGGTACCGGAGCTCAACTCCTTGCAGGACTTTGCTGACAAAGTAAATCGGTTTCTGTCCTTCATCTTTGTGTTCCCTGACTAGAGCTGCACTTATAGCTTCTACTCTGACTGCGAGGTATAGGTATAAAGTTTCATCATTTTCTAGCTTAGTGAGAACAGGTGGACACGACAGGACTATTTTGAATTCTTGGAAGGCTTTTTCACACTCTTTAGTCCACTGGAAGGTTGATCCTTTTCTCAGTAAGCTGAAGAAGGGGAGGGATTTGTGTGCCGAGTTTGGATGAAAGCGGGTGAGGGCTACGATTTGCCCGGTTAGTTGTTGTACCTCTCTGACAGTCTGAGGGCTTTTCATATCTAATATAGCTTTACACTTGTCCGGGTTCACCTCTATGCCCCTCTCGATAAGCATGAAACCCAAGAACTTCCCGACTGGTGCCCCAAAGGCACATTTGCTAGGGTTCAACCTCATGTTGTATCCTCTCAATCTGTCAAACATGCTCTGGAGATGTTGGATGTGTTCTTCAGGCGACTGGGATTTGGTGATCATATCGTAAATGTAAACCTCAATGATGTTTCCAATCAGTTCCTTGAAAACTTTGTTCATCATCCTTTGGTAAGTGGCACCGATGTTCTTCAGTTCGAAGGGCATCATAGTGTAGCTGTAATTGGCATTCTGAGTGATGAACGTCATTTTATCTTCGTCTTCTTTGAGCAACAAAATTTGATTATAGCCAGAATATGCATCCATGAAGGAGAGCATTTTGAATCCTGACGCATTGTCTACCAGCTGATCTATGCTTGGGAACGGGTAAGCATCTTTGGGGCAAACTTTGTTTAAGTCTGTGTAATCAACACATATCCTCCACGCCCCACTGGGTTTCTTTACTAAGACTGGGTTGGATAACCAGGTTATGTAGTTGATTTCTCTAATGAAACTAGCATCATGAAGCCTTTTGACTTCTTCGTCGATGACCTACTAGCAGTCGGGAGCAAATTTTCTTTTCTTCTGGGCGACGAGTTTCGCCTTAGAGTCAACCGGCAACTTATGGCAACAAACTTCTAGGTCAATTCCTGGCATGTCTGATGGCTTCCATGCGAATAGGTCTCTATTGTCTCTTAGCAGCTTGATTAACCTACCTTTTAGTCCCGGCTCTAAGGTCGCCCCAATTGTTGTGGTTTGTTTGTCGGTGTCGCCGAGGACAACGTGCTCCAGTGCTCCATCTGGTGTGGGTCTAGAGTGTTTCACCCTTGGGTCATCCCTTACATCGAATTCAACCAAAAAACATGGTTCCCATTCTTTACCCTTCCTACTGGAGTTCTCATGGGCGGCTTGAGTTGTTGGATGCTGTGGTGTGGGTTGGTCTCTGAAAGTGACCTTTGAAGGAAGTCTGAACGATATGTTATAGCAACTTCTGGACATTGTTTGATCTCCCTGAATTGTTGCAACCTTGTTGTCCCTTGCCACAAACTTCATAGCTAAGTGGGGGTGAAAGATGCTGGCCTCAAAGGTGGCGAACATTCTTCTGCCCAAGATGGCGTTGTAAGCAGAAAGAGTATCAAGCACCAAAAACTGAGTGTCTGCCGACTTCGAAGTGGGTGGCATTCCCATTGACACTTGCAAGCTTATCACGCCAAGGGGTTTAGTGACGGTTGCATTGAAACTGGATAACTCTCCTACGACGGGGCTCAAGTCATTAACTATGAACCCTAGCGCCCTAAAACAAGGTAAAAATAGAATGTCAGCTGAACTACCATGGTCAATGAATACTAGGTTTACGCCAAAATTGGCAATTATGGATTGGATGACGAGGGGGTCATCATGTCCGGGGATGACATCGCCCAACTCGTTGTTGTCCCACACGATTTTTGGCTTCAAGGGGGCGAGGGAATCCCTTGTTTTGGATATGGTTGATGGGACGTAAATTCGTTCCCATCTAAGCCCATTTTGATGGCAAAATACCATATGTTCCCTCATCTGATGAGCAACTTCAGCATGAAAATCACTTGTTTTACACATTTGTGACAAAAACACAGTGGGGGAACGGATGGTAACGTTTTCTTTTAAAATATATTAAAAGGGGAACGGACTGAGACGCATTTAATGCACCTGCTCCATTCATTTAATGCTTCTATACACTTTGCAGGTAACGTAGAGTTAAAGACTTCTAAAAAGCAAGGCGGTGCACCAACTGAGCAGCTGGAAACGTGAAGATAAGAGAATCAAGAGTTCTCATTGGTTGAAAACAGAAGCAAAACATGGGAAGGTCTGCAAACAACGGCTAATCATCACCAAAACCTGTTCCATTCAGCAATTCACGCAAGCTTCACACTCTGCTGCCACAGTCTCGTCCCCTCATTCAAGCAACTAGCTCCAAAGGAATTACAGTCTTGTCATTCCTCTTCCAGCTATAAATTGGACCACCCTCACACAAAAATATCATCGAATCCTGGAGGGTTTGCAGTCTGAAAGGAAGAGATCACTTAGTAGTAGTTAGTAACTTAGTTTAATTTTAAGTTGTAACTGTAGTTAAGTGACAACCCCTATTCTCTTCTCTGTAAACAACCATCAAGACTCCTCACAAGCAAAAACCCATCTTTCTCCATTTTTCTGTTTCTTTTTGTAAACTGTCTTTTAAATTAATACAAGTGTTTTTTCTCTTCATTCCAATCGTTATCTCTTGACTGAATCTTGGGTCTATGTGATCTCAGTTGAGAATAATTATGTTTAAACTATTAGCCATGAGCTGAACTATCTGTGGAACGGGTAAACTGTGAAACTCTTAAAGAACTGTTTTCAAAACTCTTGACCGAAGCTTTTTGTATTTCTTTGGCTAAGTAAACTATATTCATTGTGCGCTAATGGAAATTGGGTACATACTGAGAAAGGAACTTCCATAAGGAAGGGATTTCAGACAGCTTAGCCATTGGGGGAAGGTAGATGTCATGGCAAAAACGCTACTGGTCACCTTAGGAATAAGGGGCCAACTCGTCCATTTTAAGGTTCTGAACTAAGTACCTGTTGGAGTTAAGGGAGCCGTAGAAATAAGGAAACTTGTGAGCCATCTAGACCATGAGCTGAGGAATCAGAGTTGGCAGGCAAAGAAACTGGGACAAAGCCAAAAGGTGCTAAGTCTTGAGCAGAGAAAACATCCCCTTTAAGAGTGAAGCAGTGAATCCGTTCCTTGTGTTAAACTGTTTTAACCACCACCCTTTTGTCTCTTGATTATAGTTATTTCTGTTTTAGTAGTTTTATTTTATTTTATTTAGTACTTATAAAAACTCCAATGATTATTATCTCACCTTCTTCTAAACATGAATGATCACATACATAACGTAGCGAGCAACTGTTTGCCATCAGATTGAACCTACTGTTCCTGAGGAACGTTGTCAAGACAGTAGGGAACGTTTGATCAGACAGTTCATTTACTAACTTTTCTTCTCATTTTCACTCTTTATAAACAATGATAAAACAATAATTAGCACTCTATCCTCGTGGGAACGATAATTTGGGCATTAATACTCCCTTTATTACTTGATGCATGCACTTGCGCACTTGGGTTGGAACTAAGGGACGAATCTGTGTTCTGCAAGAACAGAGGAACGTCCCCTATCAGAACTTATATTTTTCCACCATCAGCAAACCACCCAACAAGTTTTTGGCGCCGTTGCCGGGGATAGAAAAACTAACTGTTGTTCTTATCATTGTTTTCTAACACTTATACTATATATCTGACTTTACTTTTATATTTTGTTTTCTCCTTATCACTGAATCTGATGCGCATATATATACCCTGTGCTATTGGTTTATGAGTGAAGAGTTTAAAACAGACTCTGACCACTTCATTGAAGCACTTGAGTTTCTCTTTGATCCTGAGCCAGAACGTACACTCCATAGGAGAAGAAGGAACTTCAGGGAAGAATTTCCTGAAAACATGGTTGATCACAATAATAACAATGAAGAGGTTCCTCCTGAACAGAACTTCAAAACTTTGGCTGCTCCTTTCAGGAACAGACCAGATAGGGGAGTAATCCTTCCCCCTGTAGCACCAAATTTTGAACTAAAACCTATCATGTTCCACATGATTAGGGAAGCAGGGGTCTTCAATGGACTCCCTGCAGAAGATCCTTACACACACCTCACAACATTCCAAGATATTTGTGATAATTTTAAAGCTGAGGGTGTAACAGAGGAGAGCATGAGAATGAGGTTGTTCCCTCACTCTTTGGGCTTAAAAGCAAAAACATGGATGAAAACTCTCACCCCTGGATCAATCCACACATGGGAAGAACTCTCTAACAAGTTCATAGAGAGGTTTCTCCCAATGTCTCGACAAGATGATATTAGAGCTGAAATCTCTAACTTCAAAATGTTTCATGGAGACAATCTCTATGAAGCATGGGAGAGATACAAGGACATCATAAGAAAATGTCCAAACCATGGGGTAGAGAGTTGGGGAGTGTTACAATCTTTCTATAAAGGACTTAACCATACTTCTCAATCTCACCTAGATTTTGCTGCAGGAGGATATTTCTTTACAGGAACACTTGAATCAAGATACGAAATCATAGAAGGGACTGCTGAAAGTTGTCTCCAATGGCCAATAGACAGAGTGAGCCCAGTGAGGAAGCCAGGCATGCTAGAACTGGATAAACAAATAGCCATGGAAGCCCAGCTGGCATCACTCATGAATGAAGTGAAGAACCTGAGAGTTGACCAAGCAGCACCAAGGATGGAAGTCTTACAACTCACAGCAACTGAAACAGAACCATGCTCAGCCTGTGGTGGCCTTCATGACTCAACAAACTGCCCATCCACTGCATTGGTGTGTTATGCAGAAAATTTTGGCAATAGGGACTTCACCAGAGACAATCAACAAGCAGGACGAAATACACATTCAAGCCCTGGAAGAACTATCATTAAGGATCAGAACCACAACACCCAATGGAGGCCACCCATTAACCAGAGACCATTCAACAACAATCAGCAGTAGTATTAGCAAGGTAGCAGCAGTGGAACGTTTGAACAAAGGAGAAACAACTACGTTCCGTTCCACAGAGATGACCAACGCATCAACACCCTGGAAAATTATGTCAAGGAATATGTCACCAGGAATGATGCAGTGGTCAGGAACATTGAGTCCCATCTGGGGCAGATTGCTGCCAACCTTCCAACCAGAACACCAGGATCACTACCAGGGGACACTGAGGTCCCCTCAACCATTTTTGAAACCCCTTGAGAGGTAAGTACCGTGTCTAGCTAAAGACATTAAACTAAGCGCTGACTGGGAGGCAAGCCAGTAGATACATTTGCTCTCTGACAAAGAGCAAAGTTTTGGGGTGGTTATCCATAACCACATAGCTCCCAAAAAGGATGGAACGTCTGATGTTCCTCTCCAAAAAGTCCAAATAAAGTACGTTCCGTTCCAGGAACGTAGTTTTGGGGTGGTCCCTGACCACACAATCCCAATATAAAATATATATATATATATATATATATATATATATATATGTTTTGTTACATGTTCATTTAGATTTATTAAATAATAGGTGATAGGTTAGTACGTTCCCTTTTCCTTATTTAGTACTCACTGTTGCATGTTTTCTTATTATTTATTAGTTAGGAAAAGACAAAGGGAACGTTCCCTGGGTTAGGAGATAAGAGTGACTGGGACACCTGTCCTTGTTGAGTCACTTAAAAAGATATGCAGCCATATCTATTTGCATTCATTGCAAATCTTGGAAACGCGCGCAGAAAAAGCAACCGTCTCCTCAACCATTAAGACAACTGCACCCTTTCCTTTTCCCTCTCTCCCACGTCCTGACCTAAACCGTTCCATCTTCTCACACTCATCCCATCAGTAACTGGTCACCTACTGCTGACCACTCGTTCTGTAACATCCCCATTCCACTACCTCTTCAACCTCTTCTCCTTAACCTCCACCTCCCTGAAACCTCTCATTTTCTCCCCCACAGTCTATTTAACCTCGGTCTCTGATTTCTTCGAGTTCTACTACTTCCATTCAACTCAGAACCCTTTTATTACTCTGCATTTGTGCCCTAATTCCATTTCTGAACAAAATGACTAAGCTTTCATTAAAAGTGACCCATGTAGCCAACTGCGGCGAAGAACCAGAGCTCACTGAACCCACCATCATTTTGTACCCAGAAAGGAACATTTCTCTGCATCAGGACAAAGTGGTTCTGCTTCCATTTGTGAAGAAATTACTGGACAAACTTCGGTGGTTGTTTTTCGCCACTGATGACCGTGAGTTGAACTTGAACTGGGTGGGAGAATTCCTATACCAGATGAGGAGGCTGCCCGAAGAGGAGGCACCTGATGTGGTCACAGTGAGGGGAAAACAAGTATCATTTTCCCCCGCTGATGTCCAGGAAGTACTCCACCTTCCCTCTGTCACCAACTGTCCATACCAAGAGTATTTGGATAGTAGGGAGGTGTACAAATTTTAGAAAGATCTGAAGCAGACAGTAACCCTGGATAATCCCAACTACTACAAAGGGTCCCTCTGCAAGGGGGGCATGAAGGACATAGCCAGGTTCTGGGCACTGTTTGCCAACTCCAACATCACCCCCACCTCTCATGAAGCCTCTGCTAGCTGGGAATGTTCAAGTAAGAGGATAAAGAGGGTCCTCAACAGCAATAGGCCAGAGGGAGTGTAACACCCCGTATATATCCGGCAATGTTATCATAATATCGTATTAAGTTGCGCTTAATTAAAAATACGGAATTACTTTTTCTTTTCAATTATGATGCCATTAACATTACCAGTTTGCTTAATAATCAATTAATAAAACATCGCCTGTATGTAATTGCAATAAAACAGCTAACTGAAATACCTCATAACATAGATAATATAAGTGTTGCTCTAGTCACGGAACTACCACAACGTAGTCCGGACCATCTAACAGTTTAAACAACTCCAAACTACAAGTACTAACAGAAAGTGTCATGGACAGTCCCCATGCTCACTCAAATAAGGCAACATGCCCAACATCAGTCTCAACAACAACATATCATAAATAGCGGCAAACATAAACAGCATCCAAATCCAGTCATGCTAACATAAGCAGTAAAACATAATCAGCTAAGCTCCGGCCTCCCGCCGCCTGAGGCATCAGTACCCATACTACCTGATCCTGAAATAAGCATTCCCCAAACGTGGGGTAAGATCTCTAATCTAGAAATCTCAGTAAGTCAGTGAGTCCTCAAGGATCTTCCACCCCAAGCTCACTTACATGTGCAATATAAGTTCAAAAACAGTTTATCATTATCATTTCTAAAACAATGCAATGCAGCAGATAATCATGTCATGTGTGTCAATACTAATCTACTGGCCAGAGACAGTGCAGGTATACGTCTATCACCTACACACCGTGCAAGTACCACTTGCATTCACCCCGGTACACTGTCTTGTATGGCGCTACATACTCAGACTTCTCGTCAAGATGAAACAACACATGCATATTAAAAGCCATTACATGTAAAGTTCAATCAACATATCAAATATCCAAAAGCATGTACACAACATGCATAAAACATACCCCCATAGGACATAGAGGAACCACAACATGGCTAAACCGAGGACACGAAAGCTTACCTTGCAAGCTAACTCAAAAAGCCAAGAGTCCACAGCTCAAGGTCCAAACACAGCAGATTCACAATCTGTTATGGACTAATACTATATCAATAATAATGCAACACAAGCATATAACTTAAAGACAACGCCTCTCCTTACGTTTTACGTCTTAAGGCTCCATACCAAACCATAAGTCCTTAATCACAACGATTCTGACTTAGTTTAATTAAAACAGAAGTTCAACTTCATCAATCTAGGGTCCACAAACCCCCAATAGCCTATTGTCCTCACAGCACAGCTACTGTTCTTCGAAATCCCAGAATATCCGGATATTCTTCGGGACCATATCCGGATATGCAATATCCGGATATCTCACTGGACATATCCGGATATGCAATATCCGGATATCCAGAATCCCATATCCGGATATCTATTATCCGGATACTCAAAACCCATATCCGAATATTCATCGGACATATATCAAGATATTTCACGACAGAATGCAGAAAATGCATTTCGTGAAGATATCCTTCCAAGGTTGGGTTTTTACCGATTTTAAACACCTAAACATAAATTTCTAGGTGTGTCTTAGACTCGAAATGGAGAAGAAATCCCAAGGAGCAGCCAAGCTGATCAGCCACCCTCACACACTCACGTAGAGAAAGCAATATGACCTAGGGTTTAGTGCCCACTAAGGCTTATATAGCCCACTTAAAGATTAACACAGTATTAACTTTAATTGCTACGCTTAGCATTTTAATCCCAAACTTTGGAATCTGAAACTACACATTTTTCCAAGAGTTAACATATTTCTCTTATAATTTTCTGAGTACCTTTCCGGTACGCGCTTTTCCAAGCCAGTACCGGTTTCTAGCACCAGTTCTCATTATCTGGGCTTGAAACTCGTTTTAGAAGTCCTACATATTATTCTAGTAATTGTCATGCACTTATTATAATTTTCTGGGATACTTTTTCGGCACGCATTTATACCGACTAGCAGAACCGGTATCTACATTTTTCTTCCGAAAAGCGACTTTCAGCATTATTACTCACTTACTATAATTATTAAAGCCTCATAATAATTATTAGGGTCAATTATGGAATCATTTCCTAATTTCGCAGAATTAATTAATTAAATACCTTAATTAACGGTGCAGGTGCTTACATTCACCCCACCTTTTTAGGATTTTGACCTCAAAATCAGAAGCATACCTGGTCGAAACTCGGGGTACTGCCGGAGAAGCTCGTCCTCACGCTCTCAAGTACACTCCTCATGAGTCCTTCTGGTCCACTGCACCTTGACCATCAGAATGATCTTGCTCCTCAGCTGCTTCTCGCCACGATCGAGAATCTTTAGTGGTCCAACGGGAGTCTTTAAGTTCTCCAGAACTTCCACATCATCCGGTTGCACTACGTGCGAAGGATCTGCTATGTACCTCCGAAGCTGAGACACGTGAAGCACGTCGTGGATGTTGGCCAGGTTCGGGGGCAAGGCAAGCCGGTAGGCAACAGGTCCTACTCTACCAAGAATCTGGTATGGCCCAATAAAGTGCGGGCTCAGCTTCCTCACTGAACTCCAGTGGTCGATGCTTGACATCGTAGCAGCTCTTCTGACGATTCTGCGCCTGCTTCAGCTTTTCCCTGATCATCTGGATCTGCAGGGTGGTATCTTGGACAAAATCCAAGCCAAACAACTCACGATCCCCAACCTCCGACCAGCAGGTAGGTGTATGACACCTCCTACCGTAGAGCGCCTCGTAGGGTGCCATGCCCAGGCTAGCATGGAAACTTTCGTACGCGCTTTTCCAAGCCAGTACCGGTTTCTAGCACCAGTTCTCATTATCTGGGCTTGAAACTCGTTTTAGAAGTCCTACATATTATTCTAGTAATTGTCATGCACTTATTATAATTTTCCGAGATACTTTTTCGGCACGCATTTATACCGACTAGCAGAACCGGTATCTGCACTTTTCTTCCGAAAAGCGACTTTCAGCATTATTACTCACTTACTATAATTATTAAAGCCTCATAATAATTATTAGGGTCTCTCTGAACTTGTGCCTCTTTAATCTTTTCAAGCAGTTCGTTCACAACATCTGATGCTTCCAACCCGAGAAGTACGCTCGCACACGGAGCGGTCACTGCCAGGTTTCAGAACTTCTCAACCACATCGAAGTTGCCAAGTAACAAACTGGATGAGCTCCCGGGTTTCCGGCTCAAAGCATCAGCTACCACATTGGCCTTGCCAGGATGGTACTTCAACTCAAAGTCGTAGTCCTTTATGAACTCCATCCATCTTCTCTGCCTCATGTTCAACTCCTTCTGGTCGAACAGGTACTTCAAACTCTTGTGATCACTGAACACCACAAACCTCAAACCAAAAAGATAATGCCTCCAAATCTTGAAAGCAAACACAATCGCAGCCAACTCTAAATCATGAGTCGGGTAGTTCTCCTCATGAGGCTTCAACTGCCTCGAAGCAAAAGCAACAGCTCTACCAGACTGCATCAGCACACAGCCCAGTCCCTTTCCAGAAGCATCACAGTAAAGCTCAAACTTCTCCTCAGGATCAGGAAGGATCAACACAGGTGAAGAAGTCAATCTCTCCTTCAACTCCTGAAAGCACGCCTCACACTCGTGAGTCCACACAAATGGAGTCTCTTTTCGGGTAAGGCGAGTCAAAGGGAGAACCATCGTGGAAAAACCCTTTATGAAACTTCGATAGTAACCTGCCAAACCTAAGAAGCTCCTCACCTCCGTAGCTGTCTTGGGTCTCTCCCAATCCAACACAGCCTCAATCTTGTTGGGATCCACTGTAACTCCATCTGCTGAAATCGCATGCCCCAGAAACTTGACTGATTTGAGCCAAAACTCACACTTAGAAGGTTTAGCATAAAGCTTTTTCTCCTTCAGCACTTGCAGAACTATCCTCAGATGCTCCGCATGCTCCTCCTCATTCTTGGAGTAGATCAGAATATCATCAATGAAGACAATCACAAACTGATCCAGATACGGCTGGAAAATCCTGTTCATGTAATCCATGAACACTGTCGGCGCATTTGTGAGTCCAAACGGAATCACCAAATACTCAAAATGACCGTATCTCGAACGAAACGCGGTCTTTGGGACATCCTCCGGCTTCACCCGAATCTGATGGTATCCGGACCGGAGATCAATCTTGGAATACACACAAGCACCGCTGAGCTGATCCAACAGATCATCAATCCGAGGAAGGGGATACTTGTTCTTGATTGTCACCTTGTTCAACTGCCTGTAGTCGGTGCACAATCGCATTGTCCCGTCCTTCTTCTTCACGAAGATGACTTGTGCTCCCCAAGGAGACACACTCGGTCTAATGAAATCTTTTGCCGAAAGATCCTCAATATGCATCTTAAGCTCAGCCAACTCCGGTGGCGACATCCGATAAGGAGCTAAAGAAATCGGCCCCACACCGAGCAACAAGTCAACGGAGAACTCTATCTCCCGCTGTGGCGAAAACTCAGGAATCTCCTCAGGAAACACCTCAAGGAACTCCCCCACCACAGGAATGCCAGTGATATCCTCCTGTGTCCCACTCACCAAACCACCCAACATGACATAACCCAATGCCCCTGCTCGCAGCGCTCTCCTGGCCTGCAGCAGTGAAATGTATGGCGAGGAACTAGCTGTGGAATCACACGGAGACATCACCACGCGCTTTGCACAACAATCAATCAATGCACAGTTTCTAGACAACCAATCCATGCCCAGAATAATCTCAAGGTTGGCCATCGGCAATCCTATCAGATCTGCCGAGAACTCACGGCCATCCCACTGAAACGCTACTTCGCGATGCACAGTGGTAGAATCACAAATCTCTCCGGTGGCGGTAGTCACCCGCAACGGTGGAGAAAGCACAGCACTGGGCAACGCAAGCCCCAAAGCAATCGGGGTAGCAACAAACGAATGAGTAGCCCCAGAATCGAAGATAACATCAACAAAAGAATCACCAATAGACACAGTACCTCTGACAAGGTTTGGAGCGCGGTCCGACTGCTGCCTATCCAGTGTATACACTCTCCCAACAGAAGGTGGCACTGCAGGTGCCGAAGAAGATGCCATCGGAACCATCTGCAAAGGAACTGCCTGAACAACATACCTGGTCGAAACTCGGGGTACTGCCGGAGAAGCTCGTCCTCACGCTCCCAAGTACACTCCTCAGGAGTCCTCCTCACAGTGCACCTTTACCATCGGAATGATCTTGCTGCTCAGCTGCTTCTCGCCACGATCGAGAATCTTTAGTGGTCCTACGGGAGTCTTTAAGTTCTCCCGAACTTCCACATTATCTGGTTGCACCACGTGCGAAGGATCTGTTATGTACCTCCGAAGCTGAGACACGTGAAACACGTCGTGGATGTTAGCTAGGTTCGGAGGCAAGGCAAGCCGGTAGGCAACAGGTCCTACTCTACCAAGAATCTGGTATGGCCCAATAAACCGCGGGCTCAGCTTCCTCACTCTGAGTGCCCGTCCAACACCGGTGACAGGTGAAAGTCTCACAAATACGTGCTCACCCTCACTGAACTCCAGTGGACGATGCTTGACATCGTAGTAGCTCTTCTGACGATTCTGCGCCTGCTTCAACTTTTCCCTGATCATCTGGATCTGCAGGGTGGTATCTTGGACAAAGTCCAAGCCAAACAAATCACGATCCCCAACCTCCGACCAGTAGGTAGGTGTACGACACCTCCTACCGTAGAGCGCCTCGTAGGGTGCCATGCCCAGGCTAGCATGGAAACTGTTGTTATAAGAAAACTCTACCAATGGAAGGTACATATCTCATGCCGAGCCCTGCTCCAACGTGCAAGCCCGCAACATGTCCTCCAAGGTCTGGATAGTCCGCTCAGTCTGTCCATCAGTCTGAGGGTGATAGGCGGTACTCAATCTCAACTGCGTACCAAAAGCTCCCTGCAGCGCCTCCCAGAACCGAGATGTGAACTTCGGGTCCCTATCACTGATGATACTCACGGGCACCCCGTGAAGCCTCACAATCTCGCGAACATACAGTTTGGCCAACTGCTCTGTAGTGAAGCTCACCTTCACTGGAAGAAAATGGGCAGACTTCGTCAGTCTGTCCACAATGACCCATATCGAGTCGCAGCCAACCTGAGTCTTCGACAGACCCACAACGAAGTCCATGGAAATGCTCTCCCATTTCCACTCCGGAATCTCAAGAGGTTGAAGTTTACCAGTCGGCTTCTGGTGTTCAATCTTCATTTTCTGGCAAACCAAACACTTGGACACAAAGATACCAACATCTTTCTTCATGCCCGGCCACCAGAAGTTCTTCTTCAAGTCTTGATACATCTTAGTAGCACCAGGGTGGATAGTAAACTGACCCTTATGGCCTTCTGCCATAACCTCTTCTGTCAACGGACCTCGAGGAACCACAATCCTCCGCTGGAACAAAAGCAATCCATCATCCCGAACATCTCGGAGTGGTAGGAGGCCTAGCAGAACTCCCCTGATGTGAAACAACTCTCTTGAAGTGACCAGGCGCCTTCCTAGTCGCTAACTGCTTTCCCTTGCCCTTATCAGCAAACCTCCTGTCCTTCCAAGAAGTAGGAGCAGGAGTGGAACCACCTGTTCCCTTGCTCTCCTCGACCTTGGCCCTCTTGGCCTTGCTTGCCACGCAAACATCCTCGATGTCCTTACACTGCTCAACCAGTGTACCAAAGTCCCTCGAAGCAGCACCAGCAAGATGCTCAGCAATCACCTCACTAAGTCCCCTGCGGAACTTAGCTGCCAAAAACAACGGAGGAAGAGGAACCGTCCGGAAGTGTGCAAACTTCACTAGCTCATTAAACTTAGCCAGGTACTCATCAACAGACATCGAGCCCTGTACCAAACGATCAAACTCTCCCTGCTTCCTCTCTTGCGCATCATAGGGAAAGTATCGGCCCAGAAAGCACTCTTCAAAGAATGGCCACGTCATGACACGACCCTGCCTCTCAAAAGCACGAGAGGTGTGCGTCCACCACTCATGGGCATCGCCTTCCAGCATGTAGGTCGAGAACATCAGCTTCTGTGGGTCTGTACACTGCATAACCCGAAAAATCTTGTCCAGCGACTCTAACCATCTCACAGTAGCAATAGGATCCAAAGACCCCTCAAACACAGGTGGCTTATGCTTCCTGAAAGCATTCAGCCGGCGGTCGATCACATCACGATCCTCAGCAATCCCCACAAGGGGCTCCCCCGTCTCAGCGGCATGAGTAGCACTGCCGATGTGACTATTGCTCTCCTCCTGAACACTAGGTGGAGGCGATGGCGGTGGTGGCGGTGGTGGTGGAGCCTGGCCAATAGCAGGACCAGTTCTTATCTCCTCCAACATGACTCTCATCATCGTCATGTTCGCCATCCTGTTCGCCTCGAGGACTTCCTCAGTGGTCCTCCGGTTCACTTCATGAACCTCAGCTGCGGCTATCCGGTTTGCCTCGCGAACAGCTTCCATCATTGCCGCGTTGGCCAATCTAGTGGCCTCCTGATCGGCTAACCTAGCCGCCTGCATCTCAGCCAATGCAGTCAGGAGAAGATCGAATTGATCCTCAGAAGTCTCTCGTGTTCTCCCGGACCTTACCATGACTCTGCACAAGTTATACAAATTATGAGTTGATCAGGCCCACGCAATGTGATCACATATACAGCATCATAATAAAATTCGACGGAGTAACACAAAGACAGACACAACCAAACAACCTAGCAATTGCAATACATACAGGCTTTTCCCTAGAACCATTGCTCTGATACCATAAATGTAACACCCTGTATATATCCGGTAATGTTATCATAATATCGTATTAAGCTGCGCTTAATTAAAAATGCAGAATTACTTTTTTCTTTTCAATTATGATGCCATTAACATTACCAACTTGCTTAATAATCAATTAATAAAACATCTCCTGTATGTAATTGCAATAAAACAGCTAACTGAAAAACCTCATAACATAGATAATATAAGTGTGGCTCTAGTCGCGGAACTACAGCAATGTAGACCGGACCATCTAACAGTTTATACAACTCCAATCTAAAAAGTACTAACAGAAAGTGTCATGGACAATCCCCATGCTCACTCAAATAAGGCAACATGCCCAACATCAGTCTCAACAACAACATATCATAAATAGCGAAAAACATAAACAACATCCAAATCCAGTCATGCTAACATAAGCAGTAAAACATAATCAGCTAAGCTCCGGCCTCCGGCCGCCTGAGGCATCAGTTCCCATACTACCTGATCCTGAAATAAGCATTCCCCAAACGTGGGGTAAGATCTCTAATCTAGAAATCTCAGTAAGTCAGTGAGTCCTCAAGGATCTTCCACCCCAAGCTCACTTACATGTGCAATATAAGTTCAAAAGCAGTTTATCATTTATCATTTCTAAAGCAATGCAATGCAGCAGATAATCATGTCATTACATGTAAAGTTCAATCAACATATCAATATCCAAAAGCATGTACACATGCATAAACCATACCCCCATGGGACATGGTGGAACCACAATATGGCTAAACCGAGGACACGAAAGCTTACCTCGCAAGCTAGCTATCCAATAACCAAGAGTCCACAGCTCAACGTCCAAACACATCAGATTCACAATCTGTTATGGACCAACATTATATTAATAAACATGTACCACATGCATTCAACTTAAAGACAACGCCTTTCCTTACGTTTTACGTCTTAAGGCTCCATACCAAGCCATAAGTCCTTAATCACAACGATTCTGACTTAGTTTAATTAAAACAGAAGTTCAACTTCATCAATCTAGGGTCCACAAACCCCCAATAGCCTACTGTCCTCACAGCACAGCTACTGTTCTTCGAAATCCCAGAATATCCGGATATCCCTCGGGACCATATCCAGATATGGAATATCCGGATATCCAGAATCCCATATCCGGATATCTAATATCCGGATACTCAAAACCCATATACGGATATCACATATCCGGATATTCATCGGGCACATATCCGGATATTTCACGACAGAATGCAGAAAATGCATTTCGTGAAGATATCCTTCCAAGGTTGGGTTTTTAACGATTTAAAGCACCTAAACATGCATTTCTAGGTGTGTTCAACATTACCCAACAACAAGTTATCATCTTTAAGCCTTAACATGCATCAAGCTTTCCTTTTTAAGCATTAAACTCATGATCAAATGTTGGTACACATACCAAAGGCTTAAAACAGAAGAAGAGGTTCTCTTTGGAGCTCACAATCAGCCCCTCAAGACTGACTCAACAAGGTGCACGAAAATGGATCACAAGCTTGGACCTTTCAACACAAAGGAAGCTTCTTGGACCTCACAATGCCAAAACAAAGGCTCCCACAAACAACCAACCCAAGTCAGCCTCAAAACCTCACACACAGCAGCTCTCTCAACTCAGAAAAGACCAGCAATGGAGTCCCAAAGCTAGCTCTCACCCTCACCAAATGTCTCCCAAGAGAAAGTGTGAAGAAAAATCAAGAAAGAAAGTGTCTTGGACCCAAAATGGAGAAGAAATCCCAAGGAGCAGCCAAGCTGACCAGCCACCCTCACACACTCACGTAGAGAAAGCAATATGACCTAGGGTTTAGTGCCCACTAAGGCTTATATAGCCCACTTAAAGATTAACACACAATATTAACTTTAATTGCTATGCTTAGCATTTTAATCCCAAACTTTGGAATCTGAAACTACACATTTTTCCAAGATTTAACCTATTTTTCTTATAATTTTCTGAGTACCTTTCCGGTACACGCTTTTCCAAGCCAGTACCGGTTTCTAGCACCAGTTCTCATTATCTGGGTTTGAAACTCGTTTTAGAAGTCCTACATATTATTCTAGTAATTGTCATGCACTTATTATAATTTTCCGGGATACTTTTTCGGCACGCATTTATACCGACTAGCAGAACCGATATCTGCACTTTTCTTCCGAAAAGCGACTTTCAGCATTATTACTCACTTACTATAATTATTAAAGCCTCATAATAATTATTAGGGTCAATTATGGAATCATTTCCTATTTTCTCATAATTTATTAAGTAAATTCCTTAATTAACGGTGCGGGTTCTTACAGGGTGTGACCCTTATCTTGTGTATTTTGACTCTTTAATGTTGTTGAGATACTCATGAATCTATTTCTTAATAGATTCTTAGGTGAGTGGTTGAGATATGATATTCATATCCATAACAATTACATACTAATTTGCACACTTATTGCCCGTTTGAATGAGCTTTTATTCCTAAAAAAGTTGCTTTTTAAAAAAGAATAAAAGTCCTTTTGAGAATTTTTAGATGTTTAAATAATAACTTTTTAAAAAAACAAAATTTAAAATAAAAATTAAAATGCTGGTTTTTTTATAGCCAGTAGTTGGTTGCTTTTGAAAAAAGAAGAAATTAAAAGATAATATAATTTTTTTTTTGGAAAAAAGATAATATAAATTCTTAAAATGCAATTTTAACCTTATCCTATCATCCATGTAGCACCGATATTGACACGGAACACGTGACACTCCGACACGACACTCCGACACGTTAATTCTAAAAAATGTTAGATTTCGACACGTTAGGACACATTTTGATATTAAATAATATTTTAAATTTATGTAGTGTATATTATATTAAATATTCAATAATTTAATAAAAAATGAAACTAAACTTATAATATTCATCAGTTTGGCAAAGAAACATAAGATATCCCAAATATTTATATTAAACTGAATAAAATGGTAATCGTAATCCAATGAATCTAATAGTTGGAACTAAAAACTCAACGCAACGCAATCTTTGAACCTTTTTTTGAATTTCTATAATGCGTGTTGGAGTGTCGGGAAGTGTTAGACACGACACGTCAAGGTTTTAGAAGTGTCAGTCCTTCATAGCCTATTATACCTATTTTATCTTTCCTTATCCTATGATCATGCTATTTTATCTCTCTTTTATTGTAATTTTATATATAAAAAGTATTTTTTTTTTTTAACATCCAAACAACTTTTTTATGTAAAAGTGATTTTCAAATCATACAACCAAATGTAAAATAACTTTACCTTTTAAAAAAGGGGAAGGTTATATTTACAACCTATTTTCTTTACAACCTCTTACAACCATATATCTTTTTTTTTTTAGAGTTACCCAACCCTAATTATCTCTTTGAGACGAGTTGGCTCCCTCCGGTATCCCCACGAGCTTCGACTCTTTGAGCCGGCTATGAGACTAATCTGGAGTGCGGGGGAACAGTGATGGCTAAAGGTTCAGCCCCCTCCCCAAGAATGCATTCAGCGGGAATCGAACACATATCCAACCCCACTAACTCAGCGCCAAATTACCAACTGAGCTGCACCCATTGGGTTACAACCATATATCTTAACCGTTGATTTCCGTCAATCAACGGTTAAGATTTTTGCAAATTAAATTTATTAATTAATTATTAAATCATAATAAATAATAACCGTTGATTGACGAAAATCAACGGTTAAGATATATGGTTGTAAAGAAAATAGGTTGTAAGTATAACCTTCCCCATTAAAAAAAATTATTTAAAAAAACAATACATAAAAAGTCATTTTTTATAAAGCTCATCCAAACGAGGCCTTAGTCACTACTGCTTTTCAGATTATGCCGAAATAACATAGCGAGATAGTCATTGGTCCAAGCCTCCAAGGGCATTGAAAACCCCCATGTCACACAAGTTAGCCAAGATTTCTTGTAACAAATTTTTATAAATAAAAATTAAGTTAATGCAAAGTTTATGTATAAATGAGTGAACCCCTTCATCAAGTTTAATTTTGACGATTTAATATTATATAATTTGTTATATATATAATTTTACTTAAACTTCATTTCACTTGAAATCACATAAAGATTTCAATTATTAATATATAAATTCACAATAAAAGTAGAAGAGTGTGATAAAGAGTAAGGAGATGATCACCATTAATTCATATATAAACAATTGAGATAATCTAACATAAGATACGAGGTGATTGACCATGATACCCCAATATTTAATTTTTTTTATCACTTTTCCCCCTTTTTAAAACTATGTATTAATTTTAACCTTTTATAAAAAAATATAAATAAGATATGTGAGATGAGATGATTTATTAACGATTTGAGTGTTTTGTTTATTTTGTGTATTTTCATAATTAACTTTTAAAAAATAAAATGAACTCTAGGTGTATAGTTATTAAATTTTTTAGAAAAATTATTATATTTATATTTTAACAGTAATCTTACTTTATTATCTGAATAATGTTTTTGAACTTAAGTTTAAAATATTACTTTCAAATATAAGTTATTTTTTTAAACATGCAATTAATTCATCGAAACATAATCCAAATGAATAATACTTCAAGGCAATATTTTCCTCAAAACGGAAAGAATCAAAGTAGTGTCCGAAACGGGTCGGAGGAAAAAACGGGTCTCCCCAACGCGAGAACGATCTCTGACAGTTCTCAGTTTTCACCAGATCGACCCCTTCTCTCTCTCTCTCTCTCTCTCTCTCTCTCGCTTAACCTTCTGAAGAAGAACGAACTCTAGAGTTTGTGTGAATTTCGATTCCGAAACCCGAGCTGAACAAACCTGAATCCAACGTTTTCACTGAAGATCAGGTTCTGAACTTCGGATCTACATTCTCGCATTTTCTCAACGTTCTCGTTGGCTTTCGCAGTAAATGTGGTTATTCGTTTCGGATCCTGCTCGATCTTTTTTTTGTGTGTGTTCATAATTGTTTCGATTTCGCAGTTTGGGAGGTGGGAAATGCAGCGTGCTCCGGTGACAGTTGAGGAACAGTTGTTGCAAAAAGCGATTAAGGAAGAGTCTCCATGGGAGAACCTTCCGAAGCGACTTCAAGCTACTCTATCTTCTAAAGAAGAATGGCACAAAAGGTTAGAGTGGCATCCTCTGTTCTTCTGGTGTTTTTTTCTTTCTTTTTTTGATATCTTGGAATTGTTGAGCCTTAGTTAATAGTTACCCAAATTTAGTTGTCCATGTTTAAGTAGTAATTGGTAGTTCAAGTCTATAGGAGTGAACGTTGCGTTTCAATGAGTCATGTACAACATGAAGGACAGTTAGGGCCTATAAGGGTCAGAGTTTAGAGCTTCCATAGCATTAAAGTAGCATTGCACACTAGGGGTACCGTTATGGCCTATTTCGTGCTCTTATTGATGCTCAAAGAAATCGGGGAGTTTTTTATATTTTATTTTTTTAAATTGAGTTTCGTTTTCTTTTTTATTTTCTTGTTGTCTTGTTTTACTTACCTCTTTTGCTGTATTCGTTAATAAGTGTCTTGTTTACTTTAATACTAAAAAATCTTAGAAAGCATAGTGGTCCTGGAAAATAAATTGCACCCTTTATATGATAACTGTACACTTGTATTATGCTATTTTTCTGGAAGATGTATAAATAAAAAGACATGGTTCAAACTGTACTATCATTATCTGGATTCTTTAGATCCTCGACGTGCATGTGTGTTAGGAGGTGGGATTACACTTAGCTTTGCAAGTTTTATAGATGCAACTTAGGTACTAAACAGACCATTCAAATAATGAAGTTTTTCATGTGTAATATCATGCAATAGAGTTAGTGTGCTATGCATGACCCTTTAATTTCCAAGTATGAGTGATCTTATACCCTTTTCAAGTGACAACTTGGTCCTGAATTAGTTATTTGGTTTTTCTTTATTTTTTTTAATTAATGTGACCCTGGTTGATCCCTTTTAAGCTTTCAGCTTAACTTATAGAAAGGGACAAATCAGATACTCTGTTTAATGCCTGTTTGACTGTGCTTGATCCTTGGTCTAGAAACATATCTTTTTCTCATTTGGTAACTTGGGTAAGAGAGAAGGATAGGTGTTCTAGTGGAGAATCGAGCCTTTGACATCATCATCACAACCCAATCTTTGGGATTATAACTGGTTCTAGAGTGCTAGTTGAGTTTCAAACTTGTTGGAACACATATCTCTTAAATAACTGCAGAATGGAATAAATTTGCAATGGAAGGAGGGAACTTTTGATTTTTAGGAGCTGTAGTGCCTTTAGCAAGAAACCCGAAGTCTTTTCTTAAGAAACAATAACTTTTGAGAGCTAATATTTTTCTTAGAAATAAGTTTTTTAAGGGTAGATATTCGTTAATAGGAAACATACCCAAGCTAAAGTATAAGCTATCTTTCCTCTAATATTCATAATGTGCTACACCACTGGTTACAAGGCTCGTGTCAATTCCTCAAACATATATTTTTTAAATACATAATCTTAACACTGCTTTTTTTTTTTGTTGGCTATCGAAATTGCATGCAGGATAATTGAAACTTGTGTAAAGAAGAGACTCCAATGGAATAGTTGTTTTGCTCGTAAAGTTTGTAAAGAAAGCGAATATTATGAAGAGATGATGCGTTACTTGCGGAGGAATCTTGCTGTATGTCCTGTATAGAGGGCTTCCTTTCTATTCTTTTTGAAATTGTATATCAAATATGTTAGAATGATTGGGCGTAACTCAACCCCAAAAGCTAGCTTGAGGGGGGAGGATTTATCAATCACTATAAAGGGTGCTTTCTCCATATATTTAGCATATGTGGGATCTCTTAACACCCCCTCTCCTGCTCAGGACAAGTTATCTAGAGCATGACGTTTGCTAGAGGCTTGAACGTCTCTGGGTGACCCAAGATAGGCTATATGGATAAGCTCTAATACAATGTTTGAATGATTGGGCCTAACTCAACCCCAAAAGCTAACTTGAATGGGGAGGATTTCTCAATTATTATAAAGGGTACTTTACCCATATATTTAGCAGATGTAGGATCTCTTAACACATCCCCTCATACCTAGGACAAGTTATTTGGAACCACAATTTTCCGGCAAGCTGAGATATTTCACTTGGCTTGGACTGAAAAAGTTCATCCAGTTTTGTCTTCGTATCCTTACAACAACGTCAGACTCTGCATCTCATTTAGTGTTAGAACTAGGTGCCACCACAGTCTGCCGTTTTCTTTTGGATTGAGCACCCTATTCTAGAACCAATTATGGATGTTAGTCTAAGAAATTCGGCCATGCTAGGTGAGTTCAGCAGTGATCTCCTTTATCTTTTCCTTGCTGGGAGTCCAAGTCCCCTGCGTAAATATTCACTCCCAAATCTGAAGCTGCACAGATGTCGGAGTCCACCTCTGCCTCAAAGTTATTTGTGGCCACTAGATCCCATTAATTTGTCACAATACATATAAAAATATTAAACATAAGGATCGACTCTTTCTGAGGAAATGGAAGCACATGAGGGTTACAACTTATACTAGTGAGCAAGTGACTAAATTTTTTTAGTAAGATGGTCGCTCCTTGAGTTTGACAGCATCCCTCTGAAAACAGGCACATGAGCAAAACTTTTGAGACTAAAGTCTATGATTGGTTCCAGAATAGGCGTGTTGGATCTGAAAGAAAACAGAAGAATGTGGTGGCACCTAGTGTTAACACTGAATGAGAAGTAGAACCAAGGATGATTCTAAGGATAATAAGACATGAGCGGATGAATTTTTTCAGTCCCAGCCAAGTTAAACTACAGGGCCTGCTGAAAACTGGTGCTGAAATTTAACTATGTATTTTATTAGAAAAATGGGGTGGTAAGATCAAACTCTAGACGTTTTGGTCTGATACCATTTTATATACCAACTTCCCAAAAAGTTTAAAATGTTGGGTGAAGGTAGAAGAATGGTTTTATTATATCCCAAAGGATTGAGCATTATCCATGCTTCAAAGTCCTAAAGGGTGGGGGGCATGTTAGAGACATAATGAAACCATATATGTGCCTTCACCCAACAATTAAGTTTCTAGCGGAGTTGGTTCATGAGAAAATACGTTGTTGCATTGTTTTCATGATCAGGATTCTTTGGTTTTAGGATCAGTTTGTGATAAATAATTAACCAATAACCATATTAACTTGTCTTTTTTATAAAAGATGTTTTTATCTGCATTTTTTTGTTGCAAGACATTAGCAATTAAAATGCTTTTTTTTTTTTCACTTGCAGCTATTTCCTTATCATCTGGCGGAGTATGTTTGTCGCGTAATGAGGGTATCACCTTTCAGATACTATTGTGATATAATTTTTGAAGTAATGAGAAATGGTAACTTGTTACTTGCTTGTTGTAATTCTCTAATGCATTATCTCTCCATGATGGTTCTGATTGATTTTTGCTGTTTTATAAATTGTAATCAAATGATTTTTTTCATTGTAAATCCATGTCATGTAAACCAGCTTGTTGATTACCGAATGAATAGTATGTACATATTTCTGACTGTAGGTTCACCTATAACTTGAATGGCTTGAACTGGAAGTGCTGACCATTTGCTTTGTTCTTGAATTGAAAACCATTTCTCAATACAGTTTCAAGTGAGAAATATCTAGTAAAATGTTGACTTATAAAAACTCTTCTATGGGATAGAATTATACCATTATATTCCTGGTTAATAACTATGCCCTTGAAGTAAGGAAATTTGCGTTTGAAATGGTAAAACTCTTTTGCCCTGTGGTCATGAGTGATGCTTCCTAGTCTAAATTGAGGGTGCACACTTGTACCACTTTATGAAATGTGATTAGTGGTAAGTACATATGGTGAATAAAGAGACAAAAAGCTAAGTCACATTTGTTGAAACATGGGTATGAAGAAGTGATAGGTTCTGGGGAGTATAATGTACGATATCAATTGAACCTGATGTATATCCCAGAGCCAATATGGTGACAGAGGCTTTGGTTAGGGCACTCAGGATTCTAGATTCATGGCTTTGCTGGGTATGCTCTTGAAAATAAGTGTTTCTGCCTAAGCCTTGGACTTTAATGTGCGGTTCAAAACATCAAGATTTAGAAGAGAAGTGAGGGGGTGATTGGGTAAACACTTGTTGCTGGAAATTTCTTTGTGGCAACTACTTTAATTATTTTGAATGGCTAAAGTTCGAGTTTGGAGTGTTGCAAACAATAGGTCCTCTACAGTGCTTAATTGCTTAGGAAAGAACCCAAGGGAAGGCTGCGCTTGAATACAAAGTCGTTATCATACATAACTTTGATTTCACATTCCTGGCATAAAACCAGATTGGTCCTCTGATATGCATTTATCTTGTCTTATACTATCAATTACTCTTTCCCCAAAGATACCTATCATGGGTTATAGGCTTGTTCCTATATAGTTTACCCAAATCTTGATGTATCCTTTATTCTTGTCAATTGTTATCGAAGTGTTCCTCCTCTCTCATCTGGCATTTTATTAGACCTCATTATCTTATTTAACAACTTAAGTTATCCATGTATCACCTGTCTCCCCAAAACAATTCCATACTTAAGTAGGTATGTTATCTGCTCTAAGTCCTCTCCACTTATGAAAGTTTTATAACAAGAAATAAATTGATAAAGTTCATGTGATTTGCTGGAAAATACAGGGCATTAGCTTTGGAAATACACTTGTGTTAGTTCCTATCTTTAGTTGAAGCTTGCTTTGATCTCCATTCCTTTTAGTTCACTTCATCATGGCTCAATTGGGAGATACTAACGTTGTTTACATCCAAGCGTGCTTTATGAGAAAGTGTAAAAAAAGAGTTAACTTTTTCACTTCTTTGGTAAATTTGGACTCCTTCAGACTTTAACCCGGCTTTTGTGTTTGTGCGTTTCAACCTGCCACTCCTTGCTTTAACCTGTTTCACCCTAAGGGTTATTGCATAACTTCTTCATTGGTGCCTGCATCCCTTATGTTCTCTCATTGTATTCTTATATTTCTTTGCTATCCATCAACTCTTCAAGAAGGAAAGAATATTCACACCACACCAATAACAGATGAATTTTGTGACCTTTGCTTGTTGAAATTATAGAGTTTTTAGGCGGGGAAGGAGAAAAAGAGAAAACAAAGCTGAAATTGTTATTGATTTGGTGTGATATGATGTGATATAACATACAAAGCACTAACCCCTATTTACACTAATACTAGACTTCCTAATCCTAATTAAATAAGAAAATAAATTATTAAATAATAAATATAATTAAATATGAAAACCACTCCCAAGAGATGGTCTAAGATACTATAATAAAATATTATGATACAATAATATGATGTTATGAAATATGTTTTTATATATTCTAACACTCCCTCAAGTTAAAGTTTACTACTAAGCGTTAAACTTGTTACAATTAAACACACTAAAAGGAAAATCAAAATGTAACATAAAGACAGACGACAACATTTGGAATCAAAGACGGGCCCAAAATGTAACATAAAGGTAGGCGATGACTTTTGGAACTAAAGACGGGGCCAGATTGCATTGCATTTGGGACAATGACGGGCCAAACTGCATTTGAGTCTAAGACAAGGGTTAGATTACATGTTAGACAAAGACAGGGCAGGGGAGTCATAGCCAACACAAGTTACCATTAATAGGTTTATCCATTGGAAAGAATTCATAACCAGAATGATCGTCGGTGGGAGAAGTCACCACTGCTATGATTTAAATAGTGCAAAAGAATGACATGACAAACACCTTTAAATTTTCTCCCCCTCAATGCTATGTTAAGCATTGAAAAATAGTCATACAGTAGCCAAAACAATGGCAAACCGGAGATAATTGCCACAAGGAATGCCAAGAAGCCCAAGCAGGTCAAACCTGACTAAGAGAAAGAACACGATACATATGACCACCTAACACCAAAAAAAAGGCAGCCTAAATGAGCCAAACAACCATGGGAAGGTGGCAAACAAAGGTGATGGTGGGAGGGACTGACCTGTGATTGTTTGGCAAGGCTAACAACAGTGGAAGTGAGAGGAATAGGGGCAGCATGCACATGAGAAAGGCTGGCTGGCTGGACAGATTCCGGTGACTAGTTGGTTGAGCTGAGGCCAGATCTGGAAAGAGGAGACAACAGTGGGAGCTAACAAATGCTGGGAGATTGATGGGAGCTGGCCAATTTGGACATGCTGGAGCTGATGGTGGGGGTGGTGAGGTGAAAGGCACATTAAAAAGGCACATGGACAGGTGCACCGAAGAGATAGAGAGGGTTTTGGAAGGATAGCATGGCAACAGAGACAGCTAACAGGAAGGAAGAAAATAATGTTGGAAATAAAGTGGAGCTTCAGGGTAAGGGTAAAACCTAGTGCACAAGGCTCCCCGATTTGCAAGGGTAGGGGTGAGGGTTGATTGTATCCAGCCTTATCCTTGCATTTTAGCAAAGAGACTGTTTCCCTGATTCGAGCCCGTGATCTTCTGGTCATAAGAAGCAACCTTACTCTTGCTCCAAGGCTTGCCCTTTAAAAGTGAAGTTTCAGATTTTAGGAAAATCAGCTTTGGAATAGAGACGAGACACTTTGATATTATGATGAAATTATAGGGTTTTTAGGCAGGGAAGGAGCAAAAGAGAAAATAGAGATTGAATAATATGAAGTTGATGTTGATTTGATGTGTTATGGTGTGATATAAAATACGAAACATTGGCACTTATTTATGCTAATATTAGGCTCCTAATCCTAATTTAATAAGGAAAATATCATGATTCATAATGGAATATGGAAATTGCTCCCAAAAGATCACCTAAGATACACTAAAATATTCTAATATGCAATAATGACCTTGAGATTTTCTAGATATTCTAACTGCTGCTGCCTCAGGCTTTTTGTTAATTTACACAGTTATGATAGTATAGAGGATGATATGTCAATTTGATTTGATTTAATTTTTAATTTTCTTGTTTACATCATCATAAATGCTTAATCTAGAGGAGTGTATAATTTCTTATTGATCGAAGAACTCCATCTTGTACTTGTACTGTCCTCCCCTTCGCTTGTTTGTGTGCTATAAGGTTGATTAGTATGTGGAATAATAAACATTTTCTTGCAAATAAGCTGGCCTAAATTTTTTCCCGCTTGTTTTAATTATTTGCAGAGCAACCTTATGACAGCATCCCAAATTTTAGTGCTGCGGATGCTTTAAGACTTACTGGAATTGGGAGAAATGAATTTATTGATATAATGAACAAGTGCAGATCTAAGGTAATTTCCTGTATGGAATAAATAAATATATATTTGATACTAGGATTTCATGTATTATTCTATTATTGTATCAATGTCTGTGTTTGTTTAATTACCTGTTGCAATTGTGGTGCCAATTATTAACTTGGAAGACTTACTTTCATATAAGCAACCGAAGCATTGATTCTAGAGATGCCAAACCAAATATCCCTGACTGTCCCTTGTCTAGATAATGATTTTGTATCATTATTTTCTCACCCGTCATTTCCTCTTTTGGAGTATCCAGAAAATCATGTGGAAACTTAACAAGTCAATTGCAAAAGAACTTCTACCTACACAACCTGTGGAGTTTCTGATTGAACCTTGGTGGGGAGTTTGTCTTGTGAACTTTACTTTGGAAGAATTTAAGGTGAGGTCTTCCTTTCATCCTTATTAAATGTGGAGGGTTCACGTACAAGTTATTCTAGTATTCTATTGTCTAATAATTTTTAGCCATTTTTTCTTGCCTTGTTTCTGCCTTTATAGAAACTCTCAGAAGAAGAAATGGCCACAATAGACAAAGTCTGTAAGGAGGAAGCAAATGCATTTATCCTGTTTGATTGTGACATTGTAAAGGGCCTTTATAGACGGGGATTGATCTATTTTGATGTTCCTGTATATCCTGATGATCGGTTTAAAGGTGTGTTTTATGTGTTAAAGTTTTGTTCTATATTTTGGTTTTCTAGGCTTTACTTTCTGAAAATCATTTTCAGAGGTATAGTTCCTATTTAAAATACTTCATATCCCTTATGCATTATGATCTGAAGGCATGCCTTAGTGGGAATAGGTTACAAAGTAGAGTTGTTCATCTGTTCAATTTGGTGTGTTTTGAGGCATCTATATTCTGATCAACCTGACTGACCATGCTGGTTCCCCAAAAATTGAAAAAAAAAAAAATTATTTATGGTTTCACAGCTGAACGAAACCAAAAATATTGGATGTTATTTTAGTTAATTAGCTTCAATATGTTGGGGAAAGGTAGGAAAACAAGACTTAATGGAGTGAGATATAGATTGACGGATGATGTGTCCTAGGACGAATTGGAGGAAAGCTATTAGCATTGGCGGATGGATATGTAGCTTGAGGTTTAAGAACATCAGACTTGCTGAATAAAACAAATGCAAAAAGTAAATATTTATAAACTTTTGAAAATTTTATTTTGTACAAAAATTGCTGGAATTTTTTAAATTTGTTGAAAACTTGATTGTGTCCAAACTATGCATGATTTCGTAATCGATTTCGTTACAGATATCTGTATATAGAAGTTTAAAATTGATATATAAAGACAAAAAACAGTGGAAGGAATATATAGGTGTATAATATGTACAACACTCATTTTAAAAGCTCTGTCTGCTTAATAGTCTTAAATAATTTTTGTATTTATGGTGGTTCAGTTTCCAGGCTTGAAGGTTTTGTTTCCAACAGGGAGCAGTCTTATGAAGATCCTATTGAAGAGTAATGCATTTTTTCAGTCTGTTACCTTCCTTTTTATTCAGAAATTTTGTTTCCTAAATTGACTCTTGTAACAACATATTTTTCTTCCAGGTTATTGTATGCAGTTTTTGTTGTTTCAAATGAAAATGCATCTGTTGCTGAATTGGCAACAACCCTACAGGCTGACTTGTCGCAACTGCAGGCTGCTGCATCTTTTGTATGTCGACTGGGATGGGCAACAAAGGTAATTGATCCAGCATCAGTTCTTCAAGATACACGTATACCTGGGTCTCCTAGAAATGCAGTCAGTGATGATGATGCTTCTCTTGCTAGTCATGGTTTTGACAATATGCTTATGGATAATGATACCAATCAACAAGGGGATGCTTCAAGTTCAGGGAATCATGGTCCTCATTCTGCCTATACTCGTGTTGCTTTCATAGTTGATGCTAATATAACATCCTATCTTATGATGGGTTCTGTTTCACCAGGTTTTCACCTTTCACTTCCCATCTTCTTGGAGCTTAAATTCATTTGCTGTATTTTTTTGAGTTATTTGTTTTAATGTTGCTGTAAAGTCGGTTATGCTTACATAAAAGGTCATAAGAAACTGATGTCAAGGATTTTTTGAACCTTTTATTGATAGTTTGGATGAGTAAGCTGTCAGTATTAATCATCTTTGATGCAGATGTTTGTAATTACTAACAAGCAGCTGTAGATATCTCACCGTTTATTCTTACTTATCAATCCTAAATTTTTCTGTTACGCAATTTTCTATGCGTTTTGGCATCGGTTGCATAGTTATCAATTGCGACCAACCCTAAAAATGCTATAGCGGTAAAGCCAGTAGCGTTATAGCCACTACAGTGAAGTTCAATTATGTGATATAAAAATATAAAAATATAATTATTTAATATAAAATCATAATATATTAATTATTAATTCAACTTGTTAAAAAAAAATTAGCAGAGAGAGAGATCAAAACAGATTAATCATATTGGACTATTGGAGAAGGAAACATATGCAGATGGTTTTTGGGCTTAACTTGCCACAAAATGAGTAAGAGAGATATGGAACCATTCCTTCACGCAAACATAGTAACAGAAACTGAAGGAATCAACTGCAGAATCGAAACAGAATCAGTGAGAGATCAAGATTGTGCCGCAGTCAGAGAGATTAGGTTGCCATAGGCTTGCCGAAAAATGGGTGAGAAAGAGAGACAAAGTCAGAAAATGAGTGAAAAAGACAGATGAAACGGAGCAACAATTGCAGATCGAGATTTGAAGTAAATTGATCGTAAGGAAGATAGGGTTCAAAAATAAAAAAGGATAAAATTCATTCCACCCTTTAAATTAAATTATTAGTCAATAATACCCTTAACATAAAAAAATCTTTCTCCCCCTTTTTAGTGTGGGAATGCGCTGCTAAGGCTGTGAAACGCTACCTCAAATTGCAGCTGCTATGGCTACCACTGTAAATTGTAGCTTCGCGTGCGGTTTGTTGCTGCTGAGTGCCGCTACCCACTACTAATGCGGTATAGTGTGCTATAGCACCGCTTTTTTCATCTATGATTGGTTGGTATTCAAAGCCCAGGATTTCGCTAATGGCTGAACATAATCATGGTGGTGGTGGACGGAAGGTTCGCATAGTAGGGGACGTGGAATCGCTCTCGAGACCGAAGATGAACAGTCGGATGTGAAAGACCTACATAGAGAATGAAAAGCTGTGACATCAAATTGAGGAACTGGAACGACAGTTTGCATGATTGTAATTGTCCGTTCAAACCAAAGGCGGGATGAAATTTGGAAATGCATATGATGACAACGAGGGAGACAACAATCCCTTTTCGACTCTGAATTAGGGATGGAATTGTGGGATTCAACATGGAGTTCATTCCTCTCTTCCAAATATCGGGATGAAGATCAAGGTTGCTAAGTTTGAGGGCAAGGCTCATCCAAATGAATTTATTGACTGGTTGCATACCATCAAGAGGATCTTTGACTATAAAAATCTAACTGAATGTCAGGTGGTCAAATTGGTGGTGATCTGATTGAGAAAGTGTGGCTTGATTTGGTCGGAGAATGTGAAAAGCCTGCGTGCTAGAGAGGGGAACTCAAAGATTATGACATGGGACGTGACGAAGAAGTTGTGGTGAAAACAAATCTTGCCTAATCATTACAGGGAGGAAGCTTTTATCAAATATCACAACATCAAGTGGAGAAGTCTGCAACATGATAATAGATGTTTGATTGGATTGTTCACATTATACTTCCATTGAAAATGATGAATGTGTCCACCAAAAGTTAGTTACTGAAAATCCTAATTTCTCTGACCAATTTGAAGTTCTACCCACTTCTTTTGAAAAAAAGAATGTTAAATCTGTGAAAAGTGCACCATTGGAGTTTCAAGATGAAAGGTTGTGTATTTCCCAATGTTTGAAGAAGTTTGAGAAGCAAATTTACTTTTTCGCGAATATTCACCAATCTGGGTAGAACTGGCTAGATTCTGACAATCATGAAAAGTATTTACATAGCAAACCGAGGAATGTTAGAGTTAGACAATAATCTTCTAATGCAAGTTTTTTCATTCACTTAAATTAAATTTAGATTCCATGGGAGATGAACCTTTATTGAGGAAGTATCCAATTTGCAAGCAAAATGGTGAACTTGGTTACAATGGATATAGCTCCCTTGTGTTCTGTGGAGATAATTTTTTAGTTTCCGCTTGAAGTTTGATTGGAGATAGCCTGTGACGTGGGACTTAATGTTACCTAAACTGAATTTTCCTATGACTGATCACAAATCCAAACTACAAACACGAGTCCTTTTGAGATAGTCTATGGGCATAATCCAATTATTCCTGAAGCTCTCATGCCATTGTTAGTTCACAAGTTTAATTTAGATGCAAGTAAACTTGCCAAGTAGATCAAAGAGTTGCATACTCGAGCTCTACCATTGATTTTATTCCTGAAGCTCTCATGCCATTGTTAGTTCACAAGTTTAATTTAGATGCAAGTAAACTTGCCAAGTAGATCAAAGAGTTGCATACTTGAGCTCTACCATTGATTGAGGAATTTGCGGACATAATACCAAAAGAGTTGCCACCTAGGTTACCAGGCAATCAATGAAGCTGAAGTAGATTCAAGGGCGAATCTTTCCTCGGTAGGGGACGATGATGAACTAAAATTAGCTAAGATCCTATGCATGAGTGGTTTTTAGGCTTCTTTTTATTAGCACTGGCAATATCATATTTTCACATTTTTATTTAAATTGTTTCCTTATTTTAATCATGTTTAATGTTGATTGGTTTTAATTAGCTATCTTTATTTTTAGGGAAGCTTTCTTTTTCTTTTAAGATGCTGATTGAATTGTAACAAGTTGTCTTTAATTTTTTTTATTTTTTTTATATAGGCGTTTAGGGTTAATTAATATCATATAAAAGGGTGTTCAAGACTCATATTGAAGGTTGTTTAATTTCTAAATTTTTTATTGTCGTTTTTCGATAACAATGGTTCTCCTTGTCATTCCCAAATTTGTCTGTTTAGCCAATTTTCTTTGCATTTCAGTATTATTTTGCTTTGATTTTTTTTTAATTGAAAATAAAATTTATATGAAATAAAAGAGGGAATGTACAAACTAAAGGAGGATATGAAATCCTCCAAATACGAGACTTGATTGAACAAAGTACACCATGTGAGAAAAAGTATAAAATACAGCAAAGCTACATGTCTGAAATCTGAAATGGAAACTCCATTCTTTCAATCATTAGCTGAACACACTGTTTACTGAAACAATCATTGGCTCGGCACCAGAATAGCCATAAAAGCAACCCTGTTGCCAAGATGAGGGGAGGCACCCTAAATTCCTCTCCAAATGATTGCGACTTGCGAGAAGTGCACACTGCGACAAGGTTTTTACCACTTTTGTCAAATCTTTTGAACCTAACCAGCAGAAAACTCTTCCAAAATAGGAGGACAAACTTTAGTGCTCTCCAAGGACCCCAAACTCTCCAAGGACCCCAAACAACTTGTTCCATAAGAAAGTAGTCACCTCAAAGTGCAGGAACAAATATCCATTTATTTCTGAACTAGAACTGCACAAGACACCTCTTATGGAAGAGGGCAGTTGGATACCTATGAACTTGCTGCTAATCATTAGTACTGCTGTCTAGATGAAAAACTAGACATTTTAGGGGTAGCTTGAGACTTCCAAATTGATCTATCAGGATGAGATTTCTGTTGGTTGGGATAATGAAAATAAAAAGGAAATAAGGTTTAACAAAAAATAAAACACACCAGAAGAATCCGGGTCCAAACTCGCATTTCTGGGTTAGCAGATTGCTTAAAAGAATCAAGTGAAACAAGAAGGAATATGATAGGTATCAGAGATTAATAGAATGAAAACTGATGGAATTTGTAAATGTGTTATTAACTCAGCCTCTTAATCAACAACTATATCATTAACATTCTCCAACTGTGAAGTTACAAGTAATTGAAAGCAAAATTACAAGTATGAGAAATACGTAATGACAATGTGAAACAATTCACAATAAGAAATAGCTGCTAAATGATGTACTACCCATAACAGTTAGAGAGGTCTGGTTCTCTCCCAATTCACCCTAAAAGGATGCCCAACTTCCAAATTCCAAAGATACTATTCACACGCTCCCTACCCCTATATGTAACAACTCAGTAATTGTAATAACACCCCTTTGCTGGAAGCGTGACCTCCCTTCCTTACATTCGGTTATTGTCCACGTGATGCACCTGACGCACCCCACTATCCACGTCAGCAGCCTTCCCACTAAATGTGCTCAATGTTGCTGACTCATCATTCTCATCATTCAGGATCCCTTAATGTTGTTTCTGCCTTCTTTTGTACACCTTCCCAAATTTGCCCCTGCCCACGAACGTATCAGAATATTTGCTCACTAGTTTACCTATTCAAGTCTATGCAAACGAGGAGGTCCCAAGACAGGGGCATCATTTGCAGAAAGAAAGCTTTTAATGGGTAAATTGTGCCAAGTATGAGATGATAAAGGTTGAGGAATGCCTCTAGGAAAGGAGTATTTCGTACCATAGAATCCTCCCAAAACCTGATGCAAGAACCATCGTCCATGTGTAGGGAAACTAGAGGTCTAAAAGAAGTATCTACCAAATAAAAGAGGTTTAACAGAAGAGTATTCCAGAGTGATAAACTTACAACACCAGCATGAATAGCGGGGGAGAAATAAAATATGTCATGCGAACCCCTACTTGATAATGTGATAGATAGGAAATCTGTCATGTGAACCCTTTTAAGGACGGGAATTTTGAGAAGTGGTTGAATGTCAGCTAATACATGGATTGTAATATTTATGCAAGAAAAACCAAGACAGAAGCTTAATTTCAACAACTTTCTGTTGCTGATCCCCGTGTTGTGTGCTGCTTATGTTGTCTACTTGTCACCATCATACAAATAATATGCATGCATAACATCCACAAGTGAGAAACTTCAAGGTCATCATATTAGCATTTAAAATTGAGACTTCTAAGTCTTCCAAATCTTTTTTTATTTTTTTTTTGTTAATCTTTTTCTCTTTCAGGTGGTTCTCTCTGTCCATGTTTAAAGTACTCCACAAAACTTTGCAGTTGTAAATAACTTTGATAGTTGTTTATTATTCTTAGCCTGTAATTTCATTATGTCTTGAAGCTTGCAAAAAGAGGATTTATTGAGCCGAAACATGATTTCTTAGCTTATGGATGATAATTGCTTTGATTATTGATTGATAAACCCGTGTGTGTTTTACTTCTATACAAAAGCAGTAAATATTTTCTTTTTTCCTATTCATCGAGTTTGTTTGTCATCTATCTTCTGTGTCTGAGAATTGTTTTGTATTTCTTTATCTGTCTATAGTCTGACCAAAATCATTCTTCCTGCTGAACTTTGTCAGGCCTTAAATCTCATGCTGTTACACTCTATGAAGCGGGTAAATTGGGTCATGCTAGCATTGCTGATCTTTGCAAGGATCTTAGCACTCTGGAAGGTGCAAAATTTGAGGGAGAACTACAGGAATTTGCAAATCATGCATTTAGCCTGCGTTGTGTATTAGAATGTCTACAATCAGGTGGAGTTGCTTCTGATGCAAAATTGGAGGAAGGATTTGATAAGATGGATATGGCTACAAGTACTCTGATAGCTGATATATCTTTGGCTGAAAAATCAGGAGAGACTGGTATTGCAAGAGCTGGGATGAATAATGATGATTTATTAAGTTTAGATTCAGAGAAGTCTGCAGAGGCTTCTGTTTCCTCTGAGGCTGTTCTTAATAGTATGGTTGATGGAACCCAATCTATTACTTTGGAAGATGATGACAGTCACATACAGGAATCCAGTAAGTCAGACCAAAATCTCCCGAACAATGAGAATCTAATGGTTGAAGGGTCAGAGGTTGAAACAGAAATGCTGAAGGGGAAAAAGAAATATCGTGTAGACATTCTCCGCTGTGAAAGCTTGGCTTCTCTTGCACCGGCAACCCTTGATCGTTTGTTTCTCCGTGACTATGATATAGTTGTGTCCATAGTACCTCTTCCTCATTCGTCAGTTCTTCCTGGACCCACAGGTCCAGTTCATTTTGGTCCCCCAGCGTATTCTTTTATGACTCCTTGGATGAAATTGGTATTATATTCAACTGTAGGTAGTGGGCCTCTATCAGTTGTTCTAATGAAAGGGCAATGCCTGCGCTTGCTTCCTGCTCCATTGGCTGGTTGTGAGAAAGCTCTCATATGGTCTTGGGATGGTTCCACAGTAGGAGGGTTGGGAGGTAAGCTTGAGGGAAATTTAGTTAAGGGAAGTATACTCCTACATTGTTTAAATTCACTTCTTAAACAGTCAGCTGTGCTAGTGCAGCCTTTCAGTAGGTTTGATCTTGATGGATCTGGAAAAATGATTACTATGGATATCCCTTTGCCCCTAAAGAACTCTGACGGCTCAATTACCCCTGTTGCAAAAGAGTTAGGAATATGTGAAGCGGAAAGTTCTAAACTGAATTCTCTCTTGACTGATTTGGCAAACAAGATGGAACTGTGGACAGTTGGATATATTCGTCTATTGAGATTATTTAATGGAAGAGAATCAGATCCATTCTCACCTAACGAAGAGAATTATGAATGGGTTCCATTGAGTGTTGAATTTGGGATGCCACTATTTAGTCCAAAATTGTGCAATAGTATATGTAGAAGGGTAGTTTCATCTGAGTTACTTCAATCTGGCTCATTTGGCGAACACCATCATGCAATGCAAAGCTTAAGGAAAAATTTGCGTGACATTTGTGCTGAGTACCAAGCAATAGGTCCTGCTGCCAAGCTTCTTTACCAGAAAGAGCAAGCTAAGGAATCCTCACGACAACTCCTGAACTATGCTAGTGGAAGATGGAATCCGCTTATGGATCCTTCTTCCCCCATTTCAGGGGCATCAAGTGAGTATCAAAGGTTAAAACTTGCTAATCGAGAACGCAGCCGGACTGAAGTTTTAAGCTTTGATGGCAGCATTCTTAGGTTTGTTAACTTATAAGCATTTTACTTCTTGAAGATTACTCACTTTTCTTATCAGATAATTGAATGAATTCTGTTAGTGTTTTTTCGACAAACATAAAGTTGGTTACTTTATCACATATAATCACCTAGCATCTTCTGTAATCTAATTGAATGATCAACCCTCTTGCTGATACATTCTAAATTAAAAAATGTATAAATTTTTGCAAACAGTTTGAAAAGCAATGATAGCTAACCCGCGAATTTTCTTAAGTCTAGATTGAGAATTATCTCCACCTCTAAAGAAAAAGGGGGGGAAAACCGTTAGATAAATTTCCAAATGTAAGTTGAGTTGCGTTGGCTGCAGTGTGGCAATTGCATCCCATTCATTGTGTCGAACTCTGCTTTGAATTTACTGATGAGGTAAAAAATGGTTAATTGAGGAAACTACCATGACCATTTTTCGGGTAATATGTGACTGAATCAGGAAAAAAAAAAAAAAAACTTCAGTAATGATTTTCTCTATAAATGGGAAACTGAACTCAAAGTGTCTGCCCTTTCTTCTTTGGTATGTTGCGTATTCATAATTTGTTCCATCTCTCTAGCTTAATCTGTATAATTTTAAAATAGCATGTAAATATTTTGCAAATTTGAATTTTAAAAACTAGAGAATCTATATATAAGTGCAAATACAGGATATTGGAAAAGCACAAAAAATTGTGAAAATAACAGATATCAGAAAAGTAAAATACCTTAAATCAGTTTTTATGTATATAGTTCCATTATATATACGTTTTGGGAAAAGTGTGTGTCATTTTAAAGGATGTAAAGTTGTGTCATTTAAGAGAGAGAAAGAAATAAATAAAGGAGGAGAGAGAGTTGACAAAAAAATAAAGATATGGGTCCCACCTCTTTGTGAGAGTGAAAGGATATAAATTGTGTCATTTAAAATGATAAACATTTTTCCCATACGTTTTAAGTGCCATCATTTATAGTTGTTTTGTGCTGCTATGTTTCATAATTGTCATCCTTTGGTATTTATTTATTTTTTGTTTTTGTGTTTGTGTTATACAAACTCAGACGTTGAAATATTAAACCTGGTATAACTCTTCCATCTGTATAGTTGATAATTTCTGTTTCCTAACCATTCTTTTTCTAAGAAACTTTGTTTTTGAATGGTGCATGCAGATCTTATGCCTTAAGTCCCGTTTACGAAGCTGCCACGAGGCCCATTGAAGAAGAAACCCAAGCCAATGTAAAAGCTGAACCAGATGAAAGTGATAGTAAAGAAGTTATCCTTCCTGGAGTTAATCTTATTTTTGATGGCTCTGAGTTACATCCGTTTGATATAGGTGCCTGCCTCCAGGCACGTCAACCTATTTCCTTAATAGCAGAGGCGGCAGCCACCTCGGCATCTTTAGTAATCAAATAGGTCTGCAGTTACTATAGATTACTCCACTTCAATATGCATGAACGGCAATGCTAGCGAGTCACGTGCCAATGTTATTGCTACTATCTGGTTTGTTTTCATCTTCGAGATTGTTGTGGTCAGGTTGAAGGTAAGTTTCGTCTTTTTCTAGTTTGTGTATTTTACCTGTTCTGTGACGCTGTTTTAATTGTTTAAAACTGTCTTTCATTGCTCAACCTCTTTGTCGCCTTAACACTGCCAGCCTTAAGACTTACTGTCCTCCTTTTTTCTTCTTGTGTGTCTTTTGCATGTATTTGTGAATGCCTTTCTATTTTCTCTGCTGTTTCTAAATTCTAATCCTAATTGTTTCATACTTGTGTCAATCTCCTGCGATAAATTGAACTGTACAATATTGTTGATAAATGCAGATTGAATTTATTTTGGGTTTCACCATATCCGGGATATTCACAAGTTACAGCTGCAAAAAAGAGTAAAGGTGTAATCGTTGTTAAACAATTCGGTGGACATTACGACAGGATTTTTTGCTCCTGTCAAATATTTGCAGCAAAACGGACATTAAGCCTTCCGTGGTTCATATTAGAGGAAAAGATGGCCGTTTGGGAAATCATTATTGCCTTCCATCTTTAAAGATGTGAATTCATTGTATTTTACTTAAATTGTATCCTCGTGATGTGCCTTTTTCCATTTGTTTTATTAATCTAAGAAAAATATTGAGCGTGATATAATCTTTCTTTTGTGACGCACGTTCCTTGCAGATACACACTTTCATCGTCACGTGGGGGAGAGCGTCAACTCTATACAAGATTACCTGCCAAGTTTTAAAGCTCTTTATTTTCTGACACTTATTAGTAAGACTGAAGAGTCAAATTGGATCCCTATGGAACATTAAGTAGCCCTTCTAAAATTACGAATATGAAGTTAGTCTAATATTTTAAAGTTAGTCCATCGCAAAGGAACGCTTTGGAGAACCAACTTCATGCTATGAAGGACCGATATGAACTCTTATTTTTTTTGCCATTTTCTATTTTAGAGAAACAAGGGACGGAGGTAACTAAGGTTATTCGTAGATTGGAAGATGGAGAGGTGTGTGTCAGGTTGAGTTTTTACTATATGGGATGGGGGATTTTTAAACTTAAGGTGGAATCAAAGTGAAGATCTGGTTCATCATTTGTCCAATCTTCAAGTAGTCGTTATTATTGTGAATGTGGAAAACCAGCGTACCTAAGGATATTTTAGTCAAAATCAAATCCAAGATGGTGTTGTGAGTGCATGTGTTGCAGAATCAGTTGCTATGGATACGTACACAACATATGTGCAACCTGACCTAGACGCCTAACCCGTGCCGACCCATTCGAGGCACATGCTTAGCTCAAGCCCAATTATTCTAGATCCATTGTGTTGATTTAAGAATTTTCCTTCCGATTGCATTGTGAGTGTGAGAAATGTTTGTTATAATTATGATGAGTGTTACTTTTTTGGTCACAAATGTAAGGTTCATGCATCCTTACTCTTCTTACCTCTACTTAGGTGGCACCGAAGCTGATCTTGATCTGGCCAACGCCCTACTCCTTCAGCAATTAAATCTCGGGGTTCTGATTCCACACTTGAGATTAGTTTTTGATGAAATTGATTTTTACCAAACAAAAGAAACAGTGAGCATAGCCCTTACACTTAAAAAACACAGAAATTGCAAAAAAAGAAAGGGTCCAAAGGAAGGACTGAGACATTACTCAATACCTCCGGAGGTTTCCACAGATTCTCTACTACTAATAACAAACTATTCTAAACCACCTACTACATTATATAGACTCTTAATCTCTCCCTTCTAACTAACTCCAAAATGCTAAACCTGGGCCCACTAGTCCTAGTCCATCAATACTCCCCCTTCATCATATTGTCTTCAAGGTGAAGACAATATGTTAGAGAAGTGTTAGAGAAGTGCCACTTGGGTCCCATTGCCGGAAGCCAATTACTTTGTTTCCAATGTCCTTTTTGACCAGAAAACTAAGTTTAATTATAGTCTCATCAACCTCAAAAGGAATCAACACATATCGTCTCCTTTACTTGCTTTACTAGTTTTGGTCCATGAACTTTTCCATTTTTTTTGGACCCTTATTAATTACAGCACCAATTTATTGGATTTAACCACTATAATACTTGGGCCTTGGTCCAAAATAACTGCTGAAGTTATTTTTATGTGATAGATAAAAAAGTTGGGAACAATGACTATTTTGTCACGCTTGACAAAAAAATCTATCAGACTGCCATGCTAATCGTAAATTTTTTTAAAATGCCACGCGGCATATTTCGCTACACTGTGTAGCGAAATATGTTTGCATATAATTCGCTACACAGTGTAGCGAAATATGCTATGTCAGGTTGCACAGTCAGCAAAAATGACACGTGTCAAGCACGCAGAATCCAAGCATAATTCGCTACACAGTGTAACAAATTTCTACTTGCTTGACACGTGTCATTTTTGCTGACTGTGCAACCTAACATGACATATTTCGCTACACTGTGTAGCAAATTATATGCAAACATATTTCGCTACACAGTGTAGCGAAATATGCCGCGTGGCATTTTGAGAAAATCAACTGTTTGCGTGGCAGTCTGGTAAATTTTTTTGCCGGGGTGTGGCAAAATGTTCACTCTCCCAAAAAGTTGACCCAAATTCTGAAATATCATTTCTGCCCTTGCTTTCTCTTTCTCCTCCTGTTTCACGTCTTTTTTACGTTGCATATACATTTTTTTTTTCTTCTTTTTCTTCGTCAAACTCCATCTTCTTCTTCGGCAACTCTTGATCTTCTTCTTCTTCTTCGGCAACTCTTGATCTTCTTCTTCTTCTTCTCTTTTTTCCTTTTCTGCAATGTCTTCTTCTTCATTTCTCCCTCCTTTTTCTCCTTCGTCTTCTACGTGTTCTTCTATTTTCTTTTCATTTTTTCATTTTTCTTCTTTGTTTTCTTTGGTCGCTTCCATTTCTGCCTCTTGATTTTTCTTGGACTAAAAACCAACATCACCATCATGTTGCGTTATGGCTTCCACAATTAGAGCATCTTGCTTCTCTTCCAACGCATCTAAGCTGTTTACCAATTTCTGCAGCAACTCCTTCACCCCCTGATGTGTTGGCCATCTCCCAAGCCCTAAGATCCACCACTCCCATGGTTCTCATTCCTTCACAAATTTGGACCAGAAAGCACCTTCGCATTGATACCAAATTGATTAAACTAATTTTTACTAAACAAAAGAAATAATGGGCATAGCCCAGAAATTGAAGAAAAGTGTCCAGATGAAGGACCGAGACATTACACAATACTCCTGGATAGGGTGTCAAAACACGAATTTGACACTACACATCATGAAAACGACATGAATTTTTATTCGTGTCAAATTTTTCAATACGAACACGACACAAATTTTTTGTGGATTGACATCACACGACATGAATAATACATAAAATAGAGGTCAAAACAGTGACTGACAATTTTTTTTTTTATAAAAATGGGTCAAAATAAAAAAAATAAAAAAATAAAAATGGTTAAAAGAATATATCAACACAAATACGATACGAATTTTTTATGTGTCATTTTTTTCCAACACGAACCCAACATAATTTTTTTGCCGGGTCAACGTGAACATAAATTTCTGTGTCGTGTCATGGATCGACCCACATGTCATAATCTATATTAACACCCTAGGTGATTCTTTTATACATAATTGAAGCTCTTATATAGAAGAAAAAAGAGGAAATAGAAAATTTAGAACATCTCACAGTATACCAAAATATTTCAAAATAAATTTTTATTCTTAATAGTGTTTTTTGTTAAACACATTTTTATTTTTAGGAGTAATAAAACTGCCATTACGATCGCCATTAAACACTCCGCGATTATTAACAGTATTAGTTCTGTTATCATTATTAACTGTAAATCTTATGCCTTCGATTTTGTCAACTCCAGCACAATGAGGGCAAGCATCTGGCATCCAGCGACCACTTTTTAAGACTTTATCGAACATCTCAAACAATGAAGTTGCAGGGTGAAGGATTGGTCCCTCAACCTGTAAACCAGCAGGACCGTCTTCACCTCGAATCTTTGCCACCACAGAGAATCCTGCATCAGTTTTTCGTAAATTGGCAAAATAGTGTGACACAATCACCATGAATGGACTTTGATTAAAACCCTCTTTCTTCGTCTCAATAACCACAAAACCCCTTTGATGACCACGACCTATGAAGCACCGACACTGATACGGCATTTTCGATATGTTCCCGATACGTGTGTCCGATACGTTACTTCAAAAATACTAATATTTCGATACGTTCCGATACGTCTTAGTATTAAATAATATTTTTAAAATAGTGTACTTCACATTAACAAAATATAATAAAATATACAAATATACGTTACTTCAAAATCATGTTAAAAGGAAAAATTAAATATAGAATATACAATATACAAATATACAGAATATAACAATATAAATTTTATGTAAATAGAATATACAAATATAATATATTTTAAATTTTATGTAAATAGAATATACAAATATAATATAAAAATATATTTGTATATTATATTATATTTGAGCAGACCAAGGAGCATTGGATCCTTCAATATAAAAATCACTCCATTCTATTATATTATACCATGTACAAATAGAATATACATCATTTGATCCTTCACTTACCTACCGACACCGTGACTCCGTGCGAGAGGATCCTTTTTGAGCAGCGACCGACAAAAAGCCAAAAGGAGCAGAACGAAAGCCAAGGAGGAAGAACGACGATGGAGGTCGGAGGACGAACAGCTACCACCGACAGCCAAGGAGGAAGAAAGATCGATTGTGAACAGCTACCACCGTGGAGGAGCCGAGGAGGAACAGCGACGGCCGACGGCGAACAACGGCGGAGGAGGAACAGGAACGGCGAACCAACGACGAAGGAGAAACTAGCGACGGCGAACCAACAGTGAGTAGAACTTTAAGCGCGTCTGAGATTCAATCGATTTGGGTGCTTTTTGTAAAAAAAAAAAAACACGCTTTAATTATTTTTTTAAAAATTACTGAAATGTCATTGACTCATCTGATACGCAAAGAAAGAGTATCCCAACGTATCCGTATCGGACGTGTGTCCGATACGTAGAAATTTTTTTATTTTGCGTATCCGTGCTTCATAGACCACGACAATTAACCCAGTACGGGTTAATGGATGTTTCAGTAATGACACCACATGCTGTGGTGGCATTTATCAAATTGGCCATAGCATCCTGTTCATCTATATTTGAGGGAGGTATAACTCCTCCATTAATAACAGAACGGGTTATTATCCCTAACATATCTAAATCTGGTACAACATCTGTCTTCGCATATCGCACCTTGAGATGTTGGCCTTGTGCTCTTTCTACCATCATTTCAAATCTTTGTGTTTCTGTGATAGGTTTTGGCCAAACATACCAAGACACAGCATCAGCATTTACTTTATCACTATCTGTGATTGAGATTATGTACTTTTCCACGCGGTTGCTCCCAGGTCGTCTCATTTTCTTGATTGAAGCTTTGGAGGTTCTATCATCAACGCAATACAAAACACTATGCTCCTCAAAAACATAAGACTCTCCATTAATTTCGGTATTCCCCTGAGATCTACTCATTTCGAAGGAAGAACATTTTCCCAATTGTACCTTGCTAGAACCACCGCTAAGAGTGTTTCCCATGTGATCTTTGTTTGTGTGTAACTGGGCTCCCATAATAATTGAGGGCCGGTGATGTAAAATTTGCATCTTCATTAGACAATAGTGGCGTTCTTCTTCCGCAACATAGAAAATTTGATATTCATTAGACTAATTCGGATTTGAACGGACCTATATCTTTATTTTTTCTTCCACTCATATCGCATATATACTTCCAAACTCTTTATCCTTTTTTGATTGAACTCGTTCTCTTTTCTTTATTATTTGCTCTTCATCATTGTCTCAGTATTCCTTTCTCTAGAGAAAAAATTATAGTAATAAGGTCGTAGCAACAACACATCAATAGGGATGCGTCACATCAATACTTTACATTATTCAATGCATAGTATAAAATCTCCAGTCATGTCCAATAATCTATGCCCATAGTACAGAAAGTGCTCTCTTTCTCTACAATGCAATGAGTGGATGAAGGAATTTCTCCAATAATGAATATTTAAATGCAATGATTGCATGCGGAGTTGGGTTCCTTTTGTGCGTTTTGTCATTGGACTTGATTCTTCCTATGTAACAGTTTCTTAGGCAATTTTTCCTTTATGTAATAACTAATAACCATACATTAAACGTGTTGATTGCAAATCTGCAAAAGAAATTTTACAAAAGGATGTAAAGAATTTAGCATCTAAAATTTTTTTTGCTAGATGACAAGCAATCTTAAGTGTTTTTTTATTTTGAAATTGAATATCTCAAAGACAGCTCAAACTCTCTTCCTGATTATCTTACTCGTGAATTTCTACAAGGAAGATAAACAGTGTTCTGAAATGTCGAAATTGGCGAAATCAACCTCTTCAAAAGAGAAGAAAGGAAAGTTAATCATGGCTGGGTTAGCTAATAAATTAGATAAAATTGGGTCTCCAGCCCAACAACAATATGGGTCATCTACTCAGCCCCAAACTGGGTCATCTACCCAAAGAGTTGAGGATACTTCCTCTTCTAAACAATCCAAGGCAGACTATGCAATGCCAATCCAAACCCTTCAAGCCTTCCAATACCAAGGTTTGACCAATCTACCAAAGAAAACTTGGGCTGGAATAGCCTTAGAAGATGAGCAAGAAGAATTAAACCTTTCTGTTTTAATTTCCAATCTAAAAAATAGACAAATTTCTAACCTTCCATCGAAAGCCTTAGAAATTCATTCCAAGCCTGTTTCTACCCAGAAACCAAAACCTCAAACACCATACGTATCAGAGAACAAGTTTCTAGACGTAATCCAAATGGAACCATCCTATGGGGACAATAAACCAACCAAGGTACCTGCGAAGATTTTTTCCAAAGACTTCAAAGGACGACAATATCATTTCAACCACATTCTCCAATTAAATCCCAAAACTTTTATGAGTTTATTCTACTTGATTCAAACTCTATTTCCATCAAACACTATAAGAATCCAAAGGACCCTGAATTTATTACTCATTCAACCATCCAGATTCTCAAGGTTATCACCCCAGCACAATATGGAAATCCAAACAGAATCACCAAATTTTTCCAACCTTATGATCCAATTGGATATAATTATTGGGACTATGAATTAGCCTGGACCAATGTCTTCTTCATGCAAAATAAAGAAAACAAACATTCATGGTTAATTTATTTTAAGCAAAATATCCAATATAATTTCCCGCAATGGTTTAATAAATGGTGGGATTATTTTGGACCAATCATTGATATTCTTCCTCCACAAGTTTTTGAAGGAATGACGATCTTTTCTAAAAAATTCGATAATTTAGCATATCCCTTTCCAACAGATTTGCATTTTTTCTCAAAGTTCTCTCTGGCATGGATATTTTCATGGCAGTACAACTACGACGAGAAGACAGACATCCGACTACCATTACTCATGAGACAAGCTTTTGTTAAATGGTGGATAGAATTATATGCTTCAAGAGCTTACCCAGAAAATGTCAAGCTCTGATTTAAAAAACACCCAAAAAACATCAAGCCAGCTAATCCAGAAACCTCCATTTTCTTGAATCAAAAGGCTCAAATCACAGCAGCATTAGCCGCATCAACCAGCAAAGAAAATTTTGCAAAGAATCTGCTAGGTATTCTTCAATTACTTCAAAAGGATGAAGATGAAAGCTCCAAACAGAAGACAGGTTCTTCCTCTCCATCTATCACTTCTTCAGCAGAAGACTTCTACCAAAATGAGGATGATTATTTTAGAATCAACTTAGCAGAAAACTGTTGAAGAAAATCATTATAGTGATGCTGATGCCATAATGACACTAGCATAATGTCAGCAAATGGTGACGCAAGCAGTGATGTAATCAGAGTGTCGGCAGGCACTGTAGCAACACTCGCCAGTTACTGTTCACTCAACTTGCACTGTTGAAATAGTACCGGTCATACAACTTGTACTGTAGCAATAGTGAATTTTCAATCTTTTTAAAGGGTTTCTTCAGAATGTTGGAGGCATCCTTTTATTTACCAAGTTTTAGAGAGATAGTCTAGAGAGAGAGATTATAAGGTACTTCTGAGTTTTCTCTTCTTCTCTGTTTTCTCTTTAATCTTTCAATCTATAACTGTAATCTTTATGTTTTGAATAAAACCTGTTTCCATATCTGTTTATGTAAAATCAATTCTTCTCTTCTCCTCCTTTCACGCTAGTGGAATTACCCCAGCGTTCACCTTAAATTTATTTATGCCTTTAAATTCTGCATTTTAATTTACTGTTGATATTTATGTAGTAGTCCGTCTACTTTCCTGCTTTTCATTTCTGCTCTATTTCACTTTCATTTTCCCTCTTTCACTTCCGGAACCCACTGGTATCAGAGCCTGATAGGGAAGTAGGAATATATGGCTAGATCTAAACTATCTGTTATTTATCATCTCCGATACAGTGCCTGCCGACACTCTGAAGATCTAAACTATATGGTCGTATAAAAAAGTAAGACTATGTGGTTAATGGTACTGTAAGGGATTTAATGGCAAAAGTTCTAGATTTCGCAGAAATAAAACTCAACTAAGGAACATTGTTGATTGAAATGTGTCAGAGAGTGATATGTGCCTGTGAGGCAAGGATTGAACGTTAGGAGACTGAGGGATTGAATTGCCCTGGATTTAGACTGGATATGATCCTATGTGGATAATTGTTGATAAGATAACTAGGTTAGCACACCTTCCAAATGAAATTATGGGCTTTATAGGTAATATAACCCAACAAGTGAAAATGAATCGGTCAATCAGAGAAAGTTCACAACTGCGCCGTTATATTCCGGATGATCACATATGGTGATACCGGATGATATTGAAATTCTGGAGAACCTGAAAACTCCCATTATAACACCTCGTATATCGTAAATGCATAATTAAATATGAAAATATGGATTAAGGGGTAGGATTAGTGAAAATCCTGAAATTATGGTCAAATTGCATAAAAAGAGCAAAATGGTAATCTACCAAGCACGTAACCCTAGGCAAGAAAAGATTGAATAGAAGGTCTCAAATGGTAAAAATAATGTCGGAAATGGATTCAAAACGAAAAATCGAGTGGATAGGCAAGTTTCGAAAAAATTGATAAATAGTGATTTTACCGGTATAAAATACTACGGTATAATTGTACCGTTAAGCGTGAAAATATGATCAGTATTTTTAGGAAGTAAAAATATGACGTAAACGACAAAAATACGCTGGTTATGAATTTATAGGTTAAATTAGGTGATTTAAGAAAGTTAAATGACGTGTGAGACCTACTTAAGTGACTTAAGTGATTAAAGGGTCAGAAAGATCACAAAAATTAGAATTTCTCTCTCCTCTTCTCCTCTTCCTCCCGTGACCTTTTATCCATTCTTGGGGTTTAAGCTCTTTGAACTACAACTCTCTTTTCTAGCTATTTTTAGGAGAAACTCCCAACTACAAAGTTGTTCCCCTTGAGATTATGAGTGACTTTCATGTTGAGTGCACCTTGTGGGGATCATTGTGGGAGGAGATATACCCCATTTAGAGCCACAAAAATATTGGTATTTTTCGGAAATTTTGGGACTTTTTGTGTTGAACCATTGGTTGGAGATCATTCCCTTGGACCATTAGAAGCTATTGGTGGTAAATTTTCCCATTCTCATTGAGTTTTTCATGAGATCATAAAATTGGTGAGGGTTTTGATTATGTAAGTTGAGTTATGGTAGTTAGAAGCATTAAATGGTATGTCTCCTTTGGAATTAAATGCTTAGAATGATAAATGATGATAGTTGATGTAATAAAAATTATTGTGATTTGGAAATTATAACTTAGGCAATTTTGTGATGGGATTTCAATACTTTGTGAAATTAGTATGTTGTATAATTGTGAAATTGAGTTGGGGAGTAATTGGATGGGTTAATTATAAGATTGTATGATGTGAGGATGTGTGGAATGGGATTGAATACCCCTAGGTTAATGAGCATGAGTAATTCGACCTATGGTGGTCATGGAGGGTTTGATGATGTAAAAATGATATAGTTAATGTTGTATGGTGGTAAATGGTGTTTAAATGGATGATAGTATATTGTGATACAGTGGAATTGGAAGGAAGAATGTGGGATGTATGGTGTATGTGGTAATTCGACCTATAGGGAAGTTAAGGAAAAATAAATGAAAAATAGCCCTTAGCCTAAATGAGTAGGTTTGGGTATTGTATTTTGAAAATGAATTGTTTGCCTTGAAATTGTATCGATGATCATGTTGATTGATTATTATAGGTTTCCTCTCACAGACTCAATAGAGGAGAATTAAGCTTGGAGCTTACGTTGAGGAGCATTATCTTTGGAGTTGAGGTAAACCCTTGGTACTTGGGTTTTATCCTTTGTGTGTTCCACCACACCTAGTGAAAGGTTGTGGTTGGATTTTGTGCTCTTTTACATTGTGTGAAATTGTATGTTCATACATTGTTGCTTGAATTGTGTGATATATTTGTGATCTCTGGCCAGTAGATGTGTGTGGTTTGGACTTCCGCTGGAGATATCCCTTTGGGGGATTTTGGTCAGGTTTTGCCGTGCAGCCGACTCTAGGAGCAGTACCAGGATGATCCAAACGTGAGACTTCCGCTGGATAGGGCTCATGAGGAGTTCCAGTTAGGTTTTACCATGGAGTCGTCTCATCCATGGGAGAGGTACTAAGAAGCTTCTCGAAAGTTATATGTTGGGGTCCTTGAACGAAATCCTTGTATGGATGTTCTTGGATGTGATCCCAGTTAGTTGATTTTGTATGTTATGCATTTTACATTATGTTTTTGTTGCACATTGAGTGAGCCATGGGGTGGAGTAATCCTCTAGTACCCTTGGTTTACTGAGATATATTTGTATATCTCACCCCGCGTTTGGGGACATCATTTCAGGTTATAGTGAGCATGGAGGACCATCAGGCAAGAGGCTCGCTTAGAGGAGGAGTTGGTTCATGATGTGCATATGGAGAACATGTCATTTTGGAGGAGTTTATTTGATGCACATAGTATGACATTTAGCATTTTGGACTTAGATCATGAACATATTGCTTGTTGAGATTTCCATGCTTTTGTGGTGTTCATGACTAGATTCTAAGTCTATGTAGTTGATGTACATTTATGCCTCTTGTTTATATTTGTATTTTGGTGAGCATGGGACTTGTCCATGGCCATATATATTGTGTTTTGAGGCATTTGGAGTTTTATAATGTAAAGTGACCATTTGATTGTTTAAATGGCTTTGGAATTGGGAAATATTCTAATTGATGCATTACATAATGAATATGCATGATGGAAGGGCCTAGAGCCTACATTAGTAATGGTACAGGGGTTATATTAAGTATTAAAGTGATAGGAATGAAACCATGGATCCCTTGTGAAGTGAAAAAGCTATCAAAACTGGTTTTTCACAGTAGGGAATCGATTCCCTGCTGTTGGGAATCGATTCCCTGGAACAGAGCACGTGAATTCAGCCTCTGTGAAGGCTGGGAATCGATTCCTAAGGATGGGAATCGATTCCTAAAAAACAGGGGAGCAAAAATTAAGCTTTTGTGTGTTACTGTAGCTGCTGGGAATCGATTCCTTGAGGTTGGGAATCGATTCCCACTGTGCAAATTTGGAAAATATGTCAGTTTATCACCTAGATTTGATGGTATTACTTGGAGAGGTTATAATTAATGACTTTTATGCTTCTGTGAGTTTTGCATTTACAATTACGGTGTTGCTTTTAATTAATTACAGAAATGGTTATTGTTTAAAGTTAAGGATTTAATAAAAGAAAAGTTTACCCGTAATTTAATTAACTCAATTACTGTGATTGTAACTGCGTTTAATACCATATGCAATGATAACATTTTCGGTACGTAACAAGCTGTTACATTTTATGGTATCAGAGCAGTTTCTGAGGGAACTCTGATTATTGTATGCTTGTGTTCAGTGTTATGTAGTTGTCTATAGACCTTTTATGATGTTGGCATATGTGTAGGATACTTCCAAGGGTCATAGTCCTATAGAGGATAATAATATTCTCTGGGAACGTAATCCACACAGAGAAAACAATAGTCTCATTCTCCGGGCACATAAGCCACACAGAGAAATAATATTAAGTCATATAATGTGCACTCAGTGCATAGGGAAATCTATATTTATAATATATCCGTATATAACGGTAAAATGTGTTTTGTATAAACACATGAGGCTACCTTCATTATAGGAATAATGGTATACTAAACATATTTCGCATATGCATAATTCATTATCACTTCCTGGGTATGTTCCTTTCCACGAATAATCCACACACGAAGTCATACCTATAATTTTACATTAGCTCTTTCGCTAACCACGTAACTTCACACTCTATTGCACATTAGCTCTTCCACTAACCATGCCAATTTTAAAGTCTATTGCACATTAGCTCTTCAACTAACCATGCAAATTTCAATTTCTATTGCACATTAGCTCTTCCACTAACCTTGCAAATTTCAATTTCTATTGCACATTAGCTCTTTCAATAACTATGCAATTTCAAACTCAATAGCACATTAGCTCTTACACTAATAATGCCATGTTTGTTATCAAAAAAAAAAAAAAAATAATGCCATGTTTCAACTCAATAGCACATTAGCTCTTACACTAATCATGACATTCTAAATGCTATTGCACATTAGTTCATACACTAATCATACAATTTCACATTAAATTGTATATTAGCTCTTTTACTAATCCTACAATCTATTTCCCTTAATGGTACCTTAGCTTATTCATTAATCCTAACATTTTCACTTTGTTGTTGTGAAGCAATAAGTCACATTAATTAGACTAACATGAAGTTTATCGATTTTAACATACATTAATTATTTTACAAACATTATATACTTCACGCAAGTATATTCACATAATATACTAGATGAACAATTAGAAAATAAGTATTTCTTCAATTATACCTTTTTACAGTCTGAGGGTTTCCCCCTCTATTCAATGACTATAAGTATATATTTGATTTCCCTCCTGAGGTTATGCAGTCACTTGGACCATTGCAGCTAGCTCCGCCCTAGTAGTACTCTCATTAGCAAAATGGTCTGGCTTGCCATATTTAAAACACACATTTTGTTTATACCAACAGGTGCCTCCGTGGATCTTCCCACATGTATCGCACTTAGACCAAGGAACTTCCCTTTTATCAATAATTTCACTCTTAGGGGCTCTACCCCTCTTGAACCTATCAGCAGATTGCTTCACAAGTAGACCTTTACCCTTATTATTTTTCCAAGAAGAATTAGAACTAGCAGTCTTCTTGATCTAATTATCCTTGATAGCAGTAGATTTAGGATACCTACCATAAACAGTCTCCACTCTCTTGCATTGTGTAACCAGATCAACAAAATTTCTAACTTCAGTATTAGATATACGCTTTGCGATCTTCTCATTCAGTCCCTTTTGAAATTTAGCAGCTAAGAATTCCAAGGTGGGCAGAGTCCCACCATAATTTGCATACTTGACCAATTCATTGAACTTGGCCATATAAGCATCCATAGATAACAAACCTTGAGCTAATCGATCAAACTCACCTTGTTTAGCTTCACGGACATCCCTGGGAAAATATTCCTCTTGAAATAAGTACTCAAATAAGGTCCAAGTAATTTCTTGCCCTTGAATCATAAAAGGTTTAGACGTATTGCACCACCATTCATGGGCATCTCCTTCCAACTTGTATACAAAATACCTCAGCTTCTGAGGATCCTGACATCTCATCAGTTGAAATATTTTATCCATCCCCTGTAACCAAGTAGTGACCACTTTTGGGTCCTTAGACCCCATAAAAGTAGGAGGTTTGTGTTTTTGGAAAGAAATCAGTCTTCTCTTCTCAGCATCTCCTCCACCAAATTGTTCAACAACAACAGTATCCTGACTAGCATCATCAGTGCGATGGCTAGCTCCCCTCTTTCCCTGCTGGGAAATAACATTAGGTTAGGCATAGGAGTCACTATGGCTGTGAGTGAAGGAGAATCAGCTCTCCTATTTATATTTCTCTCTGCTCTCATCTCAGTCATGAAGGTTTGAAGCAAATCTTGATTCACTTTCATTAGATTTTCTGTCATAGTCCTATTTGCAGCCGTCTCGGCATGTAGAGCAGTCAATACTGCCGCTACAGGATCAGGCTGAGGAGGATCTGTATTTGGTGTCTCGCGGTTGCCACAAAGCCTTCTCATGATGACTGCACACGTAACACAAAGGAATGAGTTGATCAGACACATATTAAGTGATCACATATGCCAACATCATAAAAGGTCTATAGACAACTACATAACACTGAACACAAGCATACAATAATCAGAGTTCCCTAAGAAACTGCTCTGATACCATAAAATGTAACAGCCTGTTACGTACCGAAAATGTTTCATTGCATATGTATGGATATAAGATGTGAGACATAATGAGGAGGTATTTTCTGAGGTATGATTTTGAAGCACTATGTGGTGTGCGTCATCGAGAGTGGAGGCATTAGTTTATGTGTTCACAAGTATAGTGATATAATTTCCGGCTTCAAGTGATGTTGTAAAGTTTGTTGGGATTCTCGCCTTATGTGAAAAGAGATAATAACTTGATTAAGTGTTGACAGATTAAGTAAATGTCCTTCTAGGAAGGCTAGTGATGATCGAGATTTTAAGTTAAGACGGTGACCTATTAGCCTTTAATGAAAGGTTAATTATGATGGAGTCAAGTACGAATGTGTAATAATAGCTGGAAACTGGAATTGTATTTGGTTAAATAAAAGGCTGTTAGCTTTGCATTACTGGTAGAGTGACTTTTGGAGTATTGTATATTTGTATATGCAACTTATGATGGAAGATGTGTTGAAACTGCATAATGTTGATGTTGTTTTTGGCTAGGTACTAATGATGTATGGTCATGTGCTTGTAGTAGCCTTGAAAAATTTCGAGAGACTTGTATATCCACCGATGTCGAATTTTAGAAGTAATGACAATGATGGATCTAATTCCATATGACAGGATGAGTAGGTTTTGAAAATCCCTATATGGTGGGACTTGTATGCGAGACATATGATATAATACATTCGAATGGTACATCAATGGTTAAATGTAATGACTATGAAATTGAGGTATACGAAATGAAATATATGTGGACATTATAGCATGAGTATGGAACGATATGTAAACATAGTTATTGGTATGAATCTTAGGCATGTTGCCTTGAATGTGAAAATCATCGATGAATTGTATGTTAAGCATTGAGATGGCTAAGTTGATGTAGAAATGAACAACTAATGTAAATTATAGGTATGACCTTATATGTATAGAATTTCATGAGTGGAATTGTGGTTGAAGGCCTTGAATGGGGATTATTCCCTCTGAGACTGAATCTACCATGAGCGTAAACTATATGATTAAATAGGTGAAATTGCACTGAGGAATTGTTGAGGTTTCGAAACGATGCTTAATGTGGACTAAGATATTTAGAAACTTGGGTTGTATATCAAAGTAATGCTATGTGATTAATGGGACTCTAACGGAAATTGATGGCAGAAGTGCTAGAGTTCGTAGGATTAAAACTCAATTGAAGGATAATTACTGGATGAAATGAGTCAGACAGTTATATGTGTCTGTGAGGCACGGATTGAATTGGACTGGATATGATCCTACGTGGATATTGTTGACAAGCTAACTAGGTGAGTACACTTTCCAAAGAAATTATGGGCTTTATATGTAAGATAACCCAATTAGTGAAAATGAATTGGTCAATCAGAGAAAGTTCGTAACTGCTACCTTACGCTCCGGATGATCACGTGTGGTGATACCGAATGATATTGAAATTCGGGAGAACTTGAAAACTCTCATTGGTCCCATTGAAATACTAGACCGTAGTGGAAAAAGATTGAGAAGCAAAGTAGTTCTGATGTTAAAGATTCAGTGGGAAGGCCGCACACTTGAGGAGGCTACTTGGGAACGGGAGAATGAGATTCTCCGGTTGTATCCTAAGTTAGCGGACATGTATGATTTAATTTTGCGAACAAAATTCCTAAAAGGTGGGGTGAATATAACACCTCGTATTTCGTAAATGCATAATTAAATATGAAAATATGGATTAAGGGGTAGGATTAGTGAAAATCCTGAAATTATGGTCAAATTGCATAAGAAAGGCAAAATAGTAATTTACCAAAAACGTAACCCTAGGCAAGAAAAAATTGAGTAAAAGGTCTCAAATGGTAAAAATAATGTCGGAAATGGATTCAGAATGAAAAATCGAGTGGATAGATAGGCAAGTTTCGAAAAATTTGATGAATAGTGATTTTATCGGTGTAAAATATTGCGGTATAATTGTACCGTTAATCGTGAAAATATGATCAGTATTTTTAGAAAGTAAAAATATGACGTGAACGAGAAAAATATGTAGGTTATGAATTTGTGGGTTAAATTAGGTGATTTAAGAAAGTTAAATGACGTGTGGAACCCATTTAAGTGACTTAAGTGATTAAAGGGTCAAAAACATCACAAAAATTAGAATTTCTCTCTCATCTTCTCCTCTTCCTCCCGTGACCTTTTCTCTATTGTTGGGGTTTAAGATATTTGAACTACAACTCCCTTTTTTAGCCATTTTTAGGAGAAACTCTCAACTACAAAGTTGTTCCCCTTGAGATTGTGAGTGACTTTCATGTAGAGCGCACCTTGTGGGGATCATTGTGAGAGGAGTTATACCCCATTTAAAGCCACGAGAATATTGGTATTTGTGGGAAATTTTGGGACTTTTTGTGTTGGACCATTGGTTGGAGATCATTCCCTTGGACAATTGGAAGCTATTGGTGGTAAGTTTTTCCGTTCTCATTGAGTTTTTCATGAGATCATAAAATTAGTGAGGGTTTTGATTATGTAAGTTGAGTTATGGTAGTTAGAAGCATTAAATGGTATGTCTCCTTTGGAATTAAATGCTTAGAATGATAAATGATGATAGTTGATGTAATAAAAATTATTGTGATTTGGAAATTATAACTTAGGCAATTTTGTGATGGGATTTCAATACTTTGTGAAATTAGTATGTTGTATAATTGTGAAATTGAGTTGAGGAGTAATTGGATGGGTTAATTATAGGATTGTATGATGTGAGGATGTGTGGAATGGGATTGAATACCCCTAGGTTAATGGGCATGAGTAATTCGACCTATGGTGGTCATGGAGGGTTTAATGATTTAAAAATGGTATAGTTAATATTGTATGGTGGTAAATGGTGTTTAAATGGATTATAGTATATTGTGATATAGTGGAATTGGAAGGAAGAATGTGGGATGTATGGTGTATGTGGTAATTCGACCTATAGGGGAGTTAAGGAAAAATAAATGAAAAATAACCCTCGGCCTAAGTGAGTAGGCTTGGGTATTGTACTTTGAAAATGAATTGATTGCCTTGAAATTGTATTGATGATCATGTTGTTTGATCATTATAGGTTTCCTCTCACGGACTCAATAGAGGAGAATTAAGCTTGGAGCTTACGTTGAGGAGTATTATCTTCGAAGTTGAGGTAAACCCTTGGTACATGGGTTTTATCCCTTGTGTGTTCCACCACACCTAGTGGAAGGTTGTGATTGGATTTTGTGCTCTTTTACATTGTGTGAAATTGTATGTTCATACATTGTTGCTTGAATTGTGTGATACATCTGTGATCTCTGGCCAGTAGATGTGTGTGGTTTGGATTTTCGCTGGAGATATCCCTTTGGGGGATTCTGGTCGGGTTTTGCCGTGCAGCCGACTCTAGGAGCTGTACCAGGATGATCCAAACGTGAGACTTCCACTGGATAGGGCTCATGAGGAGTTCCAGTTGGGTTTTGCCATGGGGTCGTCTCATCCATGGGAGAGGCACTAGGAAGCTTCCCGGGAGTTATATGTTGGGGTCCTTGAACGAAATCCTTGTATGGATGTTCTTGGATGTGAGCCCAGTTGGTTGATTTTGTATATTATGCATTTTACATGATGTTTTTGTTGCACATTGAGTGAACCATGGGGTGGAGTAATCCTCTAGTACCCCTAGTTTACTGGGATATATTTGTATATCTCATCTCGCGTTTGGGGACATCATTTCAGGTTAAAGTGAGCATGGAGGACCATCGGGCAAGAGGCCCTCTTAGTGGAGGAGTTGGATCATGATGTGCATATGGAGAGAATGTCATTTTGGAGGAGTTTATTTGATGCACATAATATGACATTTAGCATTTTGGACTTAGATCATGAACATATTGCATGTTGAGATTTCCATGATTTTGTGGTGTTCATGACTAGATTCTAAGTCTATGTAGTTGATGTACATTTATGCCTCTTGTTTATATTTGTATTTTGGTGAGCATGTGACTTGTCCATGGCCACATATATTGTGCTTTGAGGCATTTGGAGTTTTATGATGTAAAGTGACCATTTGATTGTTTAAATGGCTTTGGAATTGGGAAATATTCTAATTGATGCATTACATAATGAATATGCATGATGGAAGGGCCTAGAGCCTACATTAGTAACTGTACATGGGTTATATTAAGTATTAAAGTGATAGGAATGAAACCATGGATCCCTTTTGAAGTGAAAAAGCTGTCAAAACTGGTTTTTCACAGTAGGGAATCGATTCCCTAGAACAGAGCACGTGAATTTCAGCCACTGTGAAGGCTGGGAATCGATTCCTAAAAAACAGGGGAGCAAAAATTAAGCTTCTGTGTGTTACTGTAGCTGTTGGGAATCAATTCCTCGAGGTTGGGAATCGATTCCCACTGTGCAAATTTCGAAAATATGTCATTTTATCATCTAGATTTAATGGTATTGCTTGGAGAGGTTATAATTAATGACTTTTATGCTTCCGTGAGTTTTGCATTTACAAATACGGTGTTGCTTTTAATTAATTACGGAAATGGTTAATGTTTAAAGTTACGAATTTAATAAAAGAAAATGTTTACCCGTAATTTAATTAACTCAAATACTGTGATTGTAACTGCACTTAATACCATATGCAATGATAACATTTCTGGTACGTAACGGGTTGTTACACCCATTGGTCCCATTGAAATACTGGACCACAGTGAAATGAGGCTGAGAAGCAAGATAATTGCAATGTTAAAGATTCAGTGAGAATGTCATACACCTTAGGAGGCTACTTTGGAACGGGAGGATGAGATTCTCCGGCTGTATCCTAAGTTAGCGGACATATATGATTTTGTAAGAACCTGCACCGTTAATTTAAGTATTTAATTAATTAATTATAAGATTAATGAGATAATTCCATAATTAATCCTAATAATTATGAGAAGACTTACACAATTATGGTAAGTGATTTATATTGTGGAAAGTCGCTTTTCTGACGAAAAGTGCACATACCGATTCTGCCTAACGGTATAAATGCGTACCGATGAAGTATCATGGAAAATTATGAAAAGTGTGTATATTACTAGAATAATATATAGGCCTAGTATATCAAGTTTGAAGTCAAAATAACAAGAATTGATGTCAGAACTAATACTGACTGCGTGAAAATGTGTACCAAAAAAGTGTTGCGAAAAATTAAAATAAAAATAAAAATATGACAAATCTTAGAAAAATGGCTAAGTTCAGAATATGAAGTTTGAGATTAAAATGATAAGAGTATCTATTAATGCTAATATTGTGCGATTAAACTTAAGTGGACTATAAATACCTAGGGCACAAAACCCTAGGTCAGTTTCATTCTCCTCCTACGTGAGTTTTCTGAGCTTCGGAGTGCAGCCACCTTCCTCCACCTTCTCCCCTCCATTGAAGCACCAAGAGACCACCTTTTCTCTTGGTTTCTTCACGAAAGTTCCTTGTTGGAGTGTGCTCTAGCCATCGGAGGTTGAAAGTCCAGCCATTTTTGAGTTGTGGGCTCTACTTTGTGGGTGAGGGTTGCTGACCTTGTAGTGGTGAGGTGTGGAGGTCATTTTACTTGACATTTGTGGTTTCAAGAAGCCATCTTTCAAGGAAAAGGACCTTGCTTTGTGATCAAATTCGTGGCTTGTGTAATCTGAATTATTGAGGCAGATTTGAGAGCTCCAAGAGCACATCTTCCTACTGTTTTGAGACCTCCATAGGTATACCATGATCATTCCTCTTAAAATCCATGATTTTAGCTTGTTTAAGTCACATTGAACCTTGATTAATCAAGTTAAAAATGGTTAATATATGCATGTTTAATGCTTTGGAACTTCTGTTTTTGAGAAAAACCGGACCTTGAACCTTGGGGAAGCTTTTTGGCTTCGGATTATGCAGAAATCTGCTGCAGAAATCTGTTATGCCAGCATGGTAATCGATTACTTTTCATTGGTAATCGATTACTGTAACATCTCACGTAGCTAGGAAAATATAAATATGAATTGCTATATGGAATACTGATACTTATGTTAAATCCGAGTTTTGTGCAATACATGCTTTGGCTTCGACTTATATGGCTACAAGAGTGGAATTAATAATGAGCTAGGGAACTTATTTGCATAATAGGTGAGGATTTGTTTTGACCATGTGAAACTTTAATTAAAAGATGTAGGAATATTTAGTAGTAACATGGAAAGGATTAAAAATAATTAAAAGACTTGGGAGTTTATACCACCCTTGGGCTTGTACATTTTTTATCTCTAATTTAGGTTGGGTCGACACCTTAGGGCCTTGGGAGGTAGCCTTAACCCAGCCCAAGTTCTTTTCACCATGCCATAATCTTATCCTTAGTAACCCCACAAGGCAGCCCTTGAGTGGCAAGGAATCACCACATGGCTACTTTTATCTATTCTTCCATCAACCATGCGCATGGGTAAGAAGAAAATTCTGATCCTACATATTTGAAGACAATCCCATCTCCGCCCTTGCATGTCCTTTAGGTGGCAAAATAAATCTCTTCATGCAATGCATGTGCGCCACCTAGTTTCCTTTTTGCTTGCATGTATGACAAATGGAAAACCTTGTCTTGCTCCTCTCCAAGTGTGCGCCTAGGGTAGAAAAATGAGCAGAAAATTCTGATAAAAGCTTCCTAGTGTATGACAAAAGTCAGCCTTCACCACTCCTTTCTTTCCTTGCGCTAAGTGGTGTCAAAAAGTTGGCCCTTACTTGCTACTCTAGCCAAACTAATTTAGCTTTTGTACATGCACCCAATAAGCACTTAGAGGTCAGATTGCATGTCTCTCCATTGGGCAGGATTGCCACCCTCTCCTACCCTCCTTATGCGCTCAAAATTGAGAAACGAACCTAAGTATTTTTTCTGATTGTTGTTGGTTTTTAAATCAGCCATTTAGGCCTCACTTCCTCACCATTCCAACGCTGCATGTGGAGAACAAAGGACCAAGGAACTATTTGTGAAACATAACTAAACTTAGCTCCTTAACCAGTTTCGAACCCTCACTCTTTCCATCCCTTCATGCGCTGAATGTAGAGTTGTAGGTGGAAGAAGTTATTCTGATAGTACAAAACCAAGTCCAGCCACTTAATTCCCCTCTTTTCCAAAGAAAACCGTGAGTGAGAGGAGTGAAAACATTCAGAAAAAACTTCATACCTTCCTCTCCTTTCCTTGCTTTAAACCGTAGAGTTCTATTAGGATAACTAAATTTCTAAATACACTTCTCCTTCCTTCTTTGTTCGGTTATGTGCTAGGATTCAAGAAGGTAAAGCATATCATCCCTCTCTAGGTTCACTCATGACTTTTCTTCGTGATTTACAAGAGTTCATCCCCTTACTTGCAGCTGAAACTTCAGAGTTCTAGAGGGTAGAGGTGCGAGATTCTAACAATGTTTTGGCAGTTGTCTCATTCGTCTATGTTTGGAGAGTTTGTACTTGTACGAAGAGGTGGGATCTTGAACCTCACATTTTATTTTCTTGCTTGTGGTCTCGATTTTAGCATGATTCCCTGGAGGTTTGTTAGTTGTTAATTCTCCTCCCCGTTCTGCCTAGTAGAGAACATTCAACACCTTTGATGCATGCAAGCCTAGGACCGATTTTTGAACTTGGAAGTAACTACCTTTTTGTGAAATGTTGGACTGTTTTGGTGAACCTTAATGTATTCCAAGTCTTATTTAAACTTAGTAGGCAGAATGTTAAAGTTTTGTTGTCTCTCTTTTGTGTCCTAGTAATGTTATATAAGTGAACTTTTTAAGCACCTAAAAATAGGCAGTAAACCGTTCATGCTTGCTGGGTTGACACTATTATTCCTTGAAAAGAATTAGGACAACATGATAAATGTCATTTTTGCGCACCATGGGGCTAGGAGGGTGAAAATTATATAAAATAAAATCTTGAGGAACTTTCTGTATACAAAAACGGTTCTGTTTTGGGTTGAAAAACCATAGAAGTGTTCACTGCCATGAGGTAATTATAGTTGATGAAGTCAGAATATTTTTTTAGAAAAATAACCTTGTTGGCCGATTGGATACATGAACCTTTAGGCTTGGAGATTTGTTGGTAATTTAGAAAAATAACTTGGGGCGTATTCTGATTTGTTATACTTGTATATTAGGTGCTCAATACCTTTAAGACTTTGGATTATACGCTGCTGCCTGGTAAATTAAAGGTGACATGTGAGGTAAGTGTCTGGTAACATTACCTTTTGTGACTGCTAGCTAGAGCATGAATTATGAACGTTGCTCTCTTGTGTCTCGGTTTGGAATCTTTGTATATGATTCTGCTCATGGTTTGAACTGCTGGATATTTTTCTTGAGAAATTATCTTGATTCAGCATCTTGATCTTGGACTCCATGAGATATATGTATCTGGATTAATATCTAGTCATGCATGCTCATTCATAATTTTTAACTACATGTTGCTTGTGATTCATGACATAGCATACATGCATAAGTTCATGTTTATAACTGCAAATGTTTCGAAAACTATGCATATGTTTGAGCACGCATCATGTCGGTATCCCTGCGGTACCAGGGTATGGGACACTTGGCTTCAGTCCGTTTAGGTTACAGTTGGAACCCTCTGAGGAGCCATTAAGGGAGGGACCTCTACTGTACTTGTGTGTACAGGCATGACGGTGCTGTACATTTTTGGCGTTATATACACATCTTGACTAGTATATTAGGCGTTATATACGCATCTTGATTAGTATATTTGGCGTTATATACGCAATATGATAAGTTAGTACCTGCCGGATTTAACTGGATGATGCGACTGCTTTGTAATTCTGTATCTAGTTAGTATTGTTGCATTATTGGTTTTGTTATCACACTACTGGGATTTTTCTCACCCCTTTGGGGCTGCTATTTTTACAAAATGGCAGGAGGACGGAAGAGCATAGGAAAACATGATTATATGGATATCTGTTGTTATGTGCTGCTGTTTGGACACTTGTTGTGGCTGTTTATTTGATGGATGACTGTATTAATTTGAGTAGTTTGGATTACTGTTGGATTATGATTTTATTTCTATTTTTAGACTTTTATGATCAGCAAGTATTTTGGCAACAAATTCTAGAAACGTTTTGCGAAAATAATTTCCGATGTTTTACTAAGTGCTGATTTTTAAACAGTTTCGCGAGCACTTTGCGAGTTATGTTTCGAGGGGCAAACGAACTCCGAATTACTATTATTTTATATGCACGCGAAGCCCCAGACGTGCTCTTTCTAGATTATATGGAATATGTTTTTGAATCGTTGAATTTGATTTGATACGAATTTTACAAGACAGAAACGTATGCCAGAAAAATTAATATTTTCAGCAAGTTAAGAAATTTTGAAAGTACACTCTGATTTTTGGAAAGAAACTGATTTCAATTACAAGTTTTAATTAGCAACATCAAAATGATTTTTCAGTACTTAAAATATGACGAACGAACTCTAATTCAGCTTAGCAAACAAATCTCTTGGATGCATACAAGGGAGGGTGTTACAATTACCATATTCAGTAATCGATTATCCTATTTTTGGTAATCGGTTACCATGTGCAGTAATCGATTACCATCCTTGGTAATCGATTACCACCTGTCAAAATGACCAAAAACCAGTTTTAATGCGTGGGAAAGTCCCCATTTGGGCATCATGCCCTAGAAAGTCTGTGTTACTGTTGGGAAACAGTAATACCTTTAATGGTGGGGCTTAATGCTTGATAATTATGAACTAGAAAAGATGAAAACGAACGGGGAAATGTTGTCTAATGAAATGAATCCTTTAGTGTATGGATATTGATGAATTTTCTGATATACACATACTGTGATTATGCTGTTTTTTGACCTTGGGCCAGTGTGGACTCTTGGTTTGGACGGATAGCTTGAAAGGTAAGTTTTCGTGTCCTCGGTTTAGCCATTGTTGGTTCCACCATACCCCATGGGGGAATGGTTTATATGCATGATGTGTTTTCATGTATTGATATTTGAAATGTTGTTGAGCTGTTATGTGCAAGTGCTTTATGATATGCATGTGTTGTGCTACCTAGACGGTAAGCCTGAGTATGTGGAGACATACAATTGGGTGACTCTGTGGGTGGGTGCTAGTGGTGTCTTGCACTGATTGTAGGTAATAGACGTATGTAAACCCTGCATTTCTCTGGCCAGTAGAATATTTTGACACACATGACATGATATTATGTTGCATTGCACTGATTTTGGAACTTATACCGTTTTACTGCTTTTAGAACTTATATTGCACATGTAAGTGAGCTTGGGTGGAGAGATCCTTGAGGACCCCTTGTCTTACTGAGATTTCAGTTTAGAGATCTCACCCCACGTTTGGGACACATTTTCAGGTTCTGGTACCTCAGGGTTGAGACCTGGGCGGCAGGAGGCCGGAGCTTAGTTGACTGTTTATGCATGCTGATTATACTACTATGATTGGATGCTGGTTATGTTTACTGCCTTTATATGGTTATTTGACTGGAGACTTTGTTGGGCTTTGATGCCTTATTTGGTGAGCATGGGGGGTTGTCCATGCCACATTGATTTGACTAGGTTGTTTTTAATTCGAGTTGTATAATGTATCAGGATTATGGTCCGGACTATGTGTTGTAGTTTCGTGATTTAGATACACACATATTTATATTATGAGGTTATTCAATGTATTTAGCTTTTATTGCAATTTACATACATGCAATGTTTTGAAAAGGATTAAGTAATCAACTTGGTTAATAATAATGACGTCATAATTGAAAAGAAAAAGTTAATTCCGCATTTTAAGTAAGCGTAGCTTAATACGATGATATAATAACAAACCGGGTATACACGGGGTGTTACAGATTTAATTTTGCGGACAAAATTTCTAAAATGAGGGGTGAATATAACACCTTGTATTTCTAAATGTATGATTATATACAATAATGTGAATTAAAAGGGAAAGATTAGTGAAAATCCGAGAATTAGGGCCAAAATACGTAAGAAAGGCAAAATGGTAATTTACCAAACATGTAACCCTAGGCATGAAAAATTGAGTAGAAGGTCTCAAATGATAAAAATAAGGTCGAAAATGGACTCGGGACGAAAAATCGAGTGGATAGGCAAGTTTCGAAAAATTTGATGAATAGTGATTTTATCGGTGTAAAATACTGCGGTATAATTGTACCAATAAGCGTGAAAATATGATCAATATTTTTAGGAACTAAAAATATGACGGAAACGAGAAAAATACGTAGGTTATGAATTTGTGAGTTAAAATGGATGATTTAAGAAAATTAAAAGACATGTGGACCCACTTAAGTGATTTAAGTGAGCAAGTTCACCCTTCAATCTGAAAATCAGTTTCTCTCTCCTCTCTTTCTTCTTCTCCCCATCGACCTACACCATTGGAAGGCAAGTTTTGGCTCTTTGATTTACAACTTCCTTTTCTAGCCACTTTTAGAAAAAACTTCCAACTACAAAGTTGTTCCCCACACTCTTGTGTATGACTTTCATGTAGAGTGCATCTTGTGAGGAGCATTGTGGAGGGAGAAAACCCCATAAATCAGCCACGAAAATTGTGACTCTTTGGAGAAATTTTGGGAATTTTTGTGTTGAACCATTGGTTGGAGATCACTCCCTTGGACAATTGAAGGCTATTGGTGGTAAGATTTCACATTCTTATTTAGTTTTCCATGAGATCATAAATTGGGTGAGGGTTTTGAAGTTGTAAGTTGAGTTATGGTAGTTAGGAGCATTAAATTGTATGTCTCCTTTGGAATTAAATCTTTAGAATGATAAATGATGATGAATGATGCAATAAAATTTATGGTGATTTGTAAATTTATAACTTATTGGAGTGTGATGCATGAGTTCATGAAATTGCCATGTTGTAGGAGTGTGTAAGTTGAGTTGTGGATCATTGGTATGAAGTAATTGTATGATTAAGGATGTGTATGAGTGTTGAATTGAATTGAAAGCCTTGGTGTATGCTCCTTGGAAGAATTCGAACCATAGAGGAAATTTAGGGAAAATTGATTTGAAATTATGGTTTAATCAATGATTCATGCCTTAGTGCATAATTGATGGATTGATGAGTTAGATTGATGATTAAAATGGTTGAGTTAGTGAATCAATTGTGAAAGGGCCATTAGTCCTAAGTGGCTATAATTGGGTATAATTCTTGTAAAATTGATAAATTGGTTGCAATTGATTGATGGTCATTGTTGTTGATCATATAGGTTGCCTCTCACGGAACCAATAGAGGAGGATTAAACTTGGAACGTACATTGGGGAGCGTTGCTTTGGACTTGAGGTAAAACTTTGGAACTTGGATTTCAATCCCTTGTGTGCTTCACCACACCTAGTGAAAGGTTGTGGTTGGATTTTGTGATTTTTGACATTGTGCAAATATGTATATGTTGTAAATAATTATTATTTAGTTATTTATTTGTTGTACTGGGCCAAGCCCATTAGGTCAAAATTAGGTCAAGTATTCTCTATAAATAGAGAACCTTTTGTACAAATTATATACAATTCAATAATATTTCAAATACCCTTTTCTTTCAAGTTGGTATCAGAGATCTCGATCCTGAGGGCTTTGCTTCCGCGCCTATTGTCTTTATAACAAGAACCTTTTATTCTTTTTGTTTCTCGCTGCCATCAGCCGCCACCAGATTTTTTCCGGGGACCTCTTGGACCGATAAGATCTCTGTTATACTGGATCTCTGTTACTGTTCATCGTCTCTGTTATTGTTCATCGTCTCCATTATTCTTCATCACAAGACAGCATTTGTTCATCACGATTAGACCCTTTCCCGGTGGTTTTTCAACTCCGAACAGACCCAGAAAGAACCGCGCTCACCGGACGATGTTGCTCCAGAAATTTCAGACCAAACGGCCACCGCACGCGCCCACACGCGCCGCTCCTTCAACCGCGAGTGAATCCCACGCGCAGCCAATCTCACCGGCGCGTGAGACCATTTTTCCGGATCGGACCACTGCGATCTTGATCGTCCCTTCATCCTCTTTCTGGATCTGTGCTCCTCTCTTTGATCGGACATCGTTTGGTATTTATTTGTGATTTTTTGGCTTCTTGGAGCTTTTATTTAACCATTTTCTGTGCAGTATGGCCTCTTCTCAAAGGAGTTCTTTTTTAAAATTTTATGATGGTACCTCTTCTAGACCTAAGAGAGATGACCGATGGTGTTCTTATTGTAAAAGAATAGGTCATATCAAGGATTTATGCTTTCGTCTTTATGGAAAGCAAACTGTCTTAGAAAAGATGGCAATGATGCGTGGTCAAGCGCATTTTACTTCTTCTGAATTAACCCCTGCACCTAATGAGACCCAATCTGCATTTCGTCCAGATGAGTTGGAACGACTTCGAACCATTCTTGATTATCTGAGTAAGCCATCTGATACTAGTGCTTTGGCTATGACTGGTATGAGCTCCAAAACTCATTCTTTCATTTCTTCATGTAATGATTTTAAACATTCTTGGGTTGTTGATTCTGGTGTTACTGATCATATGGCTTGTTGTGCTGACTCCTTTATTTCTTATCATCTTACCATTGGAACTCATACAATATCCATAGCTGATGGCTCACATACATCAGTTGCGGGTTCTGGTGACATAAACTTACAGCAGTCCTTACATCTTAAGGATGTTCTTCATGTTCCTAAACTCTCCACGAATCTTCTTTCTATTCACAAAATTACAAAAGATTTGAATTGTACTGTAACCTTCTTCCCTACCCATTGTGTTTTTCAGGATCTCGCCACGGGGAAGACGATTGGTAGTGCTAAAGAGCAAGGTGGGCTGTACTATCTGGTGTCACAATCTCCCGCAAATAAAGTAACAGATCACACCTTCATGTCTCATGGTCAATCAACAGCTGATTCTTTAATTTGGCTGCATCATAAGCGTTTGGGTCATCCTCCATTTAGTTTACTCAAATCTTTATTTCTGTCATTGTTTTTGTCCAAGTCTGTTGAGTCTTTTCATTGTGATGTTTGTGAATTTGCTAAGCATCATCGTGTGTCTTTTCCTTCTAGTATTACTAAGAGTGTTGAACCTTTTGAACTTATATTCATTCTGATGTTTGGGGTCCTTCTAAGGTCCCTCATTCTTCTGGAAATAAATGGTTTGTTTCTTTTATTGATGATTGCACTCGTGTAACTTGGGTTTACTTAATGCGTGAAAAGTCTGAGGTACCACAACTGTTCTTTCAATTTTATAAAATGATTGAGACTCAATTTTGTAAAAAAATCAAAAGACTAAGGACAGATAATGGTACTGAATATGTCAATCACTCTTTTTCCCAATTTATACAAAATCAAGGTATGATTCATAAACTTACTTGTGTAGACACCCCTCAACAAAATGGGGTTGCTGAAAGGAAAAATCGTCACCTTCTTGAAGTTGCTCGTGCCTTACTGTTTCAAACACATGTACCCAAATGCTATTGGGGAGATGCCATTCTTACTGCAGCGTTCTTGATCAATCGTCTACCCACTCGGGTTCTCGATCATGTAAGTCCTATTCACTCCATGACTTCTTTTTTTCCTTCTGTTCCAACTTTGCAAAGTCTTCCTCCTCGAGTGTTTGGGTGTGTTGTCTTTGTTCATATTCATAAACAGCATCGCAGTAAGTTGGATCCTAGGGCTCTTAAATGTGTCTTCCTTGGATATGCTCCTGATAAGAAGGGCTATAAGTGTTATCACCCTGGAAGTCGGAAATTTTTTGTTTCTATGGATGTTACATTTCAGGAATCTGAGTCCTTTTTCCAAGGTCCTCATTTTCAGGGGGAGAATAATTGACCAGAAGACTCATCACCTTCCTTCTTTGAATCTTCAGTGTCTACTCCTTCACCTGTGTCAGTGTATCCTCCTCTTGGTCCTGTTCCTCCTGTGTCTGTTCATCTTGTGTCTGATCCTCTTGTGAGTATCCTCCTGTGACTGATTCTCCTGTGATTGATACATCAAGTACACCAAAGATACGGAAGGTTATGACACCTGAAAGAAGGAAACAACCCACATTGTCTCAGCAGCAACCTCAATCGTCTGAACCACTGGTAAGTCCTGAATCTCATATTTCTGATCATGATGTTAATACTTCTGATGACTTACCCATTAGTACTGATTCTGATGATTTACCCATTGCTCTTAGAAAAGGAAAAAGAGCTTGTCCCAAGAAATCTTGTCCCTCCTGTACTCAATACCCTATCTCTCATTTTGTTTCCTCTGCTAATCTTTCTGTGCAGCACAAAAGCTTTGTTTCAGCACTAGACTATATTGCAATCCCAAAATCAGTACATGAAGCCTTGAAAGATAGGAATTGGGCTCAAGCCATGCAAGAGGAGATGAATGCTTTGGAGAAAAATAAAACATGGGAGGTTATTGATAGACCCAACGGAAAGAAAGCAGTAAGGTGCAGATGGGTTTATGCCCTGAAATATAATTCTGATGGCACTCTTGAGAGATACAAGGCTCGATTAGTAGCCAAAGGTTACACTCAAACCTATGGCATTGATTATGAAGAAACCTTTGCTCCAGTTGCAAAGATGAATACAGTAAGAATCTTGTTATCCCTTGCTGCCCATTACAATTGGGATATAAATCAATTTGATGTGAAAAATGCTTTCCTCAATGGTGAGTTAGAAGAAGAAGTCTACATGGAAATCCCGCCTGGTTTTGATTCTGTGAAGGGGAAAATAAAGTTTGTAGATTAAAAAAGGCCTTGTATGGATTGAAGCAGTCACCTCGTGCTTGGTTTGGAAGGTTTACTAAGGTTATGATGACCTTAGGATACAGACAGAGTCAAGGAGATCACACTCTTTTCTTCAAGCACTCCCAAAATGGGAAGCTTACTGTGCTCCTTGTATATGTTGATGATATTATTATCACAGGTGATGATTTTGTGGAGAGACAGATTCTGCAAACACGGCTTGCCTCTGAGTTTGAAATCAAAGACCTTGGGAAACTGAGATATTTTCTAGGGATAGAAGTAGCTCATTCAAGCAAAGGAATTTTTATCAGCCAGAGAAAATATATTTTGGATCTTCTCAAAGAAGCAGGAAAGCTCGGGTGTAAACCCTCTAATACTCCTATTGAGCAGAATCACAAGATGGGCTATGAAGAAGAGAGTCCTCCAGTTGATAAAGGATAATACCAACGGCTAGTTGGGAGATTGATATATCTGGCCCATACTAGACCAGACCTAGCTTATGCTGTTAGTGTTGTCAGTCAGTTTATGCACGATCCAAAGGAAAAACACATGCAAGCAGTAGAGAGAATTCTTCAGTATCTTAAAGGTACTCCTGGTAAAGGATTGTTATTCCGACGTGATGGCAATCTATCTTTAGAAGTCTACACAGATGCTGATTATGCTGGATCCGTGACTGACCGTCGTTCTACCACTGGTTATTGCATGTTTCTTTGCGGTAACTTGGTGACATAGAGAAGTAAGAAACAAGATGTGGTTGCCAGATCAAATGCAGAAGCTGAATTTCGAGCTATGGCTCAAGGAATTTGTGAGTTACTATGGCTAAAAATTGTACTTGATGATCTCAAAATAAAATGTGAGGGACCTATGAAGCTGCTATGTGATAATAAGTCCGCTATTTGTATAGCTCATAATTCAGTTAAACATGATCGGACTAAACATATTGAGGTCGACCGCCATTTCATCAAAGAGAAACTTGATAGCGGGTTGATTACCACTCCATACATTCCTACTGGGCGTCAATTAGTTGATCTATTAACAAAGGGGCTTCCTTCAGATAGATTTCAAGAACTTACTAGCAAGCTGTGAATGATAAATATCTATTCCTCAGCTTGAGGGGGAGTGTTGTAAATAATTATTATTTAGTTTTTATTTAGTTATTTATTTGTTGTATTGGGCCAAGCCCATTAGGTCAAAATTAGGTCAAGTATTCTCTATAAATAAAGAACCCTTTGTACAAATTATATACAATTCAATAATATTTCAAATACCCTTTTCTTTCAAGTGTATATTCATGCATTATTGCTTGATTGTGTTACATGCTTGGAGCATGTTGTGTGTGAAATTTTGTGATCTCTGGCCAGTAGATATGTGTGGTTTGGACTTTCGCTGGAAATATCCTTTGGGGATTCCGGTCGGGTTTTGCCGTGGGGCCGACTCTGGGAGCGGCACCAGGTTGATCCAAACGTGGGACTTCTGCTGGATAGGGCTCATGAGGAGTTCCAATTGGGTTTTTCCAGGGGGTCGTCTCATCCATGGGAGAGGCACCAGGAAGCTTCCCAGGAGTTATATGATGGGGTCCTTGAACGGAATCCTTATGTGGATGTTCTTGGATTTGTGCCCAGTTGTTTGGTGATTTTGTATGTTATGCATTTTACATGATGTTATTTGTTGCACATTGAGTGAGCAATGGGGTGGAGTGATCCTCTAGTACCCTTGGTTTACTGAGATATATTTGTATATCTTACCCCGCATTTGGGGACATCATTTCAGGCTATTGTGAGCATGGAAGAGCTTCGGGCAAAAGGCCCGCTTAGTAGATGAGTTGAGGATGATATGCATATGGAGAGCATGGCATTTTGGGAAGAGCATGACTGATGCATATAGCATTACATTTAGCATTTTGGACTTAGATCATGAACATATTGCATGTTGAGATTTCCATTCTTTTGTGGTGTTCATGATTATATTCTAAGTTTTTTGTAATTGGTTTAGATTTCATGCCTATTGTGTATATTGGTATTTTGGTGAGCATGAGACTTGTCCATGGCCACACATTATGCTTAAAGGCATTTAAAGACTTATGATGTAAAATGAGCCATATGATGTGTAAATGGCAAAGGATATGGTGAATGATGTAAAATGATACATTAGTATTAGATTATACGTGATGGAAGGGCCTAGAGCCTACATTAGTACTTGCATAAGCTGTATGTTAAGCATCAAAGTGTTAGGAGTAGAAAACATGATCCATTTAGTGATTTAAAATCTATCAAAATCTGATTCTGCAGTATAGGAATCGATTCCCACTTTAAAGGAATCGATTCCCAACATCACAGTGGCTGAATATTACGTACTCTGCATCAGGGAATCGATTCCTTTTGGGTGGGAATCGATTCCTCAAAACAGGGGAGTCAAATTTTGCTACTGGGAATCAATTCTGGAGGTTAGGAATCGATTCCCACTGCACAAATTTTGGAAATGTGTCATTTTATAACCTAGATTTAATGGTATTGCTTAGTGGGATTCTAATTAATAAGTTTAATGCTTCCACATGTTTTTTTTTTTTTGATAACAAAACATGCTTCCACATGTTTTGAAATTACAATTATAGTGTTGTTTTAATTATTTACGGAAATGGGTAATGTTTAACAATGAGGATTCAATAAAAGGAAAAAGTTTATTCGTAATTTAATTAACTCAATTACTGTGATTGTAACTGCGCTTAATACCATATGCAATGATAACATTACCGGTACGTAACGAGCTGTTACATAGACATAGGCTTATATAGATTGCAGACTTATAATTCATTTGCTTAATGCTTGATTCAAGAGGGATTACTAGGACACTAGGATTCTAATTGGGTTAAAGGGTTGAAATCACTAAGACATTAGGGTTCAACTAATTTATAGGAAAATAATAAATTGTCTGAGCGAACCAATTAGTTAATTATAAAATACAATTTAGGAATATAAGGGATGGTCGATGTGAAGTGCATCCTGGCTACAGTCTTTTAACAAATTTTTCATCAATATATTTTTAAGGTTCTTGATACTCTTGCATGCGTTCAAATTTAATTGTTCTTAATTTTTTGCGTTTAAATTTAATTATTTTAAAATTCTGTTTTAAAATTCCAAAATCAATCATTTTCACAAAACAAACAAATTTTCTTTTCCAACTTAAAGGGAATAGTTAAATTAATACTTGGTGCATTAATCATCGAGGGAACGATCTTTACTCATCACTTCTATTACTTGAAAATGAACGGTATACTTGCCAATTTCGCAACAAGACGCTTCAAATAATCATGAGCTTTCTCATCATCAACATTCTGCAATTTCTTCATAGCAGTCTCAAAACCATTTTCAGTTGTTGCATATGCAGCTTGCCATAATAGGTCAGTGTATAATTTTCCCTTGAATTGCTTCTTATAATTGTCAAGTAAGTGGTTTAGACAATACCTATGCTCGGTGTGAGGAAGAAGATCAGCAAATGCTTGAAGTAGTCCCTGTAAAAAATAAAAATAAAAATCAACAAAACAGTATGTGGAACCAGTAAAGCAGCAACACAAAATAGCAAAAACAGCAGAAATAGTAAATAAAATAGCAAAAAACAGTAACTAATACAACAACTAAAATAACCTTTTGCATATCCGACATAAAGACTAAGTTCGTTGGATCTATGCCATCTAATGCATCCAAAAATGAAGTCAAGAATCAACTCCAACTATCCTTATTTTCAGCTTCAACGACAGCTATCGCAATCGGGAACATAGTATTATTTCCATCGTGTGCTATAGCACTTAAAAGATGTCGTCCAAAATGTGTCTTCAAAAAACAACCATCAAGGCCAATTAATGGCCTACAACCTGTTGTGAAACCGGCAATCTTTGCTTGAAAACTCACATACAATCTTTGAAATCCTGGGAGCAATTCTTTCACAAACCCATTAATCATCACTGGAGGTTGTGGTTCAGTATGTAGCTTAACGAAACTTCCCGGATTTGTACTTAGAATAATTTCAGAATATGCACGACTAACTTCAAATTGCCGAGCATGATCCCCAATATGGTCTTCTTTGCTTTCTTCCTTTCTCGGTACAGCCGCTGAATCCCTACATCATATCCAACATTTTACTTACTCTATTTCTCAATCCACTCATTTCTTCCTTCAGGTTTGATCTAAAATCCTCCAATAATTTTTTTGATAAGTACTTGGAAGTAATTAGGCTATTTGTAGCTTGTCTAGGACATGTGTGGATGGGTTTCCATGTTTTAATTTGGAAACCTTACAAATTGCTCTTACTCTGCTTCTTTCATTTTTCACACATGTATATTCATATCCACGAGAAATAGACCACTCCTTCAATGCATCTCGAAATTTGTAAACATCACCAAATTGCATTCCATGTGTCAATTCAATTTTACCCTCATCGATGTCTTCATTTATAATTTCATTCATTTTGTCCTCAACCAATGCCTCATCGTCGAATATATCATCTCTAAAGTCAGCCCAATCATGAACTGCACTCCAATCCTTTCCACCATCTTCAAACTCAGCTCCATCATTGCCAGAAGTTGATTATTCACTACATAAAGTAAAAAAATTATCTATCCCAATCAAGATCAGCATCATATATTTGAGAAAGATAACGTAGGAAACAAGTCCTTTTAAATAGAACCACTATATTGGACAAAGCCTAAAAGATGGAACTTTTAAAGGTAGCCAAACACACACACAAAAACATGAAATGGGAACTTACAAGGCGTTGGCGTTCTTAGTTGTCAGAGTGTGGATACTCAAGACCCACATGCAAGGAGCTTCAATTTAGGGTAAGAGTGTTAAAGAAGAAAATTGGAAAAAGAAAGCTTTGGAGCTAGTGAAAAACTTGGAACCCAGACTCTGGTCTATTAGTTGTTTTCTGATTTTAAAGGTAGATGTGATATTTTTTTTAAAGTAAAAAGAGTTAAGTTTAGTTTTGGATGGAAAAAGAAAATATGGAGGTAAGTGATAAAAAAAATTTAATAAGGGGGTAATTGAAGTTTTCCCTACATTTAATAGGTTGAATTAACAGTCATTATAACATTAATTCTAAATTTTGGAATATGTACATAACGAATTTAATAATTTAATGATCGCTATGGTAATTATTTTGATTTCAAATTATCCTCATAAATGATAATTATTATGATTGCTAAAATCTAGATTAATAATTAAATCAGTTATTTAGATGATTTAAATCTAGAAAACTAATTTTGAAATATGTGCATAATAAATTTAATAATTTAATGATCGTTATGGCAATTATTTTGATTTCAAATTATCCTCATAAATGATAATTATTATGATTGTTGAAATCTAGATTAATAATTTAATAAGTTATTTGGATGATTTAAATCTAAAAAAATAAGGGATAGGATATTGTGACACCCAAGTTATGTTACACCCATGTGACACCCAGTCAATCTCACCGTTAGATCGTTTATGTTGATCCAACGGTTATATTTATTTCCATCTTTGTATGGTCATGATTTCCCAAATTTAAAGTGAAAGCATTAAATATGGGAAATCATAACCATACAAAGGTAGAAATAAATATAAAATATTAAATTTGGGAAATCATGACCATACAAAGATGGAAATAAATATAACCGTTGGATCAACATAAGCGATCTAACGGTGAGATTGATTGGGTGTCACATGGGTGTAACATAACTTGGGTGTCATAATATCCTATCCCAAAAAGTAATTAAGAAAATTTCCTAAGAGAATAGTTTATTTTGTGAGTAATTTGTGGGTCTTCTAAAATGGTCATGTGTTAAACACACGTTGCATACCACAATCATGTATCATGATTGTGTGAAGCACACGCTGCCTATCATGACCGAGTTTTATGACCTAAATGATTTCAAAATTCAGAAAATCTAATTGATGCATGTTCATCGGTGCTCTTGCTTACATAGTTTTTGAAATCAAACAAAGGTTACTCTCAATTAAATAATTCTTGGAAATTGGAAAAATTGCTTATGCTGAATGAGAGGAGATTTAAATTAAGAAATTAATTTAACGTCCAAGTGCATTATGGGCCTATCAATAAAATAATCATGTGAGGCCCCAACGGATAAGCATGATTGAATTTTATTGGGCCTTAATAATTTTAAAATTTTAATACAGTATCGTACAGTCCATCGTCAGCAATACTAAGTTATTTAAGACAATTTTTAAATTAAATAATGAATTCAACAAAGCTTATGAAAATTCTTAAATAAAAATATTAAATGGGTGAAGGTTTTAAATTAAGTATTTAATTTTAAAACTTGCGGGCTCCATTTGTGGGTCCATTAATAAAATGGTCATGTGAAGCCCCAACGGATAAACATGACTATATTTTATTTGATTGGACCTTAATAATTTCAAAATTTTAGTAAAGTATTGTACGGCCCAACGTCGACAATGCTTAGATACTAAAGTTAATTTTGAAATTAAACAATGGTTGACTACATTCAACTTTGGTAAAGTTATTAACCCTCCCAACGAGGCTCTGGTAATGGCACCGAAGGCCCAAATAACAATTTAATTTTTACAAGTGACTTGCCCAACGTAAGCCTTGTAAAGAAAACTGAAGGATTGTTAACAATAGACAAGAGAGAGTAGTTATGAGAATTTACTTGTACTTAGTTTGTTTATTGGATTATTTGTTTGTAATTGCGTGCCTTGTATTTCTTTTCAGAAAATGACTTCCTTCAATCCTTTAGCCATGATTTTGAGTAAAAAATCTCTAGATGGTACAAACTACGAAGAATGGCAAAGGAACCTTGATATTGTTCTTAAACATGAAAAGCTGAATTTTGTCCTTACCATACCAAAGCCATGGCCACCTGTAGAGAGTGCATTGATGGGACGAAAATTCATTCTCATCTAAGCTCATTTTGATGACAAAATTCCATCCTCTGACCACTTTGCAGGAAAGGTTGAAAAGAAGCTTCCAAAAAGTAGAAAGAAAACAATCAAGCACGAAGAAACGTGTACAGCAGAGAATAAAGAGTTACTATTGGGTGAGAGAAAAATCAAGCATGGGAGATTCAGAAGAAAAGGCAAATCTCAACCTTAAGTTGTCCTATCCAGCAACTTGCTTCATATAGATCACTGTTTACACCGCCTCTTCATGCAATCAAGGAACAACTCAAGTGGAATTACAAGTTTTGCCATCCACTCTTCTGGCCTATAAATAAGATGTTCCAACACGAAGAAAGCATCGAATTCCTTAAGAAGAGATCACTTTTGGCATAGTTTCAATTTCTTTTTTTTAGTTGTATAGTTTTGGCAATAGTTAATTGACAGCAACCCTTCCCCTATTCTTCGTCCACCATTTGAGACTCCTTACGAGCAGCAATCATACTTCTCCATTTTATTTCCTTGTAACCTAAGCTTGTTTCTTATTAATATGTGTTGTTATTTCTCTTCTCTTTCGTTCGTTATCTCTAAATTGAATCTCGGGTCTATAAGATTTCAGTTTGGAATAATTATGTTTATGTTTTCAGCCATGGGCTAAGTTATTTTGGAATGGAAAAACTGTGAAGTTCTAAAAGAACTATGCTCAAAACTTTTGTACTGAGGTTTTTGTATTTTTGTGATTTAAGTAAGCTTAACTCCTTGGGTATCAATGGAAATTGAACTCAAACTGAGAAGGGAACTTTCATAAGGAAGAGATTTCAGACAACTTAATCAGAGGAGGAAGGTAGGGTTGTGAAAATAATGCTATTGGTTTCCTTAGGAATAAGGAACCACCTCGTTCTCTGAAGGTTTTGAACTTAGTAACTATTGTAGTCAAGGGAACTAGAGGACTGTGGAAACTTGTGAGCTATTAAAGTCCATGAGTTGAGGAATCAGAGTTGGCAGTGAAAAGACATGAACAGATTCAAGAGAGTTAAGTCTTAAATTGAGAGTATAACTATTTAAGAATGGAACAGGAGATCCGTTTCTTGTGTTAAAAACTGCTTTTATCCAACCATCTTGTTGTCTCTTAAATATTGTTATCTTTTAGTTATTCTCCTTTATAATTCTGGTGACAATACAATCAAACTCCAATGAATTTTGTCGTTCCTTCTAACATCAAGAAAGATTTGATACATAACGACGCGGGAAGTTGTTTAGAGACAAACTGAACCTATTATCAGGAAGGAACATCCTCAAGATAGTAGGGCACAAGTCTTGAAATGAACACAGACAATTACATCATTCCATAAGTGTGCAACTAGACCACAATTCCGTCCATAAACATAGTTTGACATGATCTTTGGATCCTTTCCTTTAGTCTTTTCACCTGAAAAAAATAGCCTCATAAAGGGTGAGATATACATCTCAATAAGAAAAGAACATCTTACTTTTTTAGTCCATTGATTCAATCATACATTTCCTTGTTGGACATCTGTTAACTCATCCTGCATAGGGTTAAAACATCATGTCTTGTACAATATTATAATGCATCAATTACATTATCCATCAATAATAACATAACCACTATGCGGTCACAAGATCAACTCCTGTCATTTACAATGGATGCACTAGAAGACTTGTACGAGTATTGAAATCAAACATCGTGAGACGTCCCTCACAACATCAATTATCATATTCCTAGTCTTTGGAATATGGCACAAGTGGAGAAAATTGTCAATCATGTAAATCATGGTACAACTATGAAATCTAACTAAGGCATCCAAACAATTAGGGAAAATGAAATTTAAAGGCTAATTGGTCATACAATATACCCAAATACCCTGACAACCGAGCCAATATTCAAAGAAAAGTAAATATGTCAACTGTGAAGGAATATCAGGATATATTTGTGTTGATATCAGGATATTTCAATGCAGATATCTGGGTATAATATGGATCCGAAAATTCGAAAGAAAATTAAAATAATCATCATATTTGAGAGTTTTACTTCACATAGGTTCCAATAGTTTTTTATTTTTTATTTTGATGCATAGTTCCAATAGTTCTAAACACCACTTTAGAGATCATATTAATTTTTCGAAGAATATAAAAAAGGAAATTTCATGTTCGAATTCATGGATGCCCTTCGTATACACATGCAAGCTCTTCACAGAACAATTACACATGCATTCAGCAAAAATAGTAGTTATTTGCAACAAATCATCTCAGCACTAAACTTATGTAGAAGAAAAATAAGAGGTTCTTCAAACTTACTTCAGCCAACGAATTCCCAAAATTAAGCTACGCATTCTCTGTTCCAATAAACCGTCTTAATTCAACCTTCCCAAGATTCTATCTACTCATATGCAAGAGCTTCTAGCTATGAGTTAATTCTACCCAAGATTCATAAGACTTCAACCGGAGAATTTTGAGGGAGAAGGATGGAGGAGGTGAAATATTCAAGTTATGGGTAGAGATGACTGTGATGATTCAAAAATGTCTTGAAGTATAAGAAAATTTCTGGAAAAAAGAATGTGATAACGGTTAGAATTTTGAGGGAGGAGTACAGAGCAAGTGCAAGTGGAAAGAGTGGGTGAAGCAAATTTTCTGACTAGAAATATAAGGGATGGTCCTAGGAATTAGGAGCATGGTTGACTTGACCATAGAATGAGGGGTAAAAGACTAACCCATCTCTTTCATATAAGGTGGAGAATAAGGATGAGAGGGTATTCTTCCAAGTGTCTAATTAGGATAAAAAAAATATTAGAAAATCATGATTTCCGAAAATATGGTGAAAAAATGAGTTTTTTAGAAATGTTATCAAAAAACTATTTGGTAGGTAAAAAATAATATCGAAAATATTGGATAAGTTTCCTAATTTTTGTCAGCTTTTTTACCTATTTTTTCTATTTTCTCAGTAATCTGAGTGGTATTTTTGTATGAAATTTTCATTCACAATTTACACACAAAATGAATTTTTAGATAAATCAATTTCCCAAATAAATTTTCTGAAATATGATACCGAATATGATCTTATTGGAAATTCACTTTCACTTTTTTGGGTATTTAAAAAAAGAGTAAAGACCTTTTTTGATCCCTAACAAAAAACACGGTCCCCACTTTAGTCCCTTACAAAAATAAATTAGTAAGTTAGTCCCTATAAAATTCAAGGTTGACCCATTTTAGTCCTTTTGAAGGACTAATATGGGTCTTTTTTGAATTTGTGAGGGACCATGATTTCAACTAAATGGATCCACTTTGAATTTGTTAGGGACTAATTGACTAATTTATTTTTGTAAGGGATTAAAGTGGGGAACGTGTTTTTTGTTAGGGACTAAAAAGGGTATTTACTCTTTAAAAAAATCCACTATTTAGAAAAGAAAGAAAGTGTGTACCGATTTTATCGTTATTTATTCATTTTTATTTATTTTATTATTATTATTATAAATCACACAAGCTAAATCGCACACACATAGAATAACATTTTCAGAGAAAACCCTCTTGTTACACACGATAAAAGCAATCATGAACATTTGAAGAATAGATTGATATGTTTGTTCACATCCTTATGGGCTTATTAGTGTTGGAATTAATGTTTAAATTAATTATTTTTATGAATAAGAAGTTTGATTTGAAAATATGTATCTTTTCGTCATTGAACGAATGTATTTTTTGTGTCGAACGGATGTGTTGTTTCGTCGTCGAATAGGTACCTTTTGAATCATGACCTTACGTTTTCCATAAATATATAGAGAATCAAAAAAAATTAGAAGAGATTTTTCACATTGCATTTGCATTTGTATTTAAATTCTTCTACTTTAGTATGATTGGTCAGGCATAAGTTGAATTTGATGGAGTCATTTAATGTGGAAGTGCCGCCACAAGAATAAATGTAATCTCTTCTATCTTGGCAGATAATTGTTCATAAATCTTGGGCACCATAGAGAGGATAATATGTCTTAATATAAGGATATAATATCTAACACTAGGCTCAGATTTTCCATGTTGCATTTATATATTTTAGTACGGTACGCTTTATTTTTGTTTAATAGCACATTTCAATTTTCTTGCAGATATTTCATGAAAGAGTGAATATAATTGAAATGATTTCTCTAATACGAAACTACAAGAAAAAAACTTAGTAGTGAAGAAATTTTATGAAATTTCGTCACAAATTCTTGTGTCGCAAATTTATTTGCAACAAAATTTGATTATTTGTGTCGAAAATTGCCATTTGCGACGAAATTTTTTGTCACAAATTTGTAACAAAATATTTTGCAAAACAATTATGACCCTCTTCTAGGGGTGTAAATATGTTAAGCTAGGTTAAACTTTGACTGGTTGGATCTAATTGCTTTTAGAATTTAATTCTTGGAGTTATTTTTACAGACGAGTAGTCTGATATTATTTTGTGCTTATATGATGTATGTTATACTATGTATCTGACCTTTCATGCAGAAAGTGAACTCATGGGTGGAGACTTCTCCATAAACTCTGAGTTTACGATATTTATTTCTCACCCCATGTTGTGGGGATATATTTCAGGTATTCCAGCAGTTGTTGACCAGTTATCTCAGAGCACGAGGCCTGTGCATAGTGGCTAGCGTTGGAGCTGGATTTTGTGTTTTGAATCTTGTGTGTATATGTATACACTTTTTGAGGCATGTGTAGTATCCATGCATGTTGATAGCTGTTATCTTTTTGAGAGGCATGTCTAGCCTTTGTTTTGATTATATATAATAAAGTTATGAATTTCAGTATGTATTTGGGTATTGGCTTTAAGCTATAGTTCAGTATACGAGGTAATTCAGTATGTATTGTATTTGCTGTAAATTTAAGATTTGTAGGTTTAATTGTAATTAGGAATGGCACTGAGTCAGATTATGTGTGAATTCATGGATGAATTCTAAGTTTGATAATGTTTATTTATGTTTTGTGTAGATTTACTCTATTACAGGAATTTGGATTTATCTGAATTATAATCGTTATGTTGTCCGTAGTTTTCTTTTTAGAATGGTCTCTATGATCATATTTGAATGGAATATATCTGTCAAGTACATATATGAATAGAATAGACATAGGTAGACCGTTCAAGAAATTTATACAGGTATGGGACTGTGAAGATTACAATAATTAGAATTAAATTTTATACATGGAAATGCGGGGAATAATAGGAAATGCGTTAATTTATTAAAGTAATGTAAATCAGAATATTAATAGGATAAAAGAAAAAGTTTATTGGTATTTTTACAATAACTAAAATAAATATGCATGTTAAGTCTTCTACTTAAATCATAATTTGTAGGGCGCTAGTGTACCATATGTAGGTTAACTCACCGGCTGCAAACGAGGTGTTACAGTAACCTAGAGAATGAAGACTATTAAGCTCTTACTACAAGAATTGCATTCAAAGTTCTTAACGTGCATTAAGGAACCTACATAGTCCAATCATGCATACAAGATTACATACACATGAAAAGTTGTTAAAAGGTAGCTAGAAACATTCATACATGTGTTAGAAGTCGTTAGAAAACATTTGAAGTTGAATTGGATCAAATATTGATTGGGATTGTAAAAAGATTGTTCTACATTTGTTTTGATTTGTATGACTGTGGTAATTCGAATTTGTGGATTGAAATGATCCTATAGGTGTATAGGTTGAGATAATGACCAAGATTGGTCAAGAATCTTGTAAAATTTCATTGCACATCGGTTTCTCAGGCACTGGTTGGAAGTTCTGAGCTTAGTGGATGATTGATCGCAGTCTAGACGTAGTGGTTTGAGGGTGAACCAAGATAAATCCTTGTGTTTGGTCTTCTACACGCTTATCTTTTTAATTTATGCATTTGATTCTTTGTTTGTTACGTATGTATCACTGATTTGATTTTGTTTTTGGGTTGAAAAGGGTATGGTTTTTGCTCTCGCACGTCTTCTTGAGTTTTCTTGTAAAACGAGCTTAAAAATTAAGTTTCTTGCCAAAGAAGTAACCACAATTCACCTGTCTCTTGTGGTGTAAAGCCATTCTTTTTTTACAATGACATGAGCTCAAATAATGGAGAGAAGAGATGCAAGTTCATTTGATTTACTTAGATTGTATCTTATCCAATTATTGGGGTTATATTTGAGGGAATGCAAAGTTAGGTGTTAAGCAAAAGAAGACTTGGCTCTATGTTATGGACTGTCTAATTTATTTAACATATTCAATGAAATTCTAAGTGCCTTTATTGTGAAGTTAAGTTGGAAGCTTGTAAAGACTAATACTTTGTTGTTGTAACGTTGCAAAGTTTTGTAAATCCATTTATGCATTGTGTATTATGTCCTCCCCAACTTAGTATATAAATGTGTATGTAATAGGCATGTTTTTGGTGCCCAACGAGATGTAATGAAAGCTGTTTGTAATTCTTGAGTTGATGTATTCTAAGAAGTGCTCAGTCCAATATAATTGTTAGGCTGGATCAAACACAATTGAACTTGCAATGCTAAGTGTCTAGGGCTTGTCTAGGGTTGTTGTTGCGAGATACGCTTTTGAGGGATAGACGTTTGGCTGGCGGGATGAGTTCCAAGATGTTTGGGTTGCTTAGGATGCTTGTGGTGTTTTGGGGAGACTGGGGGGAGGTACTTATAAGGCACTATAATAGCTATAACCTGATTAATTAATAAATTACATGTAATTAAGTAATTAAGCGTGTATTAGTGGGTTGAAAGAAGTAAAATATATAATTAAATGAATTAAGGTCAATTTTGAGGTAAAAAGTGCAGTCAGTGAAAATTATGGGGAGAAATGTGTGTAGATAAAAGTACCCAAAATATAAAAGTAAAAGTAGAAATATGACTGAAAAAATGCCCCAGACCAATGGGTAGAGTTTGAAAGTGATATAAAGTCATTAGATAGATAAATTTTTACCGGGCTGAAAGTTTCCTACCTTATGTCAAGTGTAAAACAAAGAATTACTCTACCATTTGCTCATCTCCTTCGCATGGAAATAGAGAGAACCGAGAATCCATAGCCAAAAGCTCCAAAAACCTAATTTCTTTATTTCTCAACCAAATCTTTTGATTCTTGGACCAATCATGCTTAGAGTTGAGAGGCAAACACAACTCCTAATCCATAATCTACCAAAAAGTCTTGTATTGAGAGAAAAAGGGTGATGAAAGTGGTGACCCACTTGTGATTAAGGGGCTTTGAGAGTGATTTGATTTGCTTGGAGGCTTGCAATCCCTTCCTTGTATGATCCTAGGATTGAAGCAAGTGAATCATCTTTGATTGACCAAGAACCGGTGGAAGCAATGAAACTTGACTTGGTTGTTTGAGTGAACCAGGTGTTGGTGTAAATTTTGTAAGATTGTGGCTTGAATTCAAAGTTTGATTGGTTACAAACTTGTTGGTGAACAAAGGTTGGATTGGAAGCATTGAGGTAAGCCCTCGGACCTTGGGAATTGATCCCTTTATTGTTCCACCAAGCCCTGATTGGGTAGTTGTTGTTGATGGTGTATGTAAATACAATAAAGTAGTTTAATGCTTTGTTATACGTATGTGTATGCACTGGGTGTGGCATAGGATGGTGTTTCCCTATGTTTTGGATGTTGCATGACGATGCGTAATTCATACTTTGTAGTTTAGCTGGCTAGTAGGACTATTTGCTTCTGAGTATCCTTAGGACAGCATGAGAGCTTGAAGGATGACTCCTGGAGATGTTTGACACACTGCATGGATATGTATTTACTGCATTATTTACTGTTATTGCTATTATATTGTGAGTGAACTATGGAGTGGATAAATGCTCCAAGGACCCCTAGTTTACTGAGGTATATTTGTATATCTCACCTTGTTTTGTGGGGACCCCTTTCAGATACAGATGTTGCAGGAGCCTTTGTGACAAATGGCCGAATTTGGACTAGAAGTCATATGTTGATAGCCGGTCATTTTGAATTGCATCTTATCTAGGATTGTGGATCTATATGTTATGTACATTGTCACATGTATATGTATATTTTGAGGCCACATGATGTATTTTGGAGGACTTAGTGCATGATCATTGTGGTAGTGAATGCCTTGTAGTATATGGCTAATAGCTTTGATCATGTCCCTTTTGTAGCTAAGTCCTTTGGCATATAATTATCTTAAAGAATATTGTTGTAAATGATTCATTGTAACAATGATTGAATGTGAACTATGTTTTCTTATTTTGAATTGAATGATAAATTGATGAATATGGTGGGATATGAGTGCCATAATATGTGATGGATCATTGTTGGTCATTCTAGTTTATTATGTACCTAATTCACCCAATGCTCCATCATGTTATGTGTCATTTTGCAGATTGAACATGTTTTTATCTGTCGAAGTGCGCTTAGGGCGCTTAAGCGCTCTTGGTGGCCTAAAAGTACCAATTTCCTCTGCCAGTGTGTGCTCAAGCGCATTGGAGCGTGCTGAAATGTGCTATCATGTGAAAAAAGGGTTCGAAGAGCGTGCTTAAGCGCGCAACCCGTTTTTAGAACGAACGTAGGTTAGTAAAATTGGCATAACTCGAGCTATAGAGCTCCAAATTGAGTGATGTTTGAACCTATATGAAGCTAACGCATAGAGCTATAACTCTGTAAAATATTAGAGCCATTGGATGAGTATATCAATGTCAGTTTAGGATTGAAGTTGATGCTTCAATTCTGAAAGTTTGATTTTGTTAGCTACGTTGCGAGTTTAATAACTCCGGCTATACTTAACCAAATAGTTATTGTAATATCTTTCCGGAAAGCCCTAGACATCTGGTTTATCAAAATGAAAAGGTTAAAGTTAATGGTTAAGTGTAGTGGTCTCAGTTTGGAAAATGTTACATGGTTATAATTACGGTTTTGGTTATATTAAGTACGGTTTTGTTTTAAAAAGTAAATGAACAATATTTTTGTGAAAAGTTTATCCGTAGTTTTAATTAATCAATGTAATTGTAACTGTGCTTAATATCATAAGTAATGATAACATTTATGGGTGTACAACGAGGCGTTATAGGCACTCTGATGCTTAAGTCAGTAAGAGTTCAAAGTGTTCAAGTAATGATGGAAGATGATCATACTTGGGCTTAATGTCTCTCTATATATGTAGTAGATGAGCATCATTGTTATGTTGTCTTAGTATGCCGATATTCATTCTCATTAGTGGGCAGAGGTAGTCTTTACAGGCTATCTCATGTATAGGATGCGTAATGTCAAGCTAAGTCTTGTAGGCGTAGTTATACGCTCTTGTCTGTCCTCTAGCCATTAGCTATGGGTGTGGTGGTAAAGTGCTGAGTAGCTAATATCGTGTGACCGCAATTTTATCAGTTGCTGGTGCCATTTGTCAGGAGGTTGCAGGGTCATCAAGATACGTGGGATGACCGTGTTTCCTTCCCCATAATACAATGGTCTTTGGGTCTCAGGCCTTTCACTGGTTGAGCCTTGTAGTCCCGCGTGGAATAGCTCTAGATCAAGAAAGATATTTGATGAAATTATGTATGTTGCATATAAGAAAGAATCTTTCAAATTTGGACAGCCTTATGCGGATATGTCTTTTTCCCTATGAATTGGCTTAGGTATGAAATGGAACAATATCCCCCGTGGGACCAAAGTGTAATAATGGATTTTATAGGTTTAGTGCACTACAGCACTACATCGCCATGTTTTAGGTCATTGGACAGATTGCACTTTATAGCCAAAACCTTGCGTTTCTAACAGTTTATGTTTCCAACGAAGACAGATATCCCTTTTCTTTTCTTACCATAGCCTAAAAACATGAGTGAACTCTTTTAAGTCCTGGTAAATGGCTCGAAAGCCCTATGTTTACAAGCTTTTCCTTGAAAATTTCGCTAAAGGGAAGAAATGGAATAATGTATTCTATGGATCTGATCTCGTGCTTAAATATGATGTTGGTTTGCCTGAAATACTAGTGAAGCTGTTTTCAGTCCTTGGGTAGAATGCCTAATATAATTTAGGGATAAGTGTGTATCATTTTAAAGGATGTAAAGTTGTGTCATTTTAAGTGAGAGAAAGAGATAGATAAAGGAGGAGAGAGAGTGAACAAAAAAATATAAAGGTGTGGTCTCACCTCTTTGTGAGAGTGAAATGATATAAGTTGTGTCATTTAAAAGGACAAACACTTTTCCCTATAACTTATATATTGAATTCTGAGTAAGTTACAGATGATTATCATAATTTCTTTCTTTCAAGTCTTAGGTCATGGGTGCATACATAGAAATATAGTATATGAGATAAATAATAAATATAGTATGAGTGGGAGTTAGCAATGTTGAAATAAGAATTTGAAATGCCATGAGTGATGAAAGGTGTCTTGGTCCATAAATTAGCTTCATCTCAGCCATTTACTTGAGTAAATGCAGGATTCTTACTCGAGTACGTACTTTGATTTACTCACCATAATGTTCCATGTTTTAGTGGGATAAATTTTTGGATGAACTATCTAATGAAAATATATACCTTAACCCAAGTTCGTAGTCCTTAGGGTGCGGCATTACATAAAGTGATCTTACCAATCTTTAAAAAAAATTAGTTCATAGAATTTTTAGTAAGTGGTTTAAGGGCTAGCCTTTAACTTGTATATCATTTTCAAGAACCACCTTTGGGTATATCCAAGGAAGCACGGACACTTGTAAAAACAGGGAGAGTCGTGTCTGACACGCTCCGACACGGCGACACGCTCCGACACGGTGTCGGACACGCGGTCAACTTTTTCCGACACGTTGACCATTCCGACACGCGAATTTGACCGTGTCCGACACGGTCAAATGGCATTTTCGTAATTTTTTATAATTTTTTAAAAAATTAAAATATATTAATAAAGCTTCCACCTGATCATATCAATTTTATTTTTTTGTCTTTTTCCCCCCTTAAGTAGATAAGAGATCATCTCAGTATCATTGTTGTCAACTCTTATCACGCTCTTGTTGTGTCTCCTTCTCTCTGATATCTCTCTCATATGATTTGATCTTTCTATCTGATATTATATCTCTTTCTCGTCCCATTTCTTATTTTATTTTTATTAAAGCTTCCATTTTTATAACATGTTGATGGGTATTATTAATTTAGTTTCATTTTTTTGTTAAATTATTAAATATTAAATGAAATATACACTATATAAATTAAAAATATTATTTAATATTAAAACGTGTCCCAACGTGTCGAAATCCGCAATTTTTTAGAATTGACGTGTCGGAGTGTCGTGTCGTGTCACGTGTCGCGTGTCGTATCAGTGCTACATAAGGTATATCCATGCTCGATTATTAATTATAGGGTAATATTACTCTCATGTAACATGAGAGTAGTTCTCTCATGTTACAAGAGAGAATTCAAGTAGGACCCGCTATTTAAAAGCAAAAAAGAAAAAGAAAAAAGAAGGGGCACGATTTTCGAAATAAGAGAAAAGGAGATAACTACCTCATGTAAAATGAGAGTAGTATTTCCCTTAATTATATGCCTAGGATTATTATTATTGTTGTTATTTTATGTCTTTATCGTGCATTTCATTTACATCTAGAAAAAAAATTCGAAATCTTTATATTTTAACGTTGGAACACTATATTTGTAAAATACTGGAATCAACATGGGATATTACAGAAGAAAATAGAAATCCTGTGTTAAAGACTGATACCCCAACAGAACATCAAAGCATCAAACATGATCTATCGTATTGCAGAAACTTTCTCAATGAACAATACAATGATGACCTGACTACAGGACTGCTTCAATGCAGATTTTAAAAATCGATTGAGCAACCTTCTTCAGCTGCTAGTAAATGTCATTCTCTCCTGATTGTATATGACAACCAATTCAAGTTTTGTAACTATCAGCTAATGTGTAATATATGATTCACTGTCACAAGAATTTAGTTCAGTGCCTGTTTAAATGTCCAACATCTGAAAGTCGAGGAACTACAACAGGTGCACCACGGGCCTTTTCAAGAGCAAAATTTATCCTCAATGGTCTACCTAACAGTGCCTGCAAAGAAATCACCATCAGAGAGAACCTCAATAGGTAATGATAATAAGATATTCTTGACGTCTTACTTTTCCATCCATTGCATCCTTTGCACATTTGGCATCATCTTCATTTGTAAAGACGACAAATCCAAAGCCTCTAGATCTGCCACTGTCTTTATCATACACTATCCTAACTACAAGAAAAGGACTCCACTAATTAAGAACATATGATTGACACAATAACAGAATAAAAAATAATTATATTGTACAAGGAATGAATGTGAATCAATGAAAGGAACAGGTCAGATGGTGTCCTAAAGGTGTTTCCAAAATAACTAAATGGCAACTACAAGCTCTCAACATTTTTATAGACCATACGCAATGCCCAACCAGAGCAAGAGTTAAAAGACTTCCACCGTTGAATTGCCAGATGAGTATGGTTCAAACAATACTGGACGGGATTGATGTTTTTTCATTACCAGTGTCCCAAGCATAAATGAGTACAAAATTCAGACACATCATAGCTGTAGCAACACCTAAAGTTTTGTTGCTATTCCTTAAATTCCTTGCATATAATTTGTTAAATTTAATCTAGAATATGAAGTGCACACATTTAGAATCCTAATCCAACTAGACAAATAACAGTTGAGGATCTCAATCTACACATTAAAGATTCACCAGATCCAGTTCATAGTCGGTCATGCCAATCACAAACCCTACAGTAGTCTTATTCATTATTTTCGTTAAATACCCTTTTGCTGCGTACATCCTCTCCGTTTTCTACTTTCTTAGCCTTTTAAGTCCTACCCTTCTGAATCCTTAACTCCATTCAAATATTCATAGTTAAGCTTAGGTATTAATACCACCCGCCATTCATGCATGAGATAGCAGAACTTCACAATTTGTATTAAGAGAACATCCTTCAGCTAAGCTATCAAAGCTGTACATTAAACATAGTACCAAACTAATCCCCTTCAAGAAGGTATTTAGCTTTCTTTCTTTCTAATTCCATCAGATGTTAGTTCATAATTCACTCAAACTATAATAACTTTCTAGTTTACTCATTTTCGGAAGAATTTCCACTTATTTTTTTGATAAGATCAAATTTCTACAACTAGATTCTCATAAAGTGAGAGCGAGCCTTAGGTTGCTCCTTTGTGACCGGAAGGTTATAGGTTAGAGTCTAAAAAAGAATCTATTTGCAAAAATACAAGGGTAAGACTACGGATAATCAACCCTCACCTTTTCGCTAGCAAAGTTAGGGAGTCCGTTTGCACTCAGATTTGCCCTGTGCCTTTTACATTCACATAAAGTGTAGGGTCTACCTTCTTGTAGATTTCAAATACTACCATCAAAGCAAAGGGATTTACAACATATTAAGCAGGCATACATATGAATTTTGGTGCCAGTGTCACCATGTTAGAGCTGGATGTATATCCATATCCATTTAGTTTAATCAAATAGGTGCCGTAATTTGGTGTCAGTTGCTTTCGGTGGACGAGGCACAAATAATAAACTTATTGTCACATTTACATTGGTGAATGCAAACACACAATTAGTGTGAATTACATGACTATACGTTAAATTTGTGAGAGAGAGAAAAAAAAAAAAAAAGACCGGCCAAAAACTGAGGTGAGAATAAACAAATGGCAAAATTTAATCAAACCAATAAAAAGTATAAGAGATGAAAGGTGAATAAGCATCAAGCACGGATTCAAATAGAATGATATCTAAGTCCCGTTAACATCAAGCAGAGATAGAAACAGAATGATATCTAAGTCTCCCCAGCTTAAGCTGGTTATTAAATTTGATATTTTTACACAGTCAGTCGTTCATTACTTCCAATTTCTTAACAACACTTTATTGAGGCAAATCATCAAACACGTAGAAGCATATATGAAAACTATGAAAATGGATAAAAGGACAAAGACCCAGAAAAATATTCAAGCTCATATTACCTTCAGTGACATCTCCGAACGAAGAGAAAGCGTCTTTGAAGGACTTTTCGTCCACTGACCATGACAACCCTGAAACACCAGCAGTGTCAGCACTGAAGATCGAACACAACAGGAGAAGAAAAAGAGAAGAGAGAGAGAGAGAGAGAGAGAGAGAGAGAGAGAGAGAGAGACCTCCAACAAAGAGCTTATTGGTGGAAGGAGGAGAGGAAGATAAGGGTGGAGAACAGTAGAATCGCCATTGAGAAGGTGGAACGCGGAGCTTCGTCGAAATGGTTGTGGCAAGTAACGCCAGAGACTTCTTATTCATATTTCCAAATATGATTCAACAATCAATTTCGTCTTGTTCAGATATGTTTCAATATTATAAATGGAAATATTACTCACTTCTACGGGAGGTAACTTATTTCATTTTCTCTCACTTCGATTTTCGCACCCCACTTTTTTTTTTCTTTTTCTTTTTTCTTGTAATGGTGAGACCCACCCATTTTCTTTCTACCACGTAAGATACCTATCTCATGTGAAAGGAGATTAATAAAACCCTATTATAAAAGCCCGATCGGTGGCAGTGTTTACTCACTCGTTTAACCTGCACGACTCGGATATATATACGGGTCTTTATTTTATAATGTTACTTGAAAGAAATTTCTATCATGCAACAAAAAATAATAATAATAAAAAAATTGGATGATACACTTTATTTAATGATTATATTTTGTCATGTCTTAGTATAACCAAATTATTTTTCTTACAACATAACTCTTATTTATCCCTATATATATGAAAATGATCTTTTAACACCGGTGAAATTTGATACCTCATTTGATAGTCGTTAGATCAAAAAAGATCAACAACTCTGATTTGTAAGCAACTGACATCATTGATATTGGGTGATGTGACCCTGACCACATATGTTAGGTGTCGACTTGTGTTGAAAGATGTAAGGCATGTTTCTGACATGCGATTGAACCTAATCTCGATAGGCAAGTTTGACGATGTCGGGTTAGTGAACTACTTCGGTAGTGTTAGATGGAAGCTGACCAAAGGAAACTTGGTTATTGCCCGAGGTAAGAAGGAAGACTCCTTGTACGTGATGCAAGGAAAGATCAATGGCGGAAAAGCCAATTCTGTCCGAGATGGACCTAGCTTGGAGCTATGGCAGAAGCGCCTCGGCCACATGAGCCTGAAAGGGCTCTAAATCCTGCACAAGAAAGGATTACTGACCGGGTTGAAAGGCCAAGCGTTGGAGAGTTGCACGCACTGCCTAGCTGGAAAGCAGCACCGTATTTCTTTTGTGAGACCAGATCAACCCAGAAGACGCAGGTATATTCTTGATCTCGTCCATACTGATGTATACTCCATGTCAGAGAGATCTCTTGGAGGAGCTCAGTACTTTGTTTCATTCATTGATGACCACTCCCAGAAAGTGTGGGTTTATTTGTTGAAGTCTAAAGACTAGGTACTCCAATCCTTTAAGGAGTTCATGCAATGGTTGAAAGGGAGACTGGCAAGAAATTGAAGGTACAATGGTGGTGAGTATTGCGACCCTTTTGATGCATATTGCAGAGCAGCCAGGATCCTACTTGAAAAGACGCCCCCAAGACTCCATAGTTGAATGGACTTGCTGAAAGGATGAACAGGACTATTGAAGAGAAGGTCTGAAGTATGCTATCCAATGTCGGATTGCCGAAATCATTCAGAAGAAGTTTGGACAGGTCGGAAAGCGACCTATAATCAATTGAAGGTGTTTGGATGCCGAGCTTTCGTGCATATCCCTAAAGATGAAAGGGCTAAACTTGATGCGAAGACAAAAGAATGCATCTATCTTGGTTCGCCGAGATGTGAGTTCGGGTTCCGACTGGGATCTAATCAATAAGAAGATCGTGAGAAGCCGAGATGTGATCTTTCATGAAGATGAGAACATTCATGACATCTCGAAGCCCAAATTTCGGGTTACTGTCAGACGTGAAGAATCTACCCCTCTTGTCCGAGCTGAAGCAGGGGGAGAAAATCAAGAAAATAAAGAAAATGATGACAAGCAACAAGCTGATAATGACCAGGATACTAAGGTCCAAGATGATGATGAGATTCGGGATGAGAATGATGAACCGGGTTCTCAAGCTGAAGAACAACCGAGATATCCATTTCGTGAAAGAAGACCCTTTACAAGATACCATCTAATGAATACACGTTGTTGAAGACGGTGAGCCTCAGAGTTATGCTGAGGTTGTGACGAGCTCAGAGAAAGAAGAATGGGAAAAGGCAATGCAAGACGAGATGAAGTCTTTGCACGAGAATTAGACTTATGAGCTGATCAAGTTGCCGAAAGAGATACGAGCTCTGAAAAACAAATGGGTCTACAAGATTAAGAATGAAGAGAACGGGAAGAAGCCGAGATACAAAGCCCGGATTGTAGTGAAAGGCTGCAATCAGAAGAAAGGAGTAGACTTTGAGGAGATCTTTTCTCCTATGGTGAAAATGACCTCGGTCCGAACCGTGTTAGCCATGGCGGCTTCGATGGACCTCGAGGTAGAACAAATGGACGTGAAGACGGAATTTCTTCATGGTGATTTAGAAGAAGAGTTATATATGGAGCAACCTGAGGGGTTCCGAGTTCCAGACCAAGAAGACTTGGTATTTCAGTTGAAGAAGAGCCTTTATGACTTGAAGCAAGCACCTCGGTAGTGGTACAAGAAGCTTAAACCATTCATGACTGATCATAAGTTTGAGAAGACGGAAGCTGACCACTGCGTATTTGTGAAGAGGTATGATGCTGGAGATTTTTTGATTTTGTTGTTATATGTTGACGACATGCTTATTGTAGGGAAAGAAAAATCGAGGATAGTCGCCCTGAAGAAGGCGTTGAGCTCGTCCTTCGCAATGAAGGACCTCGACCCTGCAAAGCAGATACTCGGAATCAAGATTATCCAAGATAGACAAAAGAAACTACTGTAGCTGAGTCAAGAGAAGTATATTGAGAAGATTTCGAAGAGATTCAGCATGGACAAAGCCAAAACAGTGAGCACCCTATAGCCGGACACATAAAGCTGAACCAGAAGCAATGTCCGAAATCTAATGAAGACAAAGATGAGATGCTGAAGATCCCGTACCAATCCGCCGTCAGAAGCTTCATGTACGCAATGGTTTGCACTAGACCCGACTTGGCGTATGTTGTTGGAATGGTAAACCGGTATTTGTCAAACCCCGACAAAGAGCACTGGGAAGCAGTGAAGTGGATCTTCAAGTACCTCCGAGGTACGACCAACTTATGTCTCCGATTTGGAGAAGGCAAAGCCGAGTTGCAAGGCTACTCGAATTCTGATTTATGGGAGATTCTGACTCGAGGAAGTCGACGACGGGATACACGATGAGATTTGCCGGAGGAGCTGTCTCTTGGCAATCAAGACTTCAGAAATGTGTTGCACTATTGACAACTAAGGCTGAGTACATTGCCGCTACTGAGGCAAGCAAACAGATGTTGTGGATGAAGAAGTTCCTCATGGAACTCGGCCATGATCAAGACAAGTACGAGCTGGGTTGCACAATCAAAGCGCAATCCATCTTGCGAAGAATTCGACCTACCACTCTCGCACTAAGCACATTGATGTGAGGTATCACTGGATACGGGATGTGGTGGAAGATGGAGAGCTCGAACTCGTTAAAGTGCACACTGTAACGCCTGGCAACTTGCAAAGATCAACGACTGTCCCTACACACTAACACGAGACTTTTTAGCATGCTTTGTCCTCACTCGCACACTTCCTGGGAAAACTTCCTAGGAGGTCACCCATCCCAGAATTGTCCCAAGTCAAGCATGCTTAACTATGGAGTTCTTCCGTTCCGGGCTACCGAAAAGTAGATGCATCTTGTTAGTATAGGTAGTACCAATTAATTCTTATAAGTTATTCCCAACTGTACCGTCCTATACCAGCACAGTCTCTGGAATCCCTCTCTTTCGGGTATTAATTCGATTCATTCATGTACCCCCGTCGCTGGAAGCCTTCCAGGAGCCGCTCTTTGTCCATGCCTTTTCGCACCGGCGATCACTCTCTGCCCTCGTCAGCTCCCGGGATGTGTATATGTCCACCAGCTTCCGCCTGGTTCGTCCTCGAACCACACCGTACTGGAAGAGAGGCCCTGCTCTGATACCACTTGTAACGCCTGGCAACTTGAGAGGATCAACGACTGTCCCCACACACTAACACGAGACTTTTCAGCATGCTTTGTTCTCACTCGCACACTTCCCGTGAAAACTTCCCGGGAGGTCACCCATCCCAGAATTTTCCCAAGTCAAGCACGCTTAACTATGGAGTTCTTCTGTTCCGGGCTACCGAAAAGTAGATGCATCTTGTTAGTATAGGTAGTACTAATTAATTCTTATAAGCTATTCTCAATTGTACCGTCTCATACCAGCACAGTCTCTGAAATCCCTTTCTTTCGGGTGTTGATTCGATTCATTCATGTGTCCCTGTCGCTAGAAGCCTGACAGGAGCCGCTCATTGTCCATGCCATTTCGCATCGACGATCACTCCCTGCCCTCGTCAACGCCCGGGATTTTACACACACTGACCAAAATTGGTCCGACATGATGACAAAGCCGGTTCCAACAAGAAAATTTGAAGACTGCTGTGAAAGAGCCGGGTTGATGCTGAAGCCGACGCATTGAAGTCGGAGGGAGGGATTTGTTGGGATTCCTCCTTCAATGCTAAGCCCAAGCCCATTAAGGGGTTTCCTAAAAACCCTAAACCCTAGATCTCACCTCCTCTATATATTCATTAGTTGTGGGTGGAGGCTAGGTTAGAGAGAAAAATTATTTGAGAAATTTGTGAGCAAATCTTTAAGCTTTGTATTTGAGAGATCTCTAGAGAGAGTTTGAGTGAAACATCTCTAGGGTAGTTTGATTATCACCATTGTTGGAGAGGTTGTGTTAACCACCACATTGGTGTATTTTGATTCTTTGTATCCATTATTTTCATAGTGGATGTTTTATTTGGACTAGGTCCCGTGGGTTTTTTACTTCTTCATTGGAGAAAGTTTTTCCACGTTAAAATCTGCTTGTGTTCTCCTTCTCTCTCTCTCTCTCTCTCTCTCTCTCTCTCTCTCTCTCTTCTGTTTTGTGTTTTTTGTTTTCCGCTGCGTTTCCCGACCTGGTAAAGTTCAAGCCGAGGTAATTGCCGAGATTCGAGATCAAGGATCTCATTGACTGACTTCCGTAAAAGGCTGCTTAGCCGACTTGAGGGAACCGAGTTCCCAACACATCCTTCTATCATTGCTTCAATCCACTTCTCGCGTCCCTTTTTCAAAAGAATGGGCGAGTTTGGTTTGAGTTTCATCGATCGGGATCTAAATTTGTTATTTTTCTTCATCTACCGATGGTTTAGTTTTCTCCTTCTTCTTCTATCATGTCGATGGAGTTTTCTTCTTCTTTGTCTATCACATATCTTGAAGGATTCCAAAAGAGATATGGGTTAAAGTTCATCACCGGTTGGTTTGTTTGTTGACCCGCGAGTCACCGGTTTAATAATAATCGGCTGGTTCAACCCGATTTCACCGGTTCATTAGCATATCTGGTCTTTGGTGTTACCTGGACCGGCACACCCCCGATTTATTGATTTTCGGTTCAAACTGGCTGGGTCGGTTCGATTTTTATAACACTGGTATGTTTAACTTTTTTATTATAAATATGTGAATTTTTAATTAAAATATATATATCATTAAAATGTCTTTGTTTAAAGTTTATCTTCACGTATTCTTGAAATTAAAAAAAAGAAAAAATTGTTAGAGCGAGTAAAAGTCTTTTCTTTATTTTGTTATTATTATTACTTTGGTTGTGGGTGAGCTTGTTCACATATAGTATGTTTGCCTTAGTTGATGCACAAGATTATTTTAACCTTATCGATAGTCAATGATGATTCCTTCGAGTACATTGGGCGAGAGGTGGTGATGCACTGCAGAGATTTTAACACTCAAATCAATATTTGATCAAGAGTTGTGTGCATAAAATCAAGATACTTATATGAGGGTTTGACTTTTGTATTTATAGGAGAGAGGATATAGTTTGTTACTGAATATAGTGGAAGAGGAGAGAGAATGTGAAAAAATTTGAAAAAGTGAGACTTTCAAGTGATTTTTTCTCTCCTATAAAGCACTTTCACTTCATTTTTTTAATCTCACGTATCTGCTTTGATCCACTAATTATTAATTTGAATAAATTATATAAAATTACATTATACTTGATTGCTTTTTCAAAATAGCACTCTGAACTTTTAATTGCAACAATTTACCCCTTCATACTATAATATTATAGCAATTAAACATATTTCACCAATTTAAGACAAAATTATCCTGATTCATGGCGAACCCCTCCAACAACCCCTGTTGTTGTCGATCACGACCTATCAATTATTATCGTATGCTAGTTTGTGTGTTGTGACTTATCTAATTTTCTCTCCATAAATGGATGGATTTTGCGTAATGGTATGTGTTGTGTTGGTATATGTTTAAAAAATGGAGTATTGTTATTATCAATTAATGTTACTACCAATATTATCACCAGTTTGTTTTACCGTTAGATTATGTTGATCCAATGATTATATTTATTTCCACCTTTATATGGTTATGATTCCCCATATTTGAGGTGAAATTAAATATAGGGAGAAGAAAAAAGATTTTTACAAAGTTAAATTAGAACCGTTGGATTAACATAGTCGATCTAACGATGAAATAAATTGATAATGATATCCAGAAATCATGATAACTGGGAATATGGTAGGAATATTATTTTCTCGAGAATTTTACAAAAAAGGTTTTTGGTAGGCCAAAATATTTTCGGGAATATTTGTCATTTTTCCTGAGTGCATGTTTGGTTAATGACAAAATATTGCTGGAAATATGATATGAAATAACGAAAATAACCTGTTAATGATGTATGTATTTTAGAGACGATTATAAAGAAAATGAAAAAACACCACTCTGAGCTAAGAACGACATACTGACTCGGTGAACTCTTCTAGCATTGTACCCATGTTCTTCTTGAATGCTCCCAGATCAAAAAAAATTTTGTATTAGCTCTCATCGTCCTAGTATGCAACCATATCTCCCATTTTCTATTTCTTTTCCAAGCTTATTTCATGGATATGGAGTGACTATTTGTGTTACAGTGCCATTCAGCAAAACGAAGTGAACGAACAAATCCCCCGTATTTTTGCTAATCGTTTAACTGACAGGTCTGAAAGGGAATTCAGCAAAACGAAGTATTATGTTAACCAGAGAAATGAAGTGAGCAAACCAATTCAGCAAAACGAGCGAACGAACTTGTACCATAAGGGCTCAGGAGGGTATTTTCGACAGAGATTAATGTCAATGCTTTCCCAACTACTGGGAATGAAAAAATAACATGTCCAAGTTGGTATTCTGATTTTGGATTTGATAGTGTAAAAAAAATGCAGGGAATAAATTTTTTCCAAATAAATTTTAACTTGTACCAAATGTGAGAATAAAATTTTTCCAATAGCAATTTCCCAGGCAACCAAAATAAACCATTGTACCAAAATAATGGCTGGGTAAAAACGACGAAAGAAAAAGAATTTGGAAGAGGAGGTAACAATCTAATATTTTTAAGAATTAATATGTCGAAGTGTTGTGTCCGGTGTCCCATGTTGGAGTCAATGCAACATAGGTTTCCACTAAATTCATTTCTAGGTTTTAGGTAATTTTGTTTAATTGTATTTTTATCTCAAAACTTTTATTATTTGCACTTTTATGCCAAAAAGTGACTTACCTTGAAAATTAAAGTTTTCATCTAATCAACCTCTTTTAACTATTAAGTGATTCCCAATTACATAATTTAATTAGTCGAGTTATTATATTCACACTTCCTTTTAAGAATTTTGACCACAAAATTAAAGAAGTTACCTATCTCTCAACTCGGGATAATGACTGACAAGTTTATATTTCTGTTTAATACCTTGCTCTAAGTGTAAGCTCACAACAAATACTCTAGTGTTTGAATAGTTAGCTTAGTTTGATCATCTACCTCTGAAATTACAAGTTATGTTAAGCCTCAACTAGGGATCAATGAGGCGTTTGGTTGAGGAGAAATTTTTATGAATCATAGTAAAATGTGATTAGTAAGGAAATGGTTGGAAAATGAGTTTGGTAGGAAAATGTAAAAAAAGTTGTTTGGTAAGGGAAAATTTTACCGGGAGAATTAGATAACTTTTGTAAAATTTATGTTTGGTTTTTGGTAAAATATAGATGGGAAAAAAATGTGATATTACAAAAATATCTTTGTTTTTAAAAAATGTTGATAAGCCTTGCTGCCCTTTACCCATAAAAAAAAGTCTTTTCCTTATTACACAGTATACCCAAATGCATAGCTAACTAAGAAAACCACATCAGAAAAGGGTTTCTTTGGCCTGTTTTCTTGCTTCAAAATGCTAGATAAGGTGATTTGCTAGCAAAGGAATTTAGGTACCTAAATTAGAAACCTCTCTCAACCAAACATGGACATCCAATTTCCCCACTTCACATTTGTCTATTAATCTCTTCAAAAACCTCCAACCAAACACACCCCAAAGGTATTCTGCAGAACTCCGTAAAATCGAGAAGTAAACTTCATATTCTTATTACTTAATAATACTCTCAAGCATCCTATAAACTTTAACAATCTCTCTTGCATCAATTTGGGTCAACTTATTGCCAGAGAAGTCACTTTCAATTTCAGAAAATGCACTAACTTAATTAGTCTATCAGCAATAACCCGCATGGAATCATAATCCGCATGGAATCATAATCTACTTGCTTCCTAGGCAATACAACCATAAAGTTGTAATTTTGTTTTAATCTCGAACTTTTTAATATTTTAATTACATTATAACATGAACCAAAACCCACAGATTTATTAAATGAATCATTGTTTAAAAATCCGGCCCGGCCATCGATCCGACCGAGGTCAGGGGTCATGGAGTCACAGGTTCAATCGGGGGGTCACAAGGTCACTATGCTGACCCGGTTTTATATATTAAAAATATATAAATATATATATCATATATAAAAATATTAAAAAACAAACCACTAATTATCAAAGATTCAAAATATACTTAACATAATTCTCTAATTACAACCACAATATTACACAACCTAATTAAAGTATCAAGATACCAAAGTACAAAACTCATATTCTAATGAGATCAATACGCTGACCTGGTTCTGCCTTTTTGGAGAAGGTCCCTGACAAAGAAAAATTTAAAGGAAGTAAGAATAAGTTTTTGTTTTCCATCGATGACCGTAAGGATTTCTTTTGAATAAATAAAATTCTTACCTTTTCTAGAAGATTCACGTCTACGAGGTGAAGATTGAAGACATATAGATAACTGGGAGAGAAGAGAACGATTAGATTTAGGTTTGCAAGCATTTTTATTTTTAATTTTTTAATAAAACGAAATTGTTTCATGGAATTTTTTTTTTAAAAAAATAAACATGCAGTGATCCCCTTTGACCCCTCTGACCCGGGAGTCACTGAAACCCGACCGGGCTTTGGGGGTCGGAGGGGTTAATGTGCATATAGGGTCCAACTTGTGACCCCAACCCTCAGAGAGTAGGGGTCAGGGTTGACCCGGGTCAACCGGGGGTGGGGTGAAGTTTTAAAACACTGAAATGAATTATGAAAAACCCAGTTTATTTGATTATCTTATTGGGTTAAGCATTTTTTTCTCGGATTATTATCTAATGTCAAGAAGCCAAATAAAAAGAGAATGACATTCGTGAGATAAAACTACTTAAAAAAAGAAATTATGCAATTCAAATTCTATGGATATTCTTTAAATTTCATATATTAAATAACAATATCTTATGCATCATTAATAAAATAATTAGAAACTAATTCATTTTAAGGCTTTTTCTAACTCAACCACGATTCAAATTACCCACTAAATAACTTAAATTAATTAATGTTTTTGAAATGAACTCAACTTGAATAATAATAATAATAAAATATAGAAATAAGAGTATAAGACCTTGTATTTAGGGCCGGCCTTATCCTGTTATCCATCCCAGAAGCTCAAAGAGGCTGCCACGTGTAGGCACGAGGAGAAACGTTGTGAGTTATGTTTTGTGGAGGTTCGCTCCGCCAAAGAAAAGTCATTCTCATTCACAACGGATCCCTGGATATTTAAGATTTTTTCTTAGATTATTATAATAAACAATTTAAAATTCCAAAGAAGAGCATAACATAATAAGAAAAAATATAATGAATATAACTTCAGAAAAATGTTTATGCAGATACTGCATATAGATTATTTGCATTAACTTTCAAAATGATATTATTTTGATGTTGAAATATTAAAAATTTATAATTATAAAGATTATTATTATCTTGAAATAAATTAAAATTACAAAAATACTTTGATTTCTGCTTCAAAAAGACATCGTTTTGGACTTAATTATAGATAACTTATCTGCATTAACTACTGTAAAAAAAATGAACTCATATAACTTATTCCTGCTATTGTTATTATATTTACGGTAGGAGGAAGAGAGAATATGGATTCGTGGGTGCGAAAATTGATGTGATATCTCGTGAGAGATAGAGATGGCAAAACGAGTTCAGCCCGTCCCGTCAGTCAAATGGGATGGGTCGGGCTAAGTTTTTCAAACTTGCCGCCTGTCAGTTCTCCTGGGCTGGATTTTTTATTTTTATTGTAAAATGTCACCGGCTTGGCAAGCAACCCACCCTGCCCGCCCAAACGAGACGAGAGGAACTGACTTTTTTTTGGCCATCTTTAAAGACGGAACTGAGTGGGCTAGCCCATTTTATGGCGGGCTGGGACGGGGCGGGGGGCAGCCCACTTTGTCACTTCTAGCGAGAGACACTTATAAATAAAAAATTTAATATATTTCATATTATGAAAAGTGTTTGATGTTTGTTATTTTAAATGACATAAGTTATGTCATTCTAGGAGAGAGACAGACATAAGAAATGAAAATCATGGAGAGAAATGTGTGATTTTTTTGATTAAAATTTAAAATAAAAAATATTATTTTGTGTTTCTCTCTTAAAAAGACATAATTTTATGTCATTCAAAATGATAAACATTTTTCCTTTTTCGTATTATTATAAAAAATAATATTTATTTTATATATATATATGAATTGTTTTTTGTCAAATAAATTTTTTTTATTAAATTTAAATTATTTTGGAATGGAAATCAAAATATTTTTATAATTTTAATTTATTTTAAAATTTTAATAACAAATATTATTATAATTTTTAATTTGTCAAAAAATAAACATAATTTTAAAAATAAATGGTACCTTATTTATATATTCGCCTATAAAAACACTTAAAATGGTTCACGCACTGTTATATTTGCAGAAATAATAAACCCTAAAAATACGTAAACATAGAGGAAGTGTGGTTGGAACTTGCGGTTCAATCTGCATCTGTTCCCCTTCTTTAACAGCAACACCTTTTGTGTTTCTCTCTTCACATTGTTCCTTCGATTCAATTGTTTTTGTACTGTGAATCAAAACCAAACCTCGTCTCACCTCACAGGTATTACTACTTCCTTTTCCATGTTAGATCACTGTTTCCTCAACAAGTTCTCCCAACCGTTTTCCTCTCTTTCTCTTCTTAATTTCCAATCTATTTTTGGCATATTAACTGTGATTTAAAAAAAAAAAATCAATACTTATCTTTTTTTATGATCTGCCTCACAGAAAGCTCAGTTTGTTTCCTCAATAGAAAAAATGATCCGCGTTTTTATTTTTTATTTTTTTTGGTACCTGTGAAATTTTATTTTTTTCATTTACAATTCCAATTTGGTTTTTCTGTTATTTCCATAGGTCTATAGGTAAGGTGTATAGACTGTGATTAGAGCTGAGTGGTTGAGAAATTCTGAGCGTAATTATAATTTTAAGTTATGACAAAAATTTCTTCTTAAACAGGTTTAGCGTAAACTTTTCAAGTTTCATTATTGAACACTTCGATGCAGAAAAATACTGGAGATATTACAAGCCACTTACTTGGAGGTTTATATTGTTATATAAGAAAATGCTTGTTTGCCATTTTATCTGTGGGTCCTGTACCAAATCATATTTCTTTTATCATGGATGGGAATCGAAGGTACGCAAAGAAGAAAAACATGCAAGAAGGTGATGGCCATAAGGCTGGATTTTCAGCTCTCCTGTCCATCCTTAGATACTGTTATGAATTGGGAGTGAAGTATGTATCTGTCTATGCATTCAGCATTGATAATTTTAGAAGGAAGCCTACAGAGGTTCAAACCTTGATGGAATTGATGCGAGTAAAGATTGAAGAGTTGCTTCAACAGGATAGCATTATTAATGAATATGGTATTAGACTACATTTCATTGGTGACCTGCGACTATTGAACGAACCTGTAAGGCTTGCTGCGGAAAAGGCAATGAGAGTTACTGCCCACAACAATCAGAGAGTTCTTATAATTTGTGTAGCCTATACTTCAAGTGATGAGATTGTGCATGCTATTGAAGAATCCTGCAAGGACAAATGGAATGAAGTTCAAGCATCAAAAGCTGCCAAGGTTTCCAATGGTGCGTTTGCAAGAATTGATCAGGGCCTGATAAGAAATGGTTTTGATTTGCGTTTTCAAGATTCATGCGAACCAACCAAAACAAGTAGTAGTGTAACTAAAGGAGTGGGAGGTGCTGGAGAGAAAGATGGCGTGTTTGAGCATAATGTTGGAAATCATAATGGTAATTACAGTGAAGATGAAATCACATCATGCAATGGGGTGGTTGAAATAACTGAAGAGAGAAAGTATAAGCAGGGTGAGCTTCCTTCCATTAAACTGGTAGATATTGAGAAGAACATGTACATGGCAGTGGCACCTGATCCAGACATTTTGATCAGAACTTCTGGAGAGACTCGTCTCAGCAATTTTCTTCTTTGGCAGACTTGTACATGCCCTTTGTATGCACCAACTGCACTTTGGCCTGAAATTGGTCTAAGACACTTGGTCTTGGCAGTACTCAACTTTCAGAGACACCATTTTTACTTGGAAAAGAAAAAGAAACAGTTTTAATTGTAACCTTATCAGCCAAAGTTTAGAATGTAATTCATGTGATGGCAGATTGCTTTGCTTTTTAGACCATTTTTATGTTTTTGTTTATTTTTCTTTGATAACAAATGTTGAAATTATGAAGGGGAATCTTGACACAACTATTGGTGTTGTTGTCATGTGATTCGGAGGTTCGATTTGGACAACAAAGGTTGAATTCATGTAATCAGCCTCTCTTGTTATAGACATGGGTCTGGCTAAACCCTTATCTCAATTTGCGCATAGGAAGTGTTTTGTAGCATCATGCTGTTTTAACAAATGTTGAAATTACCAAGATTTGGATGGAAGTGAAAAGGAGAGTTTTAACAAAATATACATGAATGTATGTTGTGTAAATAAACTGTCAAAATGGGTCAGTTCGTCCCATTAGGCCCTAGCCCGTGTGGGTTAGGGCCAAATATAGGGCTTGCCCGTGGGCTTCTGCCCATTTTGACACCTCTATATAAAGCTGTAAGGTTTTCTCTGATGATGGTATTCAAACATCATCCATTAATTTTCTGAAACTCGTGTATTGAGATTATAGTGATTGTTTCATGTCTTGTCTTACATAATGGGCTTTATGTCACAAATGAAATAACATATATTTTTTATAATACGTGTACACAGACAATGACTGTTGTTTAACTGCTTATTAAGCAGTTGGCTTCGCTTTAGGTGAATTATTTGCCAATTCTAGGAGAACTGTTATGTGAGCTGTGAACCATGCTTCCTTTATTAAGCTCTCACTTTATCTATTTCTATTCCAGGTACACATTTCTTTGGCAGGAGACAAGCACATAAGAGTTACCTGGATAACTGATGATAAACATTCACCTTCATTTGTAGAATATGGAACATCATTACCCGGGAGATATGACTCAGTAGCTGAAGGAGAGTGCACCTCTTATAGTTATCTGTTATATAGCTCAGGATAGATACACCATACTGTAATTGGGCCTTTGGAAGATAATATCGTGTACTTTTACCGCTGTGGTGGACAAGGTCCTGAGTTCCAGCTCAAAACACCTGCAGCTCAATTCCCAATTACTTTTGCAGAGGCTGGGGATCTTGGTCAAACTGGTTGGACTGAATCAACGTTGGCTCATATTGACCAATGTAAACATGATGTGTACCTGCTTCCAGGAGACCTTCCATATGCTGATTGTATGCAACATCTGTGGGATGCATTTGGTAAGCTAGTGGAGCCACTTGCTAGTACAAGGCCATGGATGGTAACAGAGGGAAACCATGAAAAGGAGAACATACCATTGTTAAAGAATGGGTTTGCAGCCTATAATTCCAGGTGGAAAATGCCATTTGAGGAAAGTGGATCAACTTCAAATATCTAATATTTTTTTGAAGTTGCAGGTGTTCGCGTTATCATGCTTGGCTCCTATGCAGATTATGATGAATACTCAGAACAATACACATGGCTAAAGGTTAGTTGATGCCCCAACTGATCAACAGTAACTATATTAGGATAAGTGTAACGGATGGAATCCATGGCCTGCTATAAGTGGATGGACTAGATAATATATATGGATATCATCTTCTGTAATTCTTTAGGAACATTATTATTGTTATTATTATTTGTGTTTTTTACTCTATACTTTATCATTTTAAAGAGGAAAGTACACTGGGAAATGGATTAAAGCTCAAAATAATTTCCATTATAATAAATAACACATTTCAGATCCATTAAGGGAAGATTAAATTAGATCTCTAGGCAGTCTTGAAATATTTAGCTCATGATCACCAGGGGCATTTAAAAGGATCCCCATTTGATATATCTGGTCATGCCATTGGCCACAAATTTGCCCCCCTGTTTAATTTTTCCTCATCCCTCTCTTCAAGGCAGATCTGTTAAAGGTGGACGGGGAAAGGACACCTTGGCTGCTTGTGTTATTTCATGTGCCTTGGTATAATAGTAACAAGGCTCATCAAGGTGCAGGGGATGATATGATGGCAGCTATGGAGCCATTACTTTATGCTGCTAGTGTTGATTTAGTTCTTGCTTGTCATGTTCATGCTTGTGAACGTTTGGTATGCCTTTGTGGTTTGGTATTTTTTTTTTTTATAAGCATGATTTAAGGGAAACTGGGTCCTAAGTGGTACTTTGTCTCATTGACAGAAACGTGTGTTTAATGGAAGATTCGATCCCTGTGGTGCTGTCCATATCACTGTTGGTGATGGAGGAAACAGAGAAGGCTTAGCTCATAAGTAAGTTATCAATGCCAGATACATTCCATAGAAATCTGTTCTCTGAATAGTTTATGTGAAAAAATCTATATTGAGGTTGTTAGTCAGCAAGTTTGTGGCCCAAGATTTGTTTTTTGAATGTTGCCGGATGTATCCTTACATCATTTTTTGTTGACAGGTATATAAACCCACAGCCAAAGTGGTCAGAATTCCGCGAAGCCAGTTTTGGTCATGGTGAGCTGAAGATTGTAAGTTCCACTCATGCCTTCTGGAGTTGGCACAGGAATGATGATGATGAGTCAGTTTAAGCTGATGATATATGGATAAACTCTTTGTTCAGATCAGGATGGTGTTGATCAGAAGAGACACGAACTCAGGAGTATGCTTATGACACCCTAAAAGCCCCAGGTCTGCTGCTGTCATTCCTTAACTAGGTGGATAGCAAAAAGTTTGGTATATGTAGACAATTCCAAAGATTAGTATATAAGATTACTAGCAGCTTGAGTGTGCTGGTTGTTGTACTTGTATTTAAATACTTAGGACTTGGAATAGTCTGGAAGAGTATATGGATGGTTGTCTATTTACAATTGATAATATTGCTAGTATTATTGTGTGAACTTGTAAGATTGTTTCTATTTAGGAAAACTAAAACTTGGTTGCTTAGTAACCAGTGACAAATGTGTTTAGTTTATATTCTTGACTGGCATTTAGATTTGATTCCAAATGCAATGATTAAAATCATGATGATTCTTTGTACTAAAAAAAAAAATTCATGATGATTCTACTAGGATGCACAATGGTCTAATTAACAAAATGCCTTCAATCTGAAATCATTGTTTGCTGATAGTCTGATAACAGGGTGAAGGGGATAAGATAGAATGTAAACCCCCCAATCTATGAATAAAACTGTAAAAACCGCAAAGCGGTAAATAAACATTAAGTTAAAACTTCTGGGTCCGCTCATTCTGTCTTGAACTACTAAACACTGATTTCACCCAGTCTGAACCAACAAATGAAATCAGGTTTTGAGAATACAGTTACATGTATGACTTCATAGCGATTTTAAGATGTCCAGACAAACCAAGTTCGAATAACAGATATCAGTATCTCGTGAATTCCAGCTTGTAAAATCTTTCTCCTTCCTCCCATAATCTAAATTAAGACACTGTCAACAAATTACAGATACGCTTTGACTCCCTCTTATTTAATATTTTTTTTTCTCACTTGACATAACTTCCAACCATTCTCCCCATTAGTTGTATTTTTGTTATAAAAATAAAGAAGAAAGGTTTAGAAAAGATAAAAAACAATGAATTATCAAAACACTAATTCTTCAGAAAATTTTATTTTCTCTTCTCCATCTTTCTTCCCAAGAAAGTGTATGAAAGGGGCTACAAGTATGCATTAATACACCATTATTTACGAATGCTAAAGGTTGTAACCATGAAGCATATAATGACACCCCATAATCTCTACGTTGTAATCACAAAGCCTAATAAAACATTGTTTTTATAATGGTAAAAACTATTATCATGTTATATGAGATTAGTTTTTTCTCTTATACATCATTCGATAATTATGCAGTTTTTTTCTTTATTTTTTTAGATGGTGGAGCTTACATATTTATCTCTATGACATGAGATAATTTATCTCCTTTAACATAAAATTAGTAACACTCTTTTATTATTTTCTTGTAAAAAATACCCGGCTAGTGACATACCATCTATCCCAAACCCCCCAACTGGTACATTCGTGTCGCTGTCTCTTTTGGCTGAAGTTTCTATCATGTTCAAAGTTCCAGCTAATTGCTTGCCGTGTCTCTTGGTTTGATGATAATACCCGTAAGCATCGGCAGACAAGATTCTGTTAATTTCCTGAGGAGAGACTCTAGCTGGCTGCACTAATAATACCTAGTAATGCAACTAAAGTGAAGGACTTTATGAATAATACCCTCCACGTATTTTAGGTTACCCTAACCACACAAAATATTAGATTCATAACCCAAAATAGGAATACATCTGGACTGTGCAAATTGATTACAGCATCCTTTGTCACAATAGAAACTGGAAAGCAATAAAACAGCCAAAATAACCACGAGAAAATCCAATGCCTCTTCTACAATATCTTTCTAATTATTAACTAACCTCTCTTAATAAAGAAAACTTCATATGCATAATATAACAAACGAAAGGGTTACATATACCTCACAGTCTACATAACTTCTATGATTTGCATTCTCAAAAGCAAGTAACTCATCATGACGCCACCTGCATGAACTAAACATGGATTTAGCAACAGCATATATAGTTTCTTCACCTGTCTAAACCCTTCTCAAGATGATAAGAAAATTATTTTATTTTTTAAAAAAAAAAACCTTTCAATGCTAAGTTTCTCAATAGCTGCCTTCTGATTTGACGGTGTACAAGCTCAGAGTCTCTAACTGTGTGATTGTCAGGAACAACATCTAATGCTTCTATAATGTCAGTGTGGGAGGAAATTGGTTCGTTGCAACTTTCAACAAGGCTATTTGTATGATCTCTTCTTAGTGAGGAAGAGTCATGCATTTAGGACATCCATAAGACCTGAATCGTAGGAAGGTGAACTTGGGAACCTAGAAAAATCAAATGATAATTTTGTATAGTGAAAAACTAAACATAAATATAGAATCGAAGAGAAACCCAACCAGATTTAATTGATGAACAGAAAAATTAGATGCTCTTAAATATGACTATTACCACAAACTGGGTCTTTGTATATCACCAACACATAAAGCTGGAGGTGCCTGTAAAGTACTAGGTTCCGAACAATATAAAACAAAGGTCATCTTTCTAATTTTCTTTACATTAATAGTTATTTTTGTTATTAAATTTTTTAAAGGTGCTATATACTATAATTTGCAAGAAAGAATGAGTTCGAATTTATTAAATTTTAGGAATGATATTTAATAATATCACTAATAAAATTTCAGGCCATTAAAATTGATATTACAGTAATAATCGAAATGTAGTATTAATAAAATTTAAGCCCACTAACCTCAAATTTTAATAATATAAATATGCCACCTTTTAAAAATTTATTTATATCATTAATAAAATTTAAAGCCATCACTAATAATATAAATAATAGCATTAATAAAATTTAAATAAACTAACCTAAGGTTCTTAAAAAAATAAATATAGGACCTTTAAAGAATGATTGACAGAAACGTGTGTTTAATGGAAGATTTGGTCCCTGTAGTGCTGTCCATATCACTAGTCTTCTACGTGTTTTACATTCCATTATAGTGTCCTTCATGACTTTCTGCAATTCTAGAAAAAGACATTTCATGAATGTTTACTGAAATCTCGGTTCCAAGGACCTGACTTTGTGACCTTCTTCGCGTTGCGTGAATTACATTGCATACCGATACTAACTACTTCTAACATTGCACTCTTATCAGTTTCCATTCTTCTTTGATTTTGGAGACCCAACACTCCATCCTTACTCTTACTAACATTTCCTCTCATGGCTGTTCAAGCATTCTCATCTTCCTTCTTCACCTATGGATTCAGTTTCGACGTGTTCCTCAGCTTCAAAGGCACAGATACACGCTACGGTTTTACTGGAAATCTCTACAAAACTCTTCAAGACAAGGGAATCCACACCTTCATTGATGATGAGGAGCTTCAGAGAGGAGAGGAAATCACACCATCACTTCTCAGGGCAATTGAAGAGTCCAGGATTGCTATTATTATACTCTCTGAAAACTATGCATCTTCTTCATTCTGCTTAGACGAACTTTCCAAGATCATTGATTGCATTAAGGGAAACGGTCGATTGGTTTTGCCTGTTTTTTATGAAGTGGATCCATCTGATGTGCGAAAGCAGAGAGGGACCTTTGGAGAAGCAATGGCTATGCATGGGGAGAGGTTCAATGATAACATGAATAAGTTGCTAAAATGGAGGATGGCTTTGCAACAAGTAGCTAATTTGTCCGGCTATCATTACAAACATGGGTACCAAACTTCACCAATCTTTTACCTTTGATTTTGTTTTATTATTTTTCTTTCGTTGACCTCGAACCAGTTAAATCATTATATATCCAACACTTTGAATTGTAATAACATAAATATCAAGAAATGGATGTGAGACGTTTGGTTTGACTTCACAAAACTTTTCTTATCCATTCAACAGGGAAGGATATGAATATGAGTTTATTGAGAAGATTGTTGAATTGGTCTCTAGCAAGATTAATCGTGCTCCTTTACATGTTGCGGATTACCCAATTGGACTAGAGTCACGAGTGCTACATGTAAAGTCGCTTTTGGATGTTGGAAATGATGATGGTGTCCACATGGTAGGGATCCATGGAATTGGGGGTATAGGTAAAACAACCCTAGTTCTAACTATTTATAATTTGATTGCTGACCATTTTGATGGCTTATGTTTTCTTGAGAACGTGAGAGAAAATTCAAACAAAAAAGGGTTAAAACATCTCCAACAAGTCATTCTTTCTGAAATGTTTAGAGGGAGAAAAATTAAGTTAACAAGTGTCAAACAAGGAATTTCAATAATACAACATAGGCTTCAACAAAAGAAGGTTCTTTTGATTCTAGATGATGTTAACAAAATAGAGCAACTAGAGGCCTTGGCTGGAGGATCTAATTGGTTTGGTCCTGGCAGCAGAGTGATCATTACCGCTCGGGACAAACATTTGCTGGCAAGTCATGGGGTTGAAAGAACATATGAGATCAATGGGTTAAATAAGACAGAAGCTCTTGAATTACTTAGGTGGAATGCTTTTAAAAATAACAAAGTTGATCCAAGTTACAAGGACATTTTAAACCGTGCAGCAACTTATGCTTGTGGACTTCCATTGGCTTTGGAAGTAATAGGTTCCAACTTGTTTGGAAAAAGTATAGAAGATTGGAAATCTGCCTTAAATTACTATGAAAGAATTCCAAATAAAGAAATCCAAAAGATACTTAAACTAAGCTTTGATGCTTTGGAGGAAGAAGAGAAGAGTGTTTTTCTTGACATTGCTTGTTGCTTCAAAGGATATCAATTCGCAGAGGTCAAAGATATACTTCATGCTCATTATGGTGAATGCATGAAATATCATATTGGAGTGCTAGCAGAAAGATCTCTTATAAAGATTAGCTCGGGTTGGGTGAGACTACATGACTTGATAGAGGACATGGGTAAAGAAATTGTTCGACGTAAATCACCGAAAGAGCCTGGGAAACGCAGTAGACTATGGTTTTCTGAAGATATATTTCATGTTTTGGAAAAAAATACGGTGAGTAAAATTGATATGGGAGGTTCTATTTTTCATCTTTAACCTTGATTTATCTCTTTTAGACTATTCTATCCTCACGTCTTAATATGCAATGTTTTTCTTCTAAATATGTGTGTTGAAGATACATATATACATCTATAAAAGACTAATTCGTGATTTATGTGATAAAAGGGAACGAATGCGATTGAAATCATATATTTGGATTTCCCCTTATTTGGCGAAGAAGAAGTAATAGTACAATGGAATGGAAAGGCCTTCGAGAATATGAAAAACCTCAAAACACTTGTTATAAGAAAAGGTCATTTTTCTAAAGGTCCCGAACATCTTCCAAATAGTTTGAGAGTTCTAGAATGGCAGAGATTTCCTTCACAACATTTACCATCTGATTTTCTCCCCAAGAAACTAGCCATATGCAAGTTACCCAAAGGTTGCTTTACGTCATTAGAGTTGGTTGTCTTATTGAAAAAGGCAAGTTAATGAACTCATTTCCCTAATCTCGTGTATTAATAAATTCATTTTTAGATTATTCACTAGTTTTTTTCTTTATTTGTTTTTCGTTTTTTTCCTTCTTTTGCAGGAGTTTGTGAGATTGAAAGTTTTGGATTTTGATGAGTGTGAAGGTTTAACACAGATACCTGACGTATCTGGTCTCCCAAATTTAGAAAAGTTTTCTTTTGAAGGGTGTGTGAATTTAATTACCATTCACGATTCAGTTGGGTTCCTAGATAAACTTAAAATCTTGAATGCTAATGGATGCACCAGACTTGGAAGTTTTCCACCGATCAAGTTGAGCTCTCTAGAACAACTCGATCTTTCATGTTGCTCAAGTCTCCAGACTTTTCCTGAAATAATAGGAAAGATTGAAAACATAAAATATATTGACTTTTATGAAACTCCCATAAAAGAATTGCCATTAGTATTTCAAAATATTACTCAGCTTCAAGAATTATTTGTCAGTGACTGTGGAATTGTTCAGTTAACAAGTGTCGTTGTCATGAAGTCAGAATTGACTGTGATTACCGGTTCAGATTGGAAAAAGTGCCTATTTCCAAAAGAGGATGAGGTTCAAGAAATCATGGTGTCTTCAAACGTAGAATATCTTCAGCTTGAACAGTGTAACCTGTTAGATGAATTTCATCCAATAGGTTTCACTTGGTTTGCTAATGTAAAAGATGTAAAACTCTCGGGTATTGATTACACAAATATTCCTGAAGGTGTCAAAGAATGTCGCTTTATGAGCAAGCTTAATTTGGATGATTGTAAACATCTTAAAGAAATGAAAGAGATTCCACCAAACTTAATATATTTCTATGCAAGAAGCTGCAAATCTTCGACTTCCTCGTCTAGAAGCATGTTGCAGAAACAGGTTTTTTTTCTTTTTCTTTTATGCATTTGATTTGATGATTGATAGTGTGCTTAATGTTTCTGAACTTATGAATTACTTATGACTAACAGGAAATACATGAGGCTGGAAACACCATGTTTGTTTTAGGAGCAGCAAGGATTCCAAAGTGGTTCAACCACCACAGCAAAGGACCATCAATTTCTTTCTGGTTTCGTAACAAGTTCCCTGCCATAGCTCTTTGTCTTGTTATGGACAACGTGTCTAATGACTTTACACCAGTCGTGATCATCAATGGTGACATATATGACAATAACAACATGGTGCAAATGGATCAAACATATCTTTATGATATGCAAAAGAAAAAACCCAACCATAATCGAGTGCCTTTAGAAAATGAATGGAACCATGTGGAGGTTACGTGTGAGTTTTGGAAAAAAAATCAAAAGATACCAATCCTTAAGGAAAGCGGAATCCATGTATTCAAACAGAAAACTAAGATGGTGGTTGTTCGATTCACTAATCCTTATAGAAATAGAAAATTAGATGATAATCCCAATAGTTCAGAATCACAAAACCACCCGTTGCTGAAAAAACATAAGTTCGTGGACACAACTCAATAGTAACATGGAAGTGAGACACAATTTGTTCAACAACAGCGACATGTATTAATGCTGATAAGGGCCATCACTAGCGTCAAGGTAAATTTTCTTATGTTGTGATATATAATTGTAACTAATTTTAGTTGTGTTTATTGATCTTTTGCATAAGTCGAATAAAAGAAAAGTAGTACCAAGACTAGAGTGCTTGATTATTGTGCCTGATTATTGGCAACTCGCCAATTGGACATCAGCCTCTTAATAGGTCAACCCAAATCAACAAAAATGGGGAGAAGGAAGAAACACGATACACACAAATTTTTTTAATGCAAAACCCTTTCAAATGCAGAAAGGTAAAAATCACATAATCTAGTCTTGAAAATATTTCATTATGAGAATAGTAGGATTACAAAAGTTCTTCCCTAGTGACTCACTACTGTTAGACAAGAATGATTAAATTCACATGAAGGGGGTGAATTATGGTTACTTCTTTTGCAAGAAACCTACTCCCTTAAGGCCCTTTTCACTTAGAAACAAAAGAAAACGTCCAAGAACGGAAACCAAATCCTTTCTAACTCAAAAACAGAATGAAATTAGAAATGAAAACACGACAAACACAAAATCAATCGTGAACCTACTCCCCTAAGGCCCTTTTCACTTAGAAACAAAAGAAAACATCAAAGAACAAAAGCCAAACCCTTTTCTAACCCGAAAACAGAATTAAATCAAAAATGAAAACACAACAAGCACAAATCAAATGCAAAAATTAAAGAGATAAAGGTTTAGAATATTAAACACAAAATCAAATGTATTTTGAAAGATTGTTTTCATAGTTCTTGCCAATTCTTCTAAGGTGCGATTTTTTCTTTCAACAACTCCATTTTGTTGAGGGGTCCTTCGAGAGGAAAAGTTATGTCATATGCCATGCTTTTCACAAATTTTTTCAATTTTCAAATTCTCCTCCATGGTCACTTTTAATATACACAATGTTCATATTCTTTTCATTCATGACATGCTTTACTAACTTTTAAAATGATCGATATGATTCATTCTTGTGATGTAAGAATAATATCTATGTGAACCTAGAATAATCATCAATGGTCATAAGTGCATAGTAATTGCCACCAAAATAGTACTTATGCAATAACTCAAGTGGCCTAGAAGTAGAATCAAAATTCTTACTTTTAAATGATGTTTTAACATTGTTTCCCTTTTTGCCATGCATCAAGCATCTTATCTTTTTCAAATTTGAGTTTAGCAAACCAATTACTAAATCCTTTTTGACTAGTTTATTTAGATGACTCATTTGAATATGTGCAATTAGTCTATGCCACAACAATTACTCATCATCCTTACTCAACAAGCATTAGAATCATGTGAAGAAAAATCATCAGGTCAAGCATGTATGCATTATCAAATTTATGATCTATGAATTTAAATTCACCATTAAGCATCTAGTAATGTTGCATGTCATAGAATCAAAAGTGATTTGAAATTGCTTATCACATAATTAGCTAATGCTAAGTAAGTTGTATTTCAAACCTTCCACAAGTAGCACATTTTTAATGTAATTAGTTGAAAAATTACCAATTTTGTCAATTCCAAGGATCTTGCCTTGGTTATTGTCTCTATAGGTGACATGTCCATGTTGTTTCATGATCATTGATGAGAATATAGTTATATTCCCAGTCATATGCCTGGAACATACACTATGAAGATACCATTTAATATTTTTTTTGCCTTCAAGCACACTTCAACCTACAAAACAAGTTAATTCAATTGACTTTTGGTACCTGAATCCTTTTGGGTCCTTGTTGGTTAGTATTACGTAGTATAATAACCCAAATAATTGAAATGGATAATTAGGGGTTATTTAATTATTAAAGGAGACTAATGAAATGAAAATTTTATTATTTAAATTAAATCACTTTTGGGATTAAAAGTGTGAATAATGAAAGTTTTGTGGTAAAAATGCACGTAGGCAAAATATCCCAAAAAAAAAAAGGCAAAGTGTGTGTCATTTTAAAGGAAGTAAAATTGTGTCATTTTAAGTGAGAGAAAGAGATAGACAAAGGAGGAGAGAGAGTGGACAAAAAAATAAAGGTGTGGGTCTCACCTCTTTGTGAGAGTGAAAGAATGCAAGTTGTGTCATTTAAAAGGACAAACACTTTTCTCAAAAATAAATTAGTGGAAAATAGAAAATATTCTAAGTGAGTGTTAAGTGTGTTGGGGTACAAGAATCATTAACAATTGTTAGATATTCTTTAAGACAAATATCTCACACCACATTTTCTTTCTCCTCAGTCTTCCTCTCTTTCTCGTGACTTTCTTTCTCTTCTTCTCTCTCTCATAATCTTTTTCCACCCAAAAGCTTCCTCTCTCCCTCTCCTTCATGCTATTTTTAGTTGAGCTTGGGAAAGACTAGCAAATCTTCACCCATTCACTAAACATTCACCTAGAAACCAAAGCCCTTCCACCATTCCCACTTGAAAAGCCTTGGTTTTAGAGAGAAAAACCATCCCCACAAAACACCATTTTCGTGCATCTTCATGGAGGAGCTTGGGAAGTGGTTTTAAAGTTGGAAAGTCCCTCACTTTATCTTGATTGAAGCTTCCGATGTAATAGGACCTACAATCTTTTGTATTCTCATGAAAATGGTATGATTCTATGTTATTCAAAAAGGGTTTTCATGGTTGGAGGGGTAGTTGTGAAAATGAACTTAAATGTCTTCACAAAGTATGTTAGGGGAATGTTCTTGATAGAGAGAAAAAGCATAGAAACCATCACTTTAACCTACTTGAAATTTTGACTCATTAACAAAGTGTTGGATTTTAATGATTTAAGGCTTAGAGTTGGATTTTGATTGTGGTTCAATGTGTGATTGTTGATGTAGTGTGAAACCAAGTGAAATCTTAGTGGAAGAGCATCCTTTGGATCAAGCCATTGGAGAAGACTTAGATTTTTAAGTATTCCAAGTGTAGGGTAAGTTGCCAAAATGTGATTCATGGTGCTATTATAATTGGTAGCTTGATATTTTATGTTTGATATTATGATTGATCACACTTGCACCTTTTAAATAGGTGGTTCTAGTTTGGAAGGTTGTGGTTTGGTTTCTTGGACTAGAAGAGAACTTAGGCAAAGGAAGTGTTATAGCACATAGCTTCAAGAGGTAAGCTTTTGGAATTTGGAATTTATCACTTATTTGTTTCACCATGCTCCGAGGGAGAAGTGGTTTATATGTGGTGTATATAATTGCACTAAAATGTGATATAATGCAAAGTATTTGTGTTTGCTTGTGTGCCACACAAGATGATGATTCCTTATGTGAGACATAAGATGATGATTCCTTATGCCTGGTATAACATGATGGTTCCTTATACCTTGCATGTTGGAAGATGATTTCCTTGCGTAATGCATACTACATAGTATTCTCTGGTCAATAGGACTGGTTGTTTTTAAGCATTTCGTCGATGGCTGATTGACCAGAGAAATGGTTTGATTAAGATTATGTTCATTGCATGATTACAAATATATATATATATATATATATATATATATATATATATATATATATATATAAATATAATATTCTCTCTATTTTACTGCTTTCACACATGAAGTGAACTTGGGTGGATGAATCCTCCAAGTAACCCCTAATTTACTGAGATTGTTATCTCATCCCGTTTGGGGACCATATTTTAGGTACACACACTGATGGTGTTGGAGCATCACGAGGCAAGAGGTTGTCATTGTAATTTATTTCATAGCATGAGACTGTGATGATTATTTTGTTCTACATGTTCTTACTAATGATTATGTATTTTTGGAGAGCATAGTGTGTACCTATGCATATTTTGTATAGACTTGTATATTCTGTTAGAGGAACATAAATAAGGTCTTATTATTTTGATATGATATTTTGAGTTACATGCATATGGACTGTATGTAAACTTTAATTTATTCATAATGTATGTCAAGGAAGAATGTATGAGGTTATTCAACATTTATCTTCTCATGTTACTTATGGAAATTGATGTATGATTATCTAATGATTAGAAAGTAAAGGCACAGATTCTATGATGTGTAATCCATGGATGGATTCTGGGTTGGACTGGTTGATAGTTGGATGCGTGTATGGAAATTGGATAACTATCAATTAGGTACTTTTGCTAAAGTGGGAATGATCCCCAAATCCACCAAATACAAAGGAGATGTCGTCCGTTTTATTTTTAAAAGACGTGAAGTGTTAAAACTGCTCACTTAGTTTTAGTTGGACATCAAATAATCGGTAAATTGCAATACATTAGGAAAGGAGAACTTTTATTCACGTTTTAACATAAGACTAAATGTGATTCAATAAATTTAGCTTCTGCCTTTATTTGATTAAATATGCTGCACTTAATACCATTTGCATGACAATACATGACGGCCAACGGAGTGTTACAGGTAGCCTTGAAACATGTGAAAAATGTGGAGGTAATGTGCCCTTAACATCCCATATTTGCTTGTAACCCTTCACATTTCTTCTAAACTTACAATGATATGCATTATGTCTTTTTCTACCACAATAGTTACACTTCGCAAAAGGACTTTTAGATATGTTTGTTTGGCCTTCTCAAAAAAGTAACTTTTATCTCTTTCTTATTTTAGAAGTGTTTTTTACAAAAGTCAAAGCTATTTATATTTTTATAAAAATATTTAGTTTTTGCAAAAAATATTTGGCTTTTGACTTCTGCTTTTTCTAGAAGTTAAAATTTTTAGCTTATGAAAAAAGTAAGTTTTTGGCTTTTTTTGTGACTTCTGCTTTTTTTTTAAAAGCAGACATCCAAACAAATTAAAAACGAGAAAGGTTTTTTTTAAGAAAAAAAGCAGCTTTTGGAGAAAAAAAAAGCTCACCCAAATGGGCCCATAGTACACATGTGGGTCTTTTTAACATAAGCATGATGCAATTTACTATTTTCATAGCCTAAGCCAAAAGTTCTATGTGTAGGTCTTTTATTACTGATATGCATTCAACATATGGGTAAATCTAAGCCAAAAAGAGAAAGAATATTGATTAAATCTTAAGCAAAAAGGCAATAATGACTGTTGATCTGTTAAAATCTCAATCAGAGATTGCACAACTGATTTTGTGTTGATTTTGTAGGAAAAATAAACAAACTGGAGCTAAAAAGGAAAATGCAAAAACTGAAGCCCACGCTGAGAGCGTGAGAATGACGTTGATAGGTTGAAAGGAGATTTTCACACAGAAACTACCACGCTACTAGCGTGGGACTGACGCTAGTAGCGCCAGAGATCCAAATCAAGCAGAGACTACCACGCTACTAGCGTGGGACTGAAGCTAGTAGCGCCAGACTTTCCATAAATCCACGCTTGCAGCGTGGTAACCACGCTAGTTGCGTGGTGCTCCAGGATTCTGAACAAAAATCCCACGCTCACAGCGTGGGAACCACGCTAGTGGCGTGGGAGGTGCGGACAAATCAACATAAAATCCTTTTTAAATCAAAGACAAGATTGCACTGAGATTGCGACAAGGATTAGATCAAGATTCTACACAAGGTCAAAGACTCTATAAATAGAGACTCAGACCTCAAGAGAAAAAGAACTTTTGCACGGGAGAAATTGCGAACAACAGGACTCGGAGCAAGCTCTTGGTGACTGAAGATTCAAGATTTCTTCTCCAAATTTTCTGGTTATTGTTTTTATTTTATGAATTCTTTTCAATACTTTGAATTGTCAGACATGAATATGTCTGGCTAGTCTTTTATTATTGTGGTAAGGGTCACAACCCTTCATGTGAACCCCTTGTAGTTTGGTTAATTTTTTTATTTAATTATTTCAATTGCATTTATTTTATCCTGTTCTTCATCTATAATTCTTATAGAATTGATCACTCTATTAGGATTGCGAGGGTTAGGGTTTTCAATAGGAATATTGGGATTCTAGTTCCTGACAAAGGGTAAAATAACAGTTCATGTACGCACTAGGGATAGGCTACATGAAATGCAAACGTGGAAAATTCACTGGTTTAAAGGATTAACTCGAAAAAGGATTTCTAAGGGATTAGGATTCTAATAGGGTTAATAAAGTTAAGATCACTAAGGAATTAGGGCTTAACTAATCAATTAATAGATTGTGAATTGTTTGATCAATGGGTAATTAAATGTAAATATTAATTAATATTACAAGGTGGGGATCGGAAAGGTGTTGGCGTCCTTTACTGCAATAGCTTTTTAAATATTTTTCTCAACTTTAATCTTTTATTCTCAAGTTCTCAAAATCATCTTTGAATTGTTCACAAGTCTTGAATAATTCTCAATTTTTACAATCACAAATATTCTCAAAACCAATTTTATTAATCCAACAAGAAAGGAATAGTTAAAATAATTTCGGTGCCTCAATCCTCGTGGAGACGATACTCTACTTACCCTTTTATTACTTGGTACGATCGGTTCACTTGCCGATTTTACGCAACAATTACCAAGAATAACATTTAGATTTTTCCTAGTACATGTAAACTTTTCTAGGTCCTTATTTAACCTCTTTATTTCATCCTTTAAGTTTTCACAAGTAGTACAAGAAGTAGTGGAGGAAGAAGCACCATTGTTTCTAAACAAACAAACCATGCAATTAGCACTAGCTTCAATTATTTCCAAAGTTTAGTTTTCATTTTTCAAGTTAACAACTTCTTTATTAAGTGATGCAATTTGTTTAATTAAACTTTGTTTACGTTTTCTAGTTGAATCTGTGCTTGATGCTTGTTCACCTTTCATCTCTTATACTTTTTATTGGTTTGATTAATTTTTTGCCATTCGTTTATTCTCACCTCAGTTTTTGGCCGGTCTTTTTTTTTCTCTCTCTCTCACACACAAATTTAACGTATAGTCATGTAATTCACACTAATTTTGTGTTTGCATTCACCAATGTAAATGTGACAATAAGTTTATTATTTTGTGCCTTATCCACCAATAGTAGCTGACACCAAATTACGACACCTATTTGATTAAAGTAAATGGATATGTTATGATGTATTGGCACTTCAAAAAATTTGACGTGTCGTATCCGACATTTTCTGACACACTCTGACACTCCAACATGCGTTGCAGAGACTCTAAAAAGGGTTTAAAGGTTGCGTTGCACTACGTTTTTTGTTTCAACTATTAGATTCGTTAGATTACGATTACCATTTTATTAAGTTTAATATAAATATTTATGATATCTTACGTTTCTTTGCAAAATTGATGGATATTATAAGTTGAGCTTTATTTTTTTGGGGAAGGATATTGTAACAACCAAGTTGTGTTACTACCAATTAATCTCACCGTTGGATTGATTATATTGATCCAACGGTTATATTTATTTCCATCTTTGTATGGTCATGATTCCCCAAATTTAATACTTTATATTTATTTTCACCTTTGTGTGGTTATGATTTCTTATATTTAATGCTTTCACTTTAAATATGGGAAATCATAACCAAACAAAGATGGAAATAAATATAATTGTTGGATCAACATAATCGATCTAACAGTGAGATTGATTGGTAGAACACAACTTGGTTGTTACAATATCCTTCCCCTATTTTTTTAAAATTATTGAATATTAAATATAGTAAACACTACACAAATTAAAAATATTATTTAATATCAAAACGTGTCGAAATCTAATATTTTTTAGAATTAACGTGTCGGAGTATCGTGTCTCATGTCCTATATCCCGAGTCGGTGTCGGTGCAACATAGCGGATATTGTTCCGGATGGCCAGACGACATAATGGCCCAAAGGTCTAAGCCCAAACCCTTGTCCACGTCAGCCCTACTAACCCTCAGATTCATTGTCCCCAAAACGATGATGCTCCCTAGGTGAGACACCAAAATGTCTCATCTTGGGATTATAACTCCCAAGGAGACCGCCTGAGGTGCCATAAGAGGTAACTGCCCTTTGTCACATGCTGACATTGCCAGGCACAGGGGGTGCATCACTGCTACCATAACAGTGCCTGCCACCCTTAGCAGCGCCTGCCACCTTTAGCAGCGCTTGCCACCCTTAGCAAATCCCAAGGAGGGTTGACCCCCTCCTCACCAACCCATACAAGATCAACATCACCTTCCCCTATAAATACCCTTCTCCATACACAAGAAGAGGTATCGTATGTACCGTTATTCTGCCCATTTATCTTGAGTCACATACACACACACCCAATCCCCCTTTTATCATCGGGTTAGCTTCATACTTGGAACTATATCTCCTAGCTTGGTCTCTACCTGTGCTGGAGATATAACCCATACAGTGACTCCATCCTAGAAGGGAACATAGTGGACTTACAGTCCTCAAACGGTACATTGGCGTCGTTTGTGGGAAAAGGCATTTGAAGCAGTGTTTGGCGGTATCAGGCAAAACCATCACCAAAGCAAGAAGTGTCGTTGGCCCCGCCAAACCAGCGATCGTGTGGGATAGCAATGAGTTAGGCGATGTCCTTCCCGGGCATGATGATCCCCTCGTCATTCAAGCTATATTCGCCAACTTTGGCGTGAATCGAGTGTTCGTTGACCATGGCAGCTCTGCTGACATTTTATTTTTACCTTATTTCAAGGCTCTAGGGTTTACGGAAAATGATCTGACCCCGGTAGTTGGGGAACTGTCGATCTTCAATGCAACAGTCACCAAGCCCCTCGGCATGATCAACCTACGACTGTCAATGGGAACGCCACCCACTTCAAAGTCAGCCGTCATTCAATTCTTGGTGCTCGACACTCCTTCAGCGTATAACGCCATCCTCGGTCGAAGGATGTTTTTCGCCTTTGAGGTCAGCATGTCTCACCCTTACCTCGCCATGAAATTTGTGGCAAGGGACAACAAGATCGCAACGGTAAGAGGGGACCAAACAGTGGCCAGAAGCTGCTATAACATCTCCCTCAAACCAATATCCAAGGTTACTTTCAGAGACCAACCGACATGCCAACGACGAACAACACAGCCAATGGCGAACAACACAACCAATGGATGAAAGCTCTAGTAGGAAGGAGAAAGAGCTGGAGCAGTGTTTCCTGGTGGAGTTTGATTCAAGAGATGACCCCCGGCTGGAACACTCCAGACCCACCCTTGACGGAGCATTAGAACATGTTGTTCTAGGCGATGCTGACCACCAAACAACAACCATTGGGGCGACTGTTGAGCCGGAGATGAAAAGCAAGTTGATTAAGCTGTTGCGAGATAATAGAGATCTATTTGCATGGAAGCCATCTGACATGCCTGGAATTGACCCCGAAGTATGCTGTTACAGACTGTCCGTTGATCCAAAGGCGAAACCGGTCGCCCAGAGAAAAAGGAAGTTTGGCCCTGATCGCCAAAAAGTCATTGATGAAGAAGATAGGAGACTCCTAGACACAGGTTTCATCAGGGAAATCAGGTACACAACCTGGTTGTCTAATACAGTGTTGGTTAAAAAGCCCAGTGGAGCATGAGGATATGCGTAGACTACACTGACCTGAATAAAGTATGCCCTAAAGATGCCTACCCTTTCCCCAGTATCGACCAGCTGGTAGATAACGCATTCGGTTCAAAATGCTCTCCTTCATGGATGCATACTCCGGTTACAATCAGATCCCTTTGTTGGAGGAGGACCAGGACAAAACAACGTTCATCACCCAGAACGCCAACTATTGTTACACTATGATGCCCTTCGGGTTAAAGAATGTTGGAGCCACTTATCAGAGGATGATGAACAAGGTGTTCAAAGAACTAATTGGCGACATCATCGATGTTTACATTGATGACATGATCACCAAGTCACAGTCACCTGAACAACACTTGCCACACCTCCAAAGTGTATTTGACAGGCTAAGGGAATACAACATGAGGTTGAATCCCAACAAGTGCACATTTGGAGTACCAGCTGGAAAATTTTTAGGCTTCATGCTCACTGAGCGAGGCATTGAAGTGAATCTGGACAAATGTAAGGTGGTCATAGAAATGAAGAGTCCCCGAACAGTCAAAGAAGTACAACAGCTAACCGGCCGGATAGTGGCTCTCACTCGTTTCCTTGCAAATTCGACACACAAGTCCCTCCCCCTGTTTAACCTGCTCAAGAAGAGGACAACTTTCTCTTGGACTGAAGAGTGTGAAAAGGCTTTTCAAGAATTTAAGAAAGCCCTATCATGCCCCCCAGTCCTCACCAAGCCAAACAATGGTGAAACCTTGTTCTTATATCTCGCCGTAGGCGCTGAAGCTATAAGTGCTGTTTTGGTCTGAGAATGCAAGGGCGAGGGACAAAGACATGTTTACTTCGTCAGCAAAGTTTTGCAGGGAGCTGAACTCCGATACCAACAGGTAGAGAAGGTCGCACTTACACTCATCTTCGCCGCCCGAAGATTAAGACCATACTTTCAGTGCCACGCAATAGTCGCCAGAACTAATCAACCAATCCGTCAGGTCTTACACAAGCCAGATCTCGCCGGACGAATGATGTCTTGGGCAATTGAGTTGTCGGATTACCAAATTTGCTATGAACCAAGGACGGCCATTAAAGCTCAGGATCTCGCCGATTTTATAGCCGAAATGATACAAGACTCACAGCCTGGTGGTCAGATCACGGAAGCCTCGCCAATAGCAACATGGAAACTATACGTTGATGGCTCTTCCAATGCCAAAGGTTCCGGGGCCGGCATGATAATAGTAAACCCAGATGGGTTGGCAATTGAGCATTCCCTATCTTTCAATTTTAATACTACCAACAATCAAGCTGAGTACGAGGCCTTGATAGCCGGGTTGATCCAAGCCAAAGAATTGGGAGCTCAGCGCCTCAAAGTCTTCAGTGACTCTCAGTTAGTAACTTTCCAAATATCCGGAGAATATCAGGCCAAAGGCCCATTAATGTGCAAGTACTTAGAGAAAGTTAAGGAGTTAATGCAAACCTTTGAAGCGATAGAAGTGGAGCATATCAGGTGAGCAGAGAATACCCGGGCAGACATCCTCGCCAAATTAGCAAGCACAAAGAGTCTGAAAGTAAAATGGCCTTGAAGGCCGTAGCATGTGAGAGGGAAAAACAAAATTTTTCATATGCGGAATTACACATGCAATCAAGAATCCTTCTTTATGGCATGTGATGTTACCTTTGTTTGTGAGTTCAAAACTCCAAGACGATCAGTGTTAGGTTTGAAGGGTTCAAACCTCTAACGTTGATCCACACCACCCACGTCAAGATGCAAGAACGCTTTCTTGAAAGCCACCAATTGACCACAACGGAGAGGCTTGCTATGCGCTCAATAGGTGAAGAAGGAGGCTAGGTATATGTATTTAGAAGAGTGAAGTCTCCAGCATGAAAACTTCACAAGAGTGGGAATGATATATAGAAGAATTGGCTAGGTTCTTTTGAAAAACCTTAAGGAGGAACTCACCAACTAGGCGCACAAGAGAGGGAGAAAATTAGTGTTTCAAATCAGAATTTTACTTTACTTATAATGAAAGTGGCGCACAAGTGAGTGAGACAAAGGTGGAGTTGTTTCAATTCAAAAATCCCAACAACCTCCCCTTTGAATCCTCATAAGACTAGGTCTTTATCTAGTCAAAATTCTGAACCAATTGTCATCATATGACCACCAATTCATGCGCCCTTATTCAGCCCGAAAAGGGTCCAGATACATTTGAGCTGTTGCATTCAAGTTTGAACCAACTAGCTCACTGATTCTCTCAACAACCAAATCTGATTGGAGCTTGTTGGTTTGACAAGATGACAATCATCTCCCACCAAAATGGCGCCCCAAATCAGCCCTTGGAGATCTCCATAGATCTTCTCTTGATACAAGGGATTTGTTCCAACAAGATCTCATCTTATCCTTTTGTTATGAAACAACTTTTCATAGCCAATTCAAATTCGAATTCAAACGTTCAAACATTTAAATTCTAAATTCAAATTCAAATTTCAATTTCAAATTTCAAATTGAAATTTCAAATTGAAATTTCAAATTCAAATTTCAAATTAAAATTTCAAAATTCAAAATTCAAATTCAAATTCAAATTTCAAATTTCAAATTTCAAATTCAAAATTCGAATTTCAAAATTCAAATTCAAATTCAAAATTCAAAATTCAAAATTCAAAATTCAAAATTCAAATTCAAAATTCAAAATTTCAATATTTGATAATTAATTTAACTAATTAAATTAATTAGTAATGTCTTGGACCATCCAAGCCCATTAACAATACCATGCGCCCTCTCCCTCTTAGGTGGGCTTCCAAACTTCATCTTGGGCTAACAACCATTATTAGGCCCAATACTTTTAATGCTATATCATCATGACATTAAGGTGTTAGTGTGTGACCCATTAGGTCCAACATAGCCACTGACATAAATGGGCTCGAGCCCAACAAGCCCACAACCCATTTAATGACAACACAGAGCTAGCAATGCTTTGTTGCCCCAGAGCTAGTTAGATTAATGACTTGATCATCTTATTACACATATTTGGTTGCCGTATGTATTTCTTTTCGTCTCGGTTACCTTCCCATAAAACCTAGGTTAAGGAAGCGTATCAACCCTTGCGGTTTAGGGTAAGCTTTATTCGAAATAGGGAATCTTCAATTTACTGACTCTAAAGGCAGATCATCTCATGATCTCTTTTACTATGCATAGATTCCCGAGTCCCTGTAAATGTCATCCCGATTTCTCCGGTTTACAGATAACCTAATCTTTAACAGAGATTTGACGAATTCCTTCAGCTTATCACCCTAGCCCTGTGCTCTTTCAGGACAAGCCCAACAGTATACCTATGAGTCTCCATGTTTCAGGTAGATGAGGTATACAGTCAAAGCATGCCTTCTAGAACACAGTCTAGGTAATAACTTCTGGTCTAAGGAAAGACATACCCAAATATAAAGAGACTACTCTAATGATAGTCTCTGTGAGATTTCCTCATAGAGTCTCTTTTGTTGGTCTGTTCAGTGCGAGCTATACCCTTATAGATCCACCTACGACTTTAGCTAAGACATCTCCATATCTGTAGCTCATGAGGTCTTTACCTTGCATCCGAATACAAGTAGATAAGTCGTGCTAGTCTTACCCGAGATCACTGATCCCCATTCTCAGTGTCTCTAGACTAGGAACATAAAATTAAGAATAAATATCCAGTATCCTTGAATCCTCATGATCGGGATCTCATCACAGATACTCAAGAGATACCTATTTTGTTCCAAGTGGTTTATCCAGTTACTCATATAAAATATTAACAGTAATATTGAGACAAAATATGAAACAGGATAAATAGTGCTTTTATTTATTTGCGACAATAAAAAGGTCCACATATGTCCTAATCTAATTAAAAGATTGTCTCTATGACATCCATATACTAACAGAGTCCAGGTAACAATCGCTCTGTGATCCAACATGATTTGCCTAACCTATGCATAGTCATGAGCATTTCAGACTCGACTACCGAAGTCGCAGAAGAGACCTAGATCACGCCCATCGTCAATTACCTGTCTGAGGGAGCCCTCCCTCTCGACCAATAGGAAGCTAGGAAGGTAATACGAAGAAGCCCTCATTTCTGCATAGTACAAAGACGCCTGTACAAAAGAGGATTCTCAACTCCACTTCTGAAGTGTCTGAGCCCCAACGACGTTGAGTATGTCGTAGAAGAAATCCAAGAAGGGATCAATGGCCACCACATGGGCGGGCACTCGCTAGCAAATAAAGCACTAAGAGTTGGTTTTTATTGGCCGAGCATGTAATATGACGCCCGCGAGCACGTCAAAAAGTTTAACAAGTGTCAGAGGTTTGCTGAAGTACATAAAGTCCTGCCAAAAGAGTTGACGTCAATCACCTCACCGTGGCCTTTCTACAAGTGGTGAATGGACATATTAGACCCTTTCCCCATGGCGGCTGGCCGGATCTAATGGTTGATTGTCGCCATAGATTACTTTACTAAGTGGGTAGAGGCTGAACCTTTAGCCACCATTACATCCCAAAAGGAAAGGAAATTCTTTTGGAGAAGCATTTTCTACCTCTTTGGCATCCCAGGGAAAGTTATTACAGATAATGGTACTCAGTTCATCGACGCTAAGTTCTGCGAATTAATGGAAAGTTTGCAGATCCAACATCACTTTTCCACAGTAGAACACCCGCAATCCAACGGCCTAGTAGAGTCAGCCAACAAAATGCTGGCCAAAGGAATCAAGAAGAAATTAGAGGCACATAAAGGGGCGTGGGTTGATAACTTAGAGAGTGTCCTGTGGGGCTACAAGACAACTGCACAATCCTCCACCAGAGAGAAGCATTTCAGATTAACCTACGGCGCTGAAGCCATGATCCCCGTAGAAGTCGGCGAACCCTCTTGGCGGATAGATCACGTAGCCGAGGTCGCCAACAACCAAAACCTTAGAGAAGCATTAGACCTGTTAGAGGAGCTCCGAGAACACGCTGCTCAGTCCGACTGCCATTCCAAAGAAAGGTCAGCCACTCGCTACAATAAGAAAGTTGTTTCCAGGAGATTTGAGGAAAAAGATTTGGTTCTTAGGCGGTCAGACGTTGGAAATAAGAACGCCCGTGAAGAAAAGCTCGCCCCAAACTAGGAAGGACCCTACCAGATAGCAAACAAATTGGGAAGATGAGCATATTCCCTCGAGGCACTGGAAGGGAAAGCAATCCCCAGGGCGTGGAATGCTGACAAGCTCAAGAGATATTATAGTTAAACTATCATGTAACACTTCCTGCACTCTTTTCCTCTCCCAAGTTTTTGTCCCAATGGGTTTTACTGGGAAAGGTTTTTAACGAGGTAGGACCCCACTTTTTCAATAAACGTGATTATCAATTTTCACTACTTTTAAGTGTAAGCTAATTCAACGTCCAAGTAATGGGACGATTCTCACCCCCGCCATGCGTTGGACTGGGACGGTTCTCACCCCCAGCCAACGCCCAAGTAACGGGATGGTTCTCACCCCCGTCACGCGTTGGACTGGGACGGTTCTCACCCCCAACCAACGTCCAAGTAACGGAATGGTTCTCACCCCCGCCACGCGTTGGACTGTGACGGTTCTCACTCTCAGCCAACGTCTAAGTAACAGGATGATTCTCACCCCCGCCATGCGTTGGACTTGGAAGGTTCTCACCCCCAGCCAACGTCCAAGTAACGGGATGGTTCTCACCCCCGCCACGCGCTGGACTGGGACGGGTCTCAGCTCCAGCCAACATCCAAGTAACTAGATGGTTCTCACCCTCGCCACGCGTTGGACTGGGACGGTTCTCATCCCCAGCCAACGTCAAAGTAACGGGACGGTTCTCACTCCTGCCACGCGTTGGACTGAGACGGTTCTCACCCCCAGCCAATGTCAAAGTAACGGGACGGTTCTCACCCCCAGCCAACGTCCAAGTAACGGGACGGTTCCCGCCATGAGTTGGACTGGGACGATTCTCACCCCCAACCAACGTCCAAGTAACAGGACGGTTCTCACCTCTCCATGCGTGGGACTGAGACGGTTCTCACCCCCGCCATGCGTCCAAGTAATAGGATGGTTCTCACCCCCACCATGCGTTGGACTGGGATGGTTCTACACCCCAGCCAACGTCCAAGTAACGGGACGGTTCTCACCCCCGACATGCGTTAAACTGGGATGGTTCTCACCCCCAGCCAACATCCAAGTAACGGGAGCCAACATCCAAGTAACGGGACAGTTCTCACCCCCGCCATGCATTGGACTGGGACGATTCTCACCCCCAGCCAACGTCCAAGTAACGGGACGGTTCTCACCCCCGCCATACGTGGGACTGGGAAGGTTCTCACCCCCAGCCAACGTCCTCGGTATGAGGTGGTGTTCACTCCAGCCATTAGTTAATTAAAAGTTAAAACATATTTGCACCCATGCACCGGATGTGAATAAGAAAGATAAAGCAAAGGCGCAGCAAACTTCATTAATGAAAAAAGAAATACAAGTCCATGGTTGACATACCAACCATGGAAAAAAGGTGGAAGTAAAATTTACAAAATCAAATTTGGCGGTCTCCTGTAGGGGCCGCCTCCTCTTCAATTATTGAGGCATGTTCAGCCACACCAGCGACAATGACACCCCCGCCACCGCTCTCCACGCCCGAGCCAGATAAAGTGACGCCAGCAAGCCCCATCGACAAATCCTGCCCAGTCTCATCCCCAACATGATGGCCCTCATCGGATGCGTCACCAATAGGGAGGTCCCCTTGTGTGTCATCATCTTCATCCGTCTTGGGACCCTCCTTAATCACCGTCACCCATCCATCTGACATCTGCTGAAGTATCCGGTTTCCCTCCACCTCATACTCAGGGTTGAAACCAGTAATGTCAAGATCAGGGTGTCGAATGCAGACTTGTTGGAGCGCATTGTTGAAAGACTCATACAGAAGGCTTGCCAAGGAACTTTTCAATTCTTCCACCCGCCCAGCTGATTTTTTGGAGTCTTCTTGGGCGGCGTGAAGGTTCCCATACACAGAGACCAATTCGACCGATAATGCATCTTTTGCCGATTGGAGACTCTCCTTCTCCGCTATAGACTTGTCCAACAACTTTGACAAGCCTTCCTTTTCAGAAGTCAGGTGCTTAACCTCCTCTCCATCCTTCTTTAGCAATGCAGTGTTTTGGTGACTAACTTTCTTCACAAGGCGTCCAACATCGGCGGTCTGATCATCTACTTTACGCCCTATCTGTTCGAGGCGATCATCTTGGGCAGAGCAATGACTATCGACAGCGAGGGCAATCTCTTGGATAGCCAAAATTCGACCAATGACCACTTGCGTGCAATCGATGATTCCTGGCGATTGATCTGATCTGGTACCACCATGTTCAGCACGGGTTTAGGGAAAGTAGAGTCAAGATACCTTTCTGACAACTGCAGGGCCCTGCCGACTGGGATTCTAGCAGGCAAAGGAGTTTCCTGTACACCTGCCGTCGCCAGGAGCCCCCCCGCCATCTGGAGCATTAGTCACCATCATCCCACTGACACTTGATTTTTCAAAGAAACCGCCCGAGACATGGCAGTCACTATCCATCAACTGCCTCGACTCAGATAACTCAAGACACAACATTTTTGCACCCCCAGGAGGGACTAAGGTCCCATCTCCTGGCCTTTTTAGCCCTGAGTTTCCATGCCCAGATGACACGGATCTGAAAGTAGACTCGCTCGCCGACGAACCTACCGCCCTGTTTGCCGTCTCTTTAATTATAGGCCCAGCCGCCCTTCTCTCCAGCTCGGCAGTAGGAATATTAACCGCAGATCGAATCTTCTTCTTGCGATGGTGAACCTCCTTCTTTTTGCCTTTATCTACATCTTTTCTTTTCGCGGCAGGGCCAGGCACAACTGGAGGAACCCCGCCACTAGCAGCCCTAACCTTGGCAGCCGCCGCACGCGCGATTCTCAACGCCTCCATCGATAAGCTTTCAACTGCAAGAAAGAAAGGACACAAATGTTAATAAAGACAGTTAATACTCACAACACAGACATAAATGGTTCAAGTCACCGCCATACCTCCATAACGCAACACTTGCTTCGTAGGCCACCGATCGAAGCCTCCCTTAACCTCCACAAACCAGTCTACTACCAGTATCTCTTCCGGAGACAAAGCTTCATACCCAAACGAATACTGACTGGCGGGAACCTCATAATGGGCCTTAGTCCAATATAGCTCAATCCGACTTTCCCCACTTTCCCAGTCAAGGAAGAAAGGTAATTCCCCCTCGCCAAGTACTGGTTGAACCCAGAAGAAGGTACCCTCCAGTTTTTATTCGAATCAGCGTACGTAGAGAATATCGCTCCCAGTCTGGTCCCCGCTTTCAGCGAAACCCAACCAAGCTTTTTTGGTGAGGGAAACACCTGGAAGCAGTAGAAGAATCATCGTACAGAGCACACCCATTCGAAGTATCGGCATATCTTCTCAAATACTCGAACGAACGCCCAAGCATTAGGGTGCAGTTGAGAGGGTGCAACCTGTAGATGTGTTAACACTCCCATCTTAAACTCAGAAAAAGGGAACCTCACTTTCTGATCGGTAAAGTGAGTCTTATACACCATGAACCGCCATTGAGAGACCGCCTCACGGCGTGGCTTGTCACAGACTCGATCGGTTTCTCTTACCATAAAGCTTTGCCATCTCATCTCGTCTTCAGCATTTTCAGTAAAGTCAAAATTGCCTTTAGAGTTATAAGCCTCGCTCAAAATATCTGTATTTGTGTAACAAGAGGAAGGAGATACCACATCGTCGTCCGCCCAATTCCTCGCCAAAAAAATTTCATGAGTTTGTACAACCGCCATGATAGTTAGGAAATTACCCATAAATCAAACCTGGGAGGGTCAAACACACAGTCAAACGCCAAACACGTTAACTGACGCCAACAGAAGTCAACAGATCATCAAGCCCCAAACCTCCACCTCGTCCAACTCCTGCTCCTCAACCACCACCACCCCTTCGCCAATAAACTCAACCAAAAACCACCAAACACAAAGAAACTTACCAGAAGAATCAGAAGTTTCCGAAGAACTTGATGTATAGAAGTCTGAATAGCTTAAGGGAGAAGGCCACCATGCAGGCGGTACTTTATAAATCCACATATCTTCATAAATGGCATCCGACACGCCATACCTTACAAGCCGAGCATCCTCCGGGTGGTACCTACCTAGTCGGTTGTCAGCTGATTCGTCGTACTTAAGGCGATGGAAAGATTTGGGAATTGGGGGAGCATGACCGCAAGATGCGCACAAGGAAACAGAGGATTCAACAGTTGAATGGATTATTCTTAAGGGAGGAGGATGCTAATAAAGTTCTAGTGGACGGTTCTGAGGTTGGCGATTAATAGAAGATAAGGGCCGAATAAGTCGCCCTACTCCAAAAGCTGAGCCCCGCAAAGCACGGCGGCGCGGACCTGCCCTGTGATCATAAGAACGATCAGAGGACCTGGAATGACTCCTCCGCAAAAGGCGAGGCCCAACACCTTCACCAGATCCCCCAGATCGTCGCCTTCTAGATCCCGCAGACCGGTGCCTACCAGATCTAGAAGCCCCCCACCAGTTACAGCCTAGCGCCCACCACGAAGACAGGAACCAGAAGCCTCACTAGAATACGGAACCACAGGCCCTAAAGCCCTCTCCGGCAAGAGACTTTGTATCTCCTTTCCACTGAAACCCAGAAGCTCTGGTATCCTACCATGGGGTAATGACTCAACCCCAGGAATTAAAGAGCGGAGAGGGGGGACGCTCCTACCTTCCCCACCACGACCAGCGAGGAACTCCCGCGTAGCCATCCCCACTACACAGCCATCAAACGTGTCGAAAGCTTCATCGAACTCATCTTCTTTAACATCCACCCCCAACTCAGGCAAGACCAAACCAGTCAAGTCTTTTAACTCGACCATCACGAGAAAGAAGAGAAGATAAGCAAACCCAAAGAAAAGTAAAGAAATGCGAAAGTTACAAGCTAGAAACACTGTACCTGAGAAAATGAAGATTGTAGAGGTAGGAAGAATGGAAGGGAAGAGGATCAATGCGAGCACTCGCACAGAAGAGAGAAAACCAGAAAAGAGAAGGCAAGAACACGAAGAGCCAGAGATTAGTGAAGAAGGTTTCATAGAGGGAAAACCCCCCTTTAAATTGGGCCAAAGGGTTAAGGATGGCATACACGTGTAGTGCCCCACAACTTCGACCGTAGGATAACACAACCGTCAGATAATAAGCGGTTGTGATGAAGGACCCTATGGTAATTACAGGGGGACAAGACACCCCTCACATCGCATTAATGTGTCGTGCTTCGTGACGTTTGAGTGCCTGCAGTTAATTGCAATGATGGAGGCACCCATCATTACTGTCCCTCGAAAACTGAAAAGCCACATTTCCTGTCAAAGACAGGTGAACGGCCGAAGAAGTACCCCGCAGGCCACATGACCCGCCAAGGAGCCAAACGTACAAGACTCCAAATGTTCACCAAGTCACTGGGAGACCCTTCATCCCGCCAATACTAGCCACTCAGATGGGGGGTCCTGTATCTTGGCACCAACCTACGCTTGCTACCAAGCTGGGGGGGCTCCTGTTCCGGATGGCCCAACGACATAATGGCCCAAAGGTCTAAGCCCAGACCCTTGCCCACGTCAGCCCTACCAACCCTCAGCCTCACTGTCCCCAAAACGATGATGCTTCTTAGGTGAGACACCAAAATGTCTCATCTTGGGATTATAACTCCCAAGGAGACCGCCCCAAGTGCCATAAGAGGTAACTGCCATTTGTCACATGCTGACATCGCCAGGCACAAGGGGTGCATCACTGCTATCATAGCAGCGCCTGCCACCCTTAGCAAATCCCAATGAGGGTTGACCCCCTCCTCACCAACCCATACAAGATCAACATCACCTTCCCCTATAAATACCTCTCTCCATACACAAGAAGATGTATCTTATCTATCGTTATTTATCCCATTTATCTTGAGTCACATACACACACACACCCAATCCCCCTTTTATCATCGGGTTAGCTTCATATTTGGAACTATATCTCCTAGCTTGGTCTTTACCTGTGCTGGAGATATTGTAACATCCCCGTCTCGAGCCGGTTCAATTAAAATGCATATGATATAAACAGAAACAACTGAAGACTTAACTTACGAAAATACGAGTTAGCTTTTTCTTTTTCTTTTTAAATTCTCATTCGACGTAAACGAAAATCGGACAGAGTTTCCTCTATAAATTGGACAACTGGGGATTTTCCAATCCCACTCAGAAGCATTTCCTGATAAACAGTTTATACAGCACATCAATCCAGAAGTACCAGTCATGCAAATATAATCATATACCCATCCATGGGCGCATGCATAACATGGCTCCGTGCCACTAATCTAACAGCATGCAATCCAATACATAAATATAACTGAATACTACATCATCATATAATGTGCCTGAATACCCAAATGTACATGCATCAGATTGACAGACATGTACAAAACATATACAGGCCATATACAAAATAGAGGATCTAACATCATGATCCACAAAATACTGAAATACTAAATGAAAGCACTATATTCCAAAATAGAAGTAGCCTAAAGCTACTCAAAATCCAATCTGTCCAAAATCCTCAGCCACGGGTCGCGTCCCTGACTAGAGAGGTCTCACCGGGAATCTGGGCACCTGAAAATATGGCCCCAACGAGGGGTGAGATTACAAATCTCAATAAGCTCCAGGTTTATAGAGAATTCTCCATACCCCTGGCTCACTCCTGCATGAAAGTCAGATACAGAGTATACAATGCACATATAACAGATATCATAACAGAACAAAGCACATATCCATATCATATCAGAGGCGTGCGCCGTCCTTCCCAAGGGAGGACCCCAAGCGGAAATCAACACACGTGTTCCCAAGGGAGGACCCCAAGCGGAACCAAAGCACTTGTTCCCAAGGGAGGACCCCAAGCGGAACCAAAGCATATCAGAGGTGTACATTGTCAATCTCAGGGAAACCCCAAGAAGGCATCAGTGTACCATACATTATTACAGAAGTCATATCAGTACAAGTCATATCATGTTATCATATAACTCTATATGAATGCATCTATACAAAGTATCAAAACAATAGTCATACAATCCAACCATAGTACACTAACCATGGTGGGGCACTCAAGCAGGAAAAGACTGCTTAAACATAGAGCTTACCTCTTGAAGCTTTACCAATACGCTTACTTGTAGCACAAGTTACTTATATATCTTCAAGAGATTCCGATCATTTTCAGTCCCTAGGCACACCTAGAGAAGAATCCACAATAATATCAATAAAATGCTCTAATGCCATGTTCTTACATAAGGCATACATTTTATCGCTTATTTTCACTTCTTCACGTTTTTGCCAATCCTATGCCAATACACAAGTCTAGACCACTTTGTAATCGTTAGTGTTCTTTAATTTAATGAAGTATTCCCTTAAGAATTTTCAACATACTTCACGCCATTTTACATCAAAAGGCCGCGATCATACCCTTAGGGAATCAAGGTATTTTTCAACCATCCTTCAAGTCATTTAACTTCTTAACTTACTCAATTTTATATCTTGAATTACAACATATTTCATTAAAATAAAATGTAACAAAATATACCCCTATACCACCTTCTAGGTCGAACACTATAAGGAAATAGGCAAGGGTTCTTTTCTTTTTAATTACGTGTAACTTACACATACAAATGTATGTTTCCATATTGTTCCAACTTAATGTTTGGACATCAAGTCCCTCACCACTCTCCATAGCCGAATCATAGGGAATCAAGACACAAAGGATTTTTCCCACTTTGGCCTTCACACTAATTTACCAAATTCATACTCACTCCAAAACTTTAGACCCTCTTAATATATCAAATAAAATTTTGCACAATGAACCCTATTTGACCCATTATGGCCGAACCTAGGGAGATGCAACACAAGGAATTTCTTTTTCATTTAACACATGTATACATGCTTAGTTCATATGCTTATATTCAAAACATCAAAATTCCATCATCAAATTTTCTTTTATACTAATTTATTTCACACCCCTACACATGCTCACAATTTCTATGACTCAAATCATCAAAATAACATCATGGAAATAAAGGTTTTTTACCCCTAATCAACTTCCAAAGCCTAGAAGATATCCACCAAGCAAAGCTCCACCAAAAATGTCATTTCTCTTCCTTGATGAATAGTGCCACGAAAATGGGGGGAGGAAGAACTCTTCACACACTCAACTATAGCTCAAATTGATAGGTGGAATGGATTCATTGAGTGGTTTCTAATCAATTTCATATGGTGGGTCTTTGAATTTGGAGGATGGATGATGAAGAAATCAAAGAAAGAAAAATCAAAACCCTAGCCCCTTCTTCCCAATGTGCAGCTCGGCCTTACAAGAGAGAGAAGAAGAAAATCTGAAATGAATAGTGATTCATTTAAGTGACAAGGCTATATAGGCACATGTGGCCTTTTTATCGGATGTTTTTCTATCATGTATTTTTACTTAATTTGCCCCGGAACCAACTTAAAGCTACAAACATATTTTTATTTTTCTAAACTCATTTACATTAATTTTTATTTCCTAAGGAACAATATTCTTAATTTACAGTACCGTTTCTGCACCGTTTTTGACGAAATGCATTGTGGTTCATTAATTGTGAACTGTTTTCATCCGAAATTTAAAACTTATAAACTTATCATTCTTGGGTCTATTTTGAATTTCTTGGCATATATTGGACTTTCTTATTCTCATTTCATCAATTATTTGTTTCTGGACTCTACCGGTTGCTTAAACAGCGGTACAAAATACCCGGTAGAAATACTATTCACGAGATTTTCACGGAAAGTGCCAGACTACAATTTTTCGTTCTGAACTCATATTTGGCGTCAGAATTGTCAAATTATGTCTCTAAAATCGTTTTGCTTATTTACGTTATACCGGTTAATTTACAAGACTGCAAATTCTCCGGCAGAACGCACTCTTCATAACCAAGTCATGATTACAGTCAAAATACTTGAAATCACTCACTGAATCTAATTATGGCATTTAAATCCTTAAATTAGATCTCTAATTAAGATTTATCATGTTAGGGTCATTATAGATATAACTCATACAGTGACTCCATCCCAGAAGGGAACATAGTGGGCTTATAGTCCTCAAAATGGTACAGATATGGATATATATCTAGCTCTAACATGATGACACTGGCACCAAAATTCATATGTATGCCTGCTTGATATGTTGTAATCCCTTTGCTTCGATGGTAGTATTTGAATTCTACAAGAAGTTAGACCCTACACTTTATATGAATGTAAAAGGCACATGGCAAATCCGAGTGCAAAAAGACTCCCTAACTTTGCTAGCAAAAAGGTGAATGTTGATTATATGTAGTCTTACTCTTATAATTTTGCAAAAGAGATATTTTTTAGACTATAACCTATAACCTTCCGATCACAAAGAAGCAACCGAAAGCTCACTCTCACTTTATGAGAATCTGGTTGTAGAAATTTGATCCTATAAAAAACAAAATAAGTGGAAATTCTTCCGAAAATGAGTAAACTAGATAGTTATTATAGTTTGAGTGAATTATATATGAACTAACATATGATGGAATTAGAAAGAAAGAAAGCTAAACACCTTCTTGAAGGGGATTAGTTTGATACTATTTTTAATGTACAACTTTGATAGCTTAGCTGAAGGATGTTCTCTTATTTCAAATGGTGAAGTTCTGCTATCTCATGCATGAATGGTGGGTGGTATCAATACCTTAGCTTAACTATGAAAAATTGAATGGAGTTAAGGATTCAGAGGGGTAGGGCTTAAAAGGCTAAGAAAGTAGAAAACAGAGAGGATGTAAGGAGCAAAAGGGTATTAACAAAAATAATGAATAAGACGAGTTTGTGATTGCCATCACCGACTATCAACTGGATCTGGTGAATCTTTAATGTGTAGAATGATCTTCAACTGTTATTTGTCTAGTTGGATTAGGATTCTAAATGTGTGCGCTTCATATTCTAGATTAAATTTAACAAATTATGTGCAAGGAATTTAAGGAATAGCAACAAAGCTTTAGGTGTTGCTACAACTATGATGTGTCTGAATTTTGTACTCATATATGCTTGGGACACCGGTAATGAAAAAACATCAATCCCATCCAGTATTGTTTGAACCATACTCATCTGGCAATTCAACGGTGGAAGTCTTTTAACTCTTGCTCTGGTTGGGCATTGCGTATGGTCTATAAAAATGTTGAGAGCTTGGGTTAAGGTATATATTTTCATTAGGTAGTTCATCCAAAAATTTGTCCCACTAAAACATGGAACACTGGTGAGGAGGCTCCTTGAAACTAGAAATGCTAACACATGACAGGTTTTTCCATATAAAAAATAGGAAAGGGTTATACTTATAAATTTTTTGTTTATAAATTTTTACAAACTAAACCATGTATTCAAGCCTCAAGGAAGTACAAATACTTAAGTATATACTTCTCAAAGTATATAATTTAGTTTGTAAATAAAAAATTTATAAATATAACTTATCTCTAAAAATTATGGAAGAAAAGCATTTTTTTCTTGTTTCAATAGAATAAAAAAGGCATCGAATCGAATCAAAAAAACGTGGAAGCATGCCTTATCCACAAAAGCAATCTTAGATTCTTAGCTTTTTTGAGAGTATTTATAGTAGTCCTGACACACCTATTCCTTCCATTGAAGATCTGCCACTTCAAAAAAAAAAAAAAAATTCTCTCTCCTCCATGTGAGCAAGTCAGAAAATATTCATTTTTTATTGGCTTAGATCGCTGAATTATAAATGGACTTGGATCATATTAAATATTTTCTCTTTTTACGTGCCAACATCTTTTTGGCATGCCCAATTAGGAGAATAGTTTTGGTGCTCGCAGAGTACAAATGTAACTCATTCAATGGAAGGACCAGTATAAACGTAACTCATTCAATGGAAGGACCATATGGGAGACGAGCACTAAATTTTTTTCCCCCAATTAGACTCTAGATCGACAAAATCTCTAGCTTTTTTAGATCTCATCTGATATTTTTCCATATTTTGATCACATGAATTTGTGATCATGTCATTGTACAACTTTTTCGGCCATGACTTTACAAATGGACACAACCAATGTTCCATTTCCTAATGGCATGTGGGAAAATATTGAGGCTATACCTACTATATCTTCGCCTTTATGCACTATTGGACGACATTGTCATAGTGTTCCTTTGATAACAGCTCATATAACTGCTATCAAAAAATGCAGCATGGTGATATAAAGTTCTCATTATGTGCATTATTCATTGAAGAGTCAGATTTATTGGGTGACTTTATAATAGACATATTTATCTTGAATTTGCAAGAGGTTAATAATTTTTTTCTTTTTTGAAGAAAAAAAAAAGCAAGAATAGAGAGGCCAATCACATAAAGCGGTTACTCCTTTATGGTAATTGAAGATTTTCTTTGGAGCCACTTACCTTGTTTCTCCACTAGTTGCCTATCGTATATGTAGCCACTACCACAAAACCTTGGCAACCAAGGGTAACTACAAGGGAAACTTAGTCCTTTCCTATGCTGATGGGGCAAATAGGTTGTCTTACTCAACTAATGTAATGGCCATTAGCATCACATTCACAATATGGTCAAGTTCGAATATGTTGAAATGAGATAATATTTGCTGAGTTGTACAATTGTTGGAATTTTATTCATTGATTACACAATTACATAATCATAGGAGATTTGTATTAAATAGATTAATTTTCTTATTTGCAGTTGATTGACATAATCATAAGAGTTTTCTATTAAATAGAAATAGTAACAGGTTATTTCATTTCCTTATTCATAGCCGATTGACAGCTAATTTGTAATGGACCTAGAGTCCTCATTTATGTATATAATTACCCCAGTAGAGGAAGAATAAACATGCAGAAATATTCATAATATGGCACCATTGTCTTGACATGGTATCAGAGCTTTTCTGATCCAGGAACCTATTTTCATTCAACCTTCCACATCGTATTGTTCAATTTGCTTGACTCGAATTTTTTTTTCTGTTACCCAATTCGAATTTCTATTTTCCCATGAACAATCCCAAAACCTCCTCTGAATCTTCAACCCCGTAGTTTTTCAATAAACGTTCCCGGAAGAAAATACCTGCGAAAGCCATGACCATTGTCTCCGCTAGAGATGCTCTTGTCCTTTCTGCCAATTTGACTCAATCTGGTATTTTGGGTAAGTCTCTTGCTTTCTATACATTGTCTAGGAATAATATTTGGATAATTGATACAGGTGCTTCTGATCATATGATTAAAGATTCTTCCCAGTTGTTCAATCTCTGTAATTCTTCACAATTCGTTATTTCCACTGCCAATGGGGGTACCTCAAAAATTACTGGTCAAGGATCCTTAACCCTTTCTGATAGCTTATTTCTAGACTCTGTGTTGGTTATACCCTCTGTTGAATACAACTTACTCTCTGTGAGCCAATTAACTTCAAAGCTTAACTGTTCAGTAACTTTTTTCCCTCTCACTGTGTTTTTCAGGACATCCCCACTCGGACTACTCTTGGTTATGGTGTTAGACGTGGCCAGCTTTACTTCTTGGAGGTCCCTGATCCTAGCCATCCTTCTTTGGCTACTACATGTGCAACAACCGGTCCAGAACAGTCTCGTGCTACCATTTGGCTTTGGCATCGAAGACTTGGTCACCTTTCCTTTAGTTATATGAAAAAGTTATTTCCTAGGTTGTTTTCCCATTTGAATAATGCTGATTTCAAATGCAGCACTTGTGAATTGGCCAAGAGTCACAGAGTTCCTTATTTTCCTAGTACTAATAAAAGTTCTATTCCATTTCAAGTTGCTCATTCCGATGTTTGGAGCCCTGCAAAGGTGCCTTCTTTCTCAAAAGCTTACTATTATGTGACTTTTATTGATGAATGTACTCGGATGACTTGGTTGTCACTGTTAAGACACAAAAGTGATGTCTTTGATGCCTTCAAAAAATTTCTCAGCATGGTCCAAACCCAATATCAGTCTAGGGTTCAAATTCTACAATCTGATAATGGCAGAGAATATTTAGATGGCCGCTTTATTGATTTCTTGAGCACACAGGGGATCCGACACCAAACCTCTTGCCCTTATACACCCCAGCAGAACGGCCTAGCTGAACGAAAAAATAGACAACTACTAGAAGTGGTTCGTGCCTCCCTTTTTGGTATGAATTTACCTAAAACATATTGGGGTGAAGCTGTTGTGTCTGCTGCCTATCTTATCAATCGTACTCTATCCAGCGCCCTTCACTTTAAAACTCCACAACATACTCTGAAATCTTATTTCTCCATTCCTCACATTCCCAACCTTGAGCCTCGTGTTTTTGGGTTCACGATGTATGTCCATATCCCCAAGGAATTACAAAACAAATTGGATCCTTGTGCGAAAAAATGTGTATTTGTGGGTTACTCTAATGTACAAAAAGCTTACACGTGTTATGATCCCGTTCTCCACAAAATGCATGTCAGCATGGATGTGTCTTTTCAAGAATTGGAACCATATTATTCAGGGGGAGATTATGTTACTTCTTCTCAGGGGGAGATACCTACTACTGGAGAAGAAATTATAACTCTTCAACACATTCATGGATCGGATGTTACCCCTCTCACGGATGATTTTGTTACGCGTCTAACACCTATAACTGAGGCATCGTCCCTGGATGTTCCTGAATCCATACCTGAGGTAAACACTAATCCTACTCCTATTTCTTCAAATGGACCTTCTATTACTAGCATAGATGGTCTCATCTTACCTGTTAGAGCGTCACAAAGACCAAATAAAGGTGTACCAAAACAAATTTATGAACCAGATCTAAACTCTAAGGTCAAATACCCTATCGGTAACTACATGTCCAATCATAGGTTTCCAGAATCATATATTGCATTTGTTAATCAATTGTCTAGTGTATTTGTTCCTAACAATGTGCAAGATGCTTTGGATGATCCAAATTAGAAGCAAGCCATGAATGTAGAAATGAAGGCCTTACAAAAAAAACTCAACGTGGGACCTGGTTCCTTTACTAACCAGGGAGAAACCAATTGGATGCAAATGGTTGTTTAGTGTGAAGCTTAAAGCAGATGGCAGCCTTGACAGATATAAAGCCAGTAGCAAAATACAAGCAAAATACGCACAAAAATACTATAACACCTCGCAATTCTAAGTTAAGTATTAAAATATTAAATGAGTAATTAAGTGAAGGATTAGTGAAAATCCTGAAGATTAGACCAAAATACAAAGAAAGGGCAAAACGATAATTAGCCAACACGCAACCCTAGAAAGATAAAAAAAATTGAGTAGAAGGTCTCAGATGATAGAAATAACCCTGAAAATGGATTCAGAACGAAAAATTGAGTGGTTAGGCAAGTCTCAGAAAAATCAGTGAATAGTGTTTTTTTTTGTTGATAAACGTGAATAGTGTTTTTACCGGGTAAAAATATCGCGGTACGATTGCACCATAAAACGTGCCGAATGAATTTTGAGCTCTAGGTTTTAAATATGAGTTATAAATGGTCTATAGAACTAGGAAATATGATTTCTGATAAAAATTGATGGAAATAAGTTAGTTTGGGGAAGCGTGCCAACGGCGTGCGCAACAACTTAAAACAACGTTTTCTCCAAACGACTGGAAAACTCAGGATTCATCTAATCAAGTATAATTAAAGGACAATGGTTAATGTTGAAAATTAGAGCTTCTAAATAGGTTGTGAAGTTACGGACGTTTAGTGGAAATTCAAATAAGTTTGGAATGCGTGAGGTGGCGGTGGGCCCCACCCCACTTAAGTCCACTTAAGCCACCTAGGATCTACTATTCATCATCATCCTTATTTCCCCTTCTCTCTCTCCAAACCCGCGCCCTCCTCTCTCTCCCTTTCAAAATTTCTTCAAACTTTCTCCTTCCATTAATCACTCATCCAAGCACCAAATCAAGTAAAATTTGAGTTGAAACTTGTTGGAAATTGCCTTCTAAAGTCATTGGTGGTATTCCCAAGCCTTGAAAACCAATAGGTTTTGAGATATTCCTCCCTTTTGGCCGTGGCTCAAGCTTGGAGATTTGTGTTCATGGAGATTCTAGGTGCTCCAATGGTGGAGTATGGTTAGGAGGAGCCTTGTGCCTTGCATTTGGGTGAGTCTCCTTGTATTTTAAACGGTTGAATCATGTGATTGATTTCTTGAACCCTAAAGGGGGATTTTGTGATTGATGTGTTTAGAGAGCTTAATTGAAAAAAGTTTGTACATGAATATGTCTTAAAATAATGTGTATTAGCTATAAATGCAATGAAAATTTTTGGTGAAAAATATGATTGTGTAATTTAGAAAATTTTGAGGTGTCATGACGTTGAAATTTGAAAATACATTGGGATTGGATTGGTGAGTTGTGGTATGATTATATGATGATATAATAGGATTGTGTGAGGTGTGGAGTAATTGGAATTGATGGAAATCCCTTGGAGGTCACCATGTTGAATTTTCAGCCATTGGGCAAAAGAGGAGAATTGGTGTTGTTGACATTGTTTGAATGATGTATCATGTATTAAATGGTATTTAGATGGGTTGTGTGGTGGTTGGAAAGTGGAAGAATCAATGAAAAATAATGGAGGGTGTTAAATGCCATAAAGGATCCTAGAGTAAAATATTAGGCAAAACGTTGTTTAAAAGACGTAAAATGGAAAAACAGCACTTGGTGTAACCTTTTGGCAACCTAAGGAAGTATAATAAAATGAGAAAGAAAATTTAGAAAAATAAATTGTGAAATAAGCCTAAGAAGGCCTAACCTACAAGGGTGTAGGGGGTTTTGACTTTTTTTGCGTTTTGATAGAATTGCCGTGTACTAACGGTTTGTACATGGTTATTGTAGGTTGTCATACGTTGATTTGAACCCCGAACCGTGAGTCGGTGGATTGCCCTTGTTCCTGGACCAAGTGGGATTGAGGTAAGCGATTGGAATCATGCTATATAATTGATAATTGCATGTATTCATATGAGTTTTAAGTAATTGGGAATGTCCTCTGTGTAGGCATTCTGTTGAGTAGCGAGCTCGGAGAGTATATTCTGTGGAGCTAAGTGAAGAGGCTCATTGAGGTAACCTCTTGGTACTGAGGGTTGTTCCCCTTGTGTGTTCCACCATACCCGTTGAAGGTGATGGTAGGAAATGTATATGAGTAGTGTAGAATAACATGATCATGCATGTAGATGTATGTTGGTACATAGGTACCGAGTCTTTGGCCAGTAAACAGATTTTGCCTTCGGACGTTTCGGACTTCCACTGGATAGGTCTCCGAGAGGGAGTTCCAGTTGACCCAGGGTCGTGGTGTGTGATCCGGATAGGAACACACTAGGAAGTCTCGGGTGTATGCGGATGGGAGGGGTACCTTGGTTGATGTTCTAGGAACACGCCTTGGATGAGACCCATAGGCTTATATGCCGAGGACGCTGCGTGGTATTGGTAGCTACCATTCCTGCTTCGTCGTATTTTGTATTCATATATTCCCCACTTTCTCTAAATCCCTTGCTTTATCCCGTTTTGAAAAGAGGTTATTTTATATTATTTATATGCATCGAAGCAATGGCGGACCCAGAAATTTTTATAGAGGGGGGCGAATTTTTTATATATATATTATTAAGAAAAGTACATACAATCATATATGAACTTAATATAAAAAGTTTGAAAGAGTTTTATTACAAAATTTAAGATCAATTCACTTAATTCTTACTCTACGTTTTTTCATATTATTAAACTCTTCTATAATTGAATTTGTGCTAAAATTCAAAATAATTTCTTTTTCAACATATGTAATCAAAGAATCATCAAGAAATTCATTTTCCATTCAATTTTGAAGTCTAGTCTTGATTATCTTCCATTCGACAATGGATGTGGGCTCTTTTCCTTCCCCAATATTTAGCTCAAAAAATTGGAACCCCTGTTTGTGTGTTTTGTTTTTGTCTTCTTTGACAATGATTTTTGCCACCCTCTTGATAATCAAGTGTGTCTGATTTTGAAAGTTTTTCTTGAACCCTAAAAGTTTGCTCATTCCTTTGGAAAAAACTACAATTTCAATTTCTTAAGTTGTGTTTGTTTAAGTTTTTTTGAAATTTTCAGCCCAATTACTTAACTTTTTTAGTTCAAAATAATTTTTTTTAGGTCAAAAATTTATATATATATATATATATATATATATATATATATATATATATAGTAAAAAAAAATCTAAAAATCAGGGAGGGGCAGTGGCCAACCCTAGCCCCTCCCCTGGGTCCGCCTATGCATCGAAGTGAGCCATTGGGCGGAGTTTTCTCCAGAACCTCTGGGTTACTGAGATATATTCGTATATCTCACCCCGTCTTGGGGGTTTTATTTCAGGAGGTAGCAGTGGTACTGGAGCGGCGGGCAAGAAGCCTGTAGGATGAGTTATTGGAGGACTTGCACTTTTTGCATTTTGATGGCCATTTGGCCTAGGCTAGACTTAGGGCATGTACATTCCATATGTATGTAGGATGAGTTTCATAGTCATATTTGTTCATGTCATTTTGCCTAAGTCTAGTTAGTTGTATACGTCATTTGAAGTTCATGTTTCAAGTTGTAAATTAAAGTTCATGTTTCAAGTTGTAATTAAAGTTATGAAGTTGTAAGTTGTAATATGTAAGTGAAATGTTGTAATTGTACAATGGATACATGATGTAATATGATGGAAGGGCTTTAGGCCTATTTTAGGATTATAATTATTTGTATGTTGAGAAATTGCATGTAAATGGACATTGGTGATTGAAACAAGTTAAGGATTTATAAAGTGATCCATATGGTATAAATTGTGTAATAACTATAAACTGAGTTGGGTTGTAAGTGCCCCAAGGCATTGTTGTTCCTTGTGTGTGCCACCCATTGGTTATTAGGTACATTTGAGGTATTAGAAAGCAATTACAAATTTGGAGATTTTAGGAAAAACAAAGGAAACTCTGACGAATTTTCTGTAGAATTGGCAGAATTTAGACGAATTTCGGGAGAGTATATCTCCCTCCACAAAGGTCCGATATGGACGTTCCATACGCCATTTTAATTCTTGAGATGTCCCCTACATTGTGTTAAAATATGGAAAATTTCTGGGTTGCTCGCAACCCTGTAGAAACCTGAGAACACAGACTGTCCAGAACGCACCTGTGCAGGGGTTGTTTCTGGCAGTTTTTGAGAATTTTATTCCCGCTTCGTTTCTCAGTCAAATTAAGTTTACGATATATCAAGTTGAAGCTTGAGGTGTCTAGTTCATGGTATAAAAATTTGAGAGCAATTGAGTGAGTGTTTTTTTGCAATAATTCATGGAGTGAAGGATGTTTGGAGCTGTTTTGGAGTTGGCTGGCAGTTTTGTTTGTCCAACCTCAAACGGCAATATCCGGAGCAAACGAGATCGAAATGACTTGTGTGATGGTTCGTTGGAAAGGTATTTAAGTAAGAAAAAAATATAGCTAAAGAGGAAGGACTGGTTTTGTGCGGTATGTCCGCAGAAAAATAATAATCGAACCATGTTCAGATGAGTGGAAAACGCAAAATCGAGAAATTAGCTAAGTGAGTTTATGGGAACCCCTTAGTGTCTTGTATTGAGTAAGATAAGATATAAAAATAGTTTAAACAAGTATTCCGCAAGGGTTTACAGTTATGGTCACAGCTATTAATTATTACACTTTTTATTGTTTTAAATACTCGCGTAATAACGGAAAAAGTTTATTCGCATTTTTATAAATGAATTGCTGTGATTGTAACTGCGCTTAATATCATAATGAATGTTAACAATACCGGTGTACAACGGGCTGTTACAAATACGGGGTTGATTACCAAGATACATTTGCACCAGTAGAAAAACTGAACACAATTCGTATTCTGATTTCTATAGCAGCTAACAGGGACTGGCCACTCAAGCAATTTGATGTAAAGAATGCATTTTTAAATGGAAACTTAGAAGAAGAAGTATATATGGAAATTCCACCAGGCGCCAAACATGCCAACTTGAAGGGAAATGAAGTGTGTAGATTAAAAAAAGTACTATACAGCCTCAAGCAATCACCTAGAGCTTGGTTTGGCAGTTCTCTCTAGTCATGAAGAAGTTCGGATACAAACAAAGTAATGCAGACCACACCCTATTCATAAAACATAATGGAGGAAAGGTAACAGTGTTAATAGTGTATGTTGATGATATGGTTTTGACTGGTGATGATTTATTTGAAATGGAGTTATTGGAAAGACATTTAGCAAATGAGTTTGAAATGAAAGATCTAAGATCATTAAAGTACTTTCTTGGAATTGAAATTACTAGATCAAATCAGGGAATTTTTTGTCACAAAAAAGTACATTTTAGATCTACTTGCAGAAACAGGAATGACAGCATGTAAACCAGCAGAAACACCAATTGAAATGAATCATGAATTGGGTTTATATCCTGATCAAGTACGAACTGATGTTGGCAGATATCAAAAGCTAGTAGGGAGGTTAATTTATTTATCACATACTAGGCCAGACATTGCTTATGTAGTTAGTGTTGTGAGCAGATTCATGCACAACCCAAGTGAGGATCACATGACTGCTGTGTATCGAATATTAAGGTATTTAAAAGGGTGTCCAGAAAAAGGTATGCTTTACTCAAAAAATAATAGTCCCGGAATTAAATGCTACACAGATTCAGATTGGGCTGGAGATAAAACTATCAGACAGTCAACTTCAGAATATTTTACTTTTGTTGAAGGCAATCTAGTTACTTGGAAGAGTAAGAAGCAGAAAGTTGTGGCTAGATCGAGAGCAGAAGCAGAGTTTAGAGGAATGGCACATGGAGTGTGTGAATTGTTGTGGATTAAGAGCATCCTACAAGACTTAGGAATCTGCTACAATCAGCCTATGAAGTTATATTGTGATAATAAAGTTGCTATTGAAATTGTCCATAATCCAGTTCAACATGATAGAACCAAGCATGTAGAAGTGGATAGACACTTTATCAAGGAAAAGCTAGATCAAAAAATTATTCAATTTTCCTACATCAAATCTGAAGATCAGTTAGCCGACATCTTGACAAAGGTTGTATCAGGAAAAATGTTTGAAGAAGCAATTAGCAAGTTGAGCATGATTGATATCTATGCACCAACTTGAGGGGGAGTGTTGAAATGAGATAATATTTGCTAAACATATTGTGAACATATAACCTAGCAGCTACAATAAATAAGAACCAAAATTCTCCCATGTGTAACAAAACAACGAACTGTCCTTTCACAATACACGTCTAGAATATTCTCGTTCAATTACTCATTTCTATCATTGGGCATATATACTTCTTGGTAAAAATTGTGAACATACTTTAAATACCAAAAACAAATTGTGAACATATTTTATGGTACTGTGATTCCGTCATTTAAAAAATTAAACCTACATTCATACTTAACCCCCTCCATTTTCCATTCAATTACAATTTATCATTCTTTTTTTCTTATGTTACCTATTGATTCATCAATTATCTTATTAGTCCGATTTAATCCGGGTGAGACACATGAGTGGCAAAGTTTTCCTTATCAAGTTTTAACACAATTACATTCTCAAAACCTGGTCTCAAGATTACTAGTTAAGATAAAACAACCTCTTACCAATTAATTTTCATGATTGTACCGTTGATCATTCTAATTTTCAATAAAAAGCAAAAAGTAAAAATATATTCGTTGCTGGCAAAAATATCTTTGTTGAACTTATAAGATTGAAGGACGTTGATGCCATAAGATCGATAGGTATTAATGATTCAAAAATTCGATAAATAGTAAATCTTTTCATCTTTGGTATCAACAATTTAATAAAGATTTGTTTATAAAGAAATACATTTGCTGCCAAAACATCTCAGCTAAGCAAAATATCACTCATCTAATAAATAAATAAAAAGAAACCAAAAATTAAATTGGCTTCTGACAAACATATACTACAGTACATTCATATAGTGTCTAAAAGGAAGCAACTAAATGTGAATCAGAAGTTTGAACCAAACTTTTGTTTTCCGTTTGCAAGAATTTTGCAAAAACACCAACTAATGGGGCAGTATTATATGTGCAGGCCTCAGTTTGCATATAATTGTTCCTTTCATCCACAAAATTGTCATGATAATCAGGCCCTCCAACTAAAGCCCCAACCAGAATGTTAGGATTTGGTTCCTTGATGTTGTACCAATTATCATAGCCTTGTGTGCACCCAATGAACCATTTATTCTCTCTATACGACACAATGGATGCCCCTCTATGATGCACCCTTTTGGGGTACCTCGGTCCAAAACCCACTAAGTAGCTCACATTAAGTGGGTTAGAGCCCAAAATGTAATCAGCTTGTGACTTAGCAAAACTGAGAATTTCTTCATGGCCCACAATCCCACCATGACACCTAAGCTTTTGATTTTTGCTCTGGAGAAAATCAGAGTATACTGTGAGCAGAAATGCTGCTGTTGAAACGTATTGCATGTTGTTCCATCGTCTGACATAGAGTAATCCACCTGGTGTTCGTTCCACATTGCTGCCATTGTTTTTGTTGAGACATGAACATATGTAGTACTCTGCTTTTGATCTGAATTTTTCTAGCATATCAGCATGCTTCTTGTGTTTTTCTTCCATCAAAAGCTGCAAAAGACACAAGTGTATCAAGATCGCAAATACTTTATAAGACTATTATACCATAAAGTAGCATATAAATGAGGAATATGACCTTATATATTTTATCTTCTTTTTATTAACATTGTTCTACTCTCCCTATAAATTTTTTTTCTTCTCTTTAAATATTCTCATATTTAGTCAGGATTATCTTATACCAGCATAAATTACTTTCTTAATCTTGATCTTTGATTTTATTAATATCCTAATTGTTCTAATTTTTTTTTTTTGATATACTGACTATAAAGGCAAGTTGGCTTATCTCCAAAAACTTCAATTTTTTGAATCGACTATAAAACTAATCCTGAGTCGAGTTTTAGTCACAATTAAATCTGCTTCTGCATCATCCCCAAATATGAATCTGATGAGAATCGAACCAAAGTTCTCTTCTTACTTATTCACCTTGTATTGTCAACTAAATTACACCTATTGAGTATCTGCCTAAATTTTTAATTATATAAAGAATAAATACCCCTTTTGGTCCCTAACAAAAAATACGGTCCCCACTTTAGTACCTTACAAAAATAAATTAGCCAGTTAGTCCCAAACAAATTTAAAGTAGACCCATTTAGTTGAAATCGTGGTCCCTCACAAATTTAAAAAAGACCCATATTAGTCTCTCAAAAGGACTAAAATGGGTCCATATTCGTGGGGACCGTGTTTTTTGTTAGGGACCCAAAAGGGTATTTACTCTTATATAAATCATGAAGAGTAAAGTCTCATTTTGGGTCCCTAACAAAAAACATAGTTCCCACTTTCGTCCCTTACAAAAAAAAGTCAACTTTTGCTCCTTCTACAATTCAGTTCTTTGAAAATTATGATCCCTCAGAAATTCAATGAAGATTCAATTTAGTCCCTAAAAAAGGATTAATATGGATTTTTTTTTAAGGGACGAAAGTGAAGATCGTATTTTTTGTTAGATACTCAAAAAGGACTTTACTCAATCATTAAATATAAGTGTATCAATAAGCAAGAATGAGTATAAAACTCGTGATTCTGTAAGAATAACCAACCCCAACTTTTGCACATTCCTATAATAATTAGTAATAAGTTAGTTATGTACTATTTTGTGTTGATAAATTTCCTAGTTTGTTTAATAATAGACTTTGAAATCCTTCTCTTCTTTTCAATAGATCTCATTTTCATCTCAGTATCATTTGGGATAGGATATTGTGACACCCAAGTTATGTTACACCCATGTGACACCCAGTCAATCTCACCGTCAGATCGCTTATGTTAATCCAACGGTTATATTTATTTCCATCTTTGTATGGTCATGATTTTCCAAATTTAATATTTTATATTTATTTCTACCTTTGTATGGTTATGATTTCCCATATTTAATGCTGTCACTTTAAATTTGAGAAATCATGACCATACAAAGATGGAAATAAATATAACCGTTGGATCAATATAAGCGATCTAACGGTGAGATTGACTGGGTGTCACATGGATGTAACATAACTTGGATGTCACAATATCCTATCCCGTATCATTTATATACCCATGTTCAAAAAATTCCCAAGTCTGTCATGAATTTACAAGTCAACAACATCATTGCGGTCGAATTAAAGAATGACAGCAGGCCAGGGTCCTAAGATCATTTTCTTGAAGGCCAAAATAAAGGCCTATCCTGATATAAAAATAAATAAATAAAAGTAAAGGTCTATCCCGTAAAATTATAATATTTCAACAAATAAATGGGCCATATGTTTTTTTTTTTGTTAGTACAGAAGGGCCATATGTTCTTTATAAATTGTGTATTGGGCTCACTAACCACAAAGACTTTATATGAATCCAAACTAGGTAAAATAATTATTTTACTTATTTTTTTATATCTATCTTATTTATTATTTTCTAACATTATTAGATCAGAATTTTAAGTAACTTTTATTATTTGTCTTTTTTCTTGAGATTCTTATATAATGATATTGGAAAGTGATAAATAAGATAAGAATGAAAAAAAAGTAAATAAAATAACCTATTGTTAACTTTAAGATTAAATGTTTGAAAGGCATGTTAAATCTGACAAAATCACAACTGGGTCATGGGCAAGGCATGTGATCCTACGTTTCAATTAACCATGAATCACTGTGCATAACGATATGAATGAACCCTGAAACCTGCTACTAGTTAATGTGATGATGCACTGAAATTCATGCATCACATTATCTTTTATTAGTAAGTAGAGATGGTAAAGTGAACGGTTCGTTCCTTCCCTTCTTTGAAAGTGGATTAAAAAAATTCAATCTGCCTCGTGGGCCGATGACATTTAACATTAAAAGAAAAAATAAATAAAAATTTCAGCCCAGACAAGTTTGGCGGGCGACAGGTTTGAAAAATTTAGCTCGTTCCATCTTATTTGGCAGGCAAGCCAAGTCCGTATTGTCATCTTTACTAGTAACTAGTAAGACATAATATAAAATATAAAAATTATTTTTATTTTTCTCTCTCCAATACAATATATGCTAATGTGTACACTTTCATTGACACAGTGTAACTACGCCCGTACTACAATAAATCCGTTAATATGAAGAAGAAGGATATTCTTACTATCAAAATCTTCTACTACCAACTTACTACCTATCTAATCACCATTGGATCAATATTTTCTCTTTTTTCAAAAAAATTTTAGCATTCTCTCTCTTTGATTCAATGGTGATTAGATAGGTAATAAGTTAGTAGTAAAAAATTTTAGTAGTAAGAATATCCTTCTTCTAATATGAATACATAGCCCATTGCAAATAAGGAAATGTAAAACCCAGTGCTGCTGTGCCTACATAATTGATTTATTGGAACCCTTGAAAATAAAAAAGGAAAAAGTTTACCAATGTTTCTATGATTTGCTTCAAAATCACTTATATTTTTTTGGTTTTTTTATCATATATATCTTTGTGCTTTGTAAAAAATAAAAAAATCACTGAAATATATGTGATAAAAAATCACAGAGACATATGTGATAAAAAATACAAAAACATAGATAATTCTGAAACAAACTATAAAAATATTGGTGAATTTTTCTAAAAAAAAAACAAAAAACAAAAAACAAAAGAAGTATGCTTTCCCTGCGCAGTCAACTATGAAAGTGGGGCACACTACTGCAATTGTTAGTCTCATGAGATAAAGTGCCGAGACATATCAATCAGACGAGCGATTAGTGCAGTCCATTATTACCCTGTCACTGCCTATGGATATGAATGCGACAATGATCAAAATGTTTGTCAAAAATTTTATCCAAATGTTATGTAAATAATATTTTTCATCAGTATGTCATATGTCATAATTCACTACCACTGGTAGTGAATTTCGTGGCCAATAATTCTGTGACACGTGGTCATATTGCAGACCAAATTCGTTACCAGTGGTAACGAATTATGACACGTCAGCTTTTTCCTGCGAAAGTGTGCCACGTGTCAAAAAATCATTCGTGAACATAATATGCTACACAGGGTAGCGAATTACTACCTGCTTGACACGTGTCATTTTTGTTGACTGTGCATTCTGACGTTGCATAATTCGCTACACTATGTAGCGAATTATTTGCAAGCATATTTCGCTACACAGTGTAGCGAATTATCCTACGTGGCATTTTGAAAAAAATTATTGTTGGCGTGGCAGTCTGGTAATTTTTTTGGTCAGGCGTGACGAAATGATCACTGTTCCGGGTATGAATAGGTGAGTACTGGGTTGATTGACAATATAATATACTTTTAAAATAAAATTCTAAAATATTATAGTTTGATATTTATTTATTAGAATAATATAATTTGATTGGATCCTATTCCTACAAGAATAAGCTTGTCATTACCATATGATTGGTACATAATATGTATGTGATCAAAAGTGATAGACTGTATTATTTTAGTAATTTTTTTTTAAAATATAACATTTTTGTCAAGGTGAAATCTATTTATAAATTGTATCATATATCTTTAGAGGGCTTTAGAGGGCATTTGGCAGAGGAGATATTTTTTTACCGAAAAAAAAAATTTCAAAAATATGATGGAAAATTGGAAAAAAAATTTCCCAGATAAGTTACGAAAAAATATTTGGTAGGTTCAAATTTTTTCTCAGAATATTGGGTTAATAATAATGATGCTATGGAAAAATAAAAATACCATGTATCATATGGTATTTTTGTTTAAGATTATGTAGTTAAACTGAAATGATAGGAAAAAAACTTTCACGGGAATATTTTTAATTTCCTCATATCAAATGTTAGAAAAATAAATTTATCACCCTACTTTCCCATAATTTCTAAAAACATCTCCATATCAAATGCCCCTAATTTAACTATAAATAAAGTAATTGAAACTTCAACATTTGTCACAACCATGACCTTGACCACTTTAATTGAATTGTGATAGACTGCATCAACTGCACATGGCATAATTCTTGGATTGGATTTTTATACTTTTTAAATTTTCAACTCTGACAGACAATATACCTTTATATATTGCTTACTCAATGGATGACTTTTTTAAGTAAAGTGAAAGTAATAAGAATTAAGTCTTAACCCATCATTTGATTTTTGAATTCAAGGATATAAAAGCAAAATGCAGATAAAGATATAGAGAAATGAGCCATTCAAAGAGGGAAAAAAAAAAGGTTTAAAACACAAAGAAAAGGTAAAGACACTATGAACCATTATATGTGACCTTTTTCAAGACCTAGAGGAACGAGAAATTAGAGAAGAAAGAGTGATTAAAGGAAAAAAAATTTTACCTTTGAGGCAATGACTTGGAGGCCAGCATACTTAACATCCCAACTGAACTCAGTTATGGCCCAACCAATGCCACCAAAGCTATGAGCCTTGGAAATTACGTATTCAAAATACTCTTCCTTGTCGGTGGCCTTGTACAGCCACATGGCTGCCCACAATAACTCGTCCATGTATCCACTCACCGACGCATAGTAGCTCTTCACTACTCCAACACTAGCATCATATTTTCCTCTGTACTTATCCCCAAACTCAAACAACTGCACAATAACATATACACAACAAAAGTTAGTTTCAATTACTATATCAAAAGTGAAAAATCCTGAGAGGAAAAATTAATATAACAAGATTTGACTTAGACTGAGTTAGCAAAATAAACTGTAACACTTACTATTCATATCCAACTATTGCCTTTAAATTCATGTATTGTTAAAGTGGGATAAATGCTCTCTCATCATACATTAGTGATTAGGCTCAATACGATTCACACTAGGAATTTCCTTTCCCTATAAATATTTCTTTTCCATTGAAGAGTAACTATTATATTGACATAAATAAATCTTACCCTGAAACACTCAAAACAGGTCACATACTTTACTAGAATACTAGTCTCTCAAACTTAAAAAACACTACATGTGGAGAATGTATATCAAACTTGTTCCAAACATAATTAACTATGGTTCCTATTTAAAACTAATCCACCAAACACAAGTACAGCTGAAAGAAGCACACTAGAGCTTACTTGGTGAGCATGGTGTAAAAGTAGGTGAGAGTAATGAGGGTTTGTTTTCCTGAACACAATGGAGGCAGCTGCCATAGCTGCAGCAGTCTCTCCAGCCAGATCTGAACCTGGATTTTTCTCATCTATCTTAAATGCTTGCCTTGATGTTGTCATGTCTTCTGGGCGTTGCCAGCAATAATGGTCTGTATCTCCATCACCAACCTGAGTGGTAAAAACAAACAACTTTGAGCAATTTCTTGAATCCCTTAAATCAATGTTACTATAAAAAACACCAACTAACTACATACCTCTGCCCAAAGAACATTTGGGCTAGTATGAGCTTTGATGAAGTAATCAGTTCCCCATTTGATTGCCTCCATTGTGTGTTCCACTTCACCAGCATTTTCAATTTGTTGCCAAAACTCTATGGCACCCCATGAGATCATAGTCACAGTGAATGCCATAGGTAAACCAAACTTCACATGATCACCTGCATCATAGTACCCTCCTACCAAGTCCACCTGCAAAAAAAAACAAAAAAAAACAAAAAAATAACCATACTTTAACTTAATTGGAAATTATCGAGTCTACAAAGTGAAAGCTAAGAATTTGAAGTTCTGTGGCAAATGGTATTCACAAATTTGGCTCACCCCTTGTTCTAAACCATCTGTGAGGCCAGAATGATCACGCCAAGTTACACGTTGGTTGTATGGTAGCCTCCCAGAGCGTTGTGCTTCAAAGTAGAGAAGGCTCTTTGAAAGTGCATCAGCATAATCAAAGGCTTGAGTAGTAGTGACAATGGTGAAGATCAAGAGGATAAAAAGGTAATAATGAGGTAAAAATCTGTGGGGTTTAGAAGCTCCAACATGGTGTTTCTTTTGTTGTGTCTCCTTCTTCTCCATTGTCCCTTTCCTCCTAAACAACAACTTTTGAGGAGTGAAGGGAATTGGAAAAAGTGAGGCCACACCTCATCAAACCACTGCACAAGTTCAGCAGTTAGTGCTTTGAATTGTCTTTGAAAACTTTGTGCCTAATGCCTATGGTCTAATTGGCACACCCTTTTGCTTGAGAGTTAAAACACTACACCACTTTATATTTTCTTCACACTAGCTTGAAATTTCCTACATTTTTTATGATGTCTCTGTATTTAACAAATAAGGAAAACACCTTTCTATGTGGAACTACTCCACTGGAATTTCAATGAAGCCATTCCCTCTACTTGTTACATTGAACGACAGATATTGAAAATTTCTATGCGATCTAACAGTATTTGAGATAAGTAGACAGAGTAGGCATAAAAAAAAAAAAAAAAGTAAGCCCAATATCTTATCTTTATCTATATATAATAAATGATTATAGTAAGAATCAATTCAATCCAAAAATTTAAGTTGTTAAGTGATGACTTTTTTAATGATTTTATATATCTCTAATATGTTCTCTCACAAAAGAGTTCATTGAGTTTGAAAAGTGAATAATGCATAAGAACCAGTAAAGAAACCAATTCATCTCAAAAGATTAAATTATTATATGAGGTTACATTAATAATTTTAGGGAATTGTTTATCTCATTTGATATGAGATAAACTCATTTTTCTATACTCACATGTACGTATGTTATAAAAAAATTACTATAATTTAGAGGATTGGATTTGCTAAGGATGTGGTTATTATAAAATAAAGGGATTAAAGTTTCTGCTGTTTGTGGGTATAATATTTGAAATCGTATCTGATGCATAGCTGAATTATGTACAGCTTAAAAGCTATAAAATTAGAAACTTCGTGAACTAGTTGGATTTTTCGGAAAGGGGCCTATTTCTTGTATTGGTATATAGTTAATCAGTCATTCTGAACTAGTTTTAGGGTTGAGCAAAAAATGGCTCTTTTATGGGTAAAGTTTGGTCACTATTTTGCATCGAAAGCGATGAGCCTGCTATTAAGAGATTAAGAGATTCCGTTTGGCGCGGTGGGTAAAGGTTTGGTCCATATCTTTTGAGGGTGTAAGTTCAAATTTCGTTGGTTAATGTGAGAACTTTGTTGATGGGTGATATGTAATCACTCCCAGAAACCCTCAAAGAGATTGGAGAGTCTTCTCTGACCCTACTAGAATATCTGTATGTAATTCCACTTAAATTTTTTGTTATAAAAAAAAAAAAAAAAGATTGCGTTTCGCATGCCTCAATCTGATCAAAAACTGGAAGTTGAAAATTAATTGACTAAGAAGGAAGCATAGTGCGCGTGACACGTGAATGACGTGATGCAAGTTCGTTGCACCCTAACATATTCCATCATTATTGCTCCTCTAGCTCATCCCTCTCTTTTACTCTGTCCTTGGTATAAGATATTGGAACCAAAATGAGGCAGCAGCTTCCTAATAATATGATTGATGATAACAGTCTTTTATGAAATGTTATATAAAATGGACTCTCTCGTATTAAAAAAAAAATGGCACAGTCATATAAGAAGATCATAATTATACAAAAGTAAATCAATAATTATAATTTTATATATAAAATGAATTTTCTCATATTAAAAAAATATGACATAATTATGTGAAAATATCACAATCATACAATCTTAAATATGAAAACTTGCCCAATCTTTTGCATTCCCTTTATTCCATTGGCATGATTATATTACACTATGATTATTGAGAGGCAAAAAAATCTGAAACGACTCATTATAATGATATTCTTATGGCTAACTATAGCAATTATTTACTATCACCCGAAATTTCCTTTGTTTGTGGGTGAATCCGAAATGGTGTAAGGCAAAAAAAAATAAAAAAAAAATTGCCCCCTTTTTCTTTCTAGTAGTGTTTTTTTTTTTTTTTTTTTATCCATCCATTCATATGCATTGCTTCTAACATAGCACGGGCCAGCCATTTTAGCATAATTTTTACATAACAAGTTATTTACAAAATAATTCATTTGTATTAACAGATCCATAATTCTATTTATCAATATGTAAGGAAATATCTTTGGTGGACACCCAAATCTCAATAATTTATAAAGGGTTTAATATTTTTTCGGCAATATGAAATAATTTTATCATGTTTGTTTACATGGGAGTGGGTGGGACCTTATGAAAATAAGAGAAAAAAAATATAAAAAAATGGGCTCTATCCATTTTTATGCATATGCCGAAGATAAAATTCTGACAAATTGATCGTACTACCAATTTTGATGAAAAGATTTTTCTGTTCAAAACTAATTTGGCAATCAAACCCGTCAACTATGCTAACGGGTATAGTCCCGTCAACATAGTTGACAGGAATTCCCTCCACATCATCAAGCTCAACGGGTCAACGTGCACGGGTTTTTATTAAGTCCAGGTTTTATTAAATTCTATAATAAGGTTTTTTATCCTAGGATTTTTATACCTAGGGTTTTTATACCTAAAAAAATAACTAATTTAAATTAAATAACAAAATATAAAACATAACTAAAGTAAATAAAAAAAAATAAAACACATTATCTATAGTTGCAAAGGAACGTTGTTGCTGCAAAAAGGAACGCCCCAGCAGACGAGATGATGTAACTTGAGAGAAAAAGGAGAAACGAATTTAGAGAGAAGGAGGGTGGAGGATTGAGGCAGCTTGGGAGAAAAATACTAAATAAATATTAAATATAATTTAGGGTACCCTAGGATAGAAATCTATTTACTAAGGTAACAATAAGTAAATAGTAATTATAAGTGTTTTAAGTAAAAAATAATTAATTAGTAATTAAATAAATAAATAAAAATTGTAATTAGTATATAATTAATATTTTAAATAAATATTAAATATAATTTAGGGTACCCTAGGATAGAAACCTATTAATTAATTAATTAATTAATTGGTAATGTAACAATTAAATAGTAATCATAATTAGTGTTATAAATAAATAATAAATATAATTTATGAAAGCTTAGGATAGATAACATATTTAAAAATAATAATTAATTAGTAAATAAATGATTAAATATTAATTATAGTTTAGGGTACTATTTTGATTATTGTTTTAAATATTAATTAGTAAATAATTTAGGGTACTGTTTTAATATTTATTATAATTATTGATTTATAAATAATTTATCACAAAAGTTGATTATAATATTTTTTAGAAATAATTTAGTGATTTAAATATTTATTATGATTTATCACAAAAGTTGACGGAACTAAACATGTCAAAAAATCTGACTGGATTGGTTTTGTCAATAAAGCTGATGGGACTCAACGCAATCATGCCACGTGGACACTGACCGGTTGCGCTTAATGATATGGAGGGGAGTCATGTCAACTATGTTGACGGGACTATAACTGTCAGCATAGGTGACGGGTTTGACTGCTCTACTATGAAAAAATATTCCAAATCATCTTTGAACAAGAAAATCTTTTCACCAAAATTGATAGCACAGTCAATTTGCCATAAAATTCTTTTGAAAAAGTTTAGTCACATTTATTAATAATTTTAAAAAAATGAGAATTTGACAAAATAGTAGTTAGCCAAATATGCTTAAAATATAGTGAAATGTAATAAATTCGACCAACTAATGACGGCTTCTTGTTTTGAATTTTAATTCATTCATAATTGTCAGCTTCCTTTGAATTTAAATCAATATCACTATTGGTTCTCCGTCATATTCTTCCTTGTTAGTAACTGTGGAAATCTCTTACATGTTAATAATATGTCAATTAACTATTTTTTTTTGTTTTTTTGTTTTGTAGTAGTCAATTAACTAATTTTAAGACTATTCAGTGTAGAATGTTCTACCAAATCGATCATTATCTTATGAAATCTTTCGAGTGTTGATCTAATTAACATTTGATCCTGCATGAGAAAGGAAGAATAGACAGATAGAAAAAATAGATAGTGGATAGTAGACAGAATAGACAGAACTTCTTTGTGGATTAATCCTTCTAAACAACCCTTAGGAGTATATTATTCTTGGGGATTTCATCCTTTAGGACATCCATTGGTAAAGTATTATGCATCTTCTTTTGGAAATGCTATAGTTGGCCATACCAAAAACTGAATAAAAGGAACTTACCTTGGTAAGCTTTCGGGACATCCTTAGGGTACAGACACCTAAGAGCCACAAGCTGAGTGGACATCTCTTGGAAGTTCCACCGAATAATATAGCATGTATGTTATCAGTAGAAATAGAATAGAATATAAGGAACTTCCCTTGGTAAGCCATCGGGACATCCTTAGGATACAGACACCTAAGAGCCACAAGTTGAGTGGACATTTCTTGGAAGTTCCACAGAATAATATAGCATGTATATCATCAATATAAATAGAACAGAATAAAAGGAACTTCTCTTGGTAAGCCTTCGGGACATCCTTGGGGTACTGACACCTAAAAGCCACAAGCAGAACAGACATCTCTTGGAAGTTCCCTAGATTAATATAGCATGTATGTTATCAATAGAAATAAAACAAAATAGAAGGAACTTTCCTTGGTAAGCCTTCGGGACATCCTTGAGGTACAGACACCTAAGAGTCACAAGCAGAGTGGATATCTCTTGGAAGTTCCATCACATAAAAGATTATGTATACATGCTTTGTTTAATATTATGGATGCACTTAAAGTGAACAACATGATGGAGTGATCCTCTAAGGACCTTTAGTTTAATGAGATTTTTATCTCATCCTGTATTGGGGATATCATTTCATGTACCTCCACAGATAGAGAGGGAGCATCTCATGGCATGAGGCCAACATAGACTATATTATATAGCATAAGCATACTGCTCTTGTTGATTATTTTGATGTATATATATATTGATGTAATCAAATTTTGAGAAGAACATGGAACGAGATAGTAAAGGAACTTGGTATAATCATGTTATTTTGTGTTACTTATGATGTACACTTGTCTAAGAAACATTGATCATATGTATTTAAAGTTGTAAGTTCCAAACATGTAATATTTTATATATTTGATATTAAAATGATGTATAATGTTATTCATTGTAGAAAGCTTATGTATGAAGAATATAAGTACATTTGACAATTGCTTGAGATGCAAGTATGCAATATTATTGTATAGAGACTTGAAGATTTCCATGTATAACATATGATGATGTACAAAATTAAGTAATGTATGTCAAGTTATGTTAATAAGTCAATGATGAGATTCACCCATTTATTGGTTACGATGCATGGAAGTCATTAAGAAAGATTGTGCAAGTTGTGTAGTATGAGAACTTATTTCAAATGATGGCTAAGAAGTCCAAAGGACTTTACTTTATGAATGAAAGTTAAGTTAGTGAGTTAACTTGAGATATAAGAAAGAAAAGAATCCAATGGATTGATGTCTAGATATCCTCCCTGAATTTTATGAGAATTCAATGAATGGATGTGTTCCAATTCATGTTATCCTAAAATGTATAACTTGATCAATTAGATACACCAAGATGTGATATGTTTTTCCCATTTTGGTAGCATATTACCAAGGGAATTATGTCTAAAAAATAGAGCATGCTTGCTGGCTTCCTCGCTCAAGCGAGCAGTCCAGCGAGCTAATTTATCAAAGGGCAATAGCCACTGCCTAGATTTTGAGTTCCTCGTTGAGTTCTTCGTTAAGCGAGCAAATATGAGTTCCTCACTAATTTGCTCGCTGAAGCAAGCTGGGTAGCGAGCAAATACGACAACAGCCCTATTACTGTCTAAAAAATTGTCTCCTCGCTAATTTGCTCGCTTCAGCATGAGGTATATAGATATCACTTAGCGCAGTAAAACGTGCATAACTTAATCTACAAGGCCCAAATTGAGTGAGGTTTGAACCTATGTAAAGATAATACATCGGGATATAACCTATAAAATTTTAGAACTATTGGGTAAGTGTATTAATTCCAGTATTGATTTAAAGTTGATGCTGCATTTTTGAAAGTCCGATTGAGGCAGTTTGCCTTGCGAGTTTTATAACTCCGGCTATACTTAACCAAACAGATAATGTAATTCCTTTTCGAAAAGCCCAAGACATCTCATAGAAAAGGCAAACGTAAGTATATAATTTTTATTACAGAATGGTTGATGGGAACCATAGTTAAAGAACAGTAGAAATGTTTTACACGCTTACGATTAATGGTATTGCCTAATGAGGGATTGTAAATTAATGTAAGACGCTTACAAAGTAGTTATGAGAGATGATTAAAGGGTTGAATTAATTATTACGAAATTTAGTAATTATCAGTAAACATAAAGTAGAAGTAACAGAAAAAGTTTATGCGTAATTTAATCAAACTATTGTGATTGTAACTGCGCTTAATACCATACGTAACGATAAATACTTTTTTCTAAGATGTGTTATGCTAGCGATCTAACGGTTTTGATTGTTAGATATGTGAGTCGTTAGATGCAAAGCACCAATGTAAGAATAACATGCCTCATATATATATATTTGGTAATTGTGTAAAGATTCAACCCATTAATTCCAATTTAAAACATACAAAAATATCATAAATTAAAAATTGGGGACGGTTATACTTACTACTATTTTAGCCTTACTACTCTTACAACCTGATTGATTGCTGTTAGATTGGTTTGAAATCAACAATTAAAAAAATGGGGAAAATGAACAGTAGTTGATTTCAAATTGATCCAACGGTAATAAATCAGGTAGTAAGAGCAGTAAGGCTAAAATGGTAGTAAGTAAAATATTTCCCTTAAAACTTTTCTTAAGCTTAATTAGGTGGTTTAATATATCAAGCCAAGATAAAAAAAAATACTTTATTTCATTTATTATTCATATATTAGAAAATTATCATTATCACGATTAGGATTAAAATTCTCTAACGAAAACCTCTTTGTTCCTCTTGAGTCAAGTATAAATGATAGGTTTAACTGAAAGATGGATTTTATTAAAACTTTAAACTTTTTTTTTCTTTTGGAGATAAAGTTTTTAACTCTAATATCATATATGAAAAACTAACTTTACTAAATCAAGTAATCTAAGACTCAACAATTAATTATATATTTCAAATATTGATTTTCCATACTAATTTTTTTTAATTGAGCCATTAGCAAAGAAACTTGCAACTACTCTATTTGATACACTTTCAATATATTCCAAATGATCAAATTCATTCATAGTGTAATCTTAATCCATAGGTTATTTTTGTAACACCTTGTCGGCCGGCGGTGTATTATCATGCATATGGTACGAAACACAACATATTTAATAATTTACGGCAAAAGCTAAACGTGTAAATGTAGTACTCACACTAAGGTATAATGGTGAGCAAACTTTTTTCATTACTAACGTATTGTTATGTATACCATTTATATCATTTATGAGAAATCTTAACTCGTTGTTAATTAATTATACAGAATAGCAAACAAAATTCTATTTGCTCCCTTCTCACTAGAGTTCTTGCTGAAGAGAGCAAGTCAGCAAACTCTTCGTGTTTTCTTGCTGAAGCAAGCAATTAATTTCCAAGACAGTAATAGGGGTTGTCCATCGTATCTGCTTGTTAAGCTGCTCGCTTCTAGCGAGCAATTTAATTTTAAGGCAGTAGCTATTGCCATCTCCCAAATCTTCTCGCTAGGTTGTTTGCTCAAGCGAGCAAGCTAGCGATGAAATTGTATTTGCTTGCTAAGCTGTTCAAGCAAGCAGTCCAGCGAACATGAGTCAGACAGATTACACATGGCGCAATAAAACGCGCATATCTTGAGCTAGAAGGCTCCAAATCAAGTGAAGTTTAGACCCATGTGAAGTTAACACATATGGCTATAACTTTTTAGAGAATATTAGAACCATTGGGTAAGTTAATTAATCTTAGTTTGGATTTGAAGTTGTTGCTCTATTTTTGAAAGTCTGGTTTGAAGCACTATATAGATCCAATCGAGACTTATAATATGTCGTTGAAAAGCTCCAGAGGTCTAGTTTAACATAGTAAGATATTAGAATTTATGGTGAAAGTTTGAAGTGTAAGGTTTTCTACCATGTTAGCTTATATGAGTTACATGGTAGATGATTATAAATAATGCATGGTACATTAGAGCTAAGTATGACGCTTTCAAATGATGTATGATTAAGGATTATCGTAATTGAGTTAAATGATTACGGAATTAATTTAATAACAAAAAGTAGAAAAGAATTAAAAGAAAAAAATTATCCGTAATTTTAATTCAATTATTGTGATTGTAATTATTCTTAATACCATATATAATGATAGCAAACTGGTGTACAACGAGGTGTTACAAAGATGTACCAGGACTTGAAAAAAAATTTCTAGTGGTCTAGTATGAAGAGTGACATAGTTGATTATGTTTCTAGATGCCTTGTTTGTCGTAAGGTAAAAACTGAACATCAGAAGCCTTCTTGTTTACTTCAACCTCTTGATATCCCAGAATGGAAATGGATTAGCATTTCCATGGAATTTGTTGTGGGATTTCCGAAGACTCAGGCTGTAATAGCCCGTTGTACACCGGTATTGTTAACATTTATTTATGATATTAAGCGCAGTTACAATCACAGCAGTTCATTTATAAAAATGCGAATAAACTTTTTCCGATTATTACGCGAGCATTTAAAACAATAAAAAGCGTAATAATTAAAAGTTGTGACCGTAACTGTAAACTTTTGCGAAATACTTATTTTAACTATTTTTACATCTTACTTTACATATTATAAGTCACTAAGGGGTTCCCATAAACTCACTTAGCCAATTTCTCAACTTTATGTTTTTACCTTTCCGAACATGGTTCACTAATTATTTTTCTGCGAACACACCGCTTAAAACCAGACTTTCCTCTCGGATTATATTTTTTTCTTACTTAATTCTCTTTCTAAAAAGCTATCACACGTTTTAATCGGAGCTTGTTTGCTCCAGTTATCGCCGTTTGAAGTTGGATAAGCAAAACAGCCAACCAACCCCAAAACAGCTCAAAACCTCTCTCACTCCACGAATTTCTGCAGAAAATCCACTCATCCAATTGTTCTCAAATTTTTATGCTACAAACGAGACACCTCAACCTTAAATTTGATATATCATACGCTTAATTTGACTGAGAAACAAAGCGGGAAACAATTCCTCAAAAACCGGCCAGAAAGCCCCCAAGTGCAGGGCAAACAGGGCAGCTGTGTTCACAGCCCTCCCAAGTCCAGCGCCTAGCTCAGAAAAACCTCATATTTTACCACCATGTAGGGGACATCTCAAGCTTCAAAATGGCGTATGGCATGTCCCTATCGGACCTCTTTGGAGGGAGATATGCTCTCCCGAAGTTCGTCTAAAATCTGTCAATTCTACAGAAAATTCGCCAGAGTTTCCTTTGTTTTTCCAACATTTTCCAAATTTGTACAAGTGGTCTATGACCTCAAATGGTACCTAATAATCAGTGGGTGGCACACACAAAGACCAACAATGCCTTGGGGCTCTTACAACCCACAATATACAACAATTTCATATCATATACAGTAATATACATGCATGATCCATAACTCTATATATATCACATTAAAAGGTGGCTATGTGTCATAACTACAACATCCTACATCAACCTACATAAACATAATACATCCCAGTGTACATATAAATACAACAGACTCCCAAAATAAGCAGGCAACACCCATGCTCAGATCTACTCCTCAACCACGGGCCTCTTGCCCCGAGAACGATCGTCAACTGCTGCGATACCTGAAATATGTCCCCATAACGCGGGGTGAGAATGAATCTCAATAAACTTGGGGTTTATGGAGAAGTCTCCACCCAAGAGTCCACTTCCTGCCAGAAAATGTCAAGTACCAAGATATAGATAACACCATATAATCCATATTAGAATTTCCGTATCATATATATTTTCTGATAATTCTCATTTATTCTTATAACGTGCTTTCTTATTAATCTTAATTACGTTCATGTATTATGTATAAATAAGGCTTTCATCTTATATTCGTAATATCGTATCATATTCAATAGCATACTCATAATGATCAGAGAACTAAAGTTTCCTCGGCTATACCTTATATACACCGTGATCATATCCATAAATGTTTCCTCTGTTCAGAAAACCATAACTTACGCTTCCAAGGCTTTATCTCATTGAAGATCATATCATATTAACTTGTCATAACATAAATAATGTCATATGCATGCACTATATGAATGCAACTACGCAAAGTATCAACATTAACAACAATTATATCCATACGAAAACCATAATCGCCACTGATCATGGCGGAACAACTAAAGACAAAGAAGACTCCTAAACCGAAAGCTTACCTGAACGCTTTCCGTCTCTACAACTTGTTATCCAAGAAGTTTGTGCAATTAGCTATCCACGCATAGTCCGCCTCACTTGATTCGAATCCCTTGGATTCACACCCCTTGGTTTTCACTGGTACCATTATAATGTACCGTTAATGACAGTTAATTACATTACTTGTAATACACGTAAAGAACATTCTGTAGGTTACATTCGATCATTAACTTAGTGATTTATAAGATCCTATCCTTATTCCTTATTTATTACAATTCATCTAATCTCATTCTAATTCACTTCTCATACTAACCGAAATCATACATATATAATTTCATCATGTTTACTTAGCTTAACTCTTGTGAAAGCATTCGTAGACTATAATTCCATTAACTTGACATAAAATTAACATCAATTTCTTTAGCCATGTAATACATACTGGTCGAATAGTTACATATACATATACCCATGGACTTACCATTTTATCTTAGTTAATTCATACTTCATGTTACTAACAATTGCAAGGAACATCACACACTGATAATATTAATTAACACCATTCCATGGCCTAAATATATGTATAGCCGAAATGTGTCCATGTAAGTTCCACCACAATTCACCAACTTTTATATTATAAAACAAGCATTCTTTAAGTATACATATATGATCAATAATCATTCTTTGCACTATATGGCTGATTGGCCTATTTAATGATTCCATAATTTTCTTTCAAGCTTTCAATCAATTACATCATATTCAAGGAATCTCCAACACCATTTAGCTTAATGACAAAATAATTCCATCCACTTTCATGAAATAGCCGATTGGTACTTATGGATTTTTAAGGATCTTCTCACCACCTCTACTCTTTATTCTTTATTCTCATCAATCTTTAACCAAATCATTGAACATGAATTCATATGCAAAATTAATCAAACACATCATGTACCTATTTAAACTACCATACCCGAATAGTAACTATAAGACAGATTGAGAATTCTATCAACTTCACTACATTAATACCAACTTGTTTCATGCTAAGTAACCTTATAATATATATTTTTATCCCCCACTCACATAAGAACAAGATCAAAACATGTCTTGTGTATCTTACCTCACTTGGCCGAATTGGCCCATATATAATTCTATAAACTTTCCTCACAATTTCCACTTAATTTAATTAAAGCAACCATCAAACAACCACTTGAAATCAATGTTTCTTTTAGACAATCTAACAAACACATGGTTGGCACCACTTAAACACATTATAGCTTACTTTGTTCATCAACCATATATGTTCCTATCATCCTTTATATCAACTTTCATAATTAATATAACAATCCTCACTAATCATAAAGTGTGTGGTTGTGTTGCTTACACTAGAATTCCAATGGTATCTTTTAACTTTCACTCAATATTTATTAAACCAATCCTTATTTGATCAATTAAAATCATAGCTTCACCTAGACATTTTAACAAACACTTGGTTTACATAAATTTTCATGCCATGGCCAATTGGTTCCCTGTACTCACAACAATTTCCTTTGTTAATTTAAAGCTTTCCTATGTTTAGTTTGACATCAAATCTTTAAACAACCAACAACCATACATAAAACTCATCAAATAATTAATGTAAAACACATCATAAACAGCCCTATATCATGTAATATCATCATCATTTCTAATAATTTAATCAAGGAAGTGAAGGTTTAATACCTTAGATAACCTAACCAAGAACTAGTGATGACTTCCCTAAGCTTAGAACTATGAAATCAATCCATTTCCTCCCCCTTTTCCAAGTGCAGGCGCTGCTGTATAGAGGAGAAAAGAAGAGATTTAAAGCTTCCCAAAGTTAGAAAAATGGTGGGTTAGGATGATAGGGTGCTAAGCTACCTTTTCTATGTTGGAGTCTAGATGAAATGGTGACTCATTCCTCAAGTTCTCCCTTGCCCTTTTCTCTACGATGCCTCACGGAAAGGAAAAGAAGAAGAAGTCGTAGAGGGTATTGAAAGAGAGACGACTTGTACTTTGATGGTCAAGTAATACATAACTTTTATTTTATACAAGCCTTGAATTTCAACTCCTCATCCTATTGGTCCATTCTTTAAACCTTCTAATACTTTTCTATACCATGAATACACTTTGGTCAGCTTATAAAGAAGGACTTACGTAAGATGCAACAAAAAAAAGAAACTGACTATTCAATTAATTGGTGACCAAGTTTAAAATTCCAAACTTTTTGACTTTCAAACAAGCATTCTTATTGGTCCATTATTATAAGTCTTGACCCTTTTTATTTTAAAAAAAAAACAACTTTCCTAATCTCTTTATAAAAAAGAAAGCAACGTAACTTGAGAGAAAAAGAGACAACATCGTCTATGACTAAGAATTACCACTAAGTGTATTTATATACATTACTTTGACTTTTATCAAATCAAAACTCATCTTATTGGTTAGTAATTAACCAAGTTTGACTTATTTTTTGTAATTAATATAAGCCCCATTTAATTAAATTAAAGATACTTTGAACCCACTAATTTTTCTAAACTATTTAATTATACATTCTAATCCATATTTCGGCTTATTTTGTCTAATCACCAAAATAACCCTAACTTACACGTTAATGACATTCATATTTTTAATCATATCAAATAATTATATTTGAATCATATTACATTTGTATGATTGTAACATCTTATTAATTATTGTTTTAATCTAATAATTTATCTCACATAATTTCCTTGAATAAGTGTTTAATTTAATTAAACACCTAATTAATTTCTTTTCTCTCAATTTACTGATGAGTGTTGTTATACAGGCTGGATATGATTATATTTGGGTTATAATGGGCAGATTGACTAAGTCTGCCCATTTTCTGCCAGTGAAGGTGAGCTTCTCTACGGAGATGTTGGCTCGGCTCTTTGTTATGGAGATGTGAGGCTTCATGGGGTGCCTGAGAGTATCGTTAGTGATAGGGGTGCATTGCATGAGGCTTTTGGTACTCAGTTGAGACTGAGTACAGCTTATCAGCCTTAGACTGATGGTTAGATATAGTGGACCATTCAGACTCTAGAGGATATGCTGAGAGCTTGCACTTTGGAGCATGGTACAACATGGGATAGATATCTATTGTTGGTAAAGTTTTTGTATAATAACAATTATCATTCCAATTTAGGCATGACACCTTAGGAGACTTTGTATGGCCGGGGTGTATATCACCTACTTTTTGGATTGAGGTTGGAAAAAGGCGGTTATTTAGACCAAGTGTGGTACATAACACTACAGAACAAATCAAGATGATTAGGGAGAAATTGAAACAACCACAGACTCACAGAGTCACCAAAATAGCTATTATAATCACAAACATCGACCTCTTGAGTTTAAAGAGGGAGAACATATCTTTGTGAAATTGTCGCTAGTGACTAGTGTGGGGCGTGCTCTTGGAGTGAGGAAGCTGAGTCCCAATTCATTGGGCCCTATCATATTATTCGTAAAGTGGGACAGATTGCCTATTAGTTTTCCTTACCTCCGTAGTTGGTGAATCTATATGATGTATTTGATATTTCTCAGCTTTGGAGATATATAGCAGATGTTTTTCATGTTGTAAAGCCAGATAATATTCAGATTTGGGAGAATCTAAAGACTCTTGTGAGGCCCTTTAAGATTCTTGATAGAGGTTAGAAGAAGTTGAGGAATAAGACCATTGTTGTGGTCAAGGTCAAGTGGGAAGACAGGATGCCTAAAGAGTCTTTTTGGGAGCAAAAAGATGAGCTTCTCTGAGTATCATGAGTTTAGGGACATATAATTTTCTAATTTTGAGGTCAAATTTCTTAAAAGGCGGGGTGAAAATAATAACCTAACTTATAAATGTGAATTTGTAGGTTGATTAAGGATTTAATCATGATTAATTAGATAAGAGGTCTAATTATGTGAAACAAAGTCTTTTTTTAGCAAAAGTGCAAATAGTAAAAATTTTGGGGTAGAACTGCAATTATGCAAAAGTTATGCAAAACATGGATATATTGTAGGGTAACATCATTAAATCACTTTGGTAAATGTTAAAATCATGTAACATAGTCTAAGTCATGAATTATAAAGGATTAATGAAGGAGGGACCTAAGAGTAACTAGCCAAAGTAGATATTTTAGAAAAAGTTAAGGGTGACTCAAAAGTCACTTTACATGATTATCACTTCATCTTTATCTAAACATGACGTTGGGATAAGGAGCGGCTCCTGGTATGCTTCCAGCGGGAGGGGTACAAGAATGAATCGACTCAAACACCCGAACGAGAGGGATCCAAAGGCTGTACAGGTACGAAACTGTACAGTTAATTATAGCTTAAAGGAAATAATTTGTACTACCTATACTAACAAGATGCATATACTTTTTGGTATCTCATAACTTAAGAACTCCATAGTTAAGCGTGCTTGACTTGGAGTAATTCTGGGATGAGTGACCTCCTAGGAAGTTTCTCAGGAAGTGTGCGAGTGAGGACAAAGCACGACGAAAAGTCTTGTGTTGGTTTAGGGGAACAATCATTGATCCTGCAAGTTAGTATGAATTTTGGTATTATAGTTTATATGAATTTTTGTAGTATAATCCTATTTCGTAAGTTAGTTTTATATGGATCTAAATAGCATAATATTAATCACTAGAGAATCGTAGGTTGGTTATATATGAATTTTGTTGGAAATTTTATTGTATGTAATCTAAATCTCTAAAAAATCTATATATGAATTTTGTTGGGTTTAATCTTAATATCTATAAAATCACAAATTAATTATGCATGAATTTCCTTGGGTATAATCCTAATTCCTCAATGATTATATGTTGAAGTGTTAATTTGTTATGGGTGATATTAATCTTAACTGTAATAGATTCTTGATAATTGATTATGTGCGAAATGAATCTTACCCCTGATAGATTCTGAATAATTGATTATTTGTGATGTGTATTTACCTTTGATAAATGCTAGATATATTAATGTGGAAATTATGATATTCTTTAAGAAAATTTTCAAGTATGTTATTTGTATGAAGATTAGATTTTCATAATTTGTCTGTGATAAGATAATAGTGGGAAGATAATTTTTGAGATGGTACCTCCTGAAAGTGATAAACAATCTTTTGGTTTTATGCCTACGATATTATATGTTGTGAAAACAACGTTTATCCATTCTTCCCAAAGTGGTACATGGCAACAGAGTTTCCCGAAGTACTAGTAGCAACTTTGATGGAGAGGTGTGCACACTAAGGATTGATATGTTGATGATGACCAATGAATTTTGTTTATATGTGGGTTGGCAACAGGGTTTCCCAGGTCTAAGCATGTTTCTCTTCCCACTAAATGAAACTAAATAATATTAATAATAGAAATGAAATATCTTGATTGATGCTTTAGTTGGTTATGATGATTGATTGACCATGACTGTCTTATATGTGTTTTGGAATGAGATTACCAACTTTTTTATGATTGTTTGTGTTTGTGTGCTGCAATGATTCTTCGGGAGAGTAGAAACCCTCAGTGAAGTAGGTTTCGAAGGTTGGGGCTAGCACATTTCAAGTTAGCCCTAAACATTATAAATTTTATGCTTGTTCATCTTTTGAGATTTAATAATTGTATAAGACATATTTTAAGTTAAACCTTAGACTTTGATTTTATGCTTGGAAATTTTAATAGTTATGTTAAAATAATACTTTTAGTATGAGAATATAATTAATAAGCCTATTTTTAGTATGAGAGTATAATAAGCCTTGCACTTGTCCCTGTTACAAGTGCGACAGTAACATTTCTTCAAATTTGCTTTAATTTAGCTTTCACAATATTTGTGTGATCATAATAAAAAATTAAATGTTATTTTTGACAACTATGCTATTAAGGGGTGTTTGGTAGAGGAGAAATTTTTTTTTACCAGGGAATCATAATTATTGGGAATATGGTGGAAAAGTAAATTTGTTGGGAAAGTTTTAAAAAAGTTGTTTGGTAGGCCGAAATTTTACTGGGAAAATTGAGTTAAGTTTTGTAAGTCTATGTTTGGTTGAAGGTAAAATATTGCTGGAAAAATGGGTGTAAATTATGAAATTAACCTTTTTTTAATTTTGAATCTGAAATGATAAAACATTCGTCAGTCTAGACAAGGGGCTTATGTTCTACCAACGTTCATGTTCAACAAATTAGACCATGGTGGGTGGTTCTTTGTTCAACAAATCCCCACATAATTCCACACATTCACCTAGTCTTAGGATAGTCCCAAAATGCCTTCAGAACACTCATTACTCCTCTTAGCACCTTAAAACCTATTTTTCCTAATTTAAGGCAGAGTGCCCATTACAAAGGAGCTATAAGATTTCCCTTTGTCTAGTGCCTAAACCCAAGCTTAGCAACTTATATAAATTATTTTACGCATAAAAGTGTTCTCACTTTGCGAAACAGTATCTCCGAACGTATACCTCCTTTGAAAATGACCAAAACTAATGTTAAGGCCATACAAAAGAGCTATCTTATTTTATTTTTTATTTCACTAAAACAAAGGTTCATACACCTTAGAATATTATTCCACGCATAAAAGTATGCTCGCTTTGGAAAACAGTAACTCCAACACATACCTCCTTTGAAAATGGTCATAATCACATATAAGACCCAAAGAAAGAACTTATTCATTTTTCGTTTTATCTAACCCAACTAAAGGTTTAAATATCTATTCATATAGTCTTTAGACCATATAAGTGCTCACTAGCACAAACAAGCACTCTTAAAACATACTTTCTTTGTAAATGGCTAAGAGGCACATAAAGGAAGCCATGTCAATTTCATGATTCCAATGCTTTAGTATAACTTTTGATACAAGACTTAGCCTTCTTAATTCATTAATTAAGTCCACAAACAACCTCGGCCCCTATTTTAAAGACACTAGGTCAATACATATATAAAGAGGAAAAACAAGATTTTATTTCATTTTCTAATCATTGAATCATTATCCAATCAATTCCAATGCATATAAGAGTTATCTTAACCTCATTAAATACTTATAAATTCACTTCCACACCCTTTGTCATGTCTAGGGCAGATTTACCCTGATTTAAATCTCACTAAAATCTTGAAACCTACAACCATTTCATCACTTAATTCATCATAGTTTTAATTCTAATTTTAAGATTCCTCTTGGACAATTTTACAAACACTTAGAGTGCATATTTTTACACCCCATGGTTGAACCATATAGGGTTCTTCAAAGATCATTTACAACTTTTATTCACAACCAAACTTGCTTTGACAACCTCACCACCATAATCAATTATAAATCATACTCATTTCCATCAAATTTAAATTTAAGAATCAAAAGCTTTCTCACAAAAATAATACTCATGAAAACAAATCATGAAGATCCAGAATCTAGCCATAGGAAATGGGGCATCTTACCTTGAATGACTCCTAGGCACTCAAAGGATTAATCTCCAAGCAAAGAATCACTCAAAAATTTAACATTTTTCCATGGAGATGAACAGTACCGCGAGCTACCATGGAGGGAATTTCTCACTCAATATTGCTTCCCAAGGTGAAAAGAGCTATGAGTTTTCTTTCTAAGGACCTAAGGAGCAACTTTCATGTTGGGACTTTTTGAATTTGATAAGTGTAAGATGGTGAAAAGAAGAAGAAAAGGAAGACCACACTATGCCCTCCTCATGGGGTTGTCCACGATCTGCATATGAAGGGAGGAAGGAAGATGGAGTTATGTTTTGTCTCTCCTAGTGTCATTTAAGTGGAAAAATAGAATATATGTTTTTTACCTATTTAATTTACATTACTTACACTTAATCTTACAAACTTAACATATATTACATTTTTTTGTCATAAAATAACTTATTTGGCATGAATTGAATTTTTTTCTCATTTTTGGCAAAATACCCGGCAGAAGTCACTGTTCATAACCTAGTCATAATTACAGTCAAAACACTGGAAATCACGTTCTGAATCTAATTTTGACATTTTAATCCTTAAATTAAATCTCTAACTAAGATTTACCAGTTGTGGTCATTATAAAAAACACATGTACACTAGCTACATTTATCAAACTTGTTTAAACACCATAGTAAGTAGTCTCTTGACTAAATCGATTCACATCTTTCTCTAGCCTAGCTATTTAATGCTGCCTTTCTCTTTAGACATCCATCTCGTAATAACATGTTTGATTTGGAGCAATTCTGATATGAGTGACTTCCTAATAAGTTTCTCAAGAAGTGTAAGAGTGAGGATAAAAGGCCTCTCTCTTAATATGGTGTGATTTGATGACGAAAGAAGCAGAAGCTTGTAGGCATGTAACATCCCAAACGTTGATAAAGGAAGGGAATAGATAGAGTTCGGAAAGCAATTTTCAAACCGTCTTTCAACTTAATCATGTTGTTGCTTATAGCTTGTGCATTTATATGGATCATGAAAATAAACTTTGCTACTTTAAAAATTAGTTTAGAATATATGTATCTATTAAGTTAAAAGTTTGTTTTATTCAAAAGATTATTTGTAGGAAGTTCGAGAGACGGAACTGTTGATTTGGGTAAGCAACGTGTTACTTTGGCAAAGTCTTGAATATTAATCGAAATTGGACTAATATGACCCTTAAAATGATGCACTTTAATATTTTTTCTATTGTAAAATATAAGTTGTTTAAGATAGTTGTAAAAATATACTTTCGATAATCAAATTTATAATTGTATTTAATTAAATTGTTTCATATTGAAATATTTAAAATAAAATCATTTCATTATTGCTTTCTTATTTTATTTAATTAGAAATATTAAAAGATAAAGATAAATAAATTTATATCATTTTTATTTTTCTTACTTTATTGAGGATGTTACACATGACTTTTCATAGAGATTATTTATCATTTATAAGCCATTTAATGAAAGTTCGGTTTTAGTTTAGGTGATAAACATCTTTGAAAATTTGTTTTGGCATTGTGCAAATTAAAATCTACAATGGCATTGTCAAATGTTAAATGTTTGAGAAAGAATTTAATTTAATTTGGTGCTTTAGAAGTGGACGACGGTAAACACAAAGGCGAAGATGGTTGCTCGAAGTCTTTAAAGAGTGAGGCTCTTTTCAAGAATGGCTATCAATGTGTGAAATTGTTGCGAAGAAAGAAAGTCCTTTGTCACCTTGGTCACAAACCAACATGTGGAAATAGAGCAGGTTTCCAATTCAAATCTTAAGAACCGAAAATTTATTTTCGGGAGAGCCACCTTCTATATGAATTTGATAGAATTTAAATCTGATTAGTCGAATTTTTGATAAATAACTTATAAAAACTAATAGACAGATAAGAGAAAAAAATACCAATTGTCGATTTTGATCAAATCTAATTAAGGAAACTTTACCAAGGGTTAGTGTAGTTGACTATGATGAATGTCATTATCATATCACATTCACAAGATGAGCCAACTCTCATGAAAGACCTCATGCAGGAATATAAAAGACCATCAAACTTATTAAGAATTTTTTGAAGTAAGAATACATAGCATAGCACCCATCAAACGGCAAAAATTAAGAATCAAACACAAATGACAATTAGCGTGGGCGTAAGTTGCCAACCCTCATTGGCGAATCAATGTAGTCGTTTTGGCGTCTTCCGGTGGTAAGGGGTTTGGAGAGGTGGTATTGTATTATGTGTTCAAATTCTTACGGGGAAATCTTATATTTATAAATTCTTACAAACTATAATAAGGAGGTATTGGATTAGGATTTTAAAAGACTTTTTTGAGATAAAAAATACTACAGATTTTAAATGACATTTTAGAATTGGAGAGACTTTATAGACTTTTTTAAAAGACTTTTTTTACAATCAAGATTTCATAGGATTGGATTTTAAAGGATTTTAATAGAATTCATAAGATTTGAAAGGACAATATGGATTTATAAGATTTTAAAAAACCATATGAATTTTTAACAAACATTCAAAATTACAAGAGTCAATATAAAAGGAAAAGGTTATACTTACAACCTATTTTTGTTTACAATATTTTACAATCATATCTTAACTGTTGATTTCTATCAATCAACGGTTATCATTCATTGCAAATTAAATATTATTAATAAGTTTGACTTGCGAAAATAATAACCATTAATTGACGAAAATCAACGGTTAAGATATGGTTGTAAAAGGTTGTAGACAAAAATAGGTTGTAAGTATAATCTTCCCCATAAAAAAATAACAAAGAAATACAATGAAATTAATAAAAAAAGTAAAACCAAATATAATTTTCTCAATCAGTAAAACATAATGGGGAAGGATATACTTACCAAAAAAAAAGTTTACAACCTTTACAACTAACTTAATCACCATTGATTTCCATCAATCCTCAAAAGTATGCTTTTTTTTTTAGTTTTGACGAAGCTCCCATGGCGGAACCCAATTTCGAGCCGTCAACCTACCAAAGTAAGAAGAAAACACTGCAATAGAAGAATCTCAAGAAATTCTAGGGGTTGGGGTGAGATTGTGAGAGAGGCATCTTATTTATATTTTTCACAAAAAAGTCTCACGAAATCCACACCAATAGAAAATCCATTAAAATCTTCGGATTTTTGAATACCACGAGATTGTGATTCCATTGTTTAAAATCCTGATTGAATACCAACGAATTTGGACGGATTCTAAAATAATCCTTTAAAATCCTAATCGAATATCACATGATTTTTTTTCAATCCATTAAAATCCTAATCGAATACCAACGGATTTTTTTGTCCAAAAACAATCCATTAAAATCCTTTGAAATCTCAATCCAATACACTCCTACGAATGATCGGTCATACTTTAATTAAGAGTGTATGACATGTCATACTTCATAGTGTAATTTGTAAAACAAATTTGTAAACGGATCTTTCTCCTTCTTATTTATATAAAAGGTTCAGTGTTTGTATTTTAAAAAATATAAAATTATATTATTTTATGTGAGAGAAAGACATAAACAATAAAAATTACGAGGAAAAAATGAGTGATTTTTTTAAAAAAAAATTAGAATATATCATTTTCTGATCTAAAATGACACAATTCTATGTCTTTTAAATAGACAAAATTTATTTTTCCTTGTAATCATATTAGTTGTTTAGTTGTATAGGTGGTATACTTTAGTGGTGGTAAGTGGATCTGTCCCCCCTAAAATAAAAGTGGGAAAAAAACAGCACGTGAGTCACGTGACCTTTGCATTATGCGCTTTTAAGGATGTTTGTACATTTGTTTTTCTTTCTCATTTACACTATTGAACTATGAATTCCGTTCATTTTGTTTCAGCGGCGATCGTCTCACCTCATTCCAACCCCAAACTTGTTTCCTTCTCCAAATCCAAAACGGAAACTTACAGTCTCAAATACTCCTTTCGCCTTCCTAAGCTCCGAGTTTCAGCCCTCAAGAATCGGTTTCCCGAGTCAGAGAATCGTAATTTCGCAGATGAAGGAACAAAACTTTCATTTGATGAAAAGGGTGGTGGAGAATTTGATTTGGGATGGTTGCCTGCTTTTCCTCATGTTCTTGTTGCGTCAATGTCCAATTTTATATTTGGGTATCATATTGGGTCAGTATCTCATTCTATTTCTGTGTTTGTTTTACTTCCTCGCAAGTTAGATTTTGTAGAAGGAATTGCTGCGGTGACTTGTTCTCATGGAAAGGTGCCATTTTTCTATTGGGGAAGTGAGGAGTTAAGTAGAAGTTTATACTTTTACGAATTTATGACAGGGTGCATTTCATATGCTGAGAATTTTATGTAACAGATCACAAGATTAAGTATCCAACTTAAAAAAAAAGAAGCAGTTTAATATGATCAATTGTCAGTCTAATACATTTTTATATCATCCTTTAATATCAAACTCTTTTTGTGATGTAGCAACACATGATTTGATGATTTTTTTTTTTTTAAATAAAATAGAATAAAATAAATTATATTGGCAGTTGATTAGAAATAAACAGTTAAAAAGTTGTAGTTGAAGTTTAATAAAGCTGGATGAGTGTATTCCATTGAGCTTGTGAAAGTAAAACCCAGGATGATATTCCATTTCTTAAAGCAAGAATAGATGATTAGTGTTGTGACTTATGAGATTATTCTGAAGCCAATTATCTATGATTCTTTTATGTGAAACTGAGGCACAACTTGATGAACTTATAAAAACTAGGTGGTCATTTGGTTTTTGAATTTCTAGCCTGTTTGTGAATTATTTGAAACTGGATGCATATTCTGCAGAGTCATGAATGGTCCTATTGTTTCCATTGCCCGGGAGCTTGGTTTTGAGGGAAACTCATTCATTGAGGGACTTGTGGTCAGTATTTTTATTGCTGGTGCATTTATTGGGAGCATAAGCGCTGGTTCTTTGGTAGACAAACTTGGTTGTCGGTTCACATTTCAGATCGATTCTATACCCTTAATCCTTGGGGCAATAATAAGGTAGCGTACTTGGTTAGTGAAATTTATTGGAAGCATCCGTTTTTCTTGTGGATCTTGAGATTGTCTAGCTTTCATGTGAAGATTTTGAAAATGAATCCTCCCAACTGGCTTACTCGCATCAGAATTAAAGCTTCTTGACAGAAAAATCTTCTTATGATATGATTCTCATAACTGATTCATTTGCATGCTTTTTGGAATCCATATTTTTCTCTCCATGAACTGTTCTATGCTTAAAAAGCTAACTAGTTTTTAAGTGGGATTTAAATTTGATCCATTTACTGTGTAAAAATTTAGTATGTCATACTGTTCCATCTACTTAAAAATGCAATTAAAAGTTTTAACTAAAAGCAAAAAATCTGTCTTATTTAGTGCATGTTTGTTAAATGATATTTTTGTAATCTGTTTTACAGACACTCTTTTTGTTTTGTTTCATTTCCTCTTAGATTTACTTTTGTACATTTTTGTAAGAGTATTTTGAGCTTTGCAAGGACAATTACAGCATCTTTTTTCAAGATTTCACCAGATAGTGTTCCTAATTTTCTTTCACAATCATCTTTTTGAAAGGAGGCAACTTCAATACTTTGAAAGCCACTACCTCATTTATAGTTGTTGGCTTAATGCTTGCTTGACGTCTGTGAAAAGGTTCTTATGATAAGTGGGGGAAGATTGAAATTTTCCATGTCTGGCTAGCAAACTTTTGGTCCCAAAACATTGATTGGTATAAATTAATTGCACTGGTTTTCTATCCTTCTATTTGGTGTTTCATTTTGTCTTTTCCCACTGATTATGAATTTAGTGTTTTTTTTTTTTTTTTGAACCTGCCTTATACCCTGGGTTATAGAGAAAAAAGGCTTGTATTTTAATTTTAACTAAGATAATATCTATGACAATTTGTCCTTTGGCATGTATGTTCAATGATTGTTCAGTATTAAACATGTTTCTCATACTTAGACTTTAATTAGGTATCTTAAATGTCTGAACTTATTTCCAATGTGTTGAAAATAACTAGTGCATAATGTTTCTCTGCTGTAGTATTATTATCTGCTATTTCTAACTCTTTGTTCTGAAATATGCTTTTGTTATGCATAGATGATTTGTGATTGTAACATGATCGGCTTTACATTCCGGTTGATCATTAATACTTACATTGCCCACAGATTGCAAACACTTTGATTTGAGATTATTGTTGCTTTGAACTAGAGGATATTCTTAACTGTTCAAATTTGTGACAGTGCGAAAGCCTACACCTTGAACGAGATTCTTGGGGGAAGATTTCTTGTTGGTCTTGGTATAGGTGTGAATACCGTTCTTGTTCCAATATATATATCTGAGGTACTTGTTGATATCAACTTTATCTTTGTACATAATTATTTTCTTGTTCTCTAACTATACTGGGTTGACTTATCTGATCTCTACACTATATATGCCAAATCCATGTAATGTTTTCCAAATGTGGTGCTTATTTATCGACTATAATGCAAATAAAACAGGATAAGTTCTAATTGTTGTTAATTTTTACTGCAATCATACTTCAAGGGGTCCCTCCCCTGTAGAAAGTACAATCATGCTTCCAAATGAAATAGTTCTAACATGATATACTAATAGGAACTGGACCAGAAAATAATAGAAAACAGATAGAAAAAGATGAGCTTTTATTGAAATCACTCTTCTCCCTAATTCTGAATCAAGGTGATTGCAGAATCGAGAGGAGAGGATGCAAAGAATAAATAGAGATAATTAACTTTCCTAGCCTTGGGAAATTCAATAGTCCTGATTCTGGCTCTCCCTTCCAACCTCTATTCTCCAAACCAAAACTGATCTGTATTATATCTCTCCTATTATTTTTATCCGTCGTTACTCTTTCTAACTAACTAAATAGGGGGTCTGATACTTGCTGAAATTTGTTTGATACGTGGAGGAAAGAAATTTTAAGATAACAATAGCAAGTCCTTCTCACTGATGTCTTTTCACTGTCATACGTGGTGTAGGTTGCTCCAACAAAATATAGGGGTGCACTAGGGTCCTTATGTCAAATTGGCACTTGCCTTGGCATTATTGCTTCACTATTTCTTGGAATTCCTTCTGAGAATGATCCACATTGGTGAGTTTCTTTGTAATTTTTTTTCCTTGTAGACTCGTAGAATTCATATATATCTCACAATTCCTCCCTTGTGTTTGTATGGTAGACTGATCTAAATGAATGATTTTACTTGGAATGTAAAATATGTTGAATGTTAAACAAGGATGACAGATGTATTTGATGAATAATTTTTTAGGTTTCCTGAGCTTTTCCACTGAAATTGTCTATGGATGTGCTCTAATAAATATGTTTGTGTGTGTGAATTGTTGAAACTTTCTATGTTGTCGTCTTCTATTTTGTTGATGATCTGGCTATGATGCTTTGGTTTATATGTAATTACTTGAAGCACATCTTAATGCATTTTTATCTATGAAGCACTGGTGCTCCTAGGAAGGAGCTTTACATGTATTGGATATGTGCTATGATCCTACTTCAAGGTATGAGACTTGGAGTACCACATATGAAACATAAGGGTCTGGTGTGGAGTTTATATAGACTTTGGGCTCTCCTACCTCATGAGCTAGCTTTTGAGGTGAGGCTCTCCTAAGGTTCGTATCAATATGCAAGTCACATGACTATGACCAGACATTTGATACGTGTAATTTAGGTAATTATACTGCATTCTGTTAATGGGTACACCTTACTTATGATGTAGAAGTTGTGACACCTCTAGTCTCACAACACAAGTGAATACTATGTGGTTTACAAGGCCTATGAAGAGTAACTTGGCTTAAATATTTCGTATTAGTACGCATCCACTATCTAGCAAGTTGATTTGTCGCTGTAGCATATTTAGATTAGCTACCATAATCCTGTACTAATCATACTTATTAATCTCGGATAGCAGCGCGTAGCGGCTGACCCTCCAAACTGCTACAGCGCTATAGAGGGTAGTGCTACAAGTGTACAACGCTACTGTGCAAAGTGTACCTAAGTGATACACTAAATTGTACTCCACAAATATAAAACTTAAAATATGAAAATGTGACATAAAAAACAAATTTGAAGGATCTCGAACTCAAACATAAATGATTTCAAACATTAAAATTCAAATCATAAGCAAATTAAAAGAATTAAAGTCTCAAATAATGTAACACAACAAAATAAAGTGGAAAAATTAGTCAAAATTCAAACTGCCACTTAAATGAAATGTCAAAATCAAAAAACTAAAGGAACTAATCATAATTGAAATCATGAATATCCAAATCATCATCTTTACTTTCACTTGTATCTAAGTTGTAAATCTCTTCCTTCTACGATGTTTTTGCAGAAACTACTGTAGCGGTGCAATAGCGGCTGCTACATCCGCTACACTTCGCCTGACCATTGCAGCGCGGTCTGTGGCGGTCGGCTGCTGCACCGCAACGCAACTCCGCTATAGCGCGCTAAAGCAGGGCCATTCACAAGTATGGTACTGATTGATTTGAGAGTCACTTGTCAGCCTTAGTAGCATTATTTCAATCGTGTAACAATCTTATACTTTGTTCTGTGTGGTGGAAAATAAAATGAGAGGAACGTACTTGCTGCTGGCAAGGATGGGAGTGAAATAAACATATACATTGTCAATTACCAACTGTTCCTCACTCATAGTAGTTAATTGCGCCTCGAGCCGCGACGTATGGGTGTTGCGGTGCCTCGCCGCAAGAAACCACGCAACACCGCGCCGCACCAGAACGCAATAGCGCCATATTGCTGTCATAAGGCAAAATGTCAATTTTGTCCAAAATTTAAATGTGTAATAGAAAAAAAAATGTAAGGGTTTTTTAGTCTATCTGCGTCTCTCTCTGTCACTTCTGTTATATTTGCCTTTAAAAAATATTTCTTTTTGTCATTATTTCTGTCATATATTTATTCCGCTATTTTCGCAACCACAACCCGCTATAGCACTATAACGTTTTTTGGGGTTGGCTGCAGCCAATGTTGTTAAAACGTAGAGTCTACGTAGAAACGGTAGGGGTGAGCAAAAACGTAAAATCGTGAAACGTAAACGAAACGTAAGAGTTTATTACTTACTAAAAAATATATCCAACATATATATATATATATATATATATATATATATATATATATATATCCAAAATACATGAATACATAAGTCATCACAAATTTAAGTTTAAACACTAAAGAAAATAAAATAAAAAATGGTGGAAGTAGGATAATTTAAATCTAATGTGTTAATTATTACAGCAATTGCAATTAACAGATATTATGAAAAAAAGAAAATCTACAATGCTTCGATTAATTAAGTTAAAGTGTGTTTAAAGCCAAATTAAAAAAATGATTTAGACTTCAAGTTGCGATTGCAGATGACAACAACACAAATTATGCGATAGCTTAGGCCCAAGATAAAAACCTAATTCCATTCAGACACTCAGTCATTAGTTTCAAATTTAAAAAAAAAATGGTTAAATGAATACCGAGTTGACACTACGTTTCAACCGAGTTTACGAGTTGACACTACGTTTCAACCGTTTCGACCCAAAACCCGTTTCAACTACCGTTTCGACACGTTTTTTGTCATACAAACGTACGTTTCCACGTTTCGACACTACGTTTTTACAACACTGGCTGCAGCATGCCGCAATCTATATTTGATTACTTTGTTCTCACTATTGCTCTCACTTTCACCTGTACTAATCACAATTCAATTAAAAGGGTGAAATTGGTTAGAAATGACGGGGTTGATTACGCAGATCATTACGTTATGGCGGCTAATACACAGCAATGGAGAGAACATGTAATAAATTAGATAGTGCATTGTTTTGTTTTCATTATTTGACTGCAATCCTTTTTGGTTTAGGGTCCTTGGGGTTGGTTGACCATGGGAAACTGGTCAAAGCCTACTTTGTATTTATTTTTCTTTTGATTAAAAAGAAATTAATTAATAGATAATGCCCTATTTCATTGATATGTATACGGGATAGGATAAAATGCCTACTTTTTTATATGCCTACTCTATCTACTCCTTTCCAATACCGTTACATCATAATCTTAAGAGGAGAGAGAAAGGATAAATGTTTAGTTGAGATTCTGATCTAACGGTGTTGGAAATGAGTAGGTAAAGTGGCATAAAAAAATGTAGGCACAATATCCAAACCCTATTGTTATTTCTTATTTAGCATCTTTGAGCAATAAAATTGTTGTTGTGTATGTTTATGGACTTTGAATTTTTTATTTTATTTTTATTTTTTGATATTTTTATATGGAATGTCTTAAGGAAGATATTCAACAAGATGAGGAAAAAAAACCTTCCCCAAAAATGTGAGAGCCTCATCACTTCCCCAGTACGAGAAGCTACGAAAATCTATAATGCACAGCACATACACAGAACACGACACGACACTCTGACACGTTAATTCTAAAAAATGTTAGATTTCGACACATTATGACATGTTTTGATATTAAATAATATTTTTAATTTTCGTAGTGTATATTATATTTAATATTCAATAATCTAACAAAAAAATGAAGGTTAACTTATAATACCCATCAATTTTGCAAAGAAATATAAGATATCCCAAATATTTATATTGAACTCGATAAAATGGTAATGATAATCTAACGAATCTAATAGTTGGAACTAAAAACGTAACGCAACGCAACCTTTGAACCCTTTTTTGAGTCTCTACAATGCGTGTTGGAGTGTCGGATACGATATGTCAGGTTTTTTGAAGTGTCGGTGCATCATAGACGAAAATTGCTTTTGTGTATGTTTATGGACTTTCAAATTTTGTTATTGTTTTTGGTATGTTAATATGGGATGTTTAAAGGAAGATTCAACGAGACTTGAAAATAAACCTTCCTTGAGAATGTGAGAACATCGTTGATTCCATTGGCTGAAGGTTTAATAATCTGTATTTTGACTTTCAGTTTTAGTTTTGTGTGAGAATGTTCTTTAATGACTGACTTAAACCTAGCATTTTTCTTTGTGTGATGATCTCTTTCTTTTCTTTTGTTTTAATACATGCAAATGTATATTGTTTTAGTAATTTATTTCATATAGATGTTTATTTGCAGTATTGTATCTTTTTCCTCTTCAAGAACAACAACTTTCCGTATTTGTATTGTGTCATACGTGTGTCTTTTCTCTTGGTCATTTTTTCATGGATTAGTCTTAAAATGAAAACTTCCCAGAATGTGGCTTATTTCCATACTTCCTGACAATTCAAATTGGACTTCATGGATGTAGAGCCACAGCCATAGGCTTTTAGCCTTATTTTGAATTTTTCAAAAAAAACTACGGTAAAATAATGTTTCGTAATAATGGCCTTTAGACATGTTACGCATCAAGGGCTTCACATTTACTCCCAGTGCAGAAACATTCCTAAATGTGGCTAAGGAAGATTTACATCTTCATTCGTATTGATTAGCAATTGCTAGCTTCCATTTATAAAATATTGGATTGATATCAATTAGTCCCAATTAGTATCAATAAGCATTTGTTAGCTTCCATTAATAAACTATTGGTATCAATAGATTAGTATCAATTAGTCCAGATTAGTATAAAATATTTTTAGTATTTTAAATCCTTGTAATCTGTTGTTATAAAAGACATGAAGGATGTATGGAATAACCAAGTAATTACCTTCTTCCAATCTTTCTCTCCTCCTCTCGATCTCTTCCCTCTGGAATTCTGCCTTTCTATAGTTACCCTTAACATCTTGATTTCAATACTGTATCCAATTTGAACTTAAAACTGTTATAGAAATACACTTTATAATGTTCACTGAAATCTAACCTGCACTTATCTCATAAATTCATATGGGAGCAATTTGAGTCTCTTTTGATTGTGATTTTTCCATCATTTGTATATTGTAGTCTTTAAAATAGAAAATTATTTTCCAAATAATGCCTACATGGCACCAACAAATACATATTTCAGGTGGAGGACAATGCTTTATATTGCAAGCATCCCCGGTTTTGTTGTTGCACTTGGTATGCAATTTGCTGTTGATAGTCCGCGCTGGCTTTGCAAGGTAGGATTTGTTGTTTTCGTATCTGACAATTTATAAGCTTTTCCACTGTTTATATAAAGCTTTAATATTTCTGCTCAGGTTGGGAGAATAAATGATGCTAAAACAGTAGTACGTGAGCTTTGGGGAGCATCTGAAGTTGAGAGTGCAATTGAAGAATTTCAGTCTGTCAGCAAGAATGATGGTAATGATTTGGACAGCCGATGGTCAGAGATCTTGGAGGAGCCACATTCTAGAGGTTGTGTCAAGGTGGTTTGACTGTTACTTTTAGACAGCATTCTGTGCATGGAAACTATTCTTTTCCCTATCCTAATATAGATTGAATAACAGGTCAGGAGAAATTTAAGCACGTTGCAGTAATAGTTTCTGCCCCGAGATGTGATTGAATTTAGCTTCATGAAATACAATTTTCTTCTTTCATAAACAAGTACACATCTATAATCATTACTTGCATATGGCACTTGAAGCATAAAGTTCTTAGTGGATTATCTTGTATGATTGCAGTTGCCTTTATTGGAGGTACTCTTTTTGTGCTTCAGCAGTTTGCAGGCATAAATGGAGTCCTTTATTTTTCATCATTGACCTTTCAAGATGTTGGAGTTCAAAACAGTGCTTTCGCAAGCTTGTTTGTTGGGCTTACTAACTTTGCAGGTTTGCAGCCTGCACTGTATTTCTTTTTTATTTTAATATATATTTCTTCTTGGAATCAGATTCTGATTGCTGTGAACTTTTGTTTTTTCTTCAGGTGCAGTTTGTGCTTTATACTTAATCGACAGGGAAGGGAGACAGAAACTTCTAATAGGAAGTTACTTAGGAATGGTGAGTGCGTACAAGATGTCCATAACTTCTTTATAGGTAATTTTATGTAAACTAAAGCACATCCAGTCATCCATTCACAAGGATGCGACGATGCGTTGCTACAGGCACATGTGCACTGATATACCGCTATTACTAATATTTATGCTCCTAGGAAGGGGATAGGAAGTAGAGGATCAACACAAGTGGGTAATGAGTAATGAGGACAAATGGGAAACTAAGAAGAATATTCATGCTGAGGAGCATAACTGAATTCAGATGTGGCAAGAGGAGAGAAAAGAAGCCATGGATTGAGTGAGGGTCTGTCTGTCTCAGTGGGAGATTAAATTTGATGGGGAAAGGAGAGGTTTGGCAAGATTTTGGTGAGGAAAGGATTGGGAGTAGACCCTCAAAGTTCTGCACTGTTTCTTTTTTTTTTTATGTGTTATTTAGTAGTAGTAAAGCTATTCCTTTGTAATTGAAAGGTCACAACTTCGAGTGCGGAAACTAGCCTCTTTGTCAATATGCAAGGGTAACACTGCATATAAAAATTGCTCTTACCTCTACCCTTGTTAGTCGAGGTTTAATGTGGAGTTGTGTTTTATTTCACTTTTATTCTGTATATCTTCACCTTCCTTCATTGTTGATTTGTCCACCATATCAGTAGTAGACGAAGAGATACAATGTTAATATAAATAAAATAGATCTATGCTTTAAGTTCCTATTACGTGCGCACAGGCATGCACTGAATTCGTTCAGATCTTGTTCCTAGTTCAGACTAGCCTTCTCTCACTGGATTATTACTCATGACTTTTACTTCTGTTTCTTTGTAGGCAATTTCAATTATTCTTGTGGTCTGTTCTGTCATTTTTCCATTGGATGAACAACCAAGCAACAACTTATCAATACTAGGAACTATCATGTAAGCATCTACTTGCTGCTGCTCTTAGAATCTAGTGAAATTGGCCTTCTCCAAGAGCAACCTAGCCTTTTCTGCCCCCCACATCCCCATTTCTGAATAAATATGTCCATTTGCTTGGTTATCACTTATTTGCAGAAAGTGGAGTTTTAAACTTACTGGACTTGGTTAAATAACTGTATATGATTGGAATAGTTAACTTACATCTAATTGGATTTACATGGTACCTTCGTTGTGCTGTGTAGCATGATTCTATCTATTTTCTGGCCTGCATGGCATCTCCTGTGGTTGAATTTGGAATCATAAAAAAACAAATGGGTTGGAAAACTTGGAAAATGTTTTTCTTCTCCCTCGATCTGTTCTTGTTTTTTCTTTTTTGGTTCATCGACCGCCGACCCCAACTACCTTCGAATAAAAATGATGTTGATGTTGAAAAACTTAAAAAATGGGGGCAAAGATGGGTTTTTGTCCCTGAGCACCATACCGGGCACGACAACTGCGATTTTCCATGATATTAGCTGCGATAGCAGATGCTATGCGAAAACAATGGGATTGACTTACTATTGTAGCCACCTATGCGACAGCAACATAGCGCATGATTGACTACCCTGTTTGCTATTGAAATAATATCTTACTGTTTCTAACTCAATAACAATGTGCGATGCGACAACATTTCATTAACATGACCATAAATGATGACGAAGATGTTCTGAGATAGTTTCCAATATTTCATATTTTCTGGAATATTGGCACATGGGTGATGCATTTTCGGTTTATACAATTTTACAGGTATATATTCTCTTTCGCAATTGGAGCTGGCCCTGTAACTGGCATCATTATACCAGAGCTTTGCAGCTCCAGGACTCGAGGGAAGATCATGGGGTTCAGTTTTTCTACCCATTGGGTGGGTATTAAAACATATTTTCAGTTGGTAGTTGCGTGTTGTGCTTGAAGCTGCATGTGTGATCCCCTCTCCCCCGGTTTGGTGCTCTTTTAAAGTAGTTTTTATATCTTTTATTCATACTAGTTAGGTATGAATATAAGCTTATTTGTATAGTAAGACATTCTTCATCATGTTGGTGTTCAATTTAAAGTAAACTACTATTTTTTAAAAATTTACCTTTATATCCAGGTTTGCAACTTTGTGGTGGGATTATTCTTCCTTGAGTTGGTGGAGAAATTTGGAGTTGCACCAGTATATGCCAGCTTTGGAGCAGTTTCCCTGTTAGCCGCAGCATTTGCCTATAAATTCATAGTAGAAACTAAGGGTCGCTCTTTAGAAGAAATTGAACGGTCCTTAAACCAGCAAGCTTGAGCCACTGATGAATGTTATAATATACTGATCCATGTATACCGGACATGGTTGAAAGGTGTGGGTGTTTGACAATGATTTTGTTCTCTCATTGATATATATATATATATATATATATATATATATATATATATATATATGGGTGAGGATCATTTTACACCAGTGTAAGTTACACTCTCAATCTTATCCATTGATTCTATTTATATCTAACGGCTTAAATTTTTTAGTAATATGAGTCATTGGATACAAGTGGATCAATACTTAAGATTGAGTGTAAGACTTCTAACTCTTACACTGGTGTAAGAATATCTATATATATATATATATATATATATATATATATATATATATATATATATATCAACTTGCTAATGAAGTTTTTAATTAGTTGATCCTTCAATGTTTCACTAATGCTGCTGTTTCATACAGCGATGTTGCATTGTTTTTTTTATTTTATAATTGTCATCGGAAAAAAAAAAAGTAAAAAAGAATATACCATCAGAGACTTGATGATCCACATTCCTTATATATTTGGAATTTCACTTATTTCTGCAGCTATTTATTTTTCCACTTGAAGTGGCTCGAGGTGAGAAGTAGTTTCTACAAAATGGAAGAGGAAGATGTTGGTGACTCTGAGCTTAACACTATTGGATGAGGGAGTTGACAGTGTTGATTATTTAGCTGTTGCACATGACAAGGGGCCAGCAAAAAAAGAAGTTGATGATATTTGTAATATTCTCATTTGGATTATTTATCAGGTTGTTGATGCTTTTTGAGGATGATGACAATTTATGCAATTTTAGTTGAGATTTAGGGACTTTGGTGAATGTTATTTTTTTTCATTTTAATTGTTTGTCCATTTTAGTACTTGTATAGGAATTATATAGATTACTTGTCTGTTTTAGGTTTTTTTGTTTTTAATTTTTTTTCAAAAAAATTCTCAATTTTTTTGTGTTTTTTTTTTAAAAAAAAATTCAAATTTTGAATGTTGTGTCGCGTCGACCTTTGACACGCAATGGGTGGGGTTTGTGTTTTTGACTCGTCAACAACTACGTGTTGTGTATGGGTCGTGTTGTTTCATGTACAAGTTGAATGTGTGTCGTGTCATATTAATCCGTTTTGCCACCACTAAATGACACCTTATACTTTGGCATTATTTCATGAATAATATTTAAGGCATTTACTTTTTTTTGTTTTATTTGTCTCTATTTACTTTATTGTTTTTTTACGGACAAGGGCCCTTGAAATAATCAAGGTGTATCTTAAGGATCTATGATGAAATCATGATCATGAAGATTTGAGTACATTATTTGATTATTTGCTAAACAGTGTTCCTAGTGGAGAGTTACTGAGAAAATGCATTGGTTAACTTGATTAGATTAGTACCTGCGATATGATGTACGGACCTTATGGATGGAAACATGAAAATACCTTAATCAATGTTGTGGGTAGATGCTTACATACTTACCCACGGCCTGAGAAGATTCAAGGTAGCACATTTTTTGTTTTACCTTTATTTCAAAAGAGTTTATGGGAAACAAAGTTTGGGTTTACAATGGGAAGAGTTATTTTAGGAGTGAAATAAATAATCAAATATTCAATAAAAAATAACAATTTAAATGTTAACAAAAAAGGATATATTTGATAAACACCATAAAAATTAAAAAATGGAGTGGCTTTACCTTGGAGTCCACAAAGATGTTAGTATAGATGTGCTAGAAACAATTTCATAGTTAGATGACACCTTATACTTTGACATTATTTCATGAATAATATTTAGAGCATTTACTTTTTTTATTTTATGTGTCTATTTATTTTATTATTGTTTTTGGATAAAGACCCTTGAAATAATCAAGGTGTATCATAAGGATCTATGATGATATCATGATCATGAAGACTCAAATACATTATTTTAAGTTTGGCATCATCAAAAAGGGAGAGATTGTAGATACAATGTATGTTTTGATGATTACAAAGTGGCAACAACAAAAAGAGAAGAGTATTAATCAAGAGCAAAAAGCATCAACCACATGTGGATATTGAAGATGTATGATGTAGTCACACAAGAAGAGTAATAACATATCAAAGTAACAAGATCGTTGGATCAAGAGCAACAAGGAATAATTAGAAGAGCAACACCAAGATCAAAGACAACAAACCATTTATACAAAAAAAAAAAACAAAAAAAGACAACAAACCATAGACAATAGCTAAGAGAAGCTCAATATCATAACCATGATGAAAAATGATCAAAACCAACAAAGTGTCAAGCATTGTCATATCCAACAAGTCAAAGCATCAAGCTCAAGTAAAAATTCAAGACAAGGGGCATGAAGCTAAGTATAAAATTATATTTAGAATACATCTTTAGGACTTAGAATATATGTGAGGGTATATGGTAGATTGCATTGCATGAGCTCAAAGTTTTTCTCAAAATAAACGTGTTTTTTTGAATTGTATAATCATAACCTTTATATACTTAAAAGAAATTTGAAGAACCAATGGAAAAGATCCTTGACATGTTTTATAACTTCAAAACAAATTTATCAAGTCAAAATCTTTCATAAAAAGTGGTTGGAAGCAAGATAGAACACAGTTGAACTTAGAATTTACTGAATAATTTTTATACTTCATTCCATACAATTTTTCGTATCCAAGATGATAGATTTAGATCTTGTGTTCTCATAAAAGTTGTATATCTTTATTTTATCTTTCCAACGACACGAAGATCACATCAATTCGACAAGTATAACTCAAGTTATGCCCAAAATACGAAACAATGTTCTTGTTGTCAGGTTGGGAATCGATTACCATTTGAGGTAATCGATTACCCACCATTTGGTAATCGATTACCACTGTGACAAAATGCATATAATGGCTATAAACGACTAGTTTTAAATGGAAACACTATATATGCATTCCCAATGACTCTAAAACTGATTGGGCATCATTCCTACACATATTAAGCATACTTTGAGAGCTTCTACACTATCATTTGCATATTCTTTCATATCTTTTAAAGATCAAAAATATATGAGCTCATCTTGAAAATTCATATACACATAGTGCTTCAAGTTGTATATCCACACTTTGAGAGTGTATATTCATTTCCAAATATTTCTCTCCTTGTGTTCTTGAGTTGAAAGGATTGTGAGACCCATTGTTTGAGAGATAGCCAAATACCTAAGTAAATTTGGAGTGAATTGTAAGGTTGCCAAGTACCCGTAAACTTAGAGATTATAAGATATCCAAGAACCCGAAGTCTTGGAAGATTATAAAGGTTTGTCAAACACCCGTGAAGCTTGACCATTAGTGAAAGAGTTGATCAAGCGGCTTCAGCCTGTACGTAGGTCACAAGTGGTGGTGACCGAACCATGATATATTATGTTTTGCAATTCTCTAAACTCTTTATTTCTAGCATTTTAATTGCTTCTTTGATATCTTGTATGTGCTAGAATAAGTTCTATAATTATGATATATTATATATTATGGATTGTTGGAATGTATTGATTAGCTTTCCATATATCAAAGTTTGCTTGAAATGATTATTTAGAAACTAGAAGGGGCCTTTTGCGAAAATCTTGTAATACTCAATTCACCCCCCTTTTGAGTATGAAAGTCACATTCCTAAGACATTGCAGCACAAAGACAAACACAAATAATCAGCAAAAGTTGATAATCCTAATAAAAAATAAATGGATAACTAAATATAAAAGATGTAATAATAAGTTATCAATAATCATAATCAACTCAAAATCAATCAAGGCATTTTATTTAGAATAATCATATCTCAATAAATCAGCATAAGTAACTCAATGATATTTTAATAAAGATAATCATCAACTAACATATTCAGTACTACATTATTTAAATTCAAAGATTAAAATGAGCATCCTAATTTTTTTTAGGACTCAAAAAGTATTTTACTCTTATTTTATATTAGATTTATATTAGTGCCCATTGTCCGAGTTGTAAAATGTATTAAATTAAAAACTTGAATTATGAAATAAGATTTTATTGAATTTTGATATAAAAATATAAAGTAAAGTATTTTTTGGGTCCTCAACCAGTATTACGGGAGCAATTAATCCCTTAGGAAACAAAAGTCGACACCTAGTCTTTCTGAAATTCAAAATAGACCATTGTTAGTTCTTTTGAGAGACTAACGTGAGTCTTCTTCGAACTTCAGAGGTCCACAATTTTAACTAATTAGGTCTATTTTAAATTTCAGAAAGATCACAAATCGATTTTTTTTTACTAAGAAATTAAACCGGGCCCATAATTTTTGTTTAGGATGCAGAAGGTACTTTTCTCGAAAATATAATTAAAGATTAACTTCAACTATCTCTTGACAGAATAGGGTTAATTTTAATAAAAAAAATTATTATTACATTATTGTTGATCTTATATCACGCATATATAAGAAGTAACTCAAGTGATAGGTAAACTTGAATTCAAATAATTAAATTACTTTTGCAATGCTGCTATATAGTACCCTTACCTTAAAGATTGTTATTAACTATTAACTATCATAAGCACAAAGCAAGGCGAAAAGGGTATTGCTTTCAATATATTAAGAACGGGAGAAGGTTTAATGAAATAAATATAGAAAAGAAAGAATACTTTTTATTTTCCTACAGTATATATTTAAATAGAAAAATATTTATGTAGTTACTACATATAAGTTATCTGCATTTATTCTCAAAACGACATCATTTGAAATGGAAAAATTAAAAAATTATAATTATAAAGACTATAATAATCCTGAAATAAATTAAAATTACAAAAATATCATGATTTCCATCCCAAAACGACATCGTATTGAGTTTACTGCAGATAAGTTATCTGTAGTGATCGCAGAAAAAACGAACCCATATTTAAAAGTGATTTTTCATCAACCATACCTAAATAATAATCCTGAAATAAATTAAAATTACAAAAATATCATGATTTCCGTCCCAAAACGACGTCGTATTGAGTTTACTGCAGATAACTTATCTGTAGTGATCGCAGAAAAAACGAACCCATATTTAAAAGTGATTTTTCATCAACCATACCTAAATAATAATTTCGCCAATTTTTTTTTTCACCACCACAAAAATAATAAATAACCTCACTACAAACTTTCTTAATTCAAATTTTACTGCAAAGAAAACCAAGTTTGAATAACTAAGTTAATGTAAAATTAAAAGTTTTCAAAACAAAATTAAAGCACACTATCTGACAAAAACTGAAGACTCACCAACATAGAAAAGTAAGACATTTTTTATTTTATTTTTGGAATGAAAATATAATCCTCCACCAACATAAGATTTACCAGAGCCATATATATTCTTAATTAAAAGGAAAATTTCCCACGTTTACTACTCAATAACCAAAATATAATCTATGCTAACACAGAAGGTTAAAAAAAAAAAAAACACAGGAAGAGAACCTTGTTGTACCAGTAAAATTTTCAGCAATTAGTCACCGATTGATAAAGATTGATTGAATTCTAATTGAAAAGAAGAATGATGATTCGATTGAAGCCTAATTCAGTCCAAACCATTAGCTGGCCTTTGTACAAAAGTGAATTGGCCAATTTGAACATGCAACCAAACTAGTACATAACATCATTGTCTGCCACAAAATTTTTGGACAAGTAATATAACTTCATAGCAAAAAAATTCCCCATATTAGAAGTCCTATCCCCATTAAAAGGCTTCTAATTCTCAATCCACATCTGTGGATATTGCAGGCAGAAGAATATGAATTTGTGGAATTCATTGATATTGCCGTGACATTAGAAAATGTGCCGTTTTTGCCAAGGCTGCACAACATTTACACAAACCAATCTCTTGTAAGCAAAAACAATGACACAAAAACACATGGTTAACAAAATGAAGCAAAGAGGCAAATAAATGTACTACCTTCCCGGAAATTTACATGAACCATGACCTGCAGTCATTAAAAAAATGTCCTTAGTTATTACTAGAAGAAATCATCAATAGAACTACAAAATCTGATAAAGCATATCCAACCCAATATTCATAATCTTGAAGGAAATGGTAATTTACTTGGATCAGAAGTGGAGATTGTAGCCATTTCATTGAAATCACATGACTCAGCAGACTTTCCAATTTGATGATAGTAAGTGTCAAAAGCATAATTTGCATGTGCAATAACATTGTCTGGTTCATAGCATGATTCTCCTTGCAGCAATGGAGAGCAATCCACCTTGCCAGGTCCACATGCCCAATCTATTCCAGCCTGCAGCATCTTTGGATCAGCACCATCTTTTGCAATGCAGTAAGTTTGATTTGTGGTATCATTTGCTAACACTGCTCCTGATCCTGTTAAGTGTAAAATGTAAACAGGTGCCCCATTTGCATCAAACAATCCCCAGTTCTTCTCTGACAATGGCCCTGGCTTTGTATCCTCATTGTAGAGCTCATAGATGTAAGTACTAACAGCAATTCCAGGATGTTTTGGAGTTCCAGTCATGTTCAATACATGCTTTATCAAATTGCTGTTGTAAGCATTGGCATTATCTGCTGTTGCATCAGGCTCATTAGAGTCCCCTTTTGAGGGCCAGCCTGTCTCAGTTACAACTACAGGAACATTAGTGTAATTCAGAAAAGACATGGCAAAGTATGCTGCATCAACCACAGCATCAAACACATTGGTGTAGTGGAGAAGGGTATTAGGATCAATAGCTTCTTTGTTTGGAGGAAGAGGTTTGAAGAGTGCATAATCCAATGGAATCACACCATTTGATTGCATGTAGTCATAGTAAGGGTAGATGTTGAGCATGAGATACGAGCCAGAGGATTGCAAGAAATCAAGCATTGGGACCAAGACTGGATTCAATGAGCGGTTAAAGAAGGCTTGGGAAGGTGGAAATGAATCAAGGATGATTGAAGAGGAAAGGGGTGTTGAAACTCTTATTTGGCGATCAAGATTGGATGCCACAAGTGCTGAGTGAATGTACTTAAGAGCATTGACAAGAACTTTTGCTGCATTAGGGAGAGTAGTTAAAACCTCAGAACCAACACAAATAGCTGTGATATTTGTGGCTGGATAATGTGCTACCACATTGAGGGAAACCCAATTTGCAGCTGTGGAATTTGATTGACCAATTGCTAGGAGCTCTTCATTAGGGACAGACACAACAACTTGAATTCCAGACTTTGCAAGTGCAATGAGCATAGCTTGGTCAGCATCATACAACCGAACATGTCGAATTTGCTGGGCTTTAAGTAGTGCTACTACTTGAGTAGGGTGAGGCATGTCTGAGAGACCTGTTCCAATATTCACCCCAATGAATGGTTCTGCAAGGAACAAACATAAGGTCCATTAAACATAAGTCTCAAGACTTAATTCATCAAAGGTTAACCAGTCAAATAACATTAGCTTGGTTTGCAAGAATATGCAGGCAGACTCTCTTGCACATTTTGCCTCTTCAAACCAAATAAGGTTTTTTTGGGCAAAATATAATGTAATTGATTATGTTGTCTTGCAATATGCTCGACTCGTGTAAAATGTAAGCATTTTAAGAAATTGATTTGCTTTCTTTTGAAGTTTTATCTAGTGTGACCTGAGAAATTTGAACAAGAATATAGATAATTTCCTAAAACAGTAAGCTTATTTTGAAAATAACTTCGCCAGTGTACTGTAAAGTGCTAAACACATATCCATATGTGGGGAAAGAAGACAATAAATGACTGAATATAAGGACAAACAGAGCCATCCTACCACATTTAATATATTTGAATACTAACAGGTACACTGCATTGCCATTCAAGAAGATCAATCAATAAAGCCTACCTACCCCTCTTCTTTTTTTCCATGTTATTTTACACACATTAATTGTTGATAAAAAATTCTTTCAGTCAAAATAAGCATCATGTAAAGAAAAATATGAATGCTTAGAGACTAAATGGGAAAAAAAGAAGGGAAAACAAGAACAATAGGCTGATTCGTCACTCTACACAACTCAATAAGATGTCTTTCAAACCTCAATACTAATTAAATCTCATAGAACACACTAACAGCCAAGATGTGCCAGGTACTTAGGGAAAATGAAAGGCAATGAAGGGTGTGCTTCAAACCTGACCCTAAATCTCATAGAACACGCTTAACAGCAAGGAGTCACCTTAAATCCTTTTCTGAAGGGTGAGCAAGAAAGTATAGGCAAACTGAAAATGCCAACTCATGTTTATACCAAGTAAAAGAGAGTAATAAGAACAATGCAGTGAGTAATCCATGCAGTTCAAGTAAATGTAGTTTTTCAGTGCAAACTGAACAATGCCAACTCATGTTTATATCAAAGGGGAATGAACAGTCAGAGGACAAGTGACTTTAAATGTGAGAAAATCTGAATCCAATAACAAAGAACTCCTCAGCAGAGAAAGGAAATATTTGACAAACACCATAAAATAAAAAAAGGCTTTACCTTCAAATCCATAAAGATGTTAGTATATGTGTGCTAGGGACAATTTCATAGTCAAATTACACCTTATACATTGGCATCATTTCAGGAATAATATTTTGAGCATTTACTTTTTCTGTTTTATGTGTATCTATTTACTTTATTACTGTTTACGGATAAAGAGCCTTGAAATAATCAAGGTGTATCTTAAGGATCTTTGATGAGATCATGATTACAAAGACTCAAATGTATTATTTGATTATTCGCTAAACATTGTTCCTAGTCAAGAGTTTCCAAGAAAGGGCATTGATCAACTTGATTAGACTAGTATGACATCACCTACTTACATGTGATATGAAGTACGGACCTCGTAGATGCATGCATGGAAATGCTTAATCGATGTCGTGGGTGGGCGCTTCCGTGCTTATCCACGGCCATGACTTGATTCAAGGCCGCAAAATTTTCTTTTTACCTTTCTTTCAAAAGAGTCAATGGGAAACAAAGTTTGGATCTTTAACGGGAAGAGAGTTATTATAGGAGTGAAATAAATAATCAAATATTTAATAAAAATAACTTTTTAAAAGTTAAAAAAAGAAGATATATTTGACAAACACCGTAAAAATTAAAAAAAAATGGAGAATGACTTTACCTTGGAATCCACAATGATTTTTTTATAGGTGTCTAGAGACAATTTCATATACAGATGACACCTTATACTTTGGCAATGTTTCACAAATAATATTTAGAGCATTTACTGTTTCTGTTTTATATGTCTCAATTTACTTTATTTCTATTTGTGGATAAAGGCTCTTCAAACTATCAAGGTGCAGCTGAAACATCTATGATGAGATCATGATCATGAAGACTTGAGTACATTATTTGATTATTTGTTAAACATTGTTCCTAGTTCAGAGTTACCAAGAAAGCGCATTGGTCAACTTGATTAGACTAATACGACATCAGGTACTTAAACGCGATGTACGGATCTCATAGATGCAAGCATGAAAATACCTTAGTCGATGTTGTGGGTGGATGCTTACGTGCTTACCCATGGCCATGAGTAGATTCAAGGCTGCAAAGATTTTCATTTTACCTTTCTTTCAAAGAATTGGTGGGAAACAAAGTTTGGGTTTACGATGGGAAGAGAGTTATTTTAGGAGTGAAATAAATAATTAAATAATTAATAAATAATAACTTTTTAAAAGAAAAAAAGAGAGAGGATATATTTGACAAACCCCATAAAAATTTTAAAAAATGAAGTGGCTTTATCTTGGAGTTCGCAAAGATGTTAGTATAGGTGTGCCAGAGACATTTCATATTCAAATGACACCTTATATTTTGACATTATTTCATGAATAATATTTAGAGCATATACTTTTTCTATTTTATCTATCTTTATTTACTTTATTAATGTTTACGGATAAAGACATTTGAAATAATCAAAATGTATCTTGAGGATCTATAATCATAAAAGCTCAAGTACCAATGTTATTAAAATCGGCTCGATCGTTAACCCGGTTGAGGTACCAGATCACTGGTTCAACTGCATGACCCGGTAATTATATGCAATTCTATAATTCATATTAAAAAATTATAAACATATTCGAATATCTAAAAAATTGATAAAAATTTCAAATATTTTAATATAAAAAATAATAAATCACATATTATTATCCAATAAAAGATTAAAAAAATATAATGATCGTGATACAGAGCTTGTAATATACCAGAAAAATAGTAACAACAACAACAACAACAACAATAATAATAATAATAATAATAATAATAATAGTGCATACCCTTATAGTGTTATAGGCATTTATTGCTAATAGTGTGTCATAATTTGACTATAAAATTATAACCTTAATTAGTGGTGGTTTTAGTTGCAACGTTCAGCAGTTATGGTTGGTTATCATTTAATTAGTAAATGACAATTATTATTTTTATTTAATTTTGTAACCATTGATATTCTAATAATAGTTAAAATAATTATGATGACCATTGATATTACTTGCAGTTTCAATAATTGAAATAAGTATATGACTTTTGATATTACTTGTAGTTAATGTATCAGTTTCAAAACTACAGCTATAAATAGGAGCTTAACCTAACCAAACCAAATCACTTACAATCCTCAGCATTTCTCCGTTTCTCTTCTCCCTTATTTTCTCTCTTTTTACTTCAAATTTTTATTTATTTTATTTATTATTATTTTCTTTTGGTTACCAACTGCTTTTCTTCCCCAAATCACTTTTCTTCTAGAAGATAACCAACATGGAGACCAGGTAATCCTAATCCCTAGAGAGTCAAGGGTTAGCTTTGTATGAATTTTTGTTTGATGTAATCTCGATGCTTAGGCACTATAGTTTTGTTTTATTATAAATTTATTAGATGTGATTCTAATCTTCATGGAATAATCAATAACTTATTTGAAATTTATGTAATCCTAATCTCTAGGTGATCATAATCCCTAGGTATTTGTAGGTTATCTCTTTTATATGAAATTTAGGCATAATCCTTATATGTAATCCTAATCCCTAGGTGCTCTTAGGTTAGTTTTAAATGAAATTTGTTGGGTATAATCCTAATGCTTTAGAAATAATAGATTAACTTTGATAAGAAACTTTGTCTAATGTAATCTTGATCCTTAGGGCATCTTAAATTAGTTTTCGATGAAATTTGGTATACATAATCCTCTAGGTGATCGTAGGATAATTTTATATTAAATTTGTTAAATGTAATTTTAATCCTTAGGGAATTTTTGGATGTTTTCATATATTATATGTAACCCTTAGGGTATTTAAATTAAATTCTTTTATCCTCTAGAAATTAATTGGATAATTATTGGACTTTGGGTTTTACTCTTTGGATTCTGATTTCGAAAATTATGATATGATGATTGGATTTGAGTTTTACTCTTTGGATTCTGATTTCGAAAATTATGATATGATGATTGGATTTGAGTTTTACTCTTTGAGTTCTGATCTGGAAAATTATGATATGATGATTGGATTTGAGTTTTACTCTGATAGATGTTGAATATGAAAATTATGATATTATTGGATAATAGATTTGAAAATTATGATAGAGTTGGAAATTATGATATTCTTGAAAAATTTAATTTGGAAATTATACTCTTGATTAAATTCATGTGGAAATTATGAAAAATATTTGAGGAAATTTTCCAATTATAAGGATTGTGACAATATTGAATTTTATTGATTGTGTGTGATTGTGATAAATAATAGTGGGAAGATAGCTTTTGAGACGGTACCTCCTGAAAGTGATGAACACAACCTTTGGGCTTTATGCCTTTGATATTTATTTGATGTGAATGATGTTTCCGTTCTTCCCAAAGTGGTATCTGGTAACTTTGGGAAGAGGTGTGCACACTATGATTTGATGTTTTGATGATGGCCAATTTTGATTATACGTGGCTGGTAACAGAGTTTTCCAGGTCACGGGGTAGACTGGCAACAGGGTTTTCCAGGTCTACCATGGTTCTCTTCCCACTAAATCCACTAAATTCACTACATACACTAAATGAACTTAATAAAGATTATGAGTAAATTTGATTCGATGTGAATATATATTGAAGGTGATATTTGATGTGATTATGATGAGAATATTTTATATATATGATGAAGTTGATATTTGATTCAATTATTATGTAATTATATATTTAATTTGATTACTATATTTGAGTTATATAAATTGTGATTTGATTAGGATTACCAGTTTTGCTGACTGTTTGTGGTTGTTTGGCTGCAATGATCCTTCAGGGGGAGCAGATTTTTAGTGAAACAGGTTGCAACGGATGGGGCTAGCTGTGAGCAGTGAGGATAATGACTCAGAGAATTTCCAACTAGTTCTAAATTTTATGTATAAAACAAAGTCTCTGATTTTATTTTAATATTTATGAATGTAAAAAAGTTAGTCTTGCACTTGTCAATGTACCGGTACGGCGGTAACATCTCTCCAAATTAGTTTTAGATTAGCTTCCACGATATTTCCATGATCATAAATAAATAAAACGTGAATTTTGACAATTTCTTTATTATAATAATATTTCGTAAATTGTTAAAAATTTTGGGGTGTTACAGGGCTTTAGGTTTAATAAACAACATCTCTAATTATAAAACAAATCAAAATTTTCTACATAGTACATAATTGAGATAATATTTGTGTCGTACGTACATTACTAGTATGACATGAGACTACTTACATCTGATGAGGTACAAACCTCATGAATGAAGGCATGAAAATGCCTTAGTCGATGTTGTGGATGGATGCTTATTTGCTTACCCACAGCCATGAGTAGATTCGAGGCATGGTGGACATGTCGAGATGTCCGAGTATAATGATTTTTATTTTGCTTTGACGAATGTGGCTCGCCTTTCTCAGTTTTCAAAGGTTAGATTTCCTCTAATCTTTATGATATGATCTGGTTTGACATCCAATTGCAAAGACTCCAAGTTGGAGTCGAGTGTCTCATATGTCTTCTCGTACTTCGTATGTTGCCAAGAAGATGTGGGTGCTCTACAATTGACCGATGTTGTTTCCCTTTATACATTAAGGCTTTCGATTTAGCGTAGAGTCATGGCTTGATATTCTTTTATAGTGACCAACGTATTGAGAAACTTCATATCCCAGTGTGAGCCACAACTTGATATGCCCTCGAGGAAATATACTATCCCTAGTCAATCCAACCAGCTCACTCGTGTGTTGAATCAAGTCTTTCTTGGAGAACTCTAATTTCCTAATTTCCGCTAATGTTTAAGGAATAACTGAAAATACAGCTAGTCATAACTCCTGATAATATTTTGGTTAGTTAAACAAGTTAAATTTGTATCGAACTATGTTTAAAATCAATTGCATTTGAAACACAGACTTAACTAGCGATCCGAGACTATTCAATTTATAAAAAAATAAAAATAAAAAAATAATGCTTTCCAAAGACAATGCTGAATAGGAAAATAAACCGTTAAATATTTTGTTCATTTTTTTCAAGATATTCAATTCAATATCTTGATCATTATTGAGTTTTGCTCGTCTTCATTTCTATTATATGGTTATAGATATTATAGAAGATTCTGTCTTCACCTCATGTCTCGGCAAATCAAATGAGACGAATTTAGAGGCGCCGATTTGTTCTGGTATGAATCACATTAGGCGAAAACAGAACAAGGAATGTGAGAAAACGGATAAGCAATTTTTATTTTTATTTTTATTTTGGTAAATAGTATACGCAGTTTTATGTTGGCTCTTTTTAGGTTCTGAACTCACAGGCAATGTGAGAAATAGAGAATTAATTACCCAAGGTATTGTTAGTTGTGGCAGAATAGTGCCGACAAGCTTTTGGCTTTGCTTTTTTCTATGTCTGAATATAAACTATTCTGATTATTCAAAAACAAGACCAAAATAATCAGGTAGTTTAAAATTTCTAATGGCACCAAATAGTAGCGTCGATACAATTTATAATAACAGTAAACATCATTCGCACTAACTTAAAAAATATTGCTCTCCAATAATCTTTTGCAGCAGAGATAAATATTAATGTAAGTTTACATATAAAGGTTGAACACAACTCGACCAGTCAAAGCCTCTACAGGAGCATTCAGCACAGCTCAAGAAGCCCATCATACCGAATATCAAATTTTCAGATTAATAGCTTTTCAATAGCATCCTGCATAGATACCAATCAAATACTCAGTATGCGTGTTTATTTAATATTAACATACGATGATAACAAATATAGTTTGCAACTACCTAAAAATTATTAAAGCAAAGAATAGTGCATACCTTTAATTGCTGTATTTGGGATTTCAATTGACTTCCCTCATTAGTTGTCACAGAACATGAAATGACTGGCCGGGTGACTCCACATGCTCGTCCAAGTGCTTGTTTTGATGGGACGAACACATAGGGAACATTCTAAAAAATTCAAGTAGTTAATTACATGGTCAACAGGTTACTTCATTGCTATAGATAAAAGTTCCAGAAATATCATTGATTTGAAATGAAAGCTGCTGGAGTTGGGACAAAAAACATAAAACCAAAATATTCTCCAATCAACATATAGGTAACATTTCAAGATGAAATTAACATCTACAGCAGTAAAAAAACTTACTAACATTATGTCTGCATCTGCTAATGTCATCCCAACTTACAAGATATGGTTGATCACACAACGTAATCTAATATGGGCACAGAAAAGGTGGGTCAAAGTGTGATCTTGAGACATGAAGGATCAAACAGGGTACTAGAGTCACTAGGCTACAAAGGCCACTAGGCCACAGCCTTTAGATAACAAAACGTCTATACACTCCAGGGATAATTTCAAAAGAGATTAAGTGCAGTGAAATTCACTATCTATTCAGTCTCTTCAGAACTTGAAAAGCTAACATCGCATGGAAAAGTAACTATACTCAAAATTAATTTCAAAGAGCACATATCAATAGATCAAACTATAAGGCTTCAACTTTACACAATATAGTTTCACTATTTAAAAGTACCAATACAGAACACTTTCAACTTACGCACGTAGAGATATCAAATAGTTAAATTAATAGCAAGATGCAAACTTCACAAGCCAAAAGATGATTGGCCATACACATCAGGGAGCTATCAAAATAATTATGGTAGCACTCAAAAGAAGCTTATCCAGACTCAACTTATTAGACGCAACAGACATCAAAACAATAAGTCAGATGGTGTTTTGGACACCCTTTTTAAATGCTATTGTGCTATTTGACGACCTGCTCATCAAATTTCTACAACATACACTAATCCAACACCAAACAGTCATTTATGCAACAACAAAGTGCTTTGAAATAAGAAAAGCTTCGTCCTCAACAATGAGTATTTAAGAAAAAAAATAAAGGTAGGGGAAGTTACCTTATCCTCAGCAAGTAAAGGAAGATGGAGAAGAATCTCAAGAGGCTCAGCGTCTGCTGCCATCACAATGAACTCAGAAATGCCTCTGTTCAGTGTCTTGGTCGCTAAAACAAAACAAAAAAAAAAAAGAAAAAAGAAAAAAGAAACGCTATATAACTAACACTTAAGAATAACAAATAAAATGGTACAACCAATGAAATATAAGCTCTTTTATACATGATTCTTTTTAAAGAAGAGGCGAAAGTAGTAATAATACCTTCATTAGCACCCTTTTTGAGCTGCTTGTAGTTGGCAGCTTGTTGAACAAGATCCAGTATTGTTAGTGTGAGTTGTGCATCGGCCAAAGGGTACGCTTTTGGATTCACTGCCTCTCCTGTCTGCAAAGCAAATTAAAGAAAGAAAGAAAGCATGAAGGAAAATTGAACATACAAGTAACGAAACGTCAGACTCAATGAATCATTTAGAAGGAAGAGATGATAACAAGGGAAGAGAGAAAATGTACCATTTTTGTTGGGGAGTCGTTGATTGAAAGGTGAGAAGCGGCTAGGGTTTTTCGTGGAGAAGAAAAAACGGTAATGAGAGTACAATGGGATTTCAGTCAAGCATCAATTTTAGGGCACTCTCAGGTCATGTTTGGTGCACAAGATCAGAAGTATAATTAAGTTTTTTTTAAGACTTATTAAATTTTATTACTATTTATATTTGCCATTATATTATATGAGGTAATATTATTCAGTTCTTGGTAATATCTTATATAATCATAGATATAATTAAAATAAATATTTTTAATAAAAATATCCTATAATAAAGAATTTATATGATTCTTTTAAATATATTATATGATATTAAATTTTTATAAAAATCTATCTATAAGTATTTTTAGAAAACAAAATATTTTTTATAAATATAAAAATCTTCAATATTTTTTAAAAAAAAATGCATGACTATTATATATATATATATATATATATATATATATATATTAACTTAAAACAAATTTATTTAGTTATCTGTTGATCCTTTCACAGCCACCGAGGAAAACTAAGTCGTTCACAAAATGATGACCAATTACACAAGTGCACGCATCGAGTAATAAATGGAAGTGTTATACCCAGATTATCATTTTCACGAAGAAAATATTGTTAAATCGAATTTAAGCCATATTCGGGAATAAAATAATGAATCAAACAGTATTGAACTATTTGGTCACATATTCCCAAGTATCACATTGGTGTTCCTATTATGACAAATGGTTTAGTTTAACTTAAAATAATTCATCGCGTTGTTATATTTTTCAAATTCTTTTTAATTAAAGGGGAAACAACAAATCATTGGAAGAAATAGTTGTTTTGTATTAAGAAAAGATAAACTTGATATTTCAACTGTGTGTTTATCTCATTCATTGGTAGCCTTTAAATAGGCGAACATACAATAAATGGTAACAACGTAACAGACTAAAACAAATAAATACTCTATCTAAACAGTCCTACGGTTACAAAGAACTCAAACAATATACGTTACAAAGAATTCAAACCTACGGTTACAAAGAATTGAATTCAAACAATATACGTTACAAATAATTCAAACCTACAGTTACAAAGAATTTAAACCTACGGTTACAAAGAATTGAATTCAAACAATATATTGTTACATATAATCTCCAACACTCCCCCTCAAGTTGGAGTATGTAAGGATGAAATGCCCAACTTGGGAAGAAAACTAAGAAGCTCGCGTTGTCCCAAGGCTTTAGTAAACAAATCAGCAAGTTAGGAACGAGAAGGCAAATGAGCTGTTGTAATATGCTTGGCTAGAATATGTTCACGTACAAAGTGGCAATCTAACTCAATATGCTTGGTACGCTCGTGAAACACCGGATTCACTGTAATGTGTAAAGCAGCTTGGTTATCACAAAACAATTCCATAGGAGTTGAGTGAGTGACCCAAGAGAGGTGAGAAACGACTTGAGCCACACAATCTCTGCTGTAGCTGCAGCCATTGATTTATACTCTGCTTCTGCAGAAGAGCGAGACATCGTTACTTGTTTCTTGGTCTTCCAGGATATGGGTGAAGAACCCAACATAATAAAGAAACCAGTGAGAGATCGTCTGGTAAGAGGACATGAAGCCCAATTCGAATCACAATAGGCATGAATTTTTAGGTCACAATCCGATTTGAGGAGAAGTCCTTGACCAGGATCTCTCTTTACATATCGAATAACCCGGAGAACAGCCTCATAATGAGCTAAGCGCGGTGAATGCATGAATTGAGAAAGTATATGAACAACATAGCTCAGGTCGGGTCTTGTGATAGTGAGGTAAATCAACTTACCAATGAGTCTTCTACACCGTTCAGGGTTCTCATATACTGGTCCGTCATCCAAGGCAAGACGATGATTTTGTTCTATGGGGAAAATCGCCGGTTTACATCCACTGAGCCCGGAATCAGAAAGGATATCCAGGGCATACTTACGCTGACATAAAAATATTCCTTTCTTGCTGCGGGCAATTTCAATACCCAAAAAATATTTCAGACTACCCAGGTCTTTTATTTTAAAACACTGATTCAGATACTCCTTGACTGCAAGACAAGCATGTGAATTATTACCTGCTAAGATGATGTCGTCAACATAAACTAAAAGTGCAAGAGACACCTCCCCTTTTTGCATAGTAAAGAGCGTGTAATCAGCTTTTGACTGAACAAATCCATATGCCGTCAACGAACTGCTGAGTTTGGAAAACCAGTTTCGGGGTGATTGGCGCAAAACATACAATGACTTTGTAAGACGACATACTTTATGCTTAGACCCAGTACTGAATCCAGGGGGAATCTTATGTAAACTTCCTCACTTATTTCTCCATTCAAGAATGCGTTATGAACATCAAGCTGGTGCAACTCCCAGTTTCTTGCTGCAGCCACTGCAAGCAATGTACGTACACTCACCATCTTTGCCACTGGTGCATAAGTCTCACTGTAATCTTCTCCGGCAATCTGATAATTACCTGCAATCACCAATCTTGCCTTATACCGTTCCACCGTTCCATCATAACGATATTTTATTTTAAACACCCACTTGCTTGGAAGAGCACGCTTCCCTGGAGGTAAATCCGTGAGGCACCATGTATGGTTGTCTTCTAAGGCTGTGATTTCAGCCCTCATGGCTTCCACCCATCGGGAGTCTCTCATAGCATCTTGAAATGTACGTGGTTCATGACCTGTGTCAATAGCTGCAACAAAATCTTGATGTTGCTTAGAAAAGTTAGTGAGGCTAAGATAATTGCAAATAGGATACCGAGTACCTGAGGTGACATTGGTTTGAGTAGGGAGAGATGAAGGAGTGTGTGTATCAGCTACTTGACATGCATAGTCCTGCAAATAAGATGGTTGCTTCCTGTTACGGTGCTAGCGTGTGACTGTTTGACGCAGATTTGCTTCCAGCAACTGCTATTGGGTTGATGCATCACTAGAACTCGAACTTCTTTCTAGTAAGGAGGACTCCCTAGCGGTAACTTTGTTAGTTGGTGTTGCTTCCAGCGAAACACTCCCCCCTATCGTCCAGAGGAACACATGATCCACTAGGCGTTGGGCTGTCATTTGATGCATCAGAACCGTCATGGACAATTTGGCCTTCGTCAAAGTAATTTGGCTCTGTAAGCACACGAGAATTTGGTGCAGAAACAGGTTGTACTGGAGCTTCGCGAAAAGGAAAAATATTTTCAAAAAATTTTACATCCCTGGACACAAAGCTTTGTTGCGCTTCTATATCAAACAATCTCCAACCTTTCTGCCCTATTGCATATCCGATGAAAACACATCGTCGCGAACGTGGAGCAAACTTGTCAGTTGGTTTCGGTCTTGTATTAGCAAATGACAGACAACCGAACGTGCGCAAGTATGTATAATCTGGTTTAACTCCATGCAATTCTTCATGTGGTGACCTGCCTTGGAGAACTCTTGTAGGTGTTTTATTAATTATATGAACAGCAGCAAGAATACTCTCCTCCCAAAAATCAACAGGGAGATTTGCATGAAACAGTAAGGCACGTGATACATTAAGGATGTGTCTATGCCTCCTTTCGACTCTCCCATTCTGTTCAGGCGTATAAACACAAGTTGTTTGTTGCAAAATACCTTTTTCATTCAAGAGTTTCACCATGTTATTAGATTTGAACTCAGTACCATTATCAGACCTTATTATTTTTACGGTTTTACCAAATTGGTTCAGAACCATAGCAAGAAATTTGCACATCCGATCATAAGTTTCACTTTTATCGGCCAACATAAAAACCCATACATGCCTACTATAGTCATCCACCACAGTTAAGAAATAACGTGCACCAGAAGAAGAAGAATTTTGATAAGGACCCCAAGTGTCACAATGGATTAAAGCAAAACATTCTTTGCTGCGAGAAAAACTTATAGGAAACATTGATCTAGTTTGCTTGGCACGATGACAAACTTCACATGCCTTACATACTACTTTATTTTGCAAAACTTTAAATTCTGGAACCAGAGATAAGATATCATAGGATGCATGGCCGAGCCTGTTGTGCCACAAGTCAATTGACTCTCCTGCTTGAACTGCCGAAGCTGAAGCACATGAAGGTTGAAACACATAGACTCCTTCATGAAGTTCACCCAAACCAATCTCCCTCTTCAGCACTTGGTCCTGCAAAATGCACTTTTTATCAGTAAATGTAACGCTACTGCTCTTGGAGTGAAGCAATTGGGAAACAGAGATGAGATTGCAGCGTAAGTTAGGCACATATAAAACATTTGACAAGCTGAAGTTTGTATTAAACACCATCGAGCCTTGTTTTGCAGCATAAGTAATAGAACCATTTGGTAGAGTCACAGATAGAGGGGGAATAAGTGTAATGTCAGCTAATAAAGCCAAAGTGCCTGTCATATGACGTGAGGCCCCACTATCAATGAGCCATTGAGAATGAATACGCTTACCAGATAATTTTTCATGTGACTGAGGCTGGTCTACCAATGTTAACAGTTTGTTCACAATTTCTGGGGTCAAAACGGAGTGTGCAGCAACTTGAGAAGAGGCAGAATGGGAGACGTCTGGAGGAAGAGAGTTAGCAGCAACTGGGTGTGAGGCATCCATTGCAAACGTCGCATGAGCATGCGTATAACGTCCTGCCGAACGTCCTCCCCTTCCTCGTCCGCGACCAGCACTACTGTTTGGTGGAAAACCATGAATGTTCCAGCATTTGGAAGGGTCGTGATTGGTCCTGCCACAATGAGGGCAAGGTATTCTGTCTTGTGGTTTGTTAGGAACCATCCGCTGCTGCATGGACGTGTCTGATTGCTTCATGGAATCGGTTTGGGCTGAGTATCCCACTACCTGACTCCTCTCATCTTGAACGCGAGAAATACTACGATGGGTCTCCTCTTGAGTGACAATTGCGTACACTTTGTTGACACTAGGAAGAGGAGAAGTGTTGAGGATATGGGATCTCAGATTGCCAAATGTAGATTCATCCAGCCCCATCAAAAATTGATAAACGTGATCATGCTCTTGCTCCTCCTCGATTGCTTTGGCAATGGCACACTTATCACCACAATCGCAAAACTTGCGAGTTTTGCTGCCTTCCAGATCGTCCCATACAGCCCTGTGTTTGGTGTAATAATCACCAACACTATCTCCATGTTGCTTGATATTGGCTAAACTGGATTTCAGTTGATACTGTCTTGGAAAGTTTTGCACTGCATACCTTTCCTCTAGGTCATTCCATAAGTCCTTGACGTCATCAAAGAACTTGATGAATGGTTGAAGTTTTGCATCAATGGTGTTGTGAATCCAACCATTGAGCATCGAATTGCACATCTCCCAGGCGCGCCACTCTTCGGCATCATCCTATCCTGGTTTCTTGACTGAACCGGTCACAAAACCCAATTTGTATTTCGCCTTCAATGCGTTTTTCATGAGCTTGGCCCAGTTGTCATAGTTGGCCTCACCACGCAGCATGACAGTCGTTAACAAGAGACCTAGACTGTCGGATCCAGCCAAGTAAAATGGCGAACTAGGATCAGTTGTTTTGGACTTGCTGCCACCACCTGGTGCCATGTTAAATGAACCAGCTTTTGCACTGAAAGGGAATGCGGAAACGTGTATACTAGGATTGCTCTGATACCAAGATAAACTTGATATTTCAATTGTGTGTTTATCTCATTCATTGGTAGCCTTTAAATCGGCGAACATACAATAAATGGTAACAACGTAACAGACTAAAACAAATAAATACTCTATCTAAACAGTCCTACGGTTACAAAGAATTCAAACAATATACTGTTACATATAATCTCCAACAAGAAACATTAAAGATATATGCAGAAATTAAATTGAGCAAGTTCAAGGAACAATATCGGTGAAGTGAAAGATGGAATGACAGTTAAAAGAAAAGGAATGGATGCACTGATCCATTGTTAAACCAGTTGTAATCTAGGCTTAATACCTCGTCTAATGGACTTGTTCAAGTCTTTTTCAATGCCAACGCTGATTCTTCAAGCTCTTGGACTTAAATGGTACATGAAATCTTATATTCCTATAGTTGTTTCGTTCCCAACAAGTACTCAATTCAGAACCTTTAGTAAATGAGGTGGTCTCTTATTCCTAAGGCAACCAATGAAAGTGTTTCCACACTCTTCACCTCCTATTGCTGAGTAGATTGAAATCTCTTCCTTATAAAAGTTCCTTTATCAAGTTATGTTCAATTTCCATTGATACAAGATTTTAAAGCACTAAATAACATAAATCCAAAAGATTCAGCAACAGAGATTCAATTACAAAGATTTAATAGCTTTATAGATTATCCATTCCAAAAGAAAATTAACTCGTGTTCACATACATTGCTGAAAATACAGACATAATCTTCACAAACTGAAATCCCATAGACCCGAGATATAGATTGATGAAGACGAAGAAGAACGAATAGAAATTACAGACTCAATCAAAGTAACATAAAACAAAGACTCAATGAAGCAGTAAAAGAGAAAAATGAAGAAAAATGGTTGTTTTGCTCATATGGAGACTGAAAGTTAAATGGCCTTGAAGGCCGAAGCATGAGAGAGGAAAAAATAAAATTTTTCATGCGGAATCACACATGCAATCAAGACTCATGCTTTAAGACAGCATGATGTTACCTTTGTTTGTGATTCAAACACCAAGGAGATCAGTGTCAGGTTTGAAGGGTTCAAACCCTCTAACGTTGATCCACACCACCCCACATCAAGATGCAAGAACTCTTCTTGAAAAGCCACCAATTGATCACCACAAAAGCTTGCTAGGCGCCCAATGTGTGAAGGAGGGGGCTAGGTAAAGGTGTTTAGAAGAGTGAAATTTTCAGCTTAAAACTTCACAAAAGTGGGGCATGGATGCTCTTAGAAAAGGCTAGGTTATTTTCAAAACCTCTTAGGGGGCGTTTGGTTGAGGGGAAATTTTATGAATAATAGGGAAATGTTATGCATAAGGAAATGGTTGGAGGATTATGTTTGATAGGAAAATGTAAAAAAAGTTGTTTGGTTGAAAAAATTTTGGATGGGAAAATTAGGCAACTTTTATAATGTCTATGTTTGGTTGTAAGTAACATATAGATGGGTAAATGCAGTGGGTATTACAAAAATAACCCTGAGATGAAAAGTAACAATTGTTTTCCATTTCATTCTTGTCCCATTTTGGATTATTGTTTGAGCTTTGTCCTATAATATAGCACGGTACAAACCATAATAAAAATGTTTTCATTCCATAGTTGTGAGCAGATTATTATAGTCACGAGTATCCAATTTTGTAATTATGTGTAGTGTTTCGTGATAATATCCCCATTTATATATATATATATATATATATATATATGCATACATGAGTATGGAAGAAGCAAGTTATGTCTGAGTTGGTTACAGTTATGAATTTAGAAGGACATGCTATGTAGAGCCAAAATAGATGATGATGAGCTTGCAGATAATAACAAATTTCATCACAGAAGGTCAACAGTTATCTTTGTGTCTAAATGATAAGGTTGGAAGAGATATTTTGAAACAATATGGTGTCAAAAATATATATGAATTGAATCATCAATAAAGTTGCATAATCAAACTCAAGATTTCTGGTTTAGCTTAAAGAACAAGCTTTGTCCTGAATTTTGTCGATGATCGACATTGTCAAGGTCTGTTTGAGGAGGCATTCTAATATGAATAGGTACAGTTAGCCTGTGGAATTAACCTGATGCTTATTACATTCCTCTTTATAGTCAACATATGTGATTGCTCACATTCACAACACAACTATGGAAAATCATTCACAACTACTTCAATTTAATCGGTTAATATAGCTGTCATAGATACAATGGATTGCACTTAACAAATGTGATTAATAATATTGTGGCCATTATCATATTCATTACATCATGACTGCAGATTACAGGCAAATAGACCATAACATTCATCACTGTCCCCATTCCCAAAGTTCAATTTATAAGAAGCTGACAAATCTTCAATTCCTGTTCGAAGACCATTGCACAAAAAAGTTTCGATCTAAGGAAGTCAAATTCAGCCTATCTGATGCAATCCTCATTACCCTTGAAAGGAAGCACTCCAATTTCCTCTACATTGTTTGACTATGGAGCCCATGTAGCATCACCAAAACACTGTCAAACACAGATATAAAAAAACATATTGGTTGATCATTTGAGTTAGTGTACAAATTATATGTTGAATGCATACATGTTCAAAACAAGAAAGATTACAGACTTAAAAAAATCTTCCTTAACGTATCAACCAAAAAACAGAGGAGAAATGCATATATGAGGATGCTAATGCAGTCCTATATCATCCCAATGATAGTACGAGTTTAGAACAGTTTAAAATATTGGAGAAAGGGCAATGCATAGAAACCCAACCCACCCTACATAAGCAATTCCACAAAAAATGGGAAAGTACCTTTACACAAAGTGAAACAGAGCGACACATAAATGATCAAATTGAGAGCTGTGGAACACAGTTGACGCTAGTTTGTGTGCTTTACTTGTCGAAACCAATCTCTGCTCCAACCAACAAACGCCAAAAAATAACAACGCTACAAAAAATTATTACCTCAGATCTGGAGGAGAGATGTCAACATGAAGAAATGAGAATATTTTTTCACCTACATGCAATTTAAGAAATTAATATGTAACACCATGTTGCAAAGGAAAAACGCACTCTTTGACAGAAAACAACCATCAACCCAGATGAAATCATTTCCTTTCTCCTTACCTTACCTCCCACTGTAACCAACCTTCATGCTCAGAGATCATTTCTTTTGGGTTTCAGTCTGGAAACAGGAACACTTTGCAACTCTGGTCTTTGGAACCAACTCATGTTACTTCAACGTCTTCGTCTCTCGGACTATATTGTTTGGGAAGTGATAACTCTGCAACAAATAGATCTAACCAGGTAGATATTTTCAGTTTCGCGTGCAAGTGGAGGGTACGCTGGTCATATGCCTCTTGCCCATTCTGATGATTTACATAGATAACGTAATATACCATATCGCAAATGGGAAAGTATGGCCGGGTTTTTGGATCAAAAGCACATGCAAACTGTAAAGATGGGGTAATGATTTAGGTGGGCATTTTTTCAGAAAGCTTCAACCAAACATGGCCACCAACTAATCCCACCTCTCAAATGCCTATGCATCTTCTTAGAATCCTCCATCCAAACGCCCCCTTAAGAAAAACCTAACAAAAGGATGACCAAAGGAGATGAGAGAATGAATGAAAAATCAGATTTTTTCACTAAAAATTCTAACCTATGTAAAGCACACTAGGAGAGGAATAAGTGGAGTTGTTGCAAATCAAATCTTGCCAACAACCTCCTATCATATCCTCATGATATCAAGTCAATATCTAAACAAAAATTTGACTTAACAACCATCATATGGCCAGCCATATGGTGTGCCCTTTTGGTCTACAATGCAGTCCAAATACATTGCATTCAAATTTGAACCAACTCACTCACTTATTCTCTCAACCAACCAAATCAGATTTGGAGCTTATTTGGTTGATTAAATGACATTCATAACAACCCAAATCAGCACCCCAAACAACCTTGGATGATGCTTCAAAGATCTCCTCTTGATACAAGGGATTTGTTCCAACAAGATCTTATCTTATCATTTTGTTATGAAACAACTTTTCATAGCCAATTCAAATTCAAATTCAAATTCAAACATTTAAATTCAAATGTTCAAACATTTAAATTCTAAATTCAAATTCTAAATTTAAATTCTAAATTCAAAACTCAAATTTCAAAATTCAATTTCAAATTTCAAATTTCAAAATTCAAATTTCAAATTCAAAATTCAAAATTCAAATATTTGATAATTAATTTAACTAATTAAATTAATTAGTAATGTCCTGGACCAAGCTCATTACATGATCCATGCGCCCTTTTCCTTTTTAGGTGGGCTTCCAAACTTCTTGGGCTAACAACCATTATTAGGCCCAATACCTTTAATGCTATATCATCATGACAATAAGGTGTTAGTGTGTGACCCATTAGGCCCAACATAGCCACTGACATAAATGGGCTTGGACCCAACTAGGGGTGTTCATCAACCAATCCAAACCGCAATAACCGAACCGAAAAACCGATAACCGAATAAATCGAAAACCGAAAAATCAAAAACCGAAAAAAAACCGCAAATTTTAATTGGATTGGATCGGTTTTCGGATTGGTCAATGAAAACCGATCCAATCCAAACCGATCCAATATATTAATTTCCCTCTACCTACTAGGGTTTTTCCCTAATCATAGCCCAAAAATTTCTAAACCAAAGACTCATTAACCCATCAACTAAACTCAAGAAAAAACCTAGTCACATCTCACTAACAAAATTTAATTTGTGTAGAGCTTCATATCTCATTGCCAAAAAAGGAAAAACTACATTATCGTTTAATGATGCTTTTATATTTAAAAAAAATAAAATGACAAAGTCAATATATACAAAAGATGTTATTTGCACAATAATCATGAAATAAATTTTAAGATTTTCAAAAAACCGAAAACCAATCCAATCCAAACCGAAAAAAATTGGATTGGATCGGATCGGATTTTAAAAAAATTCAAACAGAATGGATGATTACATGATCAAACCGAAGGGATTGGATCGAATGATTTTTGCTTCCAAAACCGAAGGGATTGGATCGGATGATTTTTGCTTCCAAAACTGATCCAATCCAGACCGGAACACCCCTAGGCCCAACAAGCCCACAACCCATCTAATGACAACACAGAGCACTAGCAATGCTTTGTTGCCCCAGAGCTAGTTAGGTTAATGACATAATCATCCTATTATACATATTTAGTTACCGTATGTATTTCCTTTCGTCTCAGTTACCTTCCCATTAAACCTAGGGCAAGGAAACGTATCAACCCTTGCGGTTTAGGGTAAGCTTTATTCGAAATAGGGAATCTTCAATTTACTGACTCTAAAGGCAGATCATCTCATGACCTCTTTTACTATGCATAGATTCCTGAGTCCTGTAAATGTCATCCTGATTTCTTCGGTTTACAGATAACCTAATCCCTTACAGAGATTTGACGAATTCCTTCAGCTTATCACCCTAGGTTTGTGCTCTTTCAGGACATGCCCAAAAATATACCTATGAGTCTCCATGTTTCAGGCAGACGAGGTATACAATCAAAACATGCCTTCTAGAACACAGTCCAGGTGACAACTTATGGTCTAAGGAAAGACATACCCAAATATTAAGAGACTGCTCTAATGATACTTTTGTAAGATTTTCTCGTAGAGTCTCTTTGTGGGTCTGTTCAGTGCGAGCTATACCCTTATAGGTCCACCCACGACTTTAGCTAAGACATCTCCATATCTGTAGCTTATGAGGTCTTTACCTTGCATCCGAATACAAGTAGATAAGTCTTGCTAGTCTCACCCAAGATCACTGATCCCCATTCTCAGTGTCTCTAGACTAGGAACATAAAATTAGAGATAAACATTCAGTATCCTTGAATCCTCATGATCGTGATCTCATCACAGATACTCAAGAGATACCTATTTTATTCCAAGGGGTTCATCCAGTTACTCATATAAAATATTAACTATAATATTAAGACAAAATATGAAACAGGATAAAGAGTGCCTTTTATTTATTTGCGACAATATAAAAGGTCCACATATGTCCTAATCTAATCAAAAGATTGTCTCTAGGACATCCATATACTAACAGAGACTTGATGGAGAAAAGAGAGTGCAAGGGTGTTGTTCCAAAAAAGCTTGCTTCTTTTGCCTTCATTTGATCTTCTAATTATAAGGGTAGGTATAGTGGTGGCATTCTTGTGATTAACACGAGTCGTTCCTTGCACCGTTGGATTGAGGACGTCTCCTCTTTCTTGATCTAATGAAGGTCAATGGTTTACAAAAGTAAAAGTGCTGAAAGGGCAGAACGACTGACGTTCCACAACAAAAACACTACAGACGGGAATGAAATTTTGTCCTATCAAATACCCCAAAATTTAACTATTGTTCATCCCCCGAACAACCCAATTGAAACAATCTATTTATTTATTCAAAATCATTTCAACAAACACAAGTTAGAAATCAAGGAACAATATTCACACAGTAACATATTCATGTCATATATCACAAAGTCAAGAAAGATTTCAATCAAAGTTATGCAAGGTTATTGATCCATATTTCACCAAACACTCATGGATACTGTTTCACTCATCGTTCCAATAATCCATGGTTCCATGAACTTGAGTATCCTTTGCTTTCTTAAGAATCACTTGTTCTCTTCAATCAAAAGGGAATTTTGACGTTTGTAATGAGGCTTAGGTTGAGGTAAGAGTGTTTGGTTTAGTCTAATTCAGAATAAGGAACATTGGTCCTTTTCTTTCTTTTAAGGAACGTCTTCTCTTGTAATTGTGGGAACTTATATGTTTTGACTGCTTTGTTTTGCATTTCCTTTTTGGGATGTGTTTCTTTTTCTTCTATTTGACAACAATTATTTTTCCTTTCTTTTTCTTTTGTCATTCCTAGAAAATCTTTTTACTTCTTTTGACGTTCCTAATAACTTTCCTTCTTTTTCTTTTGACGTTCCTAATAACTTTCCTTCTTTTTGTTCCTTGCTCTAGTGAATGGAATTCTTGCCTTTTGGAACGGGTTTGAAGAACTAAATTTATTTTAGGCTCAAAGAGGGTGACTATGGAAATAATGTGATTGTTGGCTGTTTGGCTCAAGCTTGATTGAAAGATTTCCCCTTATCCTTTTGAGGTTCCCAAATTCTATTGTACTAACAATCAATATCAACAACGCCTTTAACATAAACTAGTTAGGTCGATGGTAGATAAACCCAAAAAATGGTACAAAAATATTGTGAAAAAAAAACTTTAAGTGTGTGTGTATATATATATTTATCCAAAGAAAAGCATTACACAATTACAAGGAAAAATAAATTAAAATAAAATACAAATAAGAATATATAGGAGGATAGAAGAGAATAAGAAGGTAAAAATAAAAAATAAATAGATAAGTAAATAAGATAAGATATAAAATAAAATAAAAAAACATAAAAAGTGATATAGGGAAAAGAAAAACACATAAATAAATAGGTAGGAGAAAAAAATTGAAAGAAAAAGTTGAATAAAAGAGAAGAAGGAATGAGATAAAGTGGAGAAAGATTAAAAAGGGTCTGTCAGGAACATAGGAATAAAAATAGGTCTAACTCTCCATCATGCTTATAGTTTTTCTCTACTCTGTCCAAAAACACGTCGTCCGCCAATCTATATCCCACTCCATTAAGTCTTGTTTTACTACCTCCTCCCAAATAGGTTTCGATCTACCTCTACCTCTCTTTATGTCAAGCTCTTGCTAACAAACTTTTGCTCTTATAGGATCATCCAAGGACCTTTTCATTACGAGCCCAGACCACCTCAATCTATGTTCTTTCATATTTTTCGCCACTGGTATAACTCCCACCTTTCATCGAATATATTCATTTCTTATCTTATCCAACCTCGTATAACCACACATCCACCTTAACATCCTCATTTCCACTACTTTCATTTTATACTCATGTTGCCTATGTGTTGGCCAACATTCAGCTCCATATAACATTGCACACCTTACTATTATTCTATAGAATTTTCCTATTAGCTTAAGGGGAATTTTGCAGTGACATAAAATTCCTGATGACTACGTCATTTCATCTACCCTGCCCTGATTCTATGATTTACATCCTCATCAATCTCTCCACCTTTTTGCAAAACTGATCCCAGATATCTGAAAGCATATTTATTGAGTACCTCTTGTCCAAGAAGATGCACAAAATTTTAGTCTCTATCTTCTGCCAGAGAAAACACACTTCATATACCCAATCTTGCTCCAGCTTATCGTAAATCCTTTAGACTCCAACGACAACATGCTTCTCCATAATTCTAGTTTTCTATTAACATCGGCCTTGATATCATCATTAAGCACAATATCATCTGCAAAAAGTATACACAATGGCACTTCCTCTTGAATATCTTTTGTTAGTTCATGCATAACTAAGGCAAAGAGATAAAGACTTAGAGCAAAACATTGATGTACACCTACCATGATAGGGAAATAATTTGATGTTCCATTACAAGCTTTCAAACATGTAGTAGCACCATCATACATATCATTCATTGCATCTATATACTTTGATGATACTTTTTTCTTCTCAAGAATCTACCATAAAACTTTTCTTAGTACCTTATCATATGCATTTTGCAACACTTATAGTGTCAATGCAAATTCAGGAATGAGAAAACCTAGGAACACTCTCTTGAAGAATTTTAGTGTTTGACTTTTGTTCCTTACCTTTAGGACTCACTTTGATCACAACCTTAACAATTCTGAGGTTCAAAATTCAACTTTTCTTTTTCAACTTTTCCAAAATTTCAGTTCTTGAGTTAACGTTGCTACTTAACTCTTAAATATTTTGCTTTAACTAACTAACAAAAGCAAGAGAATTACTCAAAGAGTAGACAATATAACAGGGCATTTCGTTCAAAATAGCAAAGCAACAAATGCTACAATCTTGCAAAATTAAAACTTCTACAAACAACAAAGTTTTCAAAATAGCAAAGAAATAATAATTAAAGTTTGAAATAAGATGAAATATACTTCATTAATCAACAAGGAATCACATTAAAAGACTACAATATTGAGAGCAGTTTGAAACAAAGGTGCAGAAAATTAAAAGTATGGAAAATTAATAAGTGTAGGGATAACAAAGGTGGATGAGTGGATCAACCTATTCAAAATGTTCCACTTCTTCCCTGTTTACAACTGTTGATAGGGCAAGTTGTGGAGCTACTATTTTCCCAATTACGATAAATGTAGAGGGACCTAGCCAAACTTATTAATCCTACCTCCTTTCCTACCATGCCTACGAGTTAGGCCTACTGTTACCGACACTAATAAGATATATAAGTCCAACAAAAGGATCACTCAATTAAGTGTGTTTTATATTGCACCCCGTATGAAACATGACTTATCTAATTTTTATTTAAAACAAAAAAATTGTAATTAATTGAAACCCATAATAATTATAAAAAAATTATGACAAGAACAATCTAATATCTTAAATCTTAGAGTTTATTGGATTTGTGATGGTGACCAAAACACTAGCAGCCTATTTAACACATTTTTTTTTGGAGCTAAAAGCTACTTTTAAGCTAAAGGTAAAAGTTACTTTTAAACTAAAGCTAAAAACTGTTTGACGATTATATAAATTCTTTAGCTTAAAAGCTCAAATTAAAAATAAGCTGATACAACTTAAAAAAAGCTCCTACTAGGAGAGAAGCTTTTAGTTTTTGACTATTTTTTTCATTATAAAAAAAAACTCGAGAAAAGAAGCTAAAAAAAACTTCTCAAATAGGCACTAGGTAATCTAAACCAAAACAATAACTCGTAGAAGAAACAACAAAGGTGGGCACAGTTAGCTAAGGGTTTGGTTCATACCTTATAAAGGAGAGAGTTCAAACTACACATGCCGATGTGAAGACTTTATTGGTGGGTGATATGTAATCTGTTCCGTAAAATCTCAAAAAGGTTGGGGGTCTTCTCTGTGCCTGTTTGGATAATCTTTTTTTAAACTAAAAGCTACTTTAAATTAAAGCTAAAAAAAGGAGCTTAGAAAAAGGTAAAAGTTATTTAGTGATTACATAATTTTTTAGTTTAAAAGTTACTTAAAGCACACATTTCGAAAAAAGTCTCTCTACCTCTACGACTCTTCATTTCGAAAAAACATGCAATTCAAGAAAAGCTGATAAGAGCTTAAAAAAATGCTCCTCTTAGAAGCTTTTGACTTTTGACTATTTTCTTCATTATAAAATTTTTTTTTTTCATTATAAGAGCTTTTCTCAAAATTTGTTTTGCCTAACTTTTGCTTATAAGGAGAAGATAAACTAAAAATAAAAGAATTCAAACAGACACTTAAACTTTTCTATACTAAAAGAAATTGAATTTAAACTTCGTCTACTTTATTTTATTTTTGTAATTTATTTTTTCGTTGGGGATTTATCTCTTAAAAAAAATAGGAGAAAAAAAATGAAATGAACATTAGAGGCTCTATTTTCATCTTCAAAAACTATATTTACTCATGCAATTAAAATTTAGTTATGTCATCTTTAATTTATAATGGCTATACTTTTTGCAAGTAGTGATACTGTTCATTTCAGCAAAACAATTCCATTGCTATTAGCCTAAAAAAATAATTATTATAGGGGTGTAAGTAATTAATAAATAATTGAATTTAAAAATTATAAAGAAGAACACATTTAAGAAATACCGTAAAATAGAATAAAATGAACAATGGAATGCGAATAGCTTTATCCATGTATATATTTGGGGTCCACATCATCCGATATTCTCTTGTTGTAAGAGATAAAATTATCTTTTATATACATATAAAAGTGTGTGGAACTCATATAAATATAAGCTCCACTTACATTTATACATGTACAGAAGATAATAACTCTTATAATATAAGATATATTAAACCCATATATTTAAAAGTATATAACTTAGTGCAATTTCAAAAGTCAATTCAAATATCATCCTAGTTTTTTTTTAATGATAGAATTCAAACATTACTTCAAAAAAATCATCGTTTAATCAAGGTTTTAATATTTTTACGGCGAATATAGATAAGTTATTTATATTTACTTCCAAAATCAAGTCTTTTTGGTTAAAAAATATAATAATAAAGACTGTTATAATTTTGAAATAAATTATAATTACAAAAATATCTTGATTTTTGCACCAAAACAAAATCATTTGGGTTCAATATAGATAACTTATCTGCATTACTTGCGGACGAACCTTTAATCAAATACTTTTTATAATTAAAATATTTCACGGTTAAACAACTCCAATAAAAAAATAAAAAAATTTATTTTCATTTTCATAAAGAGATGAAACACTGTACTTATTGGGTGCCAACACTTTCGTCTCTGACCGTTTCATAGTCACTTTCGAGTTTCAACCATTTTGCATTGCACACACACATCGTCGTCGTTGTCGTTCTTCTTCTTCGGCAAAATCAACCTTTGATTCGAGTTTGTTAAGTTGTGACTGTGAAATCTAAATGTGCCAACAACCACTATGGCATCCCCAGAATCCAATGGTGCAGATCACATTATTGAGCTCATTTGTTGTGATGCCTCCATCACCTTCTCATGGTGATTCTGATGATGCGGGTAATGACCAGATTGATGAAGACGAAGAAGAACGAACATAAATTATAGACTCAATCAAAGTAACGTAACACACCTTCTCATATTTTTTTTTTCGCAATCATAATATCATATATATATATATATATATATATATATTTAAAAAATATTTTTATCATTCGGAAGAAGTAATTGAGTAAATAGTTGAAAGACGATCGTGATTGGGTTTGCACCAATCGAAACCATAAATTGAATATATAATAGAAGGATATAAGAAGAAGAGTATATATTAAGAGTAGATTTTTTTTTTTTTTTTTTTTTTTGCTAAGTAAGATGGTGTGAATGGAGTTCTTCCATTCTTAACCTTAACACACCGATACTGGAATAATATTTTTATCTTCTATATACATATAAAAGCTATGTTGCACTGACATCTGACATCAACATGAGACACGAGATACGATACTACACTACGAAATGTTAATTCTAAAAAAAAATATGTTTTGATATTAAATAATATTTTTAATTTATGTAGTGTATATTATATTTAATATTGAGTAATTTAAGAAAAAAATGAAACTAAACTTATAATGGCTAATGCCTATAGATTTAGCAAAGAAACAAAAGATATCCTAAATATTTATATTAAACTCAATAAAATGGTAATCGTAATCCAACGACTCTAATAGTCTACAACGTGTGTTGGAGTACCAAGAAGTGTCAAATACAACACGTCAAGTATTTTGAAGTGTCGACACATCATAGTATAAAAGTGAGTGGAACTCATGTAAATACGAGCTCTATATACTTTTATGTATGTACAAAAGATAATATTTCTTATAATACGAGAGATATTAAAGGCATATATTTAAAAGTATATAACTTAATGCAATTTCAAAAGTCAATTCAAATATCACCCTATTTTTTTTTAAATGATACAATTCAAACATTACTTAGGAAATCATCGTTTAATCAAGGCTTTATTGTTTTTACGGTGAATGCAGATAAATTATTTATATTTACTTTTAAAACGAAGAGTTAAAAAGTTATATTAATAAAGACTGAATAAATTTAATTATAAAAATATCTTAATTTTTGTCCTAAAACAATATTATTTTGGGTTTAATACAAATAAGGTGTGTTCATTCCAGAAAAACTAATCCTCTAATCAAATACTTTTTATAATTAACATATGTTTAAACAACTCCAATAAAAAAAAAAATTAATAATTCATTTTCATTTTCATAAAGAAATGAAACACTATACTTATTTTATTGCCAACACTTTCGTCTCTGACCGTTTCATAGTCACTTTCGAGTTTCAACCATTTTGCACTGCACACACATCGTCGTCGTTGTCGTTCTTCTTCTTCGGCAAAATCAACCTTTGATTCGAATTTGTTAAGCTGTGACCGTGAAATCTGAATGTGCCAACAACCACTATGGCATCCCCCGAATCCAACGGTGTAGATCACGTTGTTGAGCTCATTGGTTGTGATGCATCATCACCTTCTCATGGTGATTCTGATGATGTGGGTAATGACCAGATTGCCCCTCTTCTCTCGCTTACAGAGAGACCAAAGATCAACATCTTCACGGCTTCTTACCCTCGAAGAAAACCCAGAGTAATTTTCTTTTTCTTTTTCTTTTCCCCTTACATACGGTTTGTCATAATTTGAATCGTTATCTCTTCTTGTGTTTTCTTTGATTATTGGAAATAAAATTTTCATTGGAATGAAGGGTCGTTGTTGTTTCTCAATTTGCTAGCAGAAGTTTACTGCATTATTATGGTTGATTCCGTTTCACAATTTAAATAATTTACACAATTTTTTTTTTAATGAGTTTCAGGATGTGTATATATGTGTTATATTAACTAATGCACAAAACAGTGTTACCGTTTGATGAAGGTTAAAACTCAAGATTTGTGTTACTGGGTTCACAGTCAACTCTATACGTGGCAACATATTATTACACTTTATATATGTTTAAAAATTATAAATTTATAGATATTATGAATTTCAGTCTATGGATATGTTGTCATATATATATATATATATATATATATATATATATATATATATATATAACAAAACTCAACCTCAACCTTAGCTTACTCTAGTAATTCCTGCGCTGAAGCAATATAAATTGTATAAAAGAAAGAAAATGTAATGAATGTTTTTTTTCTTCTTCTTCTTCTTTATATACTTAATACCTTGGAGGAAGGAAGCAACGAATTTTGTTTGAAACATATTTTTTTAAAGCAGATTCTGGTGTTAGTCTGTAATTATGAATAGAATATAAGATGGCTTTTATGTTTCTGTCTGTCATAAAAAAACAATTTAAGCAAAGGGAAGCTGACGAAGTAGAACTAATTTCTTTAACTCATATTTGGGTGCAGGATGAAGTAATAAGACTACTTGAATCGGAGACGTCTCCTTTCACTCAGTTTATATTGTGGGTATGGAATGGGTCCAGATACTCTGGTTTACTTTGTATGGCTCTCTCATCTATCATCTACTTTCTCATGGGAGTTCTTTCCAATATTTTTTCTGGTAATGCTCTCTGTTCTGCACAGTACTTCTTGTTCTTTGCTTGACATTATGCATTTGCAGAATAATGGAAACAACGAATGAAAAAAAGAAAAACTTTAGTTGGAAATAGTTAGCAATTAGAGATTAGAGTTAGATATTTTGAATTTGTGTGATGTTCAACTTTTATGTTTAATCACTATCTTTAGGTTAGGGGAGGGAGAGGGTTGACTCAGAATTATTTTTTTGTCCCCTGTCCATTCCATTTTTATTGAAGTTGGTCTGATAAATCTTATATATGTCAAGTATTAGTTTTTGCCACATTGGGGAATGATGAAACTGTTTTTTTTTTTGATAGAAACAATGGAGACTAGCTCCTTTCAAGAATAGAAGAAATACAGAATACTAAATGATAAATCTAGAGTTTATAGATGTCCAGAATCTCTAGCCCAACCCCCTATCTTTTCCTTTTTACTCAATTAATGCCCATTACCATGTTCCACCCCTCCCTTTATAACCTCATCTTGTCCCTTCAGCTCCTCCCCAACTCCTCTCTCCAATTTTATTGCAGTTAATGCTGATTAATGCCTCAACAAATCCCTCTAAATATCATAAGCTCCCTTCCACATTTTTTTTTCTGTTATAGGTTAGTTCATTTTAGAATGTTTTCTTGCTTTCATATGGCTGTAAACAAACATAAAAGGAAAATCTATGCCTCTCTCCTTGAGGTTCACCTTGTCCTCAAGGTGAAAAGAAGTTGGGATCGTTACCACTGCCTTCCCCACCTCTGAAGCTGTCTTCTGCTTGATGCACTGGATCCCTTGTTCCTAGAATCATCACATGGAGGTGCTTATTTTGGCACACATGGCCTGGCGAAAAGGGCGTGTCACAACGAAAATACACATTACATCTCAACTTATCAGTTAATTCCTCTGGCATCAGTATCTTGAACTGAGAACCGCTTTGATGATTCCCCCCTCCGCTGTCCATGCTGTTTGCTCTTCCTTGTGCTGTCCCATTTTGGTCATGCGAGAGACCTGCTTCGTAGTAATATGTTTTTGCCGTCACCATATTGGGTCCTGAGTATTTTCCTTTTGTCTTTTGAATGTGTTTGACCTCTTTGGGCCACCATATTGGGCCTAGCTCTCTCATCCTAACTTCTTGTAGTTTTGTTAGTTAAGGCTAGGTGTGAGTGAAGCCCAATCCCAATCCCACTTCCATTCCAATATCCACTCATTTCATCAGAGGACTCGATTGAATCCAACACTGCTTCTCTCTCCTCCAGTCTTTGTGCAATAATTTGTCCCAAGTTATTTGTGATGAGAAGTCAAACCTCCATGTGTATGGTCTTCCCTCAATTCGTTCATGAACCCTGCCAACATCATTTTGTTGTTCGCTTGCAATTCTCTCAAATATTGATTGTAGGAACTGAAATAAGAGAATTACCACACTTGCAAGCAACACGATCACGAGTAATACAATGAAAGAGTAAAGTTATTGTTCCATTGAGGATTTATATAATTGTGCATTCAATGAGATTCCTAAATCAAATGGTAATTCATGGAATATTGCAAGAAGTAATCAAACAAAACTCAAACTAATCACTGATCTAATATGATGTAAAATAGCCCCTATGTTGCACCGACACTTAAAATATCCTAATCCTGAATTTTCGTGTCTGACACTCCCTGACACCTCAACACTCTAACACGCTCTGACATCTATAATATTTGAAATTTCATTATGTCATGAAAAAATTGATCGATATTTTACCAAAATGATATAATAAAAATTAAAAATGGATACCGAATAAATCTCACTGGAGTGTATAAGAGATTTTTAATTTAAAATATAATAGTAAATATTTACATCTTATGTTTTTTTGCAAAATTGATGGGTATTATAAGTTTAGTTTCATTTTTTTGTTAAATTATTGAATATTAAATATAATATACACTATATAAATTAAAAATATTATTTAATATCAAAAGTGTCCTAACAAAATCTAACATTTTTTAGAATTAACATGTCAGAGCGTCGCGTCGTGTCATGTCTCGTGTTGGTGTCGGTGCAACATAGAATAGCACTAATGAGTCACAAGGAAGTTGATTCAACATTCAGATAGCATCAGACTTGGAATTTCTTCCAATTACCTTGTTTTACACTAAATTACCAGAACTTGTTACAACACCTTTGTCAATTAACTAATCCGCTACCACAGTTCTGCACTTTCGAGCTACAGAATAGTGGTTTGGTTATGAACTGAATAATTCCTAATTGAATTCACTCTCAAACGACTTTAACGCCTTGGATTTAAGTTCTACGAGTCTGATTATCCCTAATCAAAACTATGCAGTGTTCAAGGTAGATCTGGATGTTGTTTTCCAACAACCAATCCTATGTTACTCTTTCAAATTGGCCAGATAAGATGAGTTCTTTCATTAATAATCCTTGAGCAAATTGATTAAGGAACAAACATAATTTATTCACAACCTTTAGTACATTCCAGATCTGATTAAATTACTTAGTTACTACATGGACATAAAGCTAAAATTCAAATACAGATCAAAAGCATTCATTTGAATGTCACATATTGAACAAAGGAATACGGATGTATGTGTGTAGTACAATTGAACTCAGAAAACAGAATTAAAATGTAGAAGAAAAAGATTAAAATCTGCATTTTGGAAATTGCTGCGCTTCAATGAGATCTTGCTCAAGCTTCTAAAAACTTTCCAGCAATAAATATATCGAAGAGTTGGTGCTGGGCTAGCCGAAAATCAAAGTTTATCAGAAGCTTGGTCTAAAATTCCTGAAAAATTAGCTTTTTATGATTACGTTGGCAATAATCCGGCAAAGGGGGGATTGTTTAGAGTGGGCACCTCAATGTCGGCTCTTCGCCACCTGGGGTTGTAGTATTTTCCAAGGGTTGGGCTGTTCGCCTATTAAAGCGGTATGTGAGCTGGGTTCAAAACGTCATGAGACAGTTCGGTCCATATCCGGTGTGGGCGTTAGAGCATTGAAATAGAAAAATGGTTTGGATCCAACATTGGTGCCTGAGGAAGAAGGAATAATAGGTTGCAAAAGAAAGAGAAGCTTCACGAAGTCCAAAAACTAAGACAAGTTCTGAAAAGTGGAAAGTGATTCTAAAAGCTAAAAGTCCCCTTCACTTTCTCTCTCTCTTCTTTTATAGTTTCCTGAACCTTTCAACATGTAGAGCCAAAGTCCTTTTCATTGTGGTTAGGGTTGGCAAAACGGGCCAACCCGGCTCGACCCGGCCCAACTCGCATTCAGCCCGAAAAAAACGGGTCGAGTCGGGTTGGCTCGAAAAAAAACGAGCCAGAAAACCCAACCCGGCTCGACCCGAGCCGGGTTAGGGTTGGCTCGCGGGTTGGCTCGATAATCAGCTCGCGGGTTGGCTCGGAAAAAAGCTCACGGGTTGGCTCAAAAAAAGCTCACGAGTTTGCTCGAAATGGTGCCAGTGAGTTGGCTCGCGGGTTGGTTAGCTCGAAATATTGGCTCGCGGGTTGGCTCAAAAATTTTAATTTTTGTGGTTTGTTCTCCTGTATATAATTATCAAATTATCAACACTGCCAAATCTATTGATTGCCTAATGGATAATGGTGTAAAGACAGTAACTAATAAAACATAACCAATAAATTAAGAAATCCCAACATAGCAGTAGACAAACACATTACGAAAAAAAAATTGTCCTATGAGTTCCCATGGCCAATACAGTACAATAACAAAATATAAACATCCAAAAGTACACCATCATCATTAGATCATCTATAAAGTTTCATGACCATTAGATCCCCGTGAAGAAGCTAATATATGAGAAATACCATCTTCATCATCATCATCATCTACAAAACACAAACCATAAAATGTAAATAATCAATTAAGGTTACAATGACAAATGAAAAATGAAATTTTAATTGCATTGAAAATAAATAAATTACCATTGGCAACAAAACCAGCCAACCAATTGCGGGTACATACCAAAGCTTCAACATTCTTTGACAACAACTTATTTCTATATTTGTTAAGCACACGTGATCCAATGCTAAAAGCAGATTCAGATGCCACAGTGATAATAGGAATGCTTAACAAGTCACGAGCCATTAATGATAGACTCGGAAAACGACAACTATTATCCTTCCACCATTGCAATGCATCTAAACTATTCCAGCTGTCAATAACCATTACAGGCGGCTCCTCTAAATAAACATCAAGTTCAGATTTTCCAGCATTTATTGCTTGGTGTTGAGTGTGCAAGGTCAATTCCTATCATATTTGAGAAGTGCAAAAACATAATAATCGAAGTAAGTAAGTACATGCATAAATAAAGGCGTGAAAATGAATACGATATAACATAATTAAAGCTTTTTGCTAAACATGAACTTACATCCAATATCTCATCATCCCATCCTCTCGATTCCATTGACCCTTGACTTGAAGAGTGGGTGTTATCTTGACTTTGATCAATGGTAGTTGATGAATTAATTTTTACATAATTCTCAAAGAGCTTATACACGTTTGCCTTTATATTTTCCATCTTGTCATCATGTGTGTAAGCATATAATGTAGTAAACTTAATGCGAGGATCAAGAACAGCTCCTAATGAAAGCACATCACTATAATCTTCCCAATATTTTTGAAACTTATCCATCATCTTATTAGCCATGCTACTTACAACCACATCTTCATCATTACTCATACGAATGAGAACCCGCTGAATTTTCCAAACTTGTAGAAAATACAAGTTAGAAGTAGGATAAGAAGTGCCAGACATCAAATTAGTGATCTCACAAAATGGATGCAAGAACCGACAAAGAATTTCCAACCTATTCCACTCTTCTTCTGAAGGATAATACTTGTAATTTCTATCACTCAATTGGAGAATTGCTAACTCACGCTTGAATTTGAGAGCACGATTAAGCATTTCATAAGTGGAATTCCATCTAGTGGGTACATCTGCTATCAATGCAGTTACAGTTTTCTCTCCACCAACTTGTTCAATGCACTCCTTAAATTTGATCATTCTTGATTCTGTGCCTTTTATATATTTAACACTCTCTCTAATCCGAGTCAAGGCATCATTTGCAACTTTTACTCCATCTTGAACAATCAAATTCAATATGTGTGCAGAACAACGCACATGAAAAAACTTCCCATCACATAACAACAATTTTTGCATATTCAATTGGTTTCTCAAACCACTAACCATAGAGTCATTTGCAGACGCATTGTCCAAAGTAATGGTAAAAATCTTCTTCTCCATGCCCCATTCCTTTAACAAACCAAGTATCTTATGAGTCAATTCAAATCCAGTATGAGGAGGAGGCATATGACGGAAGGCAATAATTTTACTATTCAGCTTCCAATTGACATCAATGAAATGGGCAGTTAAGCAAACATAACCCTTAGTATTACAAGATGTCCACAAATCTGAAGTTAAGCATATCCTACTTTGAATGCTACCAAACATCTTTTTCAGCTTCATTTTGTCTCTCATGTGCAAATTTAAAACATCTTGTTTAAGAGTATTTCTAGAAATGCCAGTCCAATCTGGATTCAAGTAATTATGGAAACGCTTGACTTTCTATACTCAGCAAAGTTAAAAGGTTGGTCATGTTCAATAACAGCTTCAGCATACATCTCACGTGCTACCTTCATATCTATTTTTATAGCCTTCATTTTACCTTGCATGTCCAATATGACTTGACCAATATCTTCATGTTTAATTTGTGTGCATTTATCAATGTGACGGTTTAAAGTAGACGTACCACAAGTCTTACTGTCAATCTTGTACTCTGTCTTGCAACCATTGCATCTTGCCTTTTCATTCCCTTTTTCTCCTATTATTGTGAAATGTTTCCAGCAACGAGCTTGCCTTTTCCTAGGCTTTTTAAAAGTAGGTCCTTCTTCAACTTCTTCCAATTCATCACTTCCTGCATCAGCATCATTGCCTTCTTCAAGCATCACCAAGCTTTCCCTACATCAAAGTTAAATATAAAATTACTATAGCGTGGAAAAGATAATTTAAACTAAAACAGATTTTAAAAAAATTGAAGAATATTAACCTATTCGAATCAGCCATTTCAGAGACTTCAAGTCGAAGATAAGTAAAGGGCAGGATCAATAATGATCTGTCTTCCTCTTTGGTTCCTGACCATATAAACAACTCATCAGCTATATCAGCTACAAGCATTAGACAATCCTAATCCAAGCTACAAGCATATAGTAAGCTACTTTATCCATACAGTCCCTCAGCAAGAAGGTGGCTTAGAAAGTTCGCCTAATATCCTAAGCTACTTTATTTTAAGGCATCCAACTAACTCTATTCTTTTTCTTTTTTTATCAAAGAAGAAATTCACTAAGAATAACTTCTACAAACTGTAAAGAAAAATAAGGGGTATTAAGTGAGGCAACAAAACAATAAGGGGTCTCAGATTAAGGGGTATTATTTTTCCTGATGTATTCATTGGTGCTATAATTTATCTGTATAGTTGAACTTGTTCTGATACATCAATGTATATATTCCAGATATATTGTTTGTCATGCAACATAGGATATTTTATAATATGTTGAATTGCCATGATATAGCAGCTACAGAGCCCTTATAATTTTAAGCCTATAGAGTAAAAATTTACTTTTAACAAAACACTGGCCTGTTCCAGATAATTTTGATTTTTATCTTCAGGTAATGGCAGGATGCCATGTAACATTCACCAAACCAAGTTTGTTGTTTTGGTGCCATTTAGAGGTTTGCAGGGGACCACCAGCATTTGGTGGTCAATTAATGAGTTTACAACAACCCATAATTAGTTGGAGAATCATTGTTTCTGGTTGAGTAGAAGATGTTATTAAGTTTTCAACCTGTGATGCATGGAAATAGTATATCATTATTTCATGGTATTTTCTCTTCTTAGTGGTGCTTTGAACTCTTTCTGTAACGAGCTTCACAAAAAAGGACCAAATGGTTCACTTGAATTTTATAAAGAGAACATGAAAAATATTATTCCTCTAATACTTGAATATGTACTTTGCAGTCTATTGCTGCGTTTCAATATGATTACATCATAATCATGTTGAATTGGAGACTCTGTGATTTCAGAGCTTAAAGTGTGTAAAGAGAAATATTAGTAATTGAACTAAGGAAAAATAGTGACACACATTTATACAACTTTAAAAGACCTACATGTAAAAGTCAATATCCTTCATCACTATCCAAAGATGTACTGAGGCAACAAAATTAAGGGGTATTAAGTGACTTCAACATGTTCACGAGGATAATAAGTCAATCTCTTTGTACTGCCATGTCTTTCTTAAAAGAAGAATTCATTTCAATCTTTTCAAAACAATCAAAACTGATAGGATACAGAAAGTAGGAGAGAGGAAACCAAACAAAACAATAATATGAAATGTAAATAGCTGATCTAAATTATTAAACTGTTGCGCCGAATCCAGAAATGCAAGGAAGTTTGGTGATGGATGGTGGTTGATTTACAATAAAGTATTGTCAAAACTAATGCATAGGGGTCTCAGATTTTTCTATTAGGTAAATTATGGATTAGTTCAGTGCAATTTTAATCACAAAAGAATTTAGAATCTAATTGTGTACACATGAAACTAAAACACTAAACGTAAACAACATAGACTAAAACACTAAATATAAGCAGCTTAGCTACTTTGATTTCTGTAGCAAATTAAGGACATTTTCAGAGCAACAAAACAGAGATCGAACACTTTTGCATAACAGAGATCGAACACTTTTGCATAATACAATTTTGAGAGAGGTTGAACAGCAGTGTTTGACATGCAAGGTCGACTCCCCTTAAGATCGAGTTGCGGGATGAAGAAGAACATCATTTTTATTTTATTTTTATTTATTCTTTTGTTTTTAAGATTTTATCACCCCCAAAAGAAAAAAAAAGGGGAAGATTTGAAGATTAAGACTAAGAAGAAAAAAAAAAGAAACCTGAAAACACAGAGGTGACGGTCGGTGGAGAGGAGGAGCACGGTGGCTGACTGACTGCCAAGATCTGGAATAAAAATGGAAAAAAAAAATTAACAAAATGCAAGATCAGTAAGACAAGAAGAAAGGGAAAAAAAAACCTTAAAGTTGCGGAAGAGAGGATGTTGTCGCCCGCCGTCGCCCGTCGATGTGGGTGGGGTGGGGGACCTGGGGTGGGGTGACTGTTGTCTGCTGGTAGTGAGCGGCGGTGAGTGAAAGTGAGAGTGAGAGTGTCTGAGTGTGACTTTTTTTATTGTATTTTATTAATAAAAAAAAAGAGTAACCCGCGAGCTGGCTCGTTCAACCCGCGAGCTGGCTCGTTTGAGCTCGGGTTGGCTCGGGTCGAGCTAAATCGAGCTGGCAGCTCATTTTTGCCAACCCAACCCGGCTCGTTTTGTGCGGGTTACGAGCCAACCCGACGGGCTGGCTCATTTTTGCCACCCCTAATTGTGGTCCCCACTCCCCACAATGTGATTTATTACCTATCTTCTCTTTCTACCAAAAGGGGCGAACCGGAGCAGTGGTAAAACTGTTTTTTCATGATTGAAAGGTCATAGGTTCGAATCCAGGAAACAACCTTTTTTTTTTCTCTTTCTACCTTTTCGCACTTCCTTGCTTTCCTCTTTGTATTGTTCAAAACCTGCAAACACAAAAAGAATCGCTTTAGTATTTTAAACCCATAAAAGACATTCAAATGCTATTTTTATTCACATGACAACTTGCTGCACACTTTAAGCTTAAAGAAATATTCATTCCTAAACAAAATGCAATTTTCAGCTTATGTTTTTATCAATTATAACACTAAATTATATCTCTAAAAACAACCCATCATCGTTGGCATGCCTGAGTGAAGCTGAGAGCACTCACTCCCGATACACTGCCACTGATCCTTCCTTATTCCAGAGGCTGAGAAGTGAAACCTATGTAATAGCGCAGATGAGAAAAGAATTTCGTGGTTCCCCCCATTGAAACCAATTAAGACCTTTTCTTTGTTGGCAAATTGAAGTCGCTGAAATTTGTTCGTTACCCACAATCCGATTAATGCACAAGTATCTCTTAGCCTTATAAATCCAACCATATGGATCTTGACTAGAAGAATAAGGGGTGGCAATTTAGGTTGGCGGTCATAGACAACATGACAACATGAGCATAAAATGAGAGTAGCGGAAATGAGGATGTTAAGGTGGATGTGTGGTCATACAAGGGTTGATAAGATAACAAATAAAGATATTCGACGAAATGTAGGAGTAGTATCGGTGGCTGAAAAGATGAGAGAATATAGATTGAGGTGGTTTGGGCACGTAATGAGAAGATCCATAGGTGCTCCTGTAAGAACGAAAGTTTGTTACCAAGAGTTTGACACAAAGAGAGGAAGAGGTAGACCGAAACTTATTTGAGGGAAGACAGTCAAACAAGACTTAATGAAGTTGGATATAGATTGGCAGACGGTGTGTCTTAGAACGGAATGAAGAAAAGCTACTAGCATGGTAGAGGGTTAGACCCGTTTTTCTTCCTATGTTTCAGATGATCAATTTTTAGTCCTTTTCCTCTTTATCTCCCTTTCTTTCTTTAGCTTCCTCTTTTTTTTTTTTTTTATTTCTTTCCTTCTTCTCTTGTATTCCTTTCTTTTCCTTTCAATCTTTTTTCTCTTATTTATTTATTTATTTATATATTTTTCTTTTTCTTTATTTTACTCTCTTTTTTCTTTTTTTTTTATCCCTCTATTTCTTTTTTTTTACTCTCTTATTCTTCTTTGTCCTCTGATATATCTTTATTTTCATTTTATTTTAACTTACTTGGGGGAAGGTAGTAAAACAAAGTTTAATGGAGTGAGATATAGATTGGCGGACGGTATGTCTTAGAACGGAATGGAGAAAACCTATAAGTATGGTGGAGGGTTAGACCCGTTGTTATTCCTATGTTCTAGATGGTCCCTTTTTAGTCATTTTCCCTTCATTTCCCCCACTTCTTCTTGTCCTTCTCTTTTTTACTTTTATTTATTTATATATACATATATATATATTTTTATTTTATTTTATTTTATCTTTTTCAACCGTTTTGTATCTTTCATGTGGGTTCATCTACCACCGATCCCAATTAATTTGGGATAAAGGTGATGTTTAATTTATTTATCCTTTTAATTATTTGTTGCTAATTTTTTTAATGGATAATGTTTTATATATATATGTACATGTGTATATATATATATATATATATGTATATATATATATATATACACACACATTACTTTTATCTTTTTTTCTCAATCTTTTCGTACTTTTCATTTAGGTTCATCTACTACCAACACCTACTAGTTTGGGATAAATGTGTTGTTGATGTTGATGTTGATGGTAATGTTGAATTCTGGGTCAACGTGAACATGAACGCTAATACCTTGATACGAACCCAACTCCAAAATCAATTAAAGATAACAGAACACAAGATTTTGGCTTGGAAACCCAGACTTTCTGATATATGTATTAACAATAAAACGATTACAACCGATGGAAATTGATCTACTGCTAAAGGGAAATTATGGGAATCCAAATGACATGAAAGAAAGAATAAAATGACAGAAGGAACATAACAGTGAGTGAAGCAATTCGAGAGGCCTCACACTCTCCCAAGGGTCTCAATTCCACAAGATATCTAAGATACCCCCACACACTTCACATTCTCATCTTACACCCAGCCTAACATCCTAGTATATTCTATTCTCCCTCCAAAAGTTAGTAATGCCACCTCATTGGTAGAACATAGTCCCCTACAACCCACCTTACATACACCTTCATGAGTATATTCCTATCATACCCCTAACATGAACATGTCAAGAACTTTTTTAGGTCACTTTTAGGTTTACACGAACACGATTGTGGGTTTATATGAACACAAAAATTTCGTGTTAGTCGTGTCGTGTTGAGAATTGCCACCCCTAACCCACACCTTATGGATTTATTTTCCCAATATTTGAAACCATCTAATTTTGTTTTAAGCCAAAATTCTCAGTCATACATCAGTTCGTGAACACTGAATTAACTGCGTGAGTCATTTTTTGAAGATTACTGTCTCTATTCCTTTGTGGCTTGTGCGTTTCTTTTAAGTATATTCTATGGATTCTGTCAAGGAGACAACGGATGTCACACTTGGAGTGAACACTGAATTAACTGCGTGAGTCATTTTCTGAAGATTACTGTCTCTATTCCTTTGTGGCTTGTGCGTTTCTTTTAAGTATATTCTATGGATTCTGTCAAGGAGACAACGGATGTCACACATGGAGTATATATATATATATATATATATATATATATATATATATATAGGGAAAACTTCAAAAATCCCCCTACAAGTTTCCTCAAAATCACTTAACCCCCCTCCTCCCCCCCCCCCCCCGAAATTTTTAATCATTTATCCCCCTACTTAAAATTTCTTTATCACTTACCCCCCAATTTGATTTTCCATCCAAAATTTTGTTAACAGAGTTAATTTTTTTAAAAAGTACCAAAATTACCCTTAATAGAAAAAAGAAAAACATAATTTTCTCACAAACGCAGTTTTAGACAAACTCACGTCAGCAAGACATGAATGTAAATCAACAATTGAATCCTCTCTCTACTCTCAACGACACAGAAAACAACAAAATAACACCTTCTGCATGTTTGCTTGGTAATATCATATGATTAATAGAAAAACAAGGCATATATGAAGCACAGAACGTAAAGCTTTTCAGGTGCTGTGCAAGCAAAATAAAGGGCAGCTTTGAATAAATTTATAAAGTCAGATTTGTTAGTCATATAATAGCATAAACGCTTATAACAGAAAAGGAAAGATCTAAACCTGCTGAGATGATGCCTCTTTAATCATTTTATTTGAACAATGGCACCAACGATTGTGAGTGCGGTGTTTAATAACAATGGAATTTGCCGGAAACAATTTTAATAATTACTAATTCTAACAAGGCTACATTAAAAAAAACATTCTCTGAGTTCGTCTAAAATTGTGTTTGTGAGGAAATTATGTTTTTCTTTTTTCTATTAAGGGTAATTTTGGTATTTTTTAAAAAATTTAACTCTGTTAACAAAATTTTGGATGGAAAATCAAATTAGGGGGATAAGTGATAAAGAAATTTTAAAATTGGGGGGGGGGGGGTAATGATTAAAAATTTCGGGAAGGGGAATAAGTGATTTTGAGAAAACTTGTAGGGAGATTTTTGAAGTTTTCCAATATTTATATATATATATTTTTATATATATTGGTCTGTCTGGTTAATTTGAGAATTTTTTTTTCAAGATCTACAGTTATCTTTTTTTTTTTTCTTTCTGATTTTCATTTTTTTTTATTTGTTTCTAATTTTAATTTTTGCAATAAAATTTTTGATTTGGCAGTTCAGGCAATTCCTTTGTTCGAGACTGCTTTTGGAAGATGTACAATTATCTTGATACTGTCATATTTGTGGTTGAGAAGGAGCGAACAGCCACTATTTGGAACATCCCATGTTAGAACCATGTTACTTTTAAGGGCCCTTACAGGCTGTATATCGATGTCAAGTTTTGTATATTGGTAAGTAGTATGAGTTTTTTCTCTTAATTTTCATTCTTTTCAGCACTTCATTTGTCATTTTAGGATGGTATTTCTCCACCTTTTCCCTTTACTTTTTATCTTTGTATTTTTGTAAATTATCTTTGTTTTAGGATATTATTGGATATTATATTTTTCTGCACTGTTGATAGTTTATTTTATAAAGCTTTCTGGTTTGAATAGTAATTTCATTAGTTGCTAGTATAATATTCAATGAAGGTTTTAGCAGAGGGATTTGTATTGCATTTTCATGTAACTGATAAGTATGTAAAGACAAAATCAGTTGAATACTTCATATTGTATCAATGTATCCTAACGTTATCGAACTCCATGTTGACAAGAGTTATTTCACGTGTAGTATTCTTCATATTATGTTCAGTTAAAACCTTGGTTTGTATTGTGTCATTGTCCATGATTTGCTTTAGTAAACTAGAGTTTACATGCAACTCTCTTCATCACTTCCCAACCTTTTATTTTTGGTGTGCTTTACGTTGTTTTGATATTTTCTGCTATTCTGGGCAATTTTGGAGGGATGCTTGTTGAGGATTTCATGAACTGCCTATTACTGTAACAAAGAAATTTATTCTTTTTCAGCTTTCAGAGGTTGCCTTTTTCTCAAGCTATTTTATTGAATTCAACAACTCCAATTATGGCTTCAATTATGTCGAGGGTCTTTTTGCGTGAGAAATTAAAAATTGCTGATATTGCCGGTAAGATTTCATACTTCTGTTCTTAAACTACCTGCTATTGTAAAATTATGTGGAATGAGGAGAAATTTTAAACCCTGATTTTTTAGTCAATTACTTGTCTATATTATTATGAATTTTATATTTCATACTTAAATTTCTGCTAAATTATCTCCTGTTTAGAAAGCTGAAGTAGTTTGTGAACTACTAACTATTACTTACCTTTTATGATCTGATATTTGACACCATCTGTCTCTGTATACAATTAAGGCATTTTGGTGTACAGGACGATATAGAATAGGACAAAAAACTTACAATATCAACATTATCTTTATCCTCCCAAACTAGTTGGGATCTTGCAGTTGACGAGCTCATATAAAAGCAAGAACATATTAAAGAAAATTAATAATAAAAAAAAATATAGAAAAATTCTATCCCTCCACAAAGCTAATAACTTTATTTCATTTCGTTCTTAGAGAAACTGTACGCCAATCTATGATCAAGAAGAGTGTGAATGAGAAATAAATGTGTTTGATTTGAGGAGAACAATCAATAATAACTTTTGATCAATGAAACAATGATTGTTTATGTTGAAATCCGTAATTCATTATTATAAATACGTTTGGTGGGAAATATAGTTTTTTTAATCCATTTATAGATGTTATTTTTGTTTTCTGGTGTAGGGGGGATCCAGCCCTATTAAAAGGTTGGAAATTCAGCCAAAAGCATTGTTTCTTGATTTAAATGGATTGCAATCACTTATAAATGTTTGATAGACACTTGGAACATGTTTTCATAAACGTGGGATGTTCAAAATAGTTTTGTGAGATTTCAACACGAAATGTTGATGTAATGCATGTGTTTCGAAAATCTTTTGAGCTTTTTCATGCAAATTGTCAAGTACCTTCACGATTAAGCCTAAGTCCTAAAAATATACTACTTGTGGGCTCTTGGACTTGGGTTCTTCCATTCTAGCATGAATCTTGAGCTTCTTTGAGCTTTGTCAACTATTTATATTGACTTAGTTAGTTGCTCTCTTAGACTTCTTTTTTATTGTTGCAAGTTATAATGCTTTGAAATCCTTTCCATACTTGTTTGTTATTGTTGAGATATATAGTCCCACATTGGTTGTATGAGAAACTAATGTGGAGTTTATAAGGCCTTGGGCACTCCCACCCTTTGAGCTAGCTTTTGGAGTGGTGTATCCCAAGGTTCTCTTATATTTTCTTCCATTGGTACTACTCCAAATTTTTGTTCAATACCTTCCTTTCTTATCTTATCCATCCTTGTATAACTTCATATCCACTTTAACATCCCCATTTTTATTATTCTCATTTTATGCTCATGTTTTTGTGTTGGCCAACATTCAGCTCCGTATAGCATTGCAGGCCTTATTATTCTATAAAATTTTCCTTTTAGAATAAGAGGAATTTTTATGATCACACGGAAAATCCCGATCCATTCCATAATTTGATTTAACCCACTATAATTCTATAGCTTACGTTCTGATAAGAACCAAACCAGATAATCAGAGAACACAAGAAACTGCAGCTCTTGGCCCAGAAAATATCTGGATTTTCTGTATATTTAAGGAACAAGATAACAATAATGGAAATTGCCTGAAAACAATCCTATATAGCCATGTTGTTTACAGAAGAAAATACTAAATGGAAAACAAGAGACATATTACAGTGATTGATCCTAACTAGTGAAGCTAAAAAATCATAGAGGAATTCTAGAGCCTCTAGTCTCTACCAATTCACCCAAGAGGTGCCCAAAAGTCCCAGCAATATCCATGCCCCCTACACCAATGCATCCTCCTCTATTTAAACAACCAGACTTTCCTCAACAGCCTCTCCAATTCTGTTATCCACGTCAGCCACACAAAATACCCTCTCTCAACTGATAATATTCCCCTTCTTTTCCTTATTTTATACACCTTTGCTGACTAGAATTGTATCAATACTCTCCCCTAACAATTACCTTGTCCTCAAGGTGATGATCATTTACCGGGGTCCCACTGTGTGAAAAGTATATGCCCACAGATTTCTAAAATATAAGAGCGTCCACTAGGATCCCACTCCTTGAGTTGTAGGAATCCACATGTGCCTAAAGTATGATAATGTCCACCTGGATCCCTTTGCACTGCTTCAATCCCCATTTCATTACCCATTACGACATGAACAAAGATCAGTCTTTCTCTTGACAGATTTTTCTACTTTTGCGTATAAATGAGCTTCTGCAGCCAGTCGAAATTCCATGACAGCTCCAATAGTGCTTTTGTTTATGTTTGTAGCATAATTCATGGCCATAACAGTGGATAACAAAGTAGAGAATCGTTTGGGTTGAAAGTTTGTCTTTTCGAAGTTGGACCCGTTAGAGGAGTGGGTAAAACCGGTTCTGGAAAGCACATACTCCTTTGTTCCTTTGTTGCCATGACCGTGACTGGTAATGATGACAAATGCTTCCCTGATTCTTCGCTCCTCACTTGTCAGCTCATCATCCTTGATTATCTTCTCGCTGCAGTGGTTGTTGTCTATAGCCTTGCGAAGACGACAAGGAAACACATCAACAATGTCTTGGTTATTCAGATTTATGGTGACCCCCTGATTAAAAAGGCAGGTTAGGTCAATCAAGGTGATGGCCTTAGGCCCATTCAAATACTGAAAATATGATTGGGTCAGGCAAATGCAGCAGCCCCCAATTCCAATTGTCCAAAAAAAAAAACATTTGTGAGGCCTAGTAACCATTGGTTAGTTTGAATCATCAGCCCACAAACAGCATTTCCTCTAAAATTCACAGCAGATAGGCTAAGGTTTTGGACTTGAAATAGGTGGATAGATAGTTGGGCCTGACCATTCATTAGTGCAATAGATCGGCCCATTTTCTTCATTCCCCCTTTACCCTAATTTTTTTATCCTCTCTCAGCACAATTCGCAGCCGCTTTACCTCCTCCTTGTTGCACTGCGGACTCGCCTGCTTCTTCACAAGAATACTCGTTTCTGGAGGTTTGGGTAATGGTGGTGGTTGTTCCACCTCCTCTCCTTCTTCACGCGTTCGCAACCACCTTCTTTCCTCATGGTTGTGCCGTTCAAAGCCCTCCATCTTCTTAAGAAAAAATAGATCTAGTGGGTCTATAACCATGGCTGCTGATTGCCTTTCCACTTCTACTACTCCACTTTCTTCTTTACTTTTTATAGGCTCTTTATGCTCAACATCTTCTCCCTTATCATCTTGCTCATCCTCTTTTATTTTTTTAATGGCGTCAGTCTTCAGATCTTCTAGTAGTTCTGTCCTAAAGACAACTCTCTTCTCCTCTTCTACCTTTTTCTGTGATCTCCGCTTCCTCCCATACAAATTTTTGTTGCTGTTCGAATTCTGGTTTTTGAGGCTCGAATTTTTCTTCATCCACCAAACAAACTTCCGGTTGAAATTCCTTGAAGAAAGCTTTTAAAAATGTCCACAAGCTAACTTTTGGATTATACCAGTATCGGTACCAGATTTGAGCTTGACCGGTGAATCCTTTCTAGCTTCCCATGGCTTTTTAGTATCCGCAATTCCCTTTGCCTCGAAGTACCTCTCAACTTGAAGCAACAATCCCCAAGCTTCTTCTTCCCCAGAAAATATAGGAATCTTCATTTTATAAAATTGATTTCTCATTTTTTTTTTTGAATGGTGTGGTTCAAAGCCCCTAGATTAGAGAGCTTTGATACCAATTGATAAGAACCAGACCAGATAATCAGAGAACACAAGAAACTGCAGCTTTTGACCCAGAAAATATCCGGATTTTCTGTATATTTAAGGAAAATTGAATCTGAAATATATTGTATATTCAAGTGTGTAAGTTTGTACAAGGAGGCTCTCTATTTATAGAGACTAAAAGACCTAATGGGATGACCTAATGAGCCAAGCCCACAATCTAGACTATTCTAGACTATTCTAATAATAATAAAATAATATTATTTCTAACACTCCCCCTCAAGCTGGTGCGTATATATCAAAAGCTCCCAGCTTGTTACAAATATGATCTATTCGGGGACCTCTAAGAGCTTTAGTGAATACATCCGCAAGTTGATCATTGGAATTGACAAATGCTGTCTCGATCTCCTTTGACTGGATCTTTTCTCTAACAAAATGACAGTCAATTTCTATATGCTTGGTCCTCTCATGAAAGACTGGGTTAGAGGATATATGCAAAGCGGCTTGGTTGTCACAAATGAGCTTCATAGGCCTTTGTTCACAGAGATGGAGTTCCTTCAACAATTGTCTCAGCCAGATGAGCTCACAGGTTGCATTTGCCATTGCCCGATATTCTGCCTCCGCACTGGATCTGGCGACCACAGTTTGCTTCTTACTCTTCCAAGAGATCAAATTTCCTCCGAAAAGAACACAATACCCTGAGGTGGATCGTCTATCTGAAGGAGAACCTGCCCAGTCAGCATCTGAATAACTAGAGATCTCTGAACTCCCTTTATTTGTATATAATAAACCTCTTCCTGGCGCCCTTTTAATATATCAGAGAATTCTAATAACTGCATCCCAATGGGAGTCACAGGGAGAATCAAGAAATTGACTTGCAACACTCACTGCGAAGGAGATATCTGGCCTTGTCACAGTAAGATAATTCAATTTTCCAACTAGTCGGCGGTAGCGACTAGGATCTGGCAGTGGCTCCCCCTGTCCTGGTAATAACTTAACATTGGGGTCCATAGGTGTATCAATGGGTTTACAGCCTAACATGCCAGTCTCATCTAGGATATCCAGTGCATACTTCCTCTGACAGATGGAAATGCCCCGCCTAGACTGTGCAACTTCGATCCCCAAGAAATATCGAAGTCTGCCAAGATCTTTGGTCTGAAATTGATTGAATAAATGCTCTTTCAACTGATCAATCCCGGTCTGATCACTGCCTGTAATGATAATGTCATCAACATAGACCAGAAGATAAACGCACTGGCCAGAAGAGCTATGCCGGTAAAAGACAGAATGATCGGCTTTGCTTCTGATTAAGCCAAAGGATTCAACAACTGAACTAAAGCGGCTAAACCAGGCCCGAGGAGATTGCTTCAGGCCATATAAAGATTTTCGAAGTTTACATATCATTCCAGAACTCTCCCCCTGAGCAACAAAACCTGGTGGTTGCTCCATATAAACTTCCTCCTGCAAGTCACCATGTAGAAAAGCGTTCTTAATATCAAGTTGGAGAAGAGGCCAGTGATGAATGACGGCAAGGGCAAGAAACAGGCGAACAGAAGCCATCTTAGCAACAGGAGAAAAGGTATCCCCATAATCAAGACCAAAGATTTGTGTGTATCCCTTGGCCACTAAGCGAGCTTTAAGACGATCAACAGTGCCATCAGGACCAACTTTAACTGTGAACACCCATCGACAACCAACAACAGACTTCCCGGGAGGAGCACGAACAAGATCCCAAGTGCCATTGGAGTGAAGTGCCTGCATTTCATCAAGCATCGCCTGGCGCCACCCTGGATGAGATAGTGCTTCACCTGTGGTTTTAGGGATGGAAACAGAAGAGAGACTAGAAACAAAAGTAAAATGTTGTGAAGAAAGTCTGTCATAACTCAAGAAAGAATAAAATGGATGAGGATTTCGAGTGGATCGAATACCTTTCCGAAGGGCAATGGGAGGAGTCTCTGATGGAGGATCCGGAGGAGAAGAGCTGACGGGAAAGGGCGATGAGTCATCAAGAGGCAAAGTCGGAGGAGGTGCAGGCTGACGATGCTGGTATGTGAGGAGAGGACGATCTGCAGGTATGGAGGTAATTGGTTGCTCCTCTGGAATAGGGTCACCTGCAGCTGGTAAAGACAAGTCAAGAAAAGGAAGAGGAAGGACCTGATCAACTTGTGACACTGGAGACGGAGTAGAGTAAAAAGGCTGCTGATCAAGGAAAGTGACATCAGCAGAAACGATATAACGCTTGAGATCAGGAGAATAGCAACGATACCCTTTTTGAAAACGGGTATACCCAAGGAAAATACATTTGAAGGCCTTGGATGTCAACTTGTCTTTACCTGGAGTAAGATCATGAACAAAACAAGTACAGCCAAAAATATGTAAAGGCAGAGGATAAGAAGGTGTTCCGGAAAACAAAATACTGTGGGGAACATCATTATTTAGCACAGAAGAGGGCATGCGGTTGATAAGAAAACATGAGGTGATAATAGCATCTGCCCAAAAACGGAGTGGGACGTTCATATGAATGAGAAGAGTACGTGCAGTTTCAACTAGATGTCTATTTTTAGGTTCAGCGACTCCATTTTGTTGTGGAGTGTAGGGACAGGTAGTTTGGTGTATCGTCTCATGTGTATCCAGAAATTTAGAAAATTCAAGAGACACATACTCTTTTGCATTATCACTGTGCAAGATTTGAATAGAAGCACCAAATTGAGTTTTTATTTCTGCACAAAACTTTTGATAAATAGAAAATAACTCAGAACGATTTTTCATTAAATAAACCCAAGTGCAACGGGAGAAATCATCAATAAAGGTTACAAAATACTGAAAACCCAAAACTGACATAGTCCGACTCGGACCCCAAATATCAGAATGAACAATAGAAAAGGGAGCAGCAGCTCTGTTATTGACTCTACTAGCAAAGGAAGAGCGAGTATGCTTTCCCTGCTGACAAGACTGACAATTCAAAGACTTAAGACCTGACAAAAAAGGAACCATATGCTGAAGCTTCGAGAGACTTGGATGACCCAGACGGCTATGGAGAAGCTCAGGAGACTTTGTGAGAGAGCATGCAACTGGAGCAGAGGGTGCATGCAGATAGTAGAGACCTCGTGACTCACCGCCCGCTCCAATCGTCTTCCCCGTACCCGGATCCTGCATAGAAAAAGATTGTTTAGAAAAGGTGATAGAGCAAGAAAGAGAATGGGTCAATTGACTAACAGAAATTAAATTAAAAGGAATGCCAGGGATGTAATAAACAGAGGTTAAAGTCAAGAAGGGAGTTGGTTTGGCTTGCCCAATGCCACGAGCAGGAGCCTTGGTGCCATCAACAAGAGTAACAGAGGGAAGATTATTAGAAAAGGTAAGGGAAGTAAAAAGATCCTTATTACCACAAAGATGATCAGTAGCACCTGAGTCTATTATCCAGGGTCCAAGAGACGATTGAGAAAAACAAGCAACATGATTACCAGTATTTGGAGCAGGTGGCTGAGAAGAACTCTTCTGGAGAAGGGCCTCATAGTCTGCAGCGGAAATAGTCACTGATCCGGTCGAGGGTGAAAAAACATCTGTTTGAGCAAAGTTCATATGTGGTGGCTTCAAGTGAGGGTACTTTCTATAACAACGTTCTTCAATGTGGCCCAGATATTGGCAATAATTACACCGAGGCCTTTGTCCTCGGCCACCCTGTCCATACGACATCGTTTGTCCGCGCCCGCCTGGGCCATATGATGTCATGGGCCCGCGACCGCCTTGTCCGCGGCCACGACCACGACCGCGTCCACCATTGTTCCAATTACCACGAGAGACTAAAGCAGCAGAATCAGACAAGAGAGCAGTAGAGTCAGTAGCTGGCACGTGTGCGGGGGGCACCTTATCTTGAAGATTCAGAAGGCGCTGAAAGGTCTGGGATATGCTGGGAATCTCAGTACTGGTTAGAATGTTCTCACGAACACTTTCTAATCCGTCAGGGAGACCAGAGAGAGTCACAACCGTAAAGAGACGCTCCACTTGCGTCCTGTACACTGTAGCATCCGCAGCATGAGTTAACATAGCCAAAAATTCCTGCATCAAAGAACGAATCTTACCAACATAAACTTCCATACGAGCTTCGGGTGATTTGCGCAAATCCATCATCTGGGAGACAATGGAATAAAGTTGCTGAATATCATTGGTGTAGAGGTTTTTGGCTTCCGTCCACACATCATAGCAGGTCTCAAAGGGAATGAAAATATTGAGAAGAGATGAATCAATGGATTGCCAAAGAATACTGAGGAGCTGAGCATCAACTTTCTCCCATTCAGTTATCTGATCTTTGGAAATATCAGTTTTCTTAGTGGTGAGATGTTTGTCATGGCCTTGACCGGTAAACCAGATCTTAACGGAGGTAGACCAGGTCTTGTAAGTGGCAGATCCGGTCAATTTCAGAGTTGTGATAGATGGAATAGCACTTGAAATGATGCCGGAAGAATGTTTACTGGTTCCTTCCATCAGGAACAGCGATCAGACAACCAAAAAACTGTAAAAATCACGCGAAAAAGGAACAAAGTAGCGACTTTTGCACTGGAAACCCTCGAACGGAAGAGACCCACAACGATCGGGCACCGGATCTGGAAGGAGGAGGCAGAGGCGAGCCTGTCTGCCTTGGTTTGGCCGGAAAAGGTGGCCGGAACAGTGCACACGCGCCGGAGAGAGGTGGCGCGTGGAGGCCCGTGCGGCGGCCGTTTGGGACGGGACTTGGACAGAAATGGTCGCCGGCGTGAGGGGATCCTGATCGCGTGGTTTCTCGCCGGAAAGGTGGCTGAAACAGTGATGAATAGTGACAGAACAGTGTTTCTAGCGATGTGAACAGTGTTTTCCGGTCAAATAATGAAGGAGGATGACGATCTGAGATCGAAAAAGGGTCTAACAATGTTCGGAGGGTTGAAAAAGGTTGTCGGTATTATGCACGGCGGTAAAAAGGTTTGCCGGTATGATGCACGGCAGTAAAAAGAAGGGAAAAGATATATATGCGGAAGCAGAGCCCTCAGATCGAGAGCTCTGATACCAAATTGAATCTGAAATATATTGTATATTCAAGTGTGTAAGTTTGTACAAGGAGGCTCTCTATTTATAGAGACTAAAAGACCTAATGGGATGACCTAATGGGCCAAGCCAACAATCTAGACTATTCTAATAATAATAAAAATAATATTATTCCTAACAAGGAACAAGATAACAATAATGGAAATTGCCTAAAAACAATCCTATACAACCATGTTGTTTACAGAAGAATTCTAGAGGTGCCCAAGAGACATATTTCAGTGATTGATCCTAACTAGTGAAGCTAAAATCCTAGAGGAATTCTAGAGCCTCTAGTCTCTCTCAATTCACCCAAGAGGTGCCCAAAAGTCCCAGCAATATCCATGCCCCCTACACCAATGCATCCTGCCCTATTTAAGCAACCGGACTTTCCTCAACAGCCTCTCCAATTCTGTTATCCACGTCAGCCACACAAAATACCCTCTCTGAACTGATAATATTCCCCTGCTTCTCCTTATTGTATACACCTTTTGCTGAATAGGATCGTATCACATTCTCATCAATCTCTTCCCCTTTTTACATCCTCATCATTTCATATCCACTACTATAATTTCTTAGGAACTGTAACACCCCGTATATATCCGGTAGTATTAACATTACATTGTATTAAGCTACGCTTAATTAAAATTGCGGAAATTTCTTTTTCTTTTCATTTATGACGTCATTATACTTAGCCAAGTTGATTACTTAATCATTTTCAGAAAAACATCGCCTGAATGTAAATTGCAATAAGACATCTACTGAAATACCTCAATATATAAATAAAGTGAGTATCTAAATCACGGCATTACATCCAGTGTTGTTAAAACGTAGAGTCTACGCCTCCAAAGTCTGCCTCAACACTGTGTACGAAAAATGCACACCAAGATGGGTTTTTTCTTCACAAAGGTGACACTTTGAAGCTCAAAATGCCAAGACCAAGGCTTTCACCACTCAACCTCCAAACTCAGCCCTCAAAATTGACTCACACAGTGGCAAGGACTCAGAAAATACACCCTCACACCCTCACAAGGATAACTCTCTAGTGTATACAAGCTCAAAGATGAAGAACCCAAGCAAAGGTGGCAACTTGAGCTCAAAAATGGTGAAAGTAGGCAATGGAACAGTGTTAGAAGAACTGGTCAGCAACCCTTCACGTAAGAAGTCTGGTCCTAGGGTTTTGTGCCCATAATGGGTGTATATATAGCCATTTACTCATTAAACACACAGTATTAACTTTAATTGCTACGCTTAGCATTTTAATCCCAAACTTTGGATTCTTAACCTACTCAATTTTACAATAATTATCATATTTTTATTATATTTTTCGGATCACCTTTCCGGTACGCGCTTTTCATAGCCAGTATCAGTTTCTGGCACCAGTTCTCATTATATTAACTTGAAACTCGTTTTACAAGTCCTATATATTATTCTAGGAATTATCATGCACTTATTATAACCTTCCGGGATACTTTTTCGGTACACATTTATATCGACTAGCAGAACCGGTATCTGCACTTTTCTTCCGAAAAGCGACTTCCAGCATTCTTAATCACTTATCATAATTATTAAAGCTTCTTAATAATTATTAGGGTCAATTATGGAATCATTTCCTAATTTAACATAGTTAATTAATTAAATTCCTTAATTAACGGTGCGGGTTCTTACATTCACCCCACCTTTTTAGGATTTTGTCCTCAAAATCAGAAAACATACCTGTCTCGAAACTCGGGGTACTGCTGGAGAAGCTCGTCCTCACGCTCCCAAGTACACTCCTCAGGTGTTCGTCCAGTCCACTGCACTTTGACCATAGGAATGGTCTTGCTCCTTAGCTGCTTCTCGCCACGATCAAGAATTCTGAGTGGCCCAACGGGAGTTTTCAGGTTCTCCCGGACTTCCACATCATCCGGTTGCACCACGTGCGAAGGATCTGCTATGTACTTCCGAAGCTGAGACACGTGAAACACGTTCGTGGATGTTGGCCAAGTTCGGAGGTAAGGCAAGCCGGTAGGCAACAGGTCCTACTCTACCAAGAATCTGGTATGGCCCAATATATCGCGGGCTCAGCTTCCTCACTCCGAGTGCCCGACCAACACCGGTGACAGGTGAAAGTCTCACAAACACGTGCTCACCCGCACTGAACTCCAGTGGACAATGCTTGACATCGTAGTAGCTCTTCTGGCGATTCTGCGCCTGCTTCAACTTTCCTCTGATCATCTGGATCTGCTGGGTGGTATCTTGGATAAAGTCCAAACCAAAAAGCTCCTTGTCTCCAACTTCAGACCAACAAGTAGGAGTCCGACACCTCCTACCATACAGTGCTTCGTAGGGCGCCATGCCCAGGCTAGCACGAAAGCTGTTGTTGTACGAAAATTCAACCAACGGAAGGTACCTATCCCATGCCGAGCCCTGCTCCAACGTGCAACCCCGCAACATGTCCTCCAAGGTCTGGATGGTCCTCTCAGTCTGTCCATCAGTCTGAGGGTGATAGGCTGTACTCAATCTCAACTGCGTACCAAAAGCCTCCTGCAGCGCCTCCTAGAACCGAGATGTGAACTTCGGGTCCCTATCACTAATGATACTCTCGGGCACCTCATGAAGTCTCACAATCTCGCGAACATAAAGCTTGGCCAACTACTCTGTAGTGAAGCTCACCTTCACTGGAAGAAAATGGGCAGACTTCGTCAGTCTGTCCACAATGACCCAGATAGAGTCACAACCCGCCTGAGTCTTCGGCAATCCCACCACGAAGTCCATGGAAATACCTTCTCACTTCCACTTTTGTACTTCAAGAGGTTGAAGTTCACCAAACGGTCTCTGATGTTCAATCTTCACCTTCTGGCAAACCAAACACTTGGACACAAAGACATCAACATCTTTCTTCATGCCCGGCCACCAGAAGTTCTTCTTCAGGTCTTGGTACATCTTCGTGGCACCAGGGTGGATAGAAAACTGGCCCTTATGGGCTTCTGCCATAACCTCATCGGTTAACGGACCTCGAGGAACCACGATCCTCTGCTGAAATAAGAGAAGTCCATCCTCATTCCAAGACACATCGGCCTGATTCTTCACATAATCCAGACACTCTCTCTGAACTTGTGCCTCTTTGATCTTATCTAACAGCTCATTAACCACATCTGCTGCTTCCATCTCGAGAAGTACACCCTCACGCGGAGCGGTCACTGCCAAGTTCCGAAACTTCTCAACCACATCAAAGTTACCAAGTAACAAACTGGATGAGCTACCGGATTTCCGGCTCAAAGCATCAGCTACCACATTGGCCTTGCCAGGATGGTACCTCAACTCAAAGTCGTAATCCTTTATGAACTCCATCCATCTTCTCTGCCTCATGTTCAACTCCTTCTGGCCGAAAAGATACTTCAAACTCTTGTGGTCACTGAACACCACAAACCTCAAGCCAAAAAGGTAATGCCTCCAAATCTTGAAAGCAAACACAATAGCAGCCAACTCTAAGTCATGAGTAGGGTAGTTCTCCTCATGAGGCTTCAGCTGCCTCGAAGCATAGGCAATCACTTTGCCCAATTGCATCAACACACAACCTAGCCCCTTCCCGGAGGCGTCGGTGTAAAGCTCAATCTTGAGCGCAGGATTAGGAAGGACCAACACAGGAGCAGTAGTCAGTCTCTCCTTCAACTCCTGGAAACAAACCTCACACTCGTGAGTCCACACAAATGGAGTCTCCTTCCGGGTAAAGCGAGTCAAAGGGAGAACCATCGTGGAGAAACCCTTGATGAACCTCCGATAGTAACCTGCCAAACCAAGAAAGCTCCTCACTTCCGTCACTGTCTTGGTCCTCTCCCAATCCAGTACGGCCTCAATCTTGTTCGGATCCACTGAAACTCCTTCAGCGGAAATGACATGCCCAAGAAACTTCACTGACTTGAGCCACAACTCACACTTCGAAGGCTTCGCATAAAGCTTCTTCTTCTTCAGCACTTGCAGAACAGTCCTCAGATGCTCTACATGCTCCTCCTCCTTCTTGGAGTAAATCAAAATATCGTCAATGAAGACGATCACAAACTGATCTAGGTTCGGCTGGAAAATCCGGTTCATGTAATCCATGAACACAGCAGGTGCATTGATGAGTCCAAACGGAATCACCAAATAATCAAAGTGACCGTATCCCGAACGAAACGCGGTCTTAGGGACATTTTCCGGCTTCACCCGAATCTGATGGTATCTGGACCGGAGATAAATCTTCGAATACACACAAGCACCCCGAAGCTGATCCAACAGATCATGAATACGCGGGAGGGGATACTTGTTCTTGATTGTCACCTTGTTCAGCTGCCTGTAGTCGGTACACAATCGCAATGTCCCATCCTTCTTCTTCACAAAGATGACCGGTGCTCCTCAAGGAGACACACTCGGTCGAATGAAATCTTTCGCTGAAAGATCCTCAATATGCTTCTTCAGCTCTGTCAGCTCCGGTGGCGACATCCGGTATGGAGCTAATGAAATAGGCCCCACACCATGCAACAGATCTATGGAGAACTCTATCTCCCTCTGTGGCAGAAACTCAGGAATCTCCTCAGGAAACACCTCGAGGAATTCCCTCACCACAGGAATGCCAGTGTTGTCCTCCTGTGTCCCACTCACCAAACCTCCCAACATGACGTAACCAAACGCCCCAGCTCTCAAGGCTCTCCTAGCCTGCAGCAAAGAAATGTAAGGCGAGGAACTAGGTGTTGAATCACCCGGAGACATCACCACACACTTGGCACAACAGTCAATCAATGCACAGTTCCTGGACAACCAATCCATGCCCAGAATAACCTCCAAGTTGGCCATCGGCAATCCTATCAGATCTACAGAGAACTCACGACCTTCCCACTGAAACACGACATTTCGATGTACAGTGGCAGAATCACACTTTTCTCCGGTGGCGGTAGTCACCCGCAACGGTGGAGAAAGCACAAACATGGGCAACTCAAGCCCCACAGCAATCGGGGTAGCAACAAAAGAATGCGTAGCCCCATAGTCAAACAAAACATCCACAAGTGATGCACCAATCGTAACAGTACCTCTGACAAGGTTCGGAGCTCGGTCCGACTGCTGACGATCCAGAGTATACACACGCCCTGTAGAGGGTGGCACCGCCGGTGCCGAAGTAGGTGGAAGGCGAAACATCTGAAGTGGCACTGCCTGCACTGCAGCAGCCCTTGCCGTCTCCGACGGACAGTCTCTGGAGAAATGGCCCTCCTTGCCACACTGAAAGCAAATCAACTGACCGGTAGAACACGGCCCAAAATGAGTCTTCCCGCATCCCGAGCACTTGGGAGCAGGAGGTCTCGCTGTACTCCCCTGAGTAGGAGTCCTCTTGAACTGATTCGGCGCCTGCCGAGCCGCCAACTGCTTTCCCTTGCCCTTGTTCCCAAACTTCCTGTCTCTCCAAGAAGTGGAACTACCAGCAACAACCTTCGTCGCCTCAGCAACCTTGGCCTTCTTGGCCTTACTCGAGCTGTAGAAATCCTTTATATCACGACACTGCTGAACCAGTGTCCCAAAGTCTTTAGATGTAGAACCAGCAAGATAACCAGCAATATCCTCACTAAGTCCTCTGCGGAACTTAGCAGCCAAGTATGTAGGAGTAGGCCTCGCCATCCTGAAGTGTGCAAACTTCTCCAGCTGGTTGAACTGGGCCAGGTACTCGTCCACAGACAACGAGCCCTGCACCAACATGTCAAACTCCCCCTGCTTCCTCTCCTGAGCATCATATGGGAAGTACTGACCCAACTTCACCAGCTGGTTGAACTGGGCCAGGTACTCGTCCACAGACAACGAGCCCTGCACCAACATGTCAAACTCCCCCTGCTTCCTCTCCTGAGCATCATATGGGAAGTACTGACCAAAGAAGAAATCCTCGAACAATGGCCACGTCATCACATGACCCTGCATCTGGTAGATATGAGAAGTGTTCGTCTACCACTCGTGGGCATCACCCTCCAGCATGTACGTAGCGAACATCAGCTTCTGCGGATCCGTGCACTGCATGACCCTGAAAACCTTGTCCAGCGCCTGAAGCCATCGCGCCGCAGCAACAGGATCAAAAGATCCATCAAAGGAAGGTGGCTTATGCTTACGGAAAGCATTCAGCCGGCGATCGATCTCATCTCGATCCTCAACAAAAACAGGGACAGTCTGCATGGCCCCCGTAAGATGACTGCCGTCACCCATCTGACTCTGACTGTCGTCCTGCAGACTGGGTGGAGGTGGTGGTGGTGGCGGAGGAACATGGCCAACAGCAGGACTAATCCTCATCTCCTCCAACATGACTCTAAACATCGTCATGTTCGCCAGACGGTTGGCCTCCAACACGTCCTCAGTGGCCTTCCTGTTCGCCTCTCTGACGGCGTCCAACATGGCCTGGTTTGCCATTCTCATGGCCTCTTAGTCGGCTTGTCGGGCCGCCTGCATCTCAGCCAATGCAGCTAGGACAGGATCGGGCTGATCCTCAGAAGTCTCGCGTGTTCTCCCGATTCTTACCATGACTCTGCACAAGTTACACAAATTATGAGTTGATCAGGCCCACACAATGTGATCACATATGCATCATTATAATAACAGTCGACGGAGTAAACACACAAAACGAACTCAACAAAGCATCCTAATCATTGCAATACATACAGGCTTTTCCCTTGAACCGTTGCTCTGATACCATAAAATGTAACACCCCGTATATATCCGGTAGTAGTAACATTACATCGTATTAAGCTACGCTTAATTAAAATTGCGGAAAATTCTTTTTCTTTTCATTTATGACGTCATTATACTTAGCCAAGTTGATTACTTAATCATTTTCATAAAAACATCGCCTGAATGTAAATTGCAATAAGACATCTACTGAAATAGCTCAATATATAAATAAAGTGAGTATCTAAATCACGACATTACATCCAGTGTTGTTAGAACGTAGAGTCTACGCCGAAACGGTAGGGGTGAGCAAAAACGTAAAAACGTGAAACGTAAACGAAACGTAAGAGTTTACTACATACCAAATAAAATAAAATATCCAACATATAACCAAAACACACCAATACATAAGTCCAAACACTAAGGAAATAAAAATTAATTTTGAACTTAGTCATCATAATACATACTAAAATCAAAATACTAAGGCAATAAAATTATTCTAGAGATCAACATCTCTAATCTAAGGTAAAAACAATCTGTAAATGAGGTAAAAACAATATTAAAGACCGAATCTGATTAAAAATAAAAACTGGGAAAACATTAAGCCGTGGGTCAGTCGTGTTCCACCCAGTGTTGTTAATCTATCAAATAAAAGTCATCTACAGATCCACAAAATATGCTATAATAAAAGTCACCATACCCTGCGTGTTCCACAAAATTTCTCAACAATATAATAAAAAAAGGGGAGACAACATATCAAGAAAATGAAGCACGCAAGCAAAAAAAACGAGAAGAAACGATCCAAAAAAAGCACGCAAGCAAAAAAAATAGGAGAGTGGTGAGTGGTTCCATAATATCAGTTTTTACTTCATCTGGTGAGTAAAGGTGAGTGGTGGCTTTGTTCCATAATATCAAGAAGAAACAATCCAAAAAAAAAATAGGAGAGAAACAGATCAGAATAGGAAAAAAAAAAAATTACCGTCTGAACTGCAAGAAGAGAAGTAGAAGACCACCGTCCACCTTCCACCGCTTGCGACTAGGGGAGAGTAGAAGTAGACAAGATCCAAAGACCAAAGGAAGATACAATCGGGTATTAAAGGAAGAACCAAAGACCACCGAGTTATTTTTCCTTTTTCAAAACAAAAAAAATGTCATTATTTTTTTAAAGACCCATAACGCACTCAGTCCGGTCCAGAATTTTTTTTTTTTTTTTTTTTTGAAAACTGAGTCAACTCGGTAAACTCGCCGAGTCAACCGAGTTTACCGAGTTGACTCGCCGTTTCAACCGTTTCAACCCATTTTACGTTTCAGCAACCGTTTTAACACGTTTTTTAGGCAAAAAACGTAGAATTGTACGTTTCGACCGTTTCGACACTACGTTTTAACAACACTGATTACATCATGTAATCCGGACAACATCCTGATACATTATTACAACTCCACATAAAGCAAGACATAAACCAGTCAATGTGTCATGGACAATCCCCATGCTCACCAAATAGACAGCGTCTCAACAAGATAATACAAAATCATAAACTGAAGCTATAAGCATAAAACAACATGCATAACTAGCATCCACGTAACAACATAATATCATCAAATCTAACTCAGCTCCGGTCTCCTGCCGCCTGAGGTCTCAACATTACCTGAACCTGAAATAAGCATTCCCCAAACGTGGGGTGAGATCTCTAAACCAGAAATCTCAGTAAGACAAGCGGTCCTCAAGGATCTTCCACCCCAAGCGCACTTACATGTGCAATATAAGTTCTAAAAGCATTTACTCAATATAAGTTCTCAAAACTATGCAGTGCAACAGATATTCATGCCATGTGTGTTTATCACTATTCTACTGGCCAGAGAAATGCAGGAATACGTCTGTCTCCTACATGTAGTACAAGGAACACCGCTTGCACCTCACCCACAACCTCACCATATTGTATGTACCACATACTCAGGCTTACCGTATAGGTGGAACACCACATGCATATCATAAAGGCACATTGCATATAACAGCTCAACAACATTTCCAAAACATCAAAAGCATGTAACACAGCATGCATATAACCATACCCCCATGGGACATGGTGGAACCACAACATGGCTAAACCGAGGACACAAAAGCTTACCTCTAAGCTAGCTATCCAATGCCACAAGCTCAAAGTCCAACACACAGCAGATCACAATCTGTTTTAGGACCAGAAAGCATATCAACATGCATAGCTCAATAGCATTAACATAAAGACTACGTTTTCCTTTAACGTTTTACGTCTTAAGGCTTCCCACAAAGCCATAAGCCTTAATCACATGATTATGACTTAGATCATTAATTACAGAAGTTCAACTTCATCAATCTAGGGTCCACAAACCCCCGATAGCCTACTGTCCTCACAGTGCAGCTACTGTTCTTCGAAATCCCAGAATATCCGGATACTCCTCGGGGACATATCCGGATGTCCAATATCCGGATATCAGATATCCGGATATCAAAAACCCCAAATTCGGATACCAATATCCGGATACCATATCCGGATATCAATATCCGGATATTTCACGATCACATATTCGGATATTTCACGACAAAATGCAGATTCTGCATCTCGTGAAGATATCCTTCCATGGTTGGGTTTTTACCGATTTTAAACACTTAAACATGCATTTCTAGGTGTGTTTGACATTACCCAACACTAAGTTATCATCTTTTAGCCTTTACATGCATCAAGGTTCCATTTTTAGCAAGAAAACTCATGAACAAAGGTGGTGATCATACCAAAAGCCAAAAACAGAGGTAGATGATGCTCTTGGAGCTCACACAGCAGCTCCCAATTCTGCCTCAACACTGTGTACGAAAAATGCACACCAAGATGGGTCTTTTCTTCACAAAGGTGACACTTTGAAGCTCAAAATGCCAAGACCAAGGTTTTCACCACTCCACCTCCAAACTCAGCCCTCAAAATTGACTCACACCGTGGCAAGGACTCAGAAAATACACCCTCACAAGGATAACTCTCAAGTGTATACAAGCTCAAAGATGAAGAACCCAAGCAAAGGGGGCAACTTGAGCTCAAAAATGGTGAAAGGAGGCAATGGAACAGTGTTAGAAGAACTGGTCAGCAACCCCTAACGTAAGAAGAAGTCTGGTCCTAGGGTTTTGCGCCCATAAAGGGTGTATATATAGCCATTTACTCATTAAACACACAATATTAACTTTAATTGCTACGCTTAGCATTTTAATCCCAAACTTTAGAATCTTAACCTACTCAATTTTACAAGAATTATCATATTTTTATTATATTTTTCGGAGCACCTTTCCGGTACGCGCTTTTCATAGCTAGTATCAGTTTCTGGCACCAGTTCTCATTATATTAACTTGAAACTCGTTTTACAAGTCCTATATATTATTCTAGGAATTATCATGCACTTATTATAACCTTCTGGGATACTTTTTCGGTACGCATTTTTACCGGCTAGCAGAATCGGTATCTGCACTTTTCTTCCGAAAAGCGACTTCCATCATTCTTAATCACTTATCATAATTATTAAAGCTTCTTAATAATTATTAGGGTCAATTATGGAATCATTTCCTAATTTAACATAGTTAATTAATTAAATTCCTTAATTAATGGTGCGGGTTCTTACATCCTCATCATTTCATATCGTCTACTATAATTTCTTAGGAACCTCTTGTCCTAATGTATTCACGAATTTTTGATTCCTTCATCTTGTTATAGCTCACGTAATGTAAAACCTTTAGACTCCTACGTGCTTCTTTATAATTCTTGTTTACTATTAAAACCAGCCCTGGTCTCAGCAATAAGCACAACATTATCTAGAAATAGCCTGTTGCTGTGGATGATTACTATTGGAATATACTATAAACCATTAAAGAGGCTTTCACATAATAGTTTAAGCTTTTGGGTTGAATTGGTTCTTTACATGGTATCAGAGCCTCGGTGTCTTGAGTTCGATTCTCGCCGCCACCCATTTTCTTTGTGGAATTTCTTAGCACAGATAGGCTGGGCCTGATGCATCTTCCACCTTTCAAACCCAATGGGCTCTTTTGTGTAGGGGTGTGTTAGAATATAATATAAACCATTAAAGAGCCCTTTACTTAATAGCTTAAGCTTTTAGGTTGAATTGATTCTTTACAATTACTATGACAACTGAAATCCCTAGAGGCATACTAAACTACATATAGGGGACCCAACTGAACCTCTGTTAGCAAGCCTCCAATTAAAAGGGTCTATGTTAGGAGGGATGTGTGGGAGAGTAGAGGATTAGGACCCAAGGCTGATAATAAGAGGAGACAGATGTGTAATTGAAATAGAAAGGGGATTGGGGGAGTTAGTTATGATTTAGTTGTGTTTCGAGAAAAGGAAAGGGACTCTCAAATATCCTAGAGTGAGAGAACAATTCTCTGTTATCATTGTTGCTTATATCTTTATCCCTGATTTTGTATCCCATTGATATAGGTTGAAAGGTAGACAGATTCTATCAACAATGTTAGAAGTATTAAAAATAGGTTAATAAGAAGTCCCACATTGTTAAATTAGTCTTATACTGTAATTGCTAGAGTCGTATATAATAGAGTCTTTGGTGTGGTATTGACACACAAATTTGAACATTGTCTTTCTTTTCATTGTTATTCAACATGGTATTAGAGCCGTACCATCTTTCATGACCTGTTTCATCATTTTTCTATTGTCAAGTTTCCAAAATTCGATGCTCTAACTTCCCAAAATTCAGAATTCTTCATCTTAGACAGCTGTAAGGGCTGATGTTTGATGTTTTGTGGAGCCCAACTATATATTATTTGGTTAAATTTTCAGTTATAAGGGTTTATTTGTAACAAACTTAATGTTTTAGTTTTAGTTTGAGGGGGAGAATTAGAACCAGTGAAATTACGTTGTTAAGAAGCCCTGCATTGTTAAATTAGTCTTATGTAATTGTTGGAGTCGCTCTATGTAATAGAGCTTTTGCTGTGGTATTGACACACGGATTTAAACATTGTCTCTCTTTTCCATGTTATTCAACAAATAATATTCCTTTTTCCTTCTAATATTGTGGTCGGGTTTGTTGAGATATATAAAACCATTAATGTAGCCTCACCCAACAGCTTAAGTTTTTGGGTTGAATTGGTTCTTTACATGGTATCAGAGCCTCGTCTCTCGGGTTCGATCCTCACCGCCCCCCACTTTCTCTTGTGGAATTTTCTTAACACAGGTAGGTGGGCCTGTGCATTATCCATCCTTCAAGCCCAGTAGGCTCTCGTGTGAGGGGGCATGTTAGAGAATAGTATAAACCATTAAAAAGCCCTCATCCACTAGCTTAAGCTTTTGGGTTGAATTGGTTTTTTTTTTTTTTTTTTTTTGTAAATTGAATTGGTTCTTTACATGTTAGAGAATAGTATAAACCATTAAAAAGCCCTCACCCACTAGCTTAAGCTTTTGGGTTGAATTGGTTCTTTACATGGTATCAGAGCCTTGTGTCCCGGGTTCGATCCTCACCGCCCCCACTTTCTTTCTAGTGGAATTTCTTTCTTCGCACAGGTAGGTGGGCCTGTGCGTTGTCCATCCTTCAAGTCAGTGGGCTCTCGTGTGAGGGGGCATGTTGAGATATATAAAACCATTAATGTAGCCTCACCTGACAGCTTAAGCTTTTGGGTTGAATTGGTTCTTTACAGGGTTCTATTAACCTCATTCTACTTGGACACAGAAGCCGAAATAAAAAATGTGAGCAATCCTAATCTGCATTTGCAAATAAAATCCTAAACCAACTAGTATTATGAAATTTTAAGCTCCAAATTATAAACTACTTAACTGAAAATTCTTGATAATTAAATCATAGTTCATAAATTATAAACCCTAAATTTCACATTACACATACAAGAAGAAATAAATTAATAATGATAAAAGTATGTCTTTATTATCAATTGCAGCCTTCTGATTAATTAATCTAATGCTGCCTAATTTTCAGGTCTTGCTTGCAGTTTCTTTGGCGTGCTCTTCTTCTTGCGAGAAATGCTTGCTACGCAAGGTATAGTTGCTTCCATTCATATTCTTTTGAATGCATTATCATTTGTTTAAATTTACTGGTATGCTTGTTCCCTTTAAGTTATAGTAGAGTTACTTGATTAGGAATTAAGAATGAGTGGCTTATAAAGTTTGAATTTATTGGTCAAACTGTTCCTAACTTTTTATTCCTCCTGCCGTTCCCAGAAAAGGGGAAAATTAAATGCCAACAGGCCTTTGACCTGTTGGTTACAGGAGGTCTCATGCACAGAGGCCACCTGGGCTTGATCTCGTGTACAATTTTATATTTTTGCTTGTTTCTGATTGATGCGAGGAATATAACCTGCATCATCCTGGTTCTGGAAGAATAATAGGTATACTTTAACTACGCTTCCTGATTTCAGAATTTGGAATTTCCAGGACATTCAGTCAAAGCTGATGAAGCAAGCAGTGCATATGCTAAGACAAGTAATCATGTATTTGCAATTTTATTGGGCCTCTTTTCATCAATAATTGGCGGAACAAGTTACTGCCTTATAAGGGCTGGAGCTAAGGCATCTGATCAGCCATTGTAAGATTATAGTTTGTTTGTTCAGATTTATTCCATTTATCAAACCCACCAATGTTATGCTCCTGAATGTTTGTACCTCAGTTTTCGTTATCTCTATTTTTTTTTTATTTGGATTATACTTTGATTGCTCAAGATAAAACATATAACTCTACTCTACCTAGTATATCCTATCATTTTGTTATAGAATCCATTCCCTTTGCAATTAGGTTTTCCTAGTAAGGCGCATAGATAAAAGTAGGTGGGATGCCAACACAGCAAAACGAACTTCTCATTTTAGTCCATGGAAATGTATCTCACATAATTATGCTAACTTTAAAATCTTTGCTCTTAGATCATCAAGAGAACCATGTCAGATTATCAGGAAAGCTTTTGTGAAAAACTGGTTTGCCCTTTGTTGCCATTCTCGTTGTATAGTAAGTCAGCAACTTTACAAGGAAGAGGTTGTACGAGATGTTACAGATATTACAGCAGAATCACTGAAAAAGAAATCAATTGCTAAACTTAGGATCTACACATAGTTATAAAATATTACAGCTGTAAACAGTTAAAAGACGTTTGATTAATAATACACACGTGACTAAATAATAAGTGACAGCCAAGATGCTGTTGACATCTCCGCTCAAAGATGTTGAGGGTTCAACCAGCAACAATTTGTCATCAAGAGCTGATGCCGCTGTCTAGTCATAGCCTTAATGGAGATATCAGCAACCTGAAGAGCCGTGGAAATGTAAGAAAGAGAGATGAATCGACTAGGCTTCCCTGATATATGGACAATCCACCTCTATATACTTGGTATGTTAATGAAACACATGATTTGTCGCCATTTGAATAGCACTAGTATTATCCTCATAAAGAGGGATAGATTCAGATTGTAAAAAGCCAAGTTCCTCCAAACTGCTAACCACACAATTTCGGAACAAGCAGAGGACATTGCATCATATTAAGCTATGTAGTAGAAAATTTAGAAACACGATCTTGATTCTTACATTTCCAAGAAATCAAAGGCATCGCTTTGAAACACTTAATTATAAAAGAATATGTAGTGTATTGATCTAATTCAGAGGGTTACAATATATAGGGACTCTAGTGGGCTTATATGAAAGGCCCAGACCTAATACAATCAGACCTAATATAATCAAAATAATTACAGACCCTAATCATATCTAATCAGCCTAATCACAGCCCTAGTCACAGCTAATGTATTTAATATATTCTAACACTCCCCCTCAAGCTGGTGCGTATATATTGTGGGCACCATGCTTGTTACAAATGTGTTGAACCCGAGGACCTCTAAGAGCTTTAGTGAAGACATCCGCAAGTTGATCAGAGGAGTTGACGAAAGCAGTTTTGATTTCTCCTGATTGAATCTTTTCTCGAATGAAGTGACAATCAATCTCTATATGTTTGGTCCTCTCATGAAAGACAGGATTAGAGGATATATGTAGCGCAACTTGATTATCGCAGATGAGTGTCATGGGTTGTTTCTGTTCAGAAAGATGAAGCTCTTGAATCAACTGCTTTAACCAGATTAACTCACAGGTAGTATTTGCCATTGCACGATACTCAGCTTCTGCACTAGACCAAGCAACTACAGGTTGTTTCTTGCTCTTCCACGAGATTAAGTTTCCTCCAAAGAAGACACAATAGCCGGAGGTAGAGCGCCTGTCCGAGGGTGATCCTGCCCAATCAGCATCTGAATAACCACAAATTTCTGTATTTCCCTGATCTGAATACAACAAACCTTTTCCTGGTGCTCCTTTGATGTATCGGAGAATCCTCACAGCTGCATCGCAATGTGAATCACAAGGGGAATCAAGGAACTGACTAGTCGTACTAACAGCGAAAGAAATATCTGGCCTAGTCACAGTAAGATAATTGAGCTTCCCAATTAGCCTCCGATAACGTCCAGGATCAGATAACGGCTCCCCCTGTCCGGGCAATAACTTGACATTTGGATCCATGGGTGTATCAACTGGTTTACTCCCCTGCATGCCAGTTTCTTCGAGGATATCCAAGGCATACTTCCTTTGACAAATAGAGATTCCCTGTCTAGATTGCGCCATCTCAATTCCCAAGAAGTAACGCAGATAAATGTTGTTTTAACTGACGAATCCGTCTTGATCACTTCCGGTGAGAATGATGTCGTCAACATAGACTAACAAATAGATGCACTTGTCAGGAGATGTAATCCTATAAAATACAGAATGATCAACTTTACTGCGGATTAAGCCAAACGCCTGAACGGCAGAGCTGAAGCGACTGAACCATGCGCGAGGAGACTGCTTGAGATCATATAAGGATTTTCGAAGACGACATACTTTTCCAGACTCCCCCTGAGCAACAAAACCAGGTGGTTGCTCCATGTAAACTTCCTCTTGCAAATCACCATGAAGAAATGCATTTTTGATGTCAAGTTGAAGGAGTGGCCAATGACGAATAGCAGCAAGGGCAAGAAATAGGCGGACTGACGCCATCTTAGCGACCGGAGAGAATGTATCGCCATAATCAAGGCCATAGATTTGAGTAAAATCCTTGGCAACTAGGCGTGCCTTAAGTTGATCAACATGACCATCCGGTCCGACTTTCACAGTAAACACCTAGCGACAACCAACTATAGACTTCTCTGGAGGAGCAGAAACAAGGTCCCAAGTGCCATTGGAATGAAGGGCAGTCATCTCATCAAGCATCGCTTGGCGCCACCCTGGATGGGAAAGTGCTTCACCCGTGGTTTTAGGAATAGAAATAGAAGAAAGACTAGAGACAAAGGTGAAATGAGGAGAAGAAAGACGGTCATAGCTCAAAAAGGTATAAAGAGGATAAGGGTTACGAGTAGTACGAGTACCTTTTCTTTGAGCAATAGGAAGAGCCTCTGGTGAAGGATCCGGAGGGGAAGAATCAACTGCAGGGGGCAATGAGTCAGCAGGAGTCGAGTCGACAGGAGGCACAATTTTACGTCGCTGATAAGTGAGAAGTGGACGGTCAACAGGTATTGAAGCAGGAGGTTGCTTATCTGGAACAGAAGTACCTGCAGCTGGCAAAGACAAGTTAAGAAAAGGGACAGGAAGAACATGATCAACCTGTGACAACTGAGATGAGATAGAATGAAAGGGTTGTTGATCAAGAAAAGTGACATCAGCGGAAACTAAGTAACGCTTAAGATCTGGAGAATAACAACGATAACCCTTTTGTAGACGAGAATAACCAAGAAAAATACATTTAAAAGCTTTGGATGTTAACTTGTCCTTACCAGGGGTGAGATCATGAACAAAACAGGTACAACTAAAGACATGTAGGGATAGAGGATAGAGAGGAGCATTTGGAAGCAATAAGTGATAAGAAATGTCATTATTTAGCACAGACGAAGGCATACGGTTGATGAGAAAAGAAGAGGCAAGGACTGCATCGGCCCAGAAGTGAAGAGGAACATGCATGTGAATAAGGAGAGTCCGTGCAGTCTCAATGAGGTGTCTATTCTTACGTTCAGCTACTCCATTTTGTTGTGGAGTGTGAGGACAAGTAGTTTGGTGTAAAGTACCCTGTTTGGCTAAGAAATTAGAAAAATCCACAGAAACATATTCCTTAGCATTATCACTACGTAAAATACGAATAGAGGCACCAAATTGAGTAAGAATTTCAGCAGAAATTTTTTGATAAATAGAAAACAACTAAGAACGATTTTTCATTAAATAGATCCAAGTAAAACGAGAAAAATCATCAATAAAGGTAACAAAATACCGAAAACCTAAAACAGACACAGTACGACTAGGACCCCAAATATCTGAATGAATAATGGAGAAAGGAGCATTAGCTCGTTTATTGACTCGATTAGCGAAGGAGGAGCGTATGTGCTTTCCTTGCTGACATGACTGACAAAAGATATTAGAATAAGAAAGTGAAGTGAAGTGAAGAGATCTTTATTACCGCAAAGATGATGAGTAGCACCTGAGTCTATTATCCAGGGTCCAAGAGATGATTGATAAAAACAAGCAATATGATTACCAGTGTCTTGAGTAGGATGCTGAGAAGAAACCTTCTTGAGAAGTGCCTCATAGTCGGCACTTGAAAGAGTTATAATCCAGTTGAAGGTGGCGTAGCATCAGTTTGAGCAAAGTTGGCAGTCGATGGATTCAAATGAGGGTACTTCCTATAGCAGCGTTCTTCAAAATGCCCAAGACTCTGGCAATAATTGCAACGAGGCCTCTGTCTGCGGCCACGTCTGCGACCGCGTCCATTGTTCCAATTGGAATCACTGGCCCGAGAAAAGAATGGAGATGGGGTAGTACCGGAGATGATGCCAGTCGTGTTTTTGGACGCATTATTTGAGCCCTCCATCACAAAATAAAAGGAGATGACCAGAAAATATCAAAGAACTACAAGAAAGCAAGAAATCGCTCAAAAACGTTGCACAAAAGTGTCCAAACAACGGGTTTTTCACTGATATCTTTCAAACGGATGGGACCCACAACAAACGGAGACCAGATCTGGAAAGAGGGTGAGAAGGCGAGCAAGATGGTGGTGGTCCGGCCTGGAACGGTGGCCGGACGGTGGCTCACGCGCCGGAACAGTGGTTCGGCCGCCGGAGACTTCCACCGGCGCGTGGCGGCGCGTGGATGCTCCGATCAACACGCGGCTTGGACAGACAGGGTCGCCTCCCTGAGCTGCTCTTGATCGCATGGTGGTTGGTCGGAAAAGTCGCCGGAAAAGTAGTCTGACGGCGGTGAACAGTGGCGGACGGTGGTTTTGTGGCGGTTTCCGGCGATGAACGGAGGCTGACGATCTTTTTCCTGATGATACGAGGTTGAGGACAAAAAATTTGTGACTAAATAAGGGTTAGGTGTGAAAGGATGGTTGCCGGTATGATGCACGGCACGATATGCGGAAGTAGGATTCCCAGAACACAAGCTCTGGTACCAACTTAAAAAGGATGAATGTATTGTATTGTATCGTATTGTGTTGTGAATAATGCTGTACAAGAGTCTTCTATTTAAAGAGGTTAAATGACCTAATGGGCTAATCCCAAATAACCTTCTAGAATAATAAACTAATAATAATAAAACTATTATTATTTCTAACAGACACGTTATGATATTAAATAATATTTTTAATATATATAATATAATTAATATTTAATACATATAATAGTCCATAATAAGTCATTTAACCAATCAAATATTCAAATTTTATAACATAAATATAAAGCAAATATAATTTTTTATACCTTATTAAATTTTCATGTCAAATTCCATAACAGAAAAAATTGATTTGTAAATTGTTTTTTCATGTTTAGTTAATAAAATAAAATTTAGACAAAAAAAAAAAGTGTCAGATGCGTGTTGGATCATTGACTGCATGTCAAAAAAAGTTGACCGTATGTTGGGAACGCGTATCGGATCCGACACGCATTTTTAAAAAAAATTTATGTGTCGGTGCTTTGTTGTCCAATACTAAAGTGAGGTGATGGACAAGTAATTTGATATCCTTGGTATAAACTAGGACATCATCGAAGAATACCAATGCTAAATTCCTCAAAAATGGTCTGAAAATTTCATTGATTAACGATTGAAATGTAAAAAGGGCATTTTTTTAGCCCAAAGGGCATAACTAAGTACTCATAGTGCCCCTCATTAGCATGAAATACTGTCTTAGCCATATCCTCTTCACATATCGTAATTTGATGATAGTTAGACTTAAAGTCCAGCTTGCAAAATACTACAGCCCCATTCTGGTCATCTAACATTTCATCTATTACTGGAATAGGAAAATTGACTAAGATAGTTACCTGGTTAAGAGCCGTGTAATCTATGCAGAATAGCTAGCTTCCATCCTTTTTCAGTAGAATCAATAGGCTTGAAACGGACCAGCTCTGATCATGCTTGAAACCAAATCTCCCTTACAAATTTTTCTATCTCCTTTTTCTGGTAATGGGGATACCTATAAGGCCTGGTATTAGGTATGTTAGCCCCTTCCTTCAAGATTATTTTGTGGTCACATGGTCTTTAAGGAGGCAACCCCATTGGTGGTTGGAAAACATCATGAAAGCTCTGCAAAACTTGGGAAATCTTTGGTGACCATCCTTAGTATACGTCCTCAATAACATTCACCATCCCTAATTCTACATAATATTTTTTACCCCTTTTTATCCATGTTTTGCCCACCTTCTTGTAAGAAACTGCACTACCGGTCAACCTAGGATCCTCTTTAAGTTCACCCATCCCTCCCTTTTTTGGTATGCTGAGGCTCAAGTCCTTGTTATTAGCTTTCAGTTCACCTAGATCTGCCAACCAATCGAAGCCCATGATGGCATCCACCCTCGCTAAATTGAAAAGGAAGAAATCTTGGACCACCACTAATCCAGGAAACAATATCTCCAAATCATGGCATGCCCCTTGATTCCTTACCTTGTAGCCATCTTCCACCTCTACCACAGTTCTTAACCCATCCACCACCAACTCAAGCTCGTTTGCAACTTGAGCATCACACAAAATTGTGAGAAGCCCTTGAATCGATGAGCACACCACCCTCCTCCCATGTTTATGTTCCAGGTGGTGCCTTTTTAATCCTTTTTCCCTTTATCTCCCTTTCTTTGCCTCCCGTTTTATTTTGTCCTTTTTTTTCTTTTATTTTGTCCTTTCTCTCAACTTCTCTTATTTATTTATTTATTCTCTTTTTTCTTTATTTAATTTACCTTTTTTTATTTTTACTTTCTTATTCTTTTTTTGCCCTATTATGTATCTTTATTTTCATTTTATTTTAATTTATTTTTCTATTTATATTTATATTATATTTGTTATCTTTTTTTCTCAATACTTTTGTGCTTTTCATTTGGGTTTATTTGCTACCGACCCTAACTAGTTTAGGATAAAGGTATTGTTAACAACGTCTTCCGTACCACGATGTGTATGCTCAATCTCATGGATAACTTCTCCCCTTCCAACTCATGTGCCATGGCCTCTTCGTCCAAAAGCTCGTCAGCATCTCCCACCCCCATTGACATTACATGAAAGTTAGGGTTCTTGCATGTGATTGGTAGAGTAAGGGGTGTCACAATGAAAACAAAGATTCCATTCGCCTCTTATTGGTCATTTCTTTCGATGATAGTCACCGAAATCGATCACCACCTCCACTTTTATTTTGTCCTTTTTTTCTTTTATTTTGTCCTTTCTCTCAGCTTCCCTTATTTATTTATTTATTCTCTTTTTTCTTTATTTAATTTAACTTTTTTTATTTTTACTTTCTTATTTTTTTTGCCCTATTATGTATCTTTATTTTCATTTTATTTTAATTTATTTTTCTATTTATATTTATATTATATTTGTTATCTTTTTTTCTCAATAATTTTGTACTTTTCATTTGGGTTTGTTTGCTACCGACCCTAACTAGTTTAGGATAAAGGTGTTGTTAACAACGTCTTTCGTACCACGATGTGTATGCTCAATCTCATGGATAACTTCTCCCCTTCCAACTCATGTGCCATGGCCTCTTCGTCCAAAAGCTCGTCATCATCTCCCACCCCCATTGACATTACATGAAAGTTAGGGTTCTTGCATGTGATTGGTAGAGTAAGGGGTGTCACAATGAAAACAAAGATTCCATTCGCCTCTCGTTGGCCATTTCTTTCGATGATAGTCACCGAAATCGATCACCACCTCCCCTTTTATTTTGTCCTTTCTCTCAACTTCTCTTATTTATTTATTTATTCTCTTTTTTCTTTATTTAATTTAACTTTTTTTATTTTTACTTTCTTATTCTTTTTTTGCCTTATTATGAATCTTTATTTTCATTTTATTTTAATTTATTTTTCTATTTATATTTATATTATATTTGTTATCTTTTTTTCTCAATACTTTTGTGCTTTTCATTTGGGTTTATTTGCTACCGACCCTAACTAGTTTAGGATAAAGGTGTTGTTAACAACGTCTTCCGTACCACGATGTGTATGCTCAATCTCATGGATAACTTCTCCCTTTCCAACTCATGTGCCATGGCCTCTTTGTCCAAAAGCTCGTCAGCATCTCCCACCCCCATTGACATTACATGAAAGTTAGGGTTCTTGCATGTGATTGGTAGAGTAAGGGGTGTCACAATGAAAACAAAGATTCCATTCGCCTCTTGTTGGCCATTTCTTTCGATGATAGTCACCGAAATCGATCACCACCACTTCTGAAGCTACACCCTATACAGATGCACTTCAATCTCCCTTTTAATCGCATTGTGCTTTAATCCACTCCCAGGGTCAACAACTCTTTGGTTTGGACTAGTTAGGCGAGACTCCCCCTATGCCATTGGCCCTCACTGAAAGTTCTTGGGCCCAAAACGTTGGTGTTGGCCCACACCGTCGCCAACCTCTCCTCTCGTTGAACCCGTTTGATTTACCGATCGAGTTGTCATCGCGGGTCATCAATGATGACCCGATCCACTCAACCCAGATCTATTACGACCCATACCACCATTCGTCCTCCCTAACATGATCTCCTCCTCAATCTTCTGTGCTAGGGACATTATTTTCTCCATAGTTTCTGTTGTGTGCAACCTTACCTCAATTCATATTTCTTCCTTTAACCCATTTAGAAAAATCAAAATTTTAAAATTTTCTCTGAACTTAGAGACAATAACTAGTTGGCGTAAACACATCAACGTGTGGATTTCTAGATGTGGAAGTATGGAATCATTGCAAGAGTGCTGCACGAAACTGCCCTTAAGTGATTGCTGGGTTCATGGACACCCACCATTGGAACCCGTTTACAGCCCAGCCCTCCCCTCCATGCATATTGATGCAGCTTCGACCTGCTCCTTCGGGGGAATTCGATTGACCTTGAAATACCTCTTAGCACGGTATATACATCCATATGGATCACACCTTGCAAAAAAGGATACCTCTAACCTCCTGATTTCATCCTTTTCTATATTAATTCCTCTTGTCCTAAGTCCTCTGTTTTTGTCTCTATCCTCTTGTTGTCCTCCACTCTATCTAACTAAGACAACATCATTTCTTGTAGTTGCCTCATAGTCTCAGTCGTCTCATTTATCCTCCCTTCAAACTAGGTTGACCTTTTCACAGAATCCATCATTCTCTCCATCCTCGTTTGTACCATCCAAAGCTCCAAGGGTCAGGCGGTTGACACAATTTATTTGAAAATGATGGAATTACCAAAATGATGGAATTCAAATCGAGACATTATTTTATTAATTGAAAAAATAAGAGAATTGAAAAAATAAGAGACAGAGCTCCTTACCATCACCAATTCATAAAAAAAGAGAATAGATTCAAATGGCTGACACGACCTATAGAGGAATGAAAATATAGACATTGACTACCCAGAGAATTGATACCGGCTCCTCCAATTCCCCAACCCACCTTTACATAAAATTCTCCATGGAAAACGCCCCCACCCTTACACACTATATATCCCATATCCCAACAACCCATTAGTCATCTTCTCTCTCCTCTAAGCAATAAATTTCCGCCCATTCATATGTGTATTTGTTGAACCCTCCTTCTCACCATTCTATTGTGGATCAGCTGAACCCTCCTTCTAACCATTCTGTTGTGAACCAACAACTGGATCCTCTTGCATTATTGGACCTCCTATTGGTTCTAGCCCATGAACCTTGGCCTTACCCTTTTTTCTTTTTTAAGATGTATGCCAACTTTTTGCAGTTGTCATTTTATTTTATAGTTTTACCTTTATTTTATTTATTCTGTTCCCTTATGACAAATTATTCCATGTCCCCTCTTATGAAGCACTGACAGGCAACATGTGATATGACACTCAACACGTAAATTCTAAAAAAATTTAGATTTTGACACATGGGGCAAGTTTTAATATTATATAACATTTTTTTATATATATAGTGTATATTACATTTCATATGTAATAACTTAAAAAAAAAATGAATCAACTGATTACATCCATCAATTTAAACAAAAAAAAGAAATCAAAGAAAATAAATTTGGATGCAAAGGAAGACTAAAGAAGAATTGTAGTACCATGGGAAGAACTGAAGAAGGCTGCTTGGTGAGTGAATTATTTGGGTGTTGTTTGATTTGAATAAATTTAGGTATATGATTTAGAGCGAAGGAAGAGAAAGTGTTTTTTCTATTTTTTGAATTGATGTAATTTTTCTTTTGCACTGTTTAATTTGAGTTTTTAGGGGTTATTTGTAATTTAATCTTTTATTTTAATTTTTTATTATATAAATATTAATTTTTGAAAACTTGTGATTTTATTTACAAAAAATGCCATTTGACCGTAACGGACTCTGTCAAAAATGTGTCACATTAGTCAAAGTGTCAGAAATCGTTGAACGTGTGTCGGATACCAACTGTTCATCTGTTTTAATGTGTCTGTCCTTTCCAGGTCTCCTCTTCAAAACCCTAAAAATATCATGAAAATTTTATATTTACTTTTTAAGCTCCTTTTTTTTTTATTTTTTAACTTCAGCTTAAAAGTAGCTTTTGGTTTAAAAAGAAGATGTGCCAAACCGGCTCTTAGGATCTATATAACAATAGTTTCTTTCTTGTTGTATACATATTTTTTCATGGTATTGGAGGATGATACGAAATATGAAAGGTGGAGTTAATTCTATGTGAAACTACAAGGGTCTAATTGAAGAAAAATCATGTAAAGAGTTTCGCATAAGAAGTTACTGGGAGGAGCTTCTAGATTTTGGCTTCTCTTTTCTTCTGCGACATCTAACATAACAATATAAATAACAACACATTTTCACTCACTCGAATGCATGGAGAAACGACATAAATGCCCTTTGTCCCTTGAGTAGAATGCCCTCCTCAACAGTGGTGTTAGTGACCCAATGTCGCCGGCTCATCTCATCAAGCCCTTCGCCGATGGCCTTGACCGGCTCAAGGATCACAAGCACATGGAATCAATTTGTAGCAAGAACACCCTCGAGATCACCTTCAAGAATTTGTGTGACGGACTGCCCATGGTGCCGAGCTTCATGCTGCAATCAAGCGCTTCAATGAAGAGCTCAGCCGATGGAAAGTGGAGTGCCGTCAAGAGATTCTGCTTCACCTTTGTTGTTCTGGAATCGATATTTGTATTCCATCACCCAAGTGGCTTGGTTGCCGGACCAACTTTCTCCTGCTCTGCTGCTGCCACCGCCACCAATGATTATCTGAACTAGGTTCCCTTATCGATCTTAATCCATTTTTAAAAATAAAGCAAAGTCGTAATTTTTTTTTTTTTTAACCTCATAAAAGATTTAACTGACCAAAAACTAAAGTGGTGGAGACATTCCATTGATGGTTTGCTTTTATGGTTTGAGAAATTAGCGTTTTATGTATGCTGACGTCCAAACAGCTTTAGATTTATTCTTTGAGCTCTTATTTTTAGTTTTAGCTTGAAAGTAGTTTCTAAGCTAAAAACAAGCTTTTTGGCTAAACTGGCTCTTAATGTCTCTATCTTAGTTCTATGAATTTCTTTTTACTACAGGTTGACTGTCTTTTCATTTGGTATACTGGCTAGCCCTGCAATGGGAATATGTACTTATATCTTTGAGGTAAGTTCATGCTTTGATTCAGCTACTTTTTCAATCAGTGGATGGGATATATGCGCTTCAAGGAATTAGTATTAATGATGATTTATGTCTATTGCTGTCAATATATAAAAGAAACATAACAGTTTAAATTTTAATTTTTTTCTAATAAGCTTCCTGAATATCTGTAATTAATCTTTCAAAAATATTATTCACTACAACCTTAAAGATTCATTCTATATCACCTTTTGCTTTTCGCAAGAATTGTTCATTTGGATTCTTTATGGTGGTACTTGTCAGTTCATGTACATTTGCAAGACTTTGTCCTTGTATTTATGTTAAAGTTCGTTAATTGAGTAAATAAAAGTTCCTTCAATTGTTCTGGGTGTGTTAGACATAATTCGAAGTGGTTATAGCAAAAGAATAATGCAAAATCTTTTAATTTTATATCCTCAAAGTTCTATAGCACCTACACATGTTAGGTAATGATGTCTTATGCATTTTCCAAATTTCTAACAATTATCAATATAAGTTATTTGAGTATCAGCTTTGACATTAGAAACCTTTGATTTGCAAAATGAATTAGCAATTGGAAAATTGCTCTTGCTTTGAAATTCAACAAGTAATTTAAAAAATACTAAGAAAATCTTGAAGTATATGAAGTAATGGCAAATGAAAGTGTTGGATCGAGTGCTTACTACTAGGTCAAAAGTTATAGCTATTAGTTAGGGTGCAACTCTTTTTATTTACCCATACAAGCTCAAGCACCAGGATTCGATATGACTTCGACCTACATTGGGCTTGCTAAGACACGACGTTGGCCTCACCAACAAAGTTCTTTGTTAGAGAAGTTCTTCAAACTATCAAAAGGAGCATGCTATAAATATGGAAAATATTTGTAATATTTGTTTCTTTTATTAATTAGATTAGTGTTTCCTTATTTTTAAGGAATTGAGCTTCTTCCTTTAGAACCATTAGTTTCTCTATATATATCGTAATCCTCTACACATCCACTCTTGAGAATCCATAAAATATTTTAAGTTTTTTCTTCTTTAAGTCAAAATATAAGCTCTCGACCTGGGAGCATGTCTTACTTCCGCAGCTGCCACCTTAAGAGAGAACTCTTTTTCGATTGATCTTTGGTCACCATGCTGCCATAGGCTGTCATCGAAAAAAATTTCCGGCGACTTATTTGACCGAGTAGACCACCTTTGATCTCATAATCTCCCAGTCTACTAATCTACAACAGTTTCACGCCTGAAAGAATACCCACACACCTCTAATCCCCATTCAAGCTTCAGTCGCATTTTCAGATTCTGTTCGGCCACTATTGTGGTGAATTTTCATATTTGGCGACCTATAGACGACGTCACACTATCCAAAGCGACCATTCACCAGAAGCCCAACTAGAATGGAGCCCACAAGTGCCTCCACACATGCCCACTCTTTGCGCATGAAACTCATGCATCGCCTCTGTCATGGACGTGTGGTGGTGTGTGGCATCGCCGTTTGCCTTCCAACCGCCACGATTATTGTCTCCTAGTCATCGTAAGTCCAAATTTTCCCTCACCTCCTTGATTTAACACTATTTGGGTTATAGGTCTTTATTCTCGTTATAAAATTTGGATCTTTTAGGCTAACCTAGACCTCCTTTGCTTAAATTTGACATTTTTATTGTTACTTGGGGACTTTCTATAACTCAAGCAAGTTAGCACTCTCGTTTGTCAATCCTTATGGATATCTTTAGTTAGACTTCTGACTCTTTCTCTTGTGCTATGACTAGTAAAGACATATATACTCAATCTTTTCTAGCTTTTGGCACTGATTTTGAAAGGTTATGGATTGTTGTCTCTGTTGAAACTAATCATATGATTTGTCAACCTAATTACCTTTCTCTTTTATCAGCCCATCACTAGTATTTGTACTATAATTGTTGCTGATGGATCCTATGTATCACTAAGTTCTTGTGTCATTAAAGTTCAATCCTCCTTATATCTACAAAATGTTCTTCATGTTCCCAAACTCTCTCATAATCTTCTCTCCAATCACAAACTTACCCCAGATTTGAATTGTACCGTAACATTATTTGCTATTCATTGTGTCTTTCAGGATCTCACCATGGGAAGGACGATTGGAGTTGCTAAGGAATAGGGTAGGTTGTACTATCTCCTTCAAGAAAAAGTTGCAAGTAGTGCTCGAGAAAAGTTGCCGATGGCTCATAACCAATACACTTCAGAGTCTATGATTTGGCTTCATCGCAAGCGTTTGGGGTATACACCTTTTAGTCTTCTCAAAACTTTGTTTCTGACCCTATTCAAGCATGTGTTAGTTGAATTACTTCATTGTAATGTCTATGAAATTGCAAAACACCACCGTACATTTTTGGGGACATCTAAAGTATATTGTATGTTAGGTGCTAAGTGATTTGTTTCTTTCATTGATAATTGCAACCAGGTAACTTGGATTTTCCTAATGAAGGACAAGTCAAACATGCCATAGTTATTCATCCAGTTGGTTGAGACCCAGTTTGAAAAAAAGTATTAAAGGACTATGGATTGATGATGGTAATGAATACATCAACCAGCGACTTTCACAATTTATTTAAGACCATGGCATGATTAATGAGCTCATTTATGTAGATACCCCTCAACAAAATGGGGTTGCTAAGAGGGAAAGCCATTACTTACTTGAAGAGGCTAGAGCATTACTTTTTCATACATTTGTTCCCAACTCTTATTGGGAAGAAGTTGTGATGACTACTCTCACTTTCAATCTATCCATATTATGCAGAGTCTTCAGTCTCGCGTCTTTTGGTGTGTTGCATTCATCCATGTTCATTAATAACATCGTAGTAAATTGGATTCTCGAGCTCTGAAGTGTATCTTCCTAGGATATGCTCCAAACAAGAAGAGGTACAAATGATATCATTCTTCGAGTTGCAAGTTTTGTTTGTCTCCATGGATGTCACCTTTAATGAATGAGTCATTCTTCACTTGTCCTTAGCTTTAGTGAGAGACAAGTTCAGTAGCTTCGTTCATTTTCTTCAAGTCCGAGTCCCACTTACCTTTGCCCAAACTTTTTGAGTTAGACTATATTGAATCTACCTTAATTACTACACTACATGATAATGAGCAGGAAGACTTAGCTTACGAGGCTGGTAGTTTATCTAATACTTCATCTGACATGCCTACCCTTAACAATGTACAACTAATTTATAGAATGCTAGGACACTCGAATTATTATATAAGAGGAAGAAACAACTTACGCTGCCCTATCAGCAATTGCAATTGCCTGAACCACTGGTAAGTACTAAATGCATAACTTTTTTTGTTTCTGAACTTGATATTATAAATCCTGATGATTTAGCCTTAAGGAAAGGGAAAGAGTTTTGTACCCAACAACTATCTCTCATTTTTTCTCGTCTAAGAAACTTTTTGTGTAGCATAAAAGTTTTATTTCAGCACTTGATTCCATTTTAATCCTGACATCTGTGCACGAAGCACTAAAAGATGGGAATTGGATTCAAGTCGTGCATGACGCGATGAATGCTTTGGAGAAAAATAGAACATGCGAAGTTGTTGATAGGCCAAAACAGTGGGTTGCAAATTGGTTTATACTTTGAAATATAATTCATATGGTACTCTTGACAAGTATAAGGCTTGATTAGTAGTCAAGGGTCACACGCAGACTTATAACATTGGTTATGAGGAGATGTTTGTCATAAGGACTTTCGGATAAATAAACCAGAACTAATAACAGAGAACACAAATCCTTGGCCTGAATCATCAGATTTTCCATATATTCAACCAAAACAATTACAATGACAATAAACAGAGACTATTACGGTGACAAAGGAAATACAATGAACAGAAACGTAACAAAGCACAAAGAAATAAAAGATAGTATGAGACAATTCTAGAGGTCTCACTCTCTCCCAATCCCAAAAGGGCCCAATCAATACTATGATTCTAGACCCTCGTACAAGCACCCCCCCTGTATATTTAACCAATTCCTCCGTAACTAACTTGCTTTTCCATGCTTCCATTCTGTTTTGCTGAGTCAACCATATTGTTTTCCCTAAATTGCCCTTAGGGTGGTCATAGTATCGTATCAATACTCCCCCCGTAACAATTACCTTGTTCTCAAGGTGATGATCATTTTTTCCGGATCCCATTGCTTGAATTGTAATGGCTAGCTAATACATGCGGCTATATAACCTCCACCGGGATCCCATTGTCCATCATCATGTAACACCAAGAAAGTATATATTATAACAGTGCCCATTATGTCAAATTGAAGATATCTTACCAAAATAGCACCTATATGAGACTTTTCAACAAACTGATGCATCATGAGGTCGTCTGAAACATGCTTTTCATAGCTCATAAATGCACCCAAAGAACCCCAAAAGAATATTGCTTGTGCAACCTTGTTAGACCATAAATGAATTGCAAAAGAAATAGCGTCCATGATAGAGGCATTGTCTCTTATAAAAACTCTTCCAAAAGAAGAAATACGCTTCAACCCAAGTTGCAGTGCATTCAAGTAAGATATATCACCATAAATGTTCCTCAACAGTGTCTCATGCCACCATGGAACGGAGATGGCAGCAGTGCCAAACCTGAAATAAGTGCTGCATTGCGCTTCGTGGCCTCCTCCGCAGTCATCCCCATCAAAAACCAAGAAGAAGAGGGTTTGCAATTTAGAAGAAAAATGAACCAATGAGTCCATGACTAACCCAACAGGCTCGCTCACGATTCTTTGTTCCTGGGCATCCAAGTTCAGCTTGTTTAGATGTTGCTCATATTTTTTGGGCTCACCTAACTCAAACAAATTCACGGGCTCACAAGCCCAATTGTCCCACAAAACAGAAAAATATAAGCAATCACCATTGAATTGGGCTGAAACATACAACATTTTAATTGGGCCGGGTTTAGAAATTGGCCCAATTCCAAATTTGACCTAATTGTGTCTCTCTTCTTTGTTGGTTGTTCACATGTTTGCACCCTACTCTGTACACAACAAGGCTGCAACAACTCTTTTCTCTCACGGTGGTGCTTGTCCGGTGGCTTTGGCAAGGGTGCTGGGTCAACCACAAGCGTAGGTGGTGGTGGTGGCCATGTGAGCACCCTTGCTCTCTTTACCCATTCATGATCGTCTCCTTGTCGAAATGATCTTCCTCTTTCATCTTCCTTCTCGTCGCCGTCAAATGAAACAATACTGGTCTCCTTTCCCCGTGCGGAAACTGGCAACTCTACTTCCACTGAAGGAGATGGCCAACCTGCTGTCTTCACCTGAGTTATAGCCTCCCCCGCCTTCTTGAAATCTTTAACGACCTTTGTCCTTATGCTCTGTTCTTGCTCATCCTCCTCCCTGGCGAAACGGAGATAATGGTTTTCATCTCTAGCCACAATCACCTCACTGGAGTTTGTTTGCTCTTCTTGCTGCCTCATCCGCATGTAACTGCTCCGCGAAATTCCTCCTTCCTCGTTATGAAGGCTGGCATCTGACTACTCCGGTAACGGTGGTGGTTGGGTTACCTTCATCGGCGGCTGTAGCAACGCTACAACCTTTTCCGGAGCTTCTTTCTTTTGCAATTTCATAGCTTTCCCTTCTTCTTGTCCTGCTAAAAAATCCTCCATGATTTTTTTCTCTTCTCTTCTGCAATTTTTAAATTGTTGGATTACATCCATTCGGAACTGCGACCATGTAAATTTCGTTGTCTGAAGCTTCCACCAAAAATACCAATCCTAAGCTTCTTCCCGCAAGGCTCTTCTCACTGCTGACAGCCACATAACTTCCGGTTTACCATTCTTGCGAAAATACCACTATCCAATTTAACCATTCATATACATCTTCTTCACCACAAAATACAGGGATTTCCCTCTATGAAATTGATTCTTCATTTTTTTTTTTTTTAAATGATCGATATCCTTCAAAGCTACCCAAATCGGATAGCTCTGATACCAATTAACAAGGACTTTCGATAACTAAACCAGAACTAATAACAGAGAACACAAATCCTTGGCCTAAATCATCAGATTTTCCATATATTTAACTAGAACAATTACAATGACAGTAAACAGAGACTATTACGGTGACAAAGGAAATACAATGAACAGAAACGTAACAAAGCAGAAAGAAATAAAAGTTAGTGTGAGACAATTCTAGAGGTCTCACTCTCTCCCAATCCCAAAAAGGCCCAATCATTACTATGATTCCAGGTCCCCTCTACAAGCACCCCCTCCTGTATATTTAACCAATTCCTCCGTAACTAACTTGCTTTCCCATGCTTCCATTCTGTTTTGCTGATTCAGCCATATTGTTTTCCCTAAATTGCCCTTAGGGTGGTCATAATATCGTATTAGTTTGCCAAAATGAACATTGCGAGAGTTCGATTGTCCCTTGCTGCTCTCTTTATTGAAACTTGAACCAATTTAATGTGAAAAATGTCTTTCTTAATGGTGAGTTAGAGAATGAGATTTATATGGAGATCCCACTGGGATTTGACTTGACAAATGGAGAAAATAAAGTGCGTAGGTTAAAGATAGCCCTGTATGGTTGAAGCATTTTCCATGTGTTTGGTTTGGAAGACTTGCCATGGTTAATGTGTTATTAGGATACAAGCATAGTCAAAGAGATCACACACTTTTCTTTAAACACTTCCAAGGAGGTAAGTTCACTATTTTCTTTCTTTATGTTGATGGCATTATTATCAAAAGGGATGTTATAGTTGAAAAATTCTCCCTACAAGAGAAATTGACTTCTAAATTTGTTAAATATCTTGAGAAGCTGAGATATTTTCTTGGGATAGAAGTAGGTCACTGAAAGGAAGACATTTTTATTTGTGAGGGAAAATATGTCCTTGGTCTCCTTAAAGAAGTGGGAAAGTTTGGGTATAAACCGTCCAATACTCTTATTGAGGAGAATCATAAACTGGGGAATGAAGAGTATAGTCCTTCAGTTGACAAAGGTCAATGCCAACGATTGGTGGGAAGATTGATATATCTTGCTTATACTAAACCTGGTCTAGTTTATGCAATTTTCATTGGTAGTCAATTCATGCATGACCTAAGGGAAAAACTCATGCACACAGTAGGCAAGATTCTCCAGTACCTTAAGTCCACTACTGACAGAGAATTGTTATTCCGGAGAAGGGAAAATTTATCTGTAGAAGTTTATAGTGACGCTGATTATGCTGTGTTTGAGATTGATCGATGATCTACTTTATGTTTCTTTATGGAAACTTAGTAACATGAGAAGCGAGAAGCAAAATGTGGTTTCCAGGTCGCGTGCAAAGGCAGAATTTCGAGCAATGACCCAAGGTATTTGTGAATTGCTATGGCTGAAAATCATTTTAGATGATCTCAATGTAAGATGTGAAGGACTTATAAAGTTACTCATTGAGAATAACTTAGCCATTTGTATAGCACACAACCCAGTTCAACACAACTGAACAAAACATTATGAGATCGCCGCCACTTCTTCAAAGAGAAACAAGATAGAAAACTGGACACTACTGCATATATTCCTTCTGGTTGTCAACTAGCGGATGTCTTGACCAAGGGACTTTACACCGACAGATTTCAAGAACTTACTAGCAAGCTGAGAATGATAAATATTCATTCCTCACCTTGAGGGGGAGTGTTGTAAATATGGAAAATATCTATAATATTTGTATTCCTTTGCATATGTACTCTGGAGAATCAATAAGATATTTTAAGTTTTTTCTCCTTTAAAGTGAGCATGATGTTACGTATAAAGAAGTATGTGTAGAGGCATTAGAAATGCCAAATCGGGCAGACTGCTACAAATCCTTTCATGGGACAAATGCAAAGGCCATACCCAATTTATATCTCATGATCTCATCAAACAAGAAAAATAAAGGAAGGGATTTAGCTAAGAAATGAACATCCAGAAATTTACAAACGTGGTTGCGTTTCTAATCTAAGCATCCCCCATTATTATGAACATCATACTTATTTAGTTCTTAATCACCTTTTATGTTAGAAGCAGTTAGGCACTAAAGAAATCACCGTAACCATTTCCCCACTACGGTGTTATCCCAACCTCTGGCCAAAGGAAAGCTTTCATATTCTTAAAAGTTTTTTAGTACCAGGTACTCCATTGGAATTCTTGACATAAAAAATAAAATAAAAATGAGAGGATATCATAAGTTGATGATTCTAACTGTGAAGTTCACTGCAAATAATGGCGAATTACTATAGGATCGTGAGAGGTGCAAAAAGCTGGTTGGTAAACTAAACTACCTTACTCTGACATGGTTAGATATCTCTTGCCTAATAAGTGTAAGATAATTTGTTCATGTCATTGCTTTGAGGTTCTCATGGTCATGCAATGTTACATATCTTAAGGTATGTAAAAGGAGCTCCAACACATGCAATTCTTTATAAAGACCATGACCATTGCACATTGGAAGGTTACTTTGATATAGATTGGGAAGGGTCTCTTCTAGTTCGAAAACCAACTTTCGGTTATTGTGTTTTCCTAGGAGGAAATTTGATTTTTGGGAAAATCAACTGGCATAACATAGTAGCAAGGTTAGGTTCAGAGAATGAATATCAAGCAATGGTCCAATTTTCTTGTGAATTATTACGGGTGTATCATTTACTTGATGATATCGTATTCAAGGTGGCTTCCCCTATGCAGTTGTGGTGTAATACCTGAGCTACCCTTCACATGGTCCCAAACCCAGTATTCCATGATAGGTAACAATAAATAGAAGCTAATTGTCACTTAATTTGGGAAAAGATCCAGTATGGACTTGTAAAGCAACTAATTCAACCCAACAACTTAGGGTGTTAGACGAAGATAACATGAATAGATTTATATTTTTCTAACACATTCTTTAACACAAGAGCCCATTGGGTTTAAGGATGGTCAATGCACAGGTTTGCCTATCTGTGCTAAGAAACTCCACAATATTTAATTATTTATTAATAGAATAGAGATGGTGAGGATCGAATTTGTGACCATTTGATCACAGAGACTTTAATACCATGCAAAACAATAAATCCAACCCTACAATTTAAGCTGTTAGGTGAAGGCCTCATTAATTGTTTTATATTTTATTATTTTTCTTACAGGACTTATATCCACAGGATATGTTAGGACCAAAGAATAGATTGGCAACATCCTCATGAAGGCAATGAACGGAAGTAGGGTTAGCTATCTATATAAGAAGTTGGGCATGATTAAAATCTTTGTCACAACTTGAGGAGGAGTATTAAGAGCAGTGTATTAAGCATGTGTTTAGTGTTCTTGAGGGTAATTATGCCCTTCGTATTGTCCTGTACTATACTGTACTACTAGCATAGTTTACTGTCTATAAATACATTTATTGCACTCATATTGGGTACATTTGTCCTCTTATTTCACAAGTTTGAAAATTCCTTAATGTCAATAATCAAGCAAGAAAAGTCCTCAAGCTGTGAAAAGGGGTATTTATACCACACAAAGTAATAACTGAATAGGAAATAAACTGGGATAGGAATATCCCTCTATAAACAAAGGAAAATCGTTAACTGAAAAATTTTAAATTCCTAAAGTAAAAACCATACTTTTCAAATTGAAGCCCTAATCAAAATCAACCTTGTTGTGCTTCATGCTCTTTATGGACAATGCAACGCCTGGCCGCTTCAAGAATCAACGACTATTCCCACATACTAACACGAGACTTTTCAGTGTGCTTTTTCCTCACTCGCACACTTCCCTCCACGGTTTGGTCGCTGGAAGAAGAAGAAGAAATGTGAGTGGGGTTGGTGTTTTGTCACTTATAAAAGGTTAAGTGACTTTAACCGGGTATGAGCTCATCTATCTATTCACCTCCATTCACCACCAAACTTAACCAAATGGTCTAGAATATTTTTCAAGTAATATTTTTAACTTTACTTTTATATTTTGGGTACTTTTGCCTACACTCATTTATAACCCTTAATTTTAACTGACTACACTTTTTACCTCAAAAGTGACCCCAATTCACTTAATTAGGCCCTAAACTTAATTTTACTCACTAATACAAGCTTAATTACTTAATTAAAATTAATTAATTAAATTCTTAAATTAGGGATATTATATTCACCCTACCTTTTTAGCGATTTTGTCCTCAAAACTAACAAAACCACTCATTCCCTCAACTACGGATTTATCGGAGAACTCTCTTGTGTTCCCGAAGTTACCCTGTTAATTACTTCATCTTTTCCTCATCATCCTATCATAGGATGCCAACTTTCATTTCACGATTTAGCTTTCGTTTTTATAATTACTTTCCACTATTTCCTTCAATGATTTCTATCTTTCACTTTCCTCAAGGGTCATACATATTCACTCGGTATTCAACCCTGACCTTCTGCGGTCCAATAAATAACCTTATACAAAAATCTCATCTGATGGAACTTCCAAGAGAGATCCGCTATAGGCTGTTTCTCTTAGGTATCTGACCACAAGGAGGTCCCGAAGGCTAACTCCAAGGGAAGTTCCCCTCAATATAGACCTTTAACGAGAATTCTCTATCTCATAGGATACTATCCTCATGGAGGTAATACCACCACTTCCATGGAAAGGTCAATGCATACAACTTATCATCTTTTAGCAATCTATGCATAGCCTAGTCTTTAATTACTAGACATATCTAATCACACAATCATAATTGAGTCCACAGTCTAAGCATGTGCGGCTCCAACCTCAATAAACTATGCATGTCATATTAATCTACATGCGTCATACCTTTCGTCAAGTATGGGAACCCCTCTAGCTGGGGTTGGGTCGAAGTACTAACATGCACCGCTGCTGAAGGATCAGAGACCACTTGCACATGAGCAACCCGTCCCACAATCTGGGGACAATCCCTCGCATAGTGACCAGGTCTACCACACTTAAAACATACGTTCTGGCCCATCAAACAAACGCCCTTGTGATGCCTGCCACAATTGTCACACTTGGGCACAGGGGGTCTTTCGTCATCCCAACATTGTTGACCCCCGCTTCTCTTAAACTTTTCCTCCGATCGTCTCGCTTGTAATTTCTTCTTTTCATCCATTTTCTTACTCTTTTATGAAATAGAGCCAGTTGCTCCACTAGCACCAGATGCTTGTGCCTCAGAAGGCTTTTTGATCTTGGAAACATTGTACACTTCTTCCACCTTTCGGCACTGGTTCACAAATCTACTAAACTCTCGGATGTCACAATTTGACATCTTCCGAGACATCTTCTCGTTCAGACCCCATTGAAACTTGGAGGTCATCTCAGCTGGAGTGGGTAGGGCTCTCCCATAGTTGGCGTACTTCACCAATCCATTGAATTTAGCAAAATATTGGTCCATTGACATCGACCCTTGCTTTTGATCATTGTGCTCATTCTGCTTCTGTTCCCTTGCCTCCCTAGGGAAGTAGTTGTCCAAGAACAACGTCTCGAACAACCGCCAGGTGATTTCTCGGCCTTCAGCTTCTAATGGTTGCACCGTATTCATCCACCAATCTTCAGCTTCACCTTCCAACATATACACGGAGTAGACCAACTTCAATGCATCAGGGCATCTCATCACCCTGAAGATCTTCTCCATAGCTTGGAGCCATTTTGCTGCCACCAGTGGGTCATAGCCTCCATTAAAAGTAGGAAGTTTATGCTTTCTGAAAGCCGTCAATCGTCTTTCCTCGGCTTCATGTTCATCGACATGCTCTATTCGTGGTTGATGAACCTCAGCGTGATGACTATGACTACCAGAATGGTGACTAGCCTCACCCTCATTGTTACCCGCTCCACCCTCTTCTTGGAGAATAGGTGGAGTAGGCGTGGCAGTGTGAGGAGGAGTGGGTTGCCGGTTTACAGGTCTAGCACCCCTTAACGTCCTCAACTCGTTCATCATCGCGGTCATGGCATTCCGCGAATCTTCATTCGCCTTCAACAAATTTTCATTGGCTTGCCGGCTAGCAGCCAACTCCCTCTGAACGGCTGCAAGAGTTTCAGCCACGGAATCAGGCTGCCCGCCTGCTGCCCCACGACCACTTCGGGGCCTAACTAGAGCAACCAAAATAGGTTCTGGCTGAGCATTGGTATTCGATGGTCTAGGGTTGTTTCGGTTCCTCGTCATGTCACTACACATGTTACACAAAGAAATGAGTTGATCAGGCCCACACTTAGTGATCACAAATGCAATAATCATAAAGAGTACCAAAACAACTATAAAGCATCAAACCCAAGCATACATAACAATAGTTAACAATTTTCCCTACGAAACTGCTCTGATACCACTTGTAACGCCTGACCGCTTCAAGAATCAACGACTATCCCCACATACTAACACAAGACTTTTCAGTGTGCTTTTTCCTCACTCGCACACTTCCCGAGAAAGCTTCCCAGGAGGTCACCCATCCCAGAATTGCTCTAAGTCAAGCACGCTTAACTATGGAGTTCTTTCGTTTCGAGCTACCGAAAAGAAGATGCATCTTGTTAGTATAGGTAGTACCAATTAATTCTTATAAGCTATCCCAAACCGTGCAGTGTGGGGTTACATGCATGAATGAATCGAATCGACACCCGAAAGAGAGGGATTCCAAAGATTGTGCAGGTATGAGACTGCACGGTTTGGGATAGCTTATAAGAATTAATTGGTACTACCTATACTAACAACATGCATCTTCTTTTCGGTAGCCCGGAACGGAAGAACTCCATAGTTAAGCGTGCTTGACTTGGAGCAATTCTGGGATGGGTGACCTTCTGGGAAGTTTTCACGGGAAGTGTGCGAGTGAGGAAAAAGCACACTGAAAAGTCTTGTGTTAGTATGTGGGGATAGTCGTTGATTCTTGAAGCGGATGTGGGGATAGTCGTTGATTCTTGAAGCGGTCAGGCGTTACAGACAAGATTAGTTACGAAAGTCATACATTCATTGGATCCCTGTGCTGAATTTATATTCTAGATTATCAGCAACATAGTCTTTACAACTCTTGCTTACTACCTCAAACTTGCTCTCTTTAGTGAGTTCATCCATCACCATATTGGAAAAAGGGGTTGCTTCATTAATAGCTTTATAAATAACCTTTATCATGGAAGGCTATTCACCAGTAAGATATCAGATATTGCTTGTACTAAAAAACAAAAAAATATATATATCAGATATTGCTTGTCTAAGTAATTGTTACTAGAATCTTATCTCTTTTACCATCAGTCTATGTCATATCTTACATGGATGAAAATTTCAGTACTTATAAAATATTGTCTCCTTTGTACAGGATTTTGTGCTTCCAGGAGTTCAGTCAATTTTACTTATGCTTGTACTTGGTATTCTGGCCTTCTTTGCTGAGGTAAACTGTGAACTGTATCATGATAGTTTGCTTATTTATTTATTTTTTTCTAAAAAATTAACTATCTTATTATAGGCAATTGGTGTAGTAAAATATTGGTTTTATCATGCTCTACTTGAAATGAGGACTATATATGAGTTCTGCTTCTATAGTGGGACCCAGATAAAGAGAAAATAAGATGGAGGAAAAAAAATATGCTATTCAGAATGGTGTTGTTTCTGCCTACACTAATATATTAACTTATTTGATCTTACTCGTAATTGCTACATAGTTCTGCTCATTCTAGTGAACTGTATTGAATATAGCACTTATCGAAACTTAAATGCCTTAAGACTTGTGAAACAGTAATTTTATCGAACATAGCTTCATCCCTTATTTTATTGTAGCACTTTGAAGGGCTCCAGAGAGTGTTTTATAATTGTGAAGTATGGACACTTCTTTACTGTTGAAATTATAGGGTTTAGGTAGACAAAAAGGAAAAGAGAGAAAAGGAATACTCAAAATAATAAGATTTTTTGATTCTAATGATGTGATCCAAAATATAAGGCACCCCTATTTGTAGTGGTACTAGACTCCTAATCCCTATTTGTAGTGGTACTAGACTCCTAATCCTTGTGAAATCAAATAAGGAAACAAATAAGGAAATACAATGAAATTCGAAAGTCATTCCTAAGATACCATCTAAGATAATCTAAAATATTCTAAGATACAATAAAAAGTTATGAGATATTTTCTAGATATTCTAATACTTCCCCTCACACTAGAGCTTACTAAGCTTTAAGCTAGTTATAAATGAACACTTCAACAAGAAAAATTGCGTAAAATTAAATTAGGCTCCATAAAACATCGCTGGAAAGGCAACTCAAGGATGCTTGGATACAATCAACCAACACCTGAATCTAGAAATAATAACAAGACTGGTATATTTGGTTCAGAATGGGGAAATATAGACAATTGCCAAGAAACCACCAAAAGAAATGATAACTGGAAAGCATAACAGGACTGAAACATATAAAAGTAAATTACAGAGCAGTTCGAGGAGCTGTGCTATCCTCCCCAAATTCCACGATGATTCCACCCAAAAGCATGCTACTCTATCTACCAATACCACCACTACTCTCCTCTCCTCAGCACTTCACCAATTCAATTATCCACGTCAGCACAAGCAGCAACATTTGCACTCCTAGCGTGGTTTTCCCTTCCTGACAGAATATTACAGAATATTCTCTTCTAACGAATTTGGTGACTCAGTAGGGGATGAGTTCCTCTATAATGTTTCCTAGAATAAACTTTTGGGGGCCTATCAATACCAGCACCACCACCCCACAGATAAAAAAAAAGTTTAACCTAGTCCTCATGGTAAAAATTTGGAAACTGATCAATGATGGCAATAGAATCCTCCCAAGAGTTGTCAAAGGAAGGGAGGTGCTTCCACTTGAGCTGTATGTTAGTGGATGGTGAAGTTTCGTTTTTGAGGAAAGACACATGAAAAATAGGATGCACATCACATGCAGGGGGAAAATCCAACCTATAGGCATCTTCACCAAATTTGCTCCAGCACCTTAAAGGGGCTATAAATCTAGGACTCGACTTCTCATTTATTCTTCTAGCTAATGACTTTAACTGATACTGTTGTAACTTTGAACAAACCAAATCATTGGCAGCAAAAGTAACAACTCTGCTGATGTAGATCAGCTTAGAACTTCATACGATTTTGAGCAAAAACTAGATGCTGATGTAGGTCATGGAGGATATTGTCACGTTCTTGAAGCCAAACTGTGACTTCATCAAGAAGAGGGGTAACAATACTCTTTGAATTTGAACAATGAAGGTGGGTCACTTCCATAGAGGGCTTTAAAAGGAGTCATTCATGTAGCTCCCTTGAAGGCTGTATTGTACCAAAACTTGGCCAAAAATAACCGTTTGGGCTAGGTTTTGGGTCTAGGACTGCAGTGACACCTTAAGCAAGTCTCCAAACAGCAATTTACCAGTCTGTTTGTGCATTAGACTGGGGATGATAAGTTGAACTATACTTTAATTGGGTTCCAGAACTTTTGAACAAAGCTAACTGGAACTTACTTATAAAGATTTTGTCACAATCAGAGACAATAGACTTTGGAAAGCCTTGTAGGCACTCCACCTCTTTAATAAACAGCTATGCAACTTCCTTGGCATCAAATGGATGACTGAGAGGAATGAAATAGGCATACTTGGTCAACCTATCAACCACAACCCTCGAACTTGCCCATGTGAGAAATGCACCAATCAATCATAGCTTCTGGCTCAACCACCAACTCCCTTTCTTCATTCAACATTGGAGGTAGGGGTTGTATGTTAGTGGACAGTGAAATTGCCTTTTTTAGCAAAGACACATGAAAGATAGGATAGACTTCACTTGCAGGGGGGAAATCCAACCTATAAGCAACTTCATCAATTCGCTCAAGCAGCTTAAAGGGGCTATAAAATCAGGGACTCAACTTCTCATTAATTCTTCTAGGCAATGACTTTAACCGGCACGGTTGTAATTAGGTCGAGTACTACTATACTTGTATTGCTGGTAGAAACCCAAGCCCACTAAAAGTAAGACTAATAATATAATAACCTTAATATATTAACAAACAGTATGACATTTTTTGGTTCTTGCTGTTTATCTTCTTCTTTGTCCTGTTTCTTAGTGTTGAGTATGTTGATCAAGGGAGGGTGGCTGGCAATAGAGACTCCTAGGCAAGGTTTTCTAGATCAAGATCTTATATCTATGGTCAGAAAAGGGTGGCAATATCCTAAATGATGGGATCGACACGAATTATAAGCTCTTACGTTCCTAATTTTAATTATAAAAAATAATATTTATACATATAAATGAATATTTATTGTAAGATCTTACATTCTTAATTTTAAAAGATAGCAAATATAAAAGACAACAAAAGAGTTAAAATATAAAAGACAACTCGAAATCATTACCAATAAATATAGATAAATTATAAACAAGGCCAATGTTATTCAAAAAAAAAAAAAATACTAATTTTTCATCTTTATATTAAAAAACTGAAAAAAAACCAAAAAGAAAAGGGGGGCGAACTGGAGCGATGGTAAAGTTGTTCTTTCATGACTGAAAGGTCATGGGTTCGAAACCAGGAAAAAGCCTCTTTGCTATTATGCTAGAATAAGGTTGCGTACAAGGATTATCTTCACCCCACACTCAATAGTTGGGTTTAACGGGGAGTGGTTTTTTTATTTTTTTTTATTTTTATTATTAAAAAACCGAAAGAGTGGAAGGCAATACAAAATTATAGACAATATAATTGAAAGCACTAAATCCATATCAGGAGGACAATATATCCATATGGAAAGATCGGAAGAATTTAGACAATACAGAAATATATTAAGTTTAAACACTAAACAAGCACAGAAAAAAGAACATAGAATAAATGGAGACCATATTATATCTCGATCCAAAAATTTTGTTATCTCTCAACTGAAAGTTTTGACAGTCACCAAGTAGACATAAGAGTGAAACAAATAGGAACACTTACCTTAAGGAGTCAGAAGAAGAAGGTCGCAGGGTTGATGGCATGAAATTTGATTTTTTATTTCTTCTGGGTCGTGGGTTTTGGGGTTTTTTTTTCTTCTTTTTGTTTACAATCGTTGCAATGGATCCCACCGATATTACGAGTTTCCATTGCCATCCCACACAATCCGATGTTGAGATGATTTTACTTGCTATTTGGATCGCTAAAGGAAAACAAATTGTAGGATTGTACGATCCTACGATCTTAATCGTGATCTTGACAACACTCTGGGTTTACATTTTACTTCTTTGATGAGTTAATCTAATGGCGTTGCTCAACTAGGGATAAAATCATTGAAGAAGTGGATGGTTTATGAACCTGTATGGTAGGTTCTCTCAATTTTTATAATTCTACATGGTAAATTTGTAGAAGAATTTCTTTTAAACAATTCTTGTTTGATATAGTTATTATTTTGGCTTCTTGTGGTATCCTACTAGTGGTCATCTCTTGGTGCGTAGTTGTCTAGTGTGCAGTCAGATTTGAGTGCTTTGTTTGAATGTATTGATGTTATTTCTACTTGCTTTTGTTCTCATTTTCTTTTGCTTTTCTAGGAGGATGCCTTATTCTATCTTTGTATTCTCCTTTATCTTCAATAACTTCTCTCATATAGTATGAAACAAACCTCTCTTTACCATTTGATAGAATTGTACATGAATCTTTTGCAGGCCTTGTTAGCACGAGGACTGCAACTTGAGAGGACTGGTAAAGTTGCCAACATCCAGTACTTGGAGGTATCCTTCTCACTTTACAGCTGCTGGTTCTCTTTTTTCCTTTTTAATTTTAATTTAGTTCTATATATATTTTAGATCCCAACTCTTCGGGAAACCAATTGCGAAGTTTGTATTTTGTCATTAGCATGTATGTAGCATAACTCTTAGTTATCCTGGTTTTCAGTCATCAATCATGACAACTTATGCACCAGATTTGGAATTAAAAGAGAACTATAAATTTCTATATGCACCAGTCATCAATCTCTATATGTTTCATTAAGCTGTTGTGGTGCCAGTGATGTATGGAGGTTCTGGTTTGGCTCCTGAAGGCCAAAACAACATCAACATCAACAACACCTTTATCCCAAATTAATTGGGGTCGGTGGTAGATGAACCCACATGAAAGATACAAAACGGTTGAAAAAAAGTAAAAAAGCAAAAAATAAATAAATAAATAAATAAATAAAAAATAAAAAATAAAAATAAAATAAAATAAAATAAAATAAAATAAAATAAAAATATATGTATATATAAATAAATAAAAGTACAAAAAGAAAGGGACAAGAAAAAGTGGGGGAAATGGAGGAGAAAAGGACTAAAAAGGGACCATCTGGAACATAGGAATAACAGCGGGTCTAACCCTCCACCATACTTATAGCTTTTCTCCATTCCGTTCTAAGACATACTGTCCGCCAATCTATATCCCACTCCATTAAATCTTGTTTTACTACTTTCCCCCAAGTAAGCTTCGGCCTACCTCTGCCTCTTTTTGTGTTTAGCTCTTGGTAACAAACTTCTGTTCTTACAGGAGCATCCATGGGTCTTCTCATCACGTGCCCAAACCACCTCAATCTATGTTCTCTCATCTTCTCGGCTACCGGTACTATTCTGACCTTTCGTCGAATATCTTCATTTCTTATCTTATCCATCCTTGTGTAACCACACATCCACCTTAACATCCTCATCTCTGCTACTCCCATCTTATGCTCATGTTGCCTATGTGCTGGCCAGCATTCCGCTCCATATAGCATTGCCGGTCTTACTGCCGTTTTATAGAATTTTCCTTTTAACTTCAGGGGGATTTTGCGGTCACACATTTGCACTGCGCCATTTCATCCACCCTGCTCTGATTCTGTGATTTACATCCTCATCAATCTCTCCACCGTTTTGTAAAATGGAGCCCAAGTATTTAAAAGCATCTTTTTTGGGTACCTCTTGACCATTTAGATGCACAGGTTCTTGATCCTCATCTCGTACCAGAGAAAACTCACACTTCAGATACTCAGTCTTGCTTCGACTTAATGTGAATCCTCTGGATTCCAATGTGCTTCTCCACAATTCAAGTTTTCTATTAACACCCTCCTTGCTCTCATCAATAAGCACAATATCGTCTGCAAAAAGCATACACCATGGCACTTCCTCTTGAATGTCTTTTGTTAGTTCATCCATAACTAAGGCAAAGAGGTAAGGACTTAGAGCCGACCCTTGGTGTACACCTTCCGTGATAGGAAAATAACTTGATGATCCATTACAAGCTTTTACACATGTAGTAGCCCCATCATGCATATCCTTGATTGCCTTTACATACTTTAATGGAACCTTTTTCTTCTCCAGGACCCACCATAAAACTTTCCTTGGAACCCTATCGTATGCTTTCTCAAGGTCTATGAACACCATATGCAAGTCCTTCTTCTTTTCTCGGTATCTTTCCATTAGTTGTCGCATCAAGAAAATGGCTTCCATGGTACATCTTCCTGGCATAAATCCAAATTGATTTACAGAAACCTTGGTATCTCTCCTCAAGCGATGTTCAATAATCCTCTCCCACAACTTCATAGTATGGCTCATTAGCTTAATGCCTCTATAGTTTGAACAATTCTGTATATCTCCCTTGTTTTTGTAGATAGGCACAATCATACTTTTCCTCCATACATCAGGCATCTTATTCGTCTTTGATTAAAAATCAATCTGTTTTGAATTTTATTCTTCATATGGAAATTGTTTTGTTTTTAGTTGAAAGTTGAAACAATCTTTTTTGCTTTTAGATTCCATACATGCCTCACATGACCATTTGGATTTGTATCCACAATGTTGTTAAGTTTGTCAATACATTGTGTACTGATGGTGTACATAAAATGTGTCCCATGAAGGGTGAAGTATGTTGATATAGAGGGTGTCCATAGTGACAATGGTAGAGAAAGTGGAGCTTCCCATGGTGCATAAGGGGGTGTGTGTGGTGAGGATGGCTCTACCAATGGGCAGAGTAACAACATAGGCAGAAGATCACCTCTCCATGTGTGAGAGGGGTATTTAGAGAGGAAAGTCCTCTATAGCATGGAGGAGACCGTTGGTCAACCCCCTGAGCTGTCTCATCAAGCTGCCCACTGTCAATGTACAGGGGCAGCAGTGCAGGGATAGGGAGATGTCCCAGTGGTGAGCCTATATGGCTTGTCATGGATGCCCTCTAGAAGGTTCTAGACTGTGGGCTTAGTGATATGGGGCCCAATCATGCTAGGCCCAAAACAGAAGCCCCCCAGCTTGGTAGCTTGAAGGAGTCAAGGTGACAAGATGTATGACAGCTTAGGCCGGTTACCCATAGTGTGCAGTGTTCCAAGCAGGATACAATGTAACTGATCGGTATTATGTCGGACTTCATGAGTTGTTTATTTGTTGTCATCGAGTATGAATTGACTGGTTGGCGATGCTTGAGTGCTTCAAGATAATCTTCTATTATGGCTTGCAATTGTGTTGAACTTTTGTTGTCTTCAAAGATGCGCCTTGTTATTAACAAACTTCAACACTTCAACAACATTTGAAGACCTTCCTCAATAACAAGGCGCATCTTTGAAGACACATTGCTTGCACATTTTTAGCAAGGCCTGCTAACAAATTGGTTATTGAGCTAGGTAAGAGTATGCAGAAAGGGCATTTTCCACTTGGTAAATAATTTGGGGAAAATGGTAGGAAAAATGCATTAGTGTGCCGAATTTTTTTAATTAGTAATTATTTTGTAGGATACTTAGATTGATATTAAATGAGCCATCAAACTCTCTCATACACAGGCTTAGATATTGAGGTGTTATTTGGGTGCAACGTTTTTAGTCAACTAAATCCTTAGCAATACCTCCTCCAAGGTTATCAGTGAAGGTTCCATTTTGTATGTGTTGCAGTCATTTCTGCATTTATCTCTTCCTGTTTAAACATGATATAACTTGTCTTGAGAGCATGGAGTGTTTTACTTTGATTATAGTCATCTTATAAGACGTGATTGATTCGTGTCTTAATCTCAATACCATGCGATGATCTCATTGGTTATTTTCTGTCATGTGTCTTGTATCTAAGCCTATGCATTAGTTTCACTAAGCATTTAACTGATTACACTGCCTTTATAGAATATTATTTTCTTTCCATGATACTTGGATTTGAATACTAGCCCTGGGGACTGATACATACCTGCCTTTCTGTGTTTCAGACAGCACTAACCCAATTTTGGACCCTTGCTTTGACAAGAGTAGCTGCTGCATCTTTTGATCACCTCATTGGGATTTTACTTATTGTTATCTCTGTATGTTGCACCTTGTATATTGGACCTGACAAGGAGATGGAATGATAGATTTGAGTGATGTATTTGTTAGGTTTGCGGTTAACATAATTGGTTATATTCAAATTGTTTAAAATATAGTATCGTTATTGACTTTTTCAACTAAAAAGCCAATTCCAATAATTTATTCTCCCTGAAACCTACCAATTACAATTGCACAAAGCGATTATCCGAGGTACTTTGCCTGCTTGTTGAAAGTTAAAAACGTGTAATCTTTTTTTTTTTTTTTGTAAATAAAACGTGTAATCTTTATCACGTTGGAAGATAGCAAAGCATGATTTTAAACAAAACTTTTCGTTTAAGGTGAAAAAACATAAACCTTTTATGCACTCATCATGCTTTATACTAGGATCTACTCAATATCAATAGATTATGAAAGGTTATATCTTTTCACTTTGCCCTTTCCAACGTTTGTTTCACTAGTAGGTGTTTTCAATGCGGTCTACATTATTAATTAAATGGAATGTGGGAATTTTTCTTCTATGTTTCATCAACACGGGATTATACATTCTGATATGTTAATTCTAAAAAGTATTAGATTTTGATATACTAGGACATGTTTTGATATTAAATAATATTTTTAATTTATGTAGTGTATATTATATTTAATATTCAATAATTTAACAAAAAAAATAAAGCTAAACTTATAACATCAATCAATTTTTCAAAAAAAAAAATACCCTAAATATTTATATTAATAAATTGGTAATCGTAATCCAACAAATTTAATACTTATAACTAAAAACGTAAAGCAACATTTAAATTCTTTTTTGAGTCTCTATAATATGTGTTGTCGTGTCGGAGTATCGTAAAATATCGAGAAGTATCGAACACGAAATGTTAATGAATGGACTTCTTAATAATTATTCCCACTTAATTTCTCATATAATTTATGTAATTTTGGTTACTATAATTTATTTATTTAATGCTTTCTTTAAATTATCGAAATTATGAGTCACATATTTGTAATAAAAGATTATGTACGATGAACACGTATTGCATACATATATAAGCGAAAGGATCACGTGTAAAAACACTACTAGAAGTAGAAACACTACTAGAATGTGATGCATATAGACTCCAAAGCACCGACACGCTAAATTTCTCAAAATGTGTGTCGGACACGTACACGGACACGCTTTGACACGCGTCCGACACTCGGTCAACATTTTGGGATACGCGGTCAACGCTCTGATACCATCCGACGTTTTTTTGACACGCAGTCCATTTTTTTCGACATGCGGTCAACGCTCCGACACGCATCCGACACATTTTTTTTTGTTTTTTTTTTACTTCTTAATTTTATTTCATTAACTAAAAATAAAAAACAATTACAAATCAATTTTTTTCTGTTATGAAATTTACATGAAAAATTAACAAGGTACGAAAAATTATTTTTGTTTATATTTATGTTATGAAATTTGAATATTTGATTGGTTATATAACTTATTATAGGCCATTATATGTATTAAATATAAATTATATTATATATATTAAAAATATTATTTAATATCAAAACGTGTCCTAACGTATCGAAATATGATATTTTTTAGAATTAATGTGTTGGCATATCATATCGTGTCATGTCCCGTGTCAGTATCGGTGCATCATAATATATAAACTTGTCACTAGTAGATAAATGGATAAGCTTCTAACTTTTTGTGTTTTTTCTTTTTTTCAAACAGAGGGAAAATAAGGACTACATATTACAAAAACGTGGGCAAGAAATGCCCATGGAGTCTCTAGCTAATAGAACATGACATCCTAATGGTGGATCAACAAAAAAATGAGTATCCCAGTCTTTGAAATGATGGCTTGAAGACGCCAGCCAGTCAGCCACTGCATTTCCTTCTCGAAATGTATGGGTTATGATAGTGTTCCAGTCTTCTTGAAGAAGATGACGGATCCTTTTGACAATTGAATAGAGGGTGGTTTTGCTGGCAACCTGTGTTAATAAGATTGATAGTTACCAAAGAATCACCCTCTATGCATACGTTGTTAAGACCTAGCCTTTTGGCCTGCTGGATTCCTTCTAAGAAGCCTCTAAGCTCAGCTGTTAGGGAGCTTCCATGTCCCAGCCTCCCACAAAATCCCAGGATCCATTTGCCTGTGTCGTCCCTGATGACTCCACCAAAGCTCGAGCTCTTCCCTTTATGAACACAGGAGGCATCGACATTTACTTTAGCCCATCCATTATTTGGGTGCTGCTAGCAAACGTGGTGCTCCATCCTCTTCGATTTGGATAAACCATTTGAACTAAGGAGACTTTGAGTGTGAGAAAGTGGTAGACATGATTACTGATCTCAAAGGATAATTGCCTTACTTGCGAAGTCTTTTGGTCGAAGATTAGTGTATTCCTTGCTTTCCAAATGTGCCAGCAAGTGACTCCAAAGAAGATATGCCAGTAGCGATTGTGATAAGACTTGTTTGTAATTGTGAGATTTTCATCGAACCAAATTTGGACGGACTGATTGAAGAATGATTGGTTCGCCACTGTTAGGCCCAGACTATACCAGATATGTTTACTGGAAACGCAGTCCCTCAGTAGGTGTAACACTGTTTCTTCTTGTATGTGGCATCTAGGGCACATCGCTGAGGTTGTGAGTTTACGTTGGAGTCTCCTGGTATTTGTTAACATAATTTTGCTCTTTGCTTGCCAAAGGAATATTTGTATACGACGAGGCCCATTCCAACTCCAAAGCGCGTTCCAGTTGATGTCATCATTTTCTTGGATATCCTGTGTGATTAGGCTGTAAGCTGATTTGATACTGAAACTGAAGTCATTGGCATGAGTCCAAATAGGTCTATCCTCTCCATTAAGTCGGGACTGAGGGAGGACATTGGCTATCTTGTCACAGAATTCTGAGGGAAGTAAGTTGTTGACGCAGTTCCAATTCCAATGACCTTCATCTGTAACAAAATTACTAACCGACCACGTTTGCATGTTTGTTGGTACTTCTCCAGTAACGTGGGCCAGCAGTGGACCAGCATTTGGGACCCAGTTATCCACTCAGAAATTGGTGTTAATGTCGTCTCCCACGTGGATGCGAGTGCCCTCCATAATTGGCTGCCACCATTTGAGAATTCCATTCCATAGTGGAGATGCTGTTCTGCATTGTGTGAGTTTCAGAATTGTATCCTCTCCCACCTATACTTGTTTTTTAAAACTCTCACCCAAAGTGCATCCGATTTTGTAATTAATCCATGCCCTAGCTTCATAATGGATGCCTGATTTACTCGTCTGACGCGTTTGATGCCAAGCCCACCCGACTTTTTGTGTCTGCAGATATTGGCCCAAGCTATTCCATGTATCCTTCGAGCCTCATGATTTGACCCCCAGACAAAGTCCCTTAATCTCCTTTCAATCTCATCGCAGGTCTTTGCTGGGAGAATGCAAGTTTGCATAGTGTATGAGGGAAGGGAGGACAAGACCGATTGAGCCAGTGTTGTTCTACCTGCCAAGGAGAGAGTTGCCATTTGCCATGTATTGTGCCTAGCATCCATTTTTTGAAGAATAAAGCTGAATTTCTTTGCTGAGACTCTATCATGCATGATTGGGATCCCCAAATATTTTCCCAAGTCATTTGTTCTGGTGAATCCCATCTCCCTTGAAATCTGGTCCGCCCTTGAATGATGGATATTTTGTGAGAAAAACACCTTGGTCTTTTCTTGGTTAATTTTTTGTCCAGATGCCTTGCAAAAACAGTCCAACACCTGTGAGATAGTTTGAGCTTGATCAACTGAGGCCTCAGTAATATCATCTGCAAAAAACAGATGTGATATCGGTGGTCCCCCTTTTCTAAGGGTTATGGGTTTCCACTCCTTCTTCATCACCTTATCATTTATTAGATGTGCCAATCTCTCAATACAAAGTACAAACAAGTATGGTGATAGTGGATCACCTTGTCTTATACCCCTTGAGGATTTGAATTCCCTTATTTGGCAGCCATTCCAGAGGACATTCATAGTAGTGGAAGACACACATTCCATAATGAGTTGGACCGTTTGTGTAGGAAGCCGAACATCAATTAGAGTTTGCTCCAGAAAAACCCAATCAATCCTATCATAGGCTTTCTCAAGATCCACCTTGATAGCCATCCACCCCTTTGTTCCTTTTTTTCTCCTCATAGAGTGAAAAATTTCTTGAGCTATCACTATGTTGTCCAAACTTTGCCTTCCACGGATGAAACTGCATTGATTAGGGAGGACAATGTTATTCATGTGAGGCCTTAGTCGTTGAGCCAACAACTTCGTCACTATTTTGTAGATGACATTGCATAAACTAATTGGTCTCAATTGATGGATGGAGGTTGGGTTATCAACCTTAGGGACAAGGCAGAGGAGAGTTTGGTTAACCTCTTTGATTTTGGTAGGATTACTAAACACATCCTTAACAAAAGCACATACACTACTCTTAATAACTTTCCATTGTGATTGGAAGAAAATAACGTGTATACCATCAGTCCCAGGTGCCTAAAATGGTTGCATGTTGAACACTGTTTCTTTAATTTCCGAAACCGAAGGGCTTTTGTGGAGTAGCTCAAAGGAAGTGGAAGTTATCCTGGGAAAGCAGCCCGAAACAAGAAAGGGAGAAGAGATACTGTCAGCTGAATACAATTTCTCAAAAAAATCAACAGCCATTTCCTTCACCACATCGGGTTCAGCATGCTAGGCTCCGTGATCATCTTGCACCAAGTGATTTTTATTTTGCCTCCTTCTGACATTAGTGGCTGTATGGTAGAAACGGTCATCCCCATCCCAAAAGACTAACCAATTACATCTAGACCGTTGAAACAGATTAAGCTCCTCTTGAGCGTAGATGGTTTGAAGTTCATTCCACAGCTGGCCTTTAAGCCTTTCTAGGTTATGGTCAGCCGAATCACCCAGCTCCCTATTTATCCCCATCAGTCTCGCATGCAAAGTATGTTTCCTCCATAGGTGCTCCTTAAAAATTGAACAATGCCAAGTTGTAGCTTCATTCTCAAACTTCTGTCTTGCCTGTACCCAATCTGAATTTCCATCCCAGCTCTCTTCGACGATGACTTTGAAATCTTGTCTAGTCAGCCAAGAAGCAAGAAAACGAAAGGGTTTCGTTTCTCTACTTCCAGGGTTTCGCTCCCTATCTCTCAATAGCAGTTGACGATGGTCCGAGTTAAAGAAAGAAAGGTGAAAAACATATCTCTGTGGAAAGGCTAGCATTCCTTCTACATTCGATACAGCCCTATCTAGACGTTCGAATAGATTACCACGTCTCCAGGTGAAAGGTAGGCCAGAGTGGCCAAGATCCTCGAGGTTGCAGATGTCTAGGCAGGTGGTAAATTCTGGTATGCTTCGTTGACAGGGAGGTTTCCCTCCTTTTTTTTCATATGCATGGGTGACTGAATTGAAATCACCTAGTAGTAACCATGGAGTAGGTCCCCTTTGACAGAGCCTATGTATATCAGACCAGAGAGCTCTACGCTCCACTCTGCGAGGACTAGTGTAGATAAGGGTGATATTTTCTTCTTTCCCCGTCTGTTTCCACTGATACTAGCATGCATGAATTGATGCTGAGATTCAAGAACCGCTACCTCCACATCAGATTTGTTCCACAAAAGCCAAAGGTCACCAGAGAATCCTACGGGGTCTTGCTTATGGAATACATCAAACCCCATTTGTTTAATCTTTCTAGTGGCTTTGGTCCCACTAATCCTAGTTTCCAGCAAAGCTAAAACTTTGATGTCATACTTCCTTACAATATCTCTGATGAGACAGGTCAAACCCTTTTTGTTAGCTCCGCGACAATTCCAAGAGCAGACTGATATAGAGACATGCATGGATAGTAGAAAGGCATAAAGCCCTGACCTCAAAGGTCACAGTGGAAGCGAACTCCTCCCAATAGTTGTAGGCTTCTATCAAGAGTTGCCTCATTTTCTTCTGCTATATGATACTTCATCGTTTCCAGTATATCCCTTTCTCTTTCCATTCTACTTTGATGATTTTTCGCAACCTGAATGGGGTCTGGTGGAGCGTAGGTATCAGAAATTATACCCTTTTCCTTTCCCTCGGTTCCATGCATTAGGTTACGTTGGGCCACTGCATGGCTTTTCCTTGGGGACAAAACTCCACTGTCAATTCTCTTTCCTCCATGTGTACTCCCCTGAATGGTTGTGAGTGACTACTTAAGGATGGGTCCCACCTGTCAAGCCCTCCCTTTTGTTTCCTTCTTTTCGTTATCTTTCTTCTTCCTTTCTTCTTCTAACACCACCTTCCGTATCGATTTACCTGTGTTATTTGCAGTAACCACTGTTAAGGAAGTATGTTCCTCGATTTGCATAACTGAGGAAGTCCCCTTCGAGGCATCTGTTCCCTTTGATTCTAGCTGGTTAGCTTTTTGATTCTGCACAGCAGGTACAGGCATAGGCACAGACAAGGCTGCAGCTGGTTGGGCAGCAGTCCGTTGACCTTGGTTACTTGGATTTTTTGTCTGGTACACCGTTCCTCTTCCTTGGTTCGCCGAAAAAACTCTTGGCCGTCGTCCTCTAGTTGGCCTTTGAACCACCATCCAGGCACTAAAGGCATCATCATCATCCTTCTCCTTACCTTCCATACGTCCTTCGTCACTACTCCGTTCTGTCTGTGGTAGTATTGATACTGGTTTTTGTGGTTTCACAGCATCTTTCGCCCCACCATTACTGCAGATATCCTTCCGACGACTATATTGCCCGCACGCAAAGCAGACCATGTGTAGTCCCTCATATCCCACCTGGTACACCTTCCCTATGAACTGGAATTTGGACAGTAGACTCTTTCGGAGGTCTATCTCAACACAGATTCGAGCGAACCTTGCTCTATCTGTTACCTCTCCTTGAACTCCCTCCACCTTCTTTAAAGAATTTTTGTCTATCTTTAAGGTCCTACCAAAAATACCTCCTATCTTCCAGAGATGGTTTGAAGAATATAATTCAATAGGTAGACCAGGGATTCTTAACCATACCGCAAGCTTCTTGAAGGATTCATCATAAGGATCAAATAATGGCCTCCAGCGTTGCACCACCACATAGTGATCAGCCACTATCCACGGACCTTCTTGGAGCACATGGAAGTAGTCTTTTTCCTTTTTGTAAGCTTACAACTTCTTGGAGGACTGCCATTACTGAAGACACAATAATGTTCTCATGCATGTCTCTTCTTCTCTTCTCGACCGTCGATTCCCATCTCATCTCCTCTTCACCACTGGGTGACCCCACTTTCTAAGGGGGCAAAGCTTCTAGTAACTTCTACATGAAGGAGCTTGTTTAGTTAAGAATCAGGAAAAAAACTGATCTAATGGTGACCGGGTTTAGTTACAACTGTTGCATGTCCGGTCCGAATGGTGACCCGGTTTAATTACAACGGTCCCAAACAATTTTGAATTACAACGGTCCCAAACATCTGTTGTTCGTCAATTTGAATTACAACTGTCCAACGACTCATTTTTTGGGCGTCAAAAGTCGTTTGGTGCATTTCATTGCCGCCATAAATATCCACTAATCTCTCTCTCTCATTTCTTTTGTTAAACCCTCTCTATTTTCTTCTGTTAAACTCACTCTCGCTCGCTAATTTCTTCTGTTAAACTCACTATCGCTCACACTCATTTCTTCTGTTAAACTCACTCTCTCTCTCTCGCCCAACATGTCTTTCTCTCTCATCTGTAGGAAGAGAAAACGATGCCCCAAGATCTTCAGATTCCACTCCTTCGCTGACCATGGTTGCCCCATCACACCTTCTGGTCCCTTTCGCGACAACGTTCGCTTATTTCTTCAAGAAGCGGGTTAACTCCAAGATTACACTGTCTCTGGCAACCCCCTATGGTGCACCCTTCTCAACCGCAACGAGACTAACCTCACAGCTCCTCTCTACACCATCGAAGAGGACGTTAATCGGTCTTCCAATCCCTTCTACGATCATTGCCGCTGTGCAGGTACGTTTACAATTTCCAATTTTTACCTCTTGGGATTCGTTTGGTTGATGATTCTTGAACTGGGTCGGTTCGATTTTGCAAGAATTTTGATTTTTTTTTCTGAATTGGGCATGCGTCTTTAATTTGTTCGAGTCTTGAATAGGGTTATCTTTTTTTCGTGCTTTCTTTGACGTCTGTTGTGGTTGATGTCATCGTGATCAATATCTCTGAATATGGTTTTTCTTTTGATAATAAAGTTGATATGGATTGGTCGCCAATTTTGGATTTTATTTTTATTTTTTATTTTGTAATGGTTTGGATTTAGCTAGTGATTCGTGAATTTAGTTTTGTTTTGCTAGAATATTGATTTATTCTGAAAAGGGTTCGTTGGAATTTTGATGATTTCTACCACTTCTAGTTTTTATAATTATGATTTAGTTCTCTCTTTTAATTTTTTCGTGCTTTCTTTGACATCTGTTGTGGTTGTTGTCATCGTGATCAATATCTCTGAATAGGGTCTTTCTTTTGATAATGAAGTTGATATGGGTCGGTCGCCAATTTTGGATTTTTTTTTTTAGATTTAGCTAGTGATTCGTGAATTTAGTTTTGTTTTGCAAGAATATTGATTTATTCTGAAAATGGTTCGTTGGAATTTTGTTGATTTCTCCCACTTCTGGTTTTTGTAGTTGTGATTTAGTTCTCTCTTTTAATTAGAAACTGAAAGGGGTTGCTATTGATACTGATAGTGTGATACCAATATGTGGATTTGTTTGTTTTATGTTGGTAGGTTGGAGTGGCCATTATGTATCAAAGAGAAGGTACCATTTCATAATCCTGATGGACAACGGGTGGCATAAACCCTTAATTGAAGGTGCTCTTGATAATCAGAGTCATCTCTTGCATGGGGTTATTCACTGCAACGGATACAATCATTTGCTTCGTCTCAATGGCGTAGAAGGGGGTTCTAGAGTTCTCAGTGGGAGAGAGATCATGGATCTCTGGGACAGGATCTGCATCAATCTTGGAGTAAGGTAAGTGTTGTAATATAGTAAGAAAATAATTAACTCATTTATTAGTTTCATTTTTGGAATTCAATATTTATTTGTCTATTTTCTTCGTATGGCAGGAAAATTACAGTGCAAGATTCTTCCAGGAAGAGATATATGGATTTTCGGTTACTTCATGGAGTTGCTTATGGGAACTCTTGGTATGGTCGATGGGGCTATAGATTTTGCCGTGGAAGCTTCGGTGTAACTGAGTAAAATTACTATCAAGCAATAGAGGCTCTTGGTACTTTGGACCTTGAAAAGATTGTAAAAGATTTCAGCGAGACAAAGTGCGTTGATTTCCGCTTGGGATCCTCCCTTGGAATGACGGTGCACGCCTCTGATATGATATGGATATATGAACTGTTCTGTTATGATATCTGCTATATGTTGTATTTGTATACTCTGTATCTGACTTTCGTGCAGGAGTGAGCCAGGGGTATGGACAATTCTCTATAAACCTGGAGCTTATTGAGATTTGTAATCTCACCCCTCGTTGGGGAAATATTTTCAGGTGCCCAGATTCCCGGTAAGTCCTCACTAGGCAGGGACGCGACACATGGCTGAGACGTTGGTGCCAGATCAGTCTTTTTGAGTAGCTGTAGGCTACTAACCTTTTGGAATGCATTTATTTCATTTAGTATTTCCGCATTTGATGGATCATGATATTGATTCTTTATTTTGTATATGGCCTGTATATGTCTTGTACATGTCTGTCAGTTGATGCATGTACATTTGGGTATTCAGGCACGTTATATGATGATGTATTATTCAATTATGATTTCGTGTTGGATTGCATGCTGCTTAGGATAGTGGCACGGAGCCAAGTTTTGCATGCGCCCGTGGATGGGTATCTGTGTATATTTGGATGACTGGTACTTCTGGATATATATATTGTCTAACTGTTTATCAGGAAATGCTTTTGAGTGGGATTGGAAAATCCCCAGTTGTCCGATTTATAAAGGAAACTCTGCCCGATTTTCGTTTACGCCTAGTAAGAATTAAAGCAGAAAAAGAAAAAGTTAGCTCGTATTTTTTGTAAGTTAAGTCTTCCGCTGTTTCTGTTTGTATCATATGTATGATAATTGAACCGGCTCGAGACGGGAATGTTACATTTATGGTATCAGAGCAGTTTCCCTAGGAAAGTCTGTGATATATTGCATAAACTGTTCGGGTTGGGATATTCTTGAGTTTTTCCTGGAGTACTATGATATGCATGTCTGATCACTGAGTGTGAGCATAGCTAACTCATTCCTTTGTGTAAAATGTGCATAATTATAGTTCGTCCAAGGAGGACTCCTGATCCTCCCATAGATCCGACAGATCCGATTTTAGCAGATTTAGCCAGACCCCGTGTAAATCAGCGGGCAAGTACTTCAACATGATAACGGCCTTAACTGCTATGCAACAAAATATGGCTGCAGCTAGGCAGCGAGAGTTGGAAGTGATGATGAAAGCAAATCAAGATATGTTAGAGGCCAATAGGTTGGCGAACCAAGAAATGATGACAACAAGTAGACTGGCAAATGTAGAAATGATGAGGTTACTTCTGGCTGAGGTGAGGGCTGGTGGTCAAGGTCCACAGCAGTAGCCTTTGCAATAGCCACAGCCTGAGCCCCAGCCTATTCCTCCTCCTCTCAATCCCATTGTAGTAGAGGGTGAAGGAAATAATGACCTAAATGAAGAGTCCAGTCACAGGGGCGGTGTGGCACTGCCAGCCACTAACAGAGAGCAGAGAGAAAGAATGCTAAATGCATTCCGTAAACATGCATCACCACATTATAAAGGCGGCATTGATCCTATTGCTGCAATTCAGTGGTTGGAGGAGTTGGATCGTATTTTTACTGTTATGGAGTGTGATGATCAGCAGAAATTACTGTATGCTTCCTATATGCTGCAGAGTGACGCAACCGATTGGTGGAGAAATACCCGTCATCCCTTGGAATGTCAGGGTTATGCTATTACCTGGCCATTATTTGAAAGGCAATTCTTGTTGAAATACTTTCCGGGGATAAGGAAGAAGGGTGAATTTGAAGAACTAAAGTAGGGCCAGATGTCTATTGATGAATATCTAAATAAATTTAATAAGCTGGCCAAATACTCTCATTTCCAGAGAGCTCCACCTACTGAGGATGATCTGGTGTTTAAATTTCATAGGGGACTACATGATAACATCTCTGAAAAACTTGCAGGACACTCTTTTGATACTTTTGCTGCACTCGTCAAAAAGTGTAAAAACATTCAAGAGTACTATAGAAGGAAGCATAAGGACCAAGCTGCTCCTAATTCTGGCCCTAAAAATACTTCTGGGAATTCTAAAGGAAAAGTTTTGCAGGTTAAACAATCTGATGGTAAGTTCAAGAAGGATGGAAACTCAAAGACTGGGAATTTTAAAACTGCTTCTCAATGCTCTACATGTAGCAAAGTTCATGCTGGGGTTTGTAGGAAAGAGAAAAGACTGTGTTACAAATGTGGCCAACCTGGGCATTTTATTAGGGACTGCCCCTTTAATGGGGACAGTTTTCTACTATTCAGGCTACTCCAGCTCCTATTGTGGTTGAGGAACCATCTCTACCTCTCCCACCTCCAGTTGCCCGAGTATATGCAGTGACTCAGCAAGAGGCGGAGAGATAAGCTAGTTTGGTACGAGGTATGATTTATATTCGTGATGAAATGCTTAGTATTTTGTTTGATTTTGGTGCCACACATTCTTTTATTGCTGATTATGTAGACGATGCATTTGGTCTGCATATAGTAAAAATGAAAAATCCTATTGTTACGGCTGTGGGAAAAGTTTTTGAGGAAAAATATATTTGTGAAAATGTGAAGTTCAAGTATGAAGGCAGGGAATATTCTGCCGATTTTATCGTCTTACATCTTGCCTCGATGAATTTAATCTTGGGGATGGATTGGTTGTCTAAGTACTGTGTGAAGATTGACTGTTGCAGTAAAACCATTTATGTCTCATCTCATGATGAAGAGAGGGAGTCTCCTTATTTGTCTGTACTTCAGGTTGTAAAGGCCTTGAAGGGAGGAGATTCCGGATTTGTTTTGTTAGGAGGTCTGGTTGGTGTCAACAAGGAGCCAATTTCTGCTATTCCAATTGTCTCCGAGTTTGAGGATGTCTTTCCGGATGAAATTCCGCACTTTCCTCCAGAGAGGGAAATTGAATTTGCAATTGATTTGTTGCCTGGCGTGGGGCCTATCTCTCTTTCCCCATACCGGATGTCACCTCTTGAATTATCTGAATTGAAGAAGCAGATTGAAGACTTGTCCAGTAAGAATTTTATTAGACCGAGTGTGTCTCCGTGGGGAGCACCGGTGATCTTTGTTAAAAAGAAGGATGGGTCTATGAGATTATGTACTGACTACCGGCAGTTGAACAAGGTTACAGTTAAGAATAAGTATCCTTTGCCGCGTATAGATGATTTATTGGATCAGTTGCGTGGTGCGACTGTATTTTCTAAGATTGATCTCCGGTCCGGGTATCATCAGATCCGGATAAAACCGAATGATGTTCCGAAGACAACTTTCAGGTCCCGTTATGGGCACTATGAATACCTGGTTATTCCTTTTGGGCATACCAAAGCACCAGCCGTTTTCATGAGTTATATGAACCGGATCTTTAAAGCCTATCTGGATCAATTTGTGGTTGTCTTTATTGATGACATATTGATATATTCCAAGAGCAAAGAAGAGCATTCTGAGTATTTGAAGATTGTTTTGCAAATTCTGAGAGAGCATCAGTTGTATGCTAAGCCATCAAAGTGTGAATTCTGGATTTCTGAGATACAATTTCTGGGCCATGTCATCTCATCTGAGGGAGTGGCAGTGGACCCAAGTAAGATTGAAGCAGTATCAGAATGGGAACGTCCTAAAAATATTAAAGAGATCAGGAGTTTTCTTGGTTTGGCTGGGTATTATAGGTGTTTTATTGAGGGATTCTCACGGATGGTACTACCTTTGACACGGTTAACCCGTAAAGAGAACCCATTTGTGTGGACCCAAGAATGCGAAGTGAGCTTTCAAGAGCTAAAAAGGAAGTTGACCACAGCTCCGGTATTGATATTGTCGGATCCTAAAAGTAAATTTGTGCTGTATTGTGATGCTTCTAAGTTTGGGTTAGGCTGTGTGTTAATGCAGTTCCGTCAGGTGGTCGCTTATGCTTCTCGACAGTTAAAACCGCATGAGGAGAACTATCTGACATATGATCTTGAGTTGGCAGCCGTAGTGTTCGCATTGAAAATCTGGCGACACTTTCTATACGGGGCTGATTTCATTGTTTATAGTGACCACAAAAGTCTAAAATATCTGTTTGATCAGAAAGAGTTAAATATGAGGCAACACCGATGGGTGGAATTTCTGAAGGATTATGATTTTGAATTGCAATATCACCCGGGTGAAGCCAATGTAGTGGCTGATGCGTTAAGCAGAAAAGCGCTTGGTATGGCCAATTTAATGATTTCTGAGTATAATCTGATTGAGAAGTTCAGGGATCTTCGCATCCCTGTGAATACAGAGGATAGTCCGCGTTTATTGACTATTACGGTTGTCCAGAACTCATTAGTGGAGCAGATCAAAGAAGCTCAGTTGCTTGATGAAGAAATTCAGTCTATGAAAGAACAGGACTTTGTGTCCACGGATAGGTTCGGTCTTAATTTCTACAATGATCGGATCATTGTTCCGAAAGGTCAGATGGTAGATGAGATATTGGCTGAGGGTCATATGGGTAAGTACACTATCCATCCTGGTGCTACCAAGATGTACCAGGACTTAAAACGAAATTTCTGGTGGTCGGGCATGAAGATAGATATTGCTCTGTTTGTGAGTAAGTGTTTGACATGTCAGAAAGTTAAGATTGAGCAGCAGAGACCTTCTGGATTACTGCAGCCCTTAGATATTCTGGAATGGAATTGGGTCAGTATTTCTATGGATTTTGTAGTGGCATTACCGATAACTCAGGCTGGTTTTGATTCTATCTGGGTAGTTGTTGACAGATTGACAAAATCTGCTCATTTCATACCAGTCAAAACGGGTTTCTCTACAGAGCAGCTGGCTCGGTTATATGTCAGGGAGATTGTGAAACTGCATGGTGTTCCTGAAAGTATCATTAGTGATCGGGACCCTAAATTTACTTCTCGACTTTGGGATGCAGTGCAACAAGCATTCGGTACACAGCTGAGGCTGAGCACGAATTATCATCCCCAGACTGATGGTCAGACTGAAAGGACTATTCAGACCCTGGAGGACATGTTGAGGGCTTGTGCCTTAGAGCAGGGAAATGCATGGGATAAGTATCTTCCTCTGGTGGAATTTTCCTACAATAATAGTTATCATGCCAGTTTGGGCATGGCTCCCTATGAAGCTTTGTATGGTCGTAGGTGCAGGGCGCCTACTTGTTGGTCAGAAGTTGGTGAGAGGCAGTTATTTGGGCCTCATATGGTCCAAGAGACTACCGATCAAATTATGTTGATTAAGGATCGATTGAAGAAAGCACAGAGCCTCCAAAAGAGTTACTATGATGCAAAGCATCGACCCCTTGAATTTTCTGAAGGGGATCATGTATTTATCCGTTTGTCTCCGACTACGGGTGTTGGGCGTGCTCTAGGAGTGAGGAAGTTGAGTCCTAGGTTCATTGGGCCCTATCAGATTATAAAAAGGGTCGGACCTGTGGCATACCAGCTTGCCTTACCTCCACACTTGTCAAATCTGCATGGTGTTTCTCACATCAGTCAACTTCGCAAATACGTGTCGGATGCGTCCCACATTGTACAGCGGGATGATATTGAAGTAAGGAAAGACTTGAAGTTTGTAGTTGGGCCTTTGAAGGTTCTAGCTCGTGATGAAAAAGTGTTGAGAAACAGGACTATTCCCATGATTAAGGTGCAATGGGAAGGATTGACTGCTGAGGACGCTACTTGGGAGCGGGAGAATGAAATTCTCCAGCAGTATCCTGAGTTTGACGTCAGGTATGCGTGATATTTGTATTTGATTTTGTGGGCAAAATCCTTAAAAGGTGGGGTGAATATAATGACCCTAAACGGTAAACCTTAATTAGAGGTTTAATTTAAGGATTTAAATGTCATAATTAGATTCAGTAAGTGAATTCGAGTATTTTGACTGTAATCATGACTATGTTATGAACAGTGCGTTCTGCCAGAGAATTTGCAGTCTTGTAAATTAACCGGTTGAACTTAAATAGGCAAAATGATTTTAGAGACATAATTTGATAATTCTGACGACAAATATGAGTGCAGAACGAAAAATTTTATAGTCTGGCACTTTCCGTGAAAATCTCGTGAATAGTGTTTCTACCGGGTATTTTGTACTGCTGTTTAAGCAACCGATAGAGTCCAGAAAATAAATAAATGATGAAATAAGAATAATAAAGTCCAATATATGCCATACAAGTCAAAATAGGCCCAAAAAAAAATGATAAGTTTATAAGTTTTGAGTTTAGTAAGTAAACGACTGACATTTAGTAATTCACAGTGCATTTCGTCAAAAACGGTGCAGAAACCATACTGTAAATTAAGAATATTGTTCCTTAGGAAATAAAAATTAATGTAAATGACCTTAGTAAAATAAAAATATGTCTGTAGCTATAAGTTAGTTCCGGGTCAGTTAAGTGAAAATACGCGATAGAAAAACAACCGGTAAAAAGGGCCACTTATACAAATAGGTCCAAGTCACTTAAAAGTCACTATTCACATCAGTTTCTCTTTCCTCTCACTCTCAAAAACCCGAGTTGCACCTAAGGGAATGGGGGGTAAGGGTTTTGTTTGATTTTTGTTGATTTCTCTCCAAATACTCATCTAAATCCTTTGATCCATACATGAAAATCATAGGAAAAAGTCCAAGGAACCCATTCCACCTATCAATTTGAGCTATAGTTGAGTGTGTGAAGAGTTCTTCCTCCCCCCATTTTCGTGACACTATTCACCAAGGAGGAGAAATGGCATTTTGGGAGGAGATTTGCTTGGTGATGGTTCTCTAGATCCTGTACAAGCTATTGGAGGTAATGAAACCCTACTTCCATGGTTGAATTTTGATGATTTGAGTTATGAAAAATTATGAGCATGTGTGGGTAGGAGATTGATTAGTTTAAAATTTGAATTGATTATGGTTTGTTGGTGTTGTGGACATAAGAATGTGAATTAAGCATTGTGATGTATTTAAAAATGGAAAAAATCCCATTGAACCCTCCCCCTATGCCACGGCCTTGATAGGGTTAATAGGGTTCATTGTGCAAAAATTTTATGTGATGTATTGAGACTATTGTGTTGGAGTAAATATGAATTTGGTAAATTAGTATGAAGCCAAAGTGGGAAAAATGCTTTGTGTTTTGAGGGACTTGATGTTCCAAAAAAATTAAGTTGGAACCTTATGGAAACATGCATTTGTATGTGTAAGTTACATGTAAGTGAAGAAAAAGAATAACTAAAAAGAAAAGAACCCTTACCTTTTTTCCTTGTAGTGTTCGACCTAGAGGGTAGTCTAGGGGGATATGTTGCTACATTTGATTTTAATAAAATGTGTTGTAATTCAATGTATAAAAATTGATGAGTCAAGAAGTGAAATAGCTTGAAAAATTGTGAAAGATATCTTGATTAGGTCCACGGCCTTTTGAAGAAAAATATCATGAATTATGTTGAAAATTCCTAAGGGAGTGCTTGATTAAATTAAAGAACACCAACGGTTATATAGAGGTCTAGACTTGTGTATTGGCATAGGATTGGCAAAAATGTAAAGAAATGGGAATAAGCGATAAAATGTATGCTTTGTGAAAGGATCATGGCATAGTATCATTTTATTGATTTTATTGGAATTCTTCTCTAGGTGTGCCTAGGGATTGAAAAGGAGAGGAATTCTATTGAAGCGATATAAATAATTGTGCAACGAGTAAGGGTATTGGTAAAGCTTCAAGAGGTAAGCTCTATGTTTAAGGAGTCTTTTCTTGCTTGAGTGCTCCACCATGGTTAGTGAACTATGGTTGGACTGTATGACTGTGATTTAGATGCTTTGTATAGATGCATTCATATAGAGTTATTTGATAACATGATATGTTTTGCTCTAGTATGACTTCTGTATTATGATATCTGTAACAATCTCTGGCCATTGATTGTATAATACACAGATGTCCGCTTTGGGTCCTCCCTCGAGACTGATGGTGTACACCTCTGATATGCTCTGGTTCCGCTTGGGGTCCTCCCTTGGGAACACGTGCGTTGATTTCCGCTTGGGGTCCTCCCTTGGGAATGACGGTGCACGCCTCTGATATGATATGGATATATGCACTGTTCTGTTATGATATCTGCTATATGTTGTATTTGTATACTCTGTATCTGACTTTCGTGCAGGAGTGAGCCAGGGGTATGGACAATTCTCTATAAACCTGGAGCTTATTGAGATTTGTAATCTCATCCCTCGTTAGGGAAATATTTTCAGGTGCCCAGATTCCCGGTGAGTCCTCACTAGGCAGGGACGCGACACGTGGCTGAGACGTTGGTGACAGATCAGTCTTTTTGAGTAGCTGTAGGCTACTAACCTTTTGGTGCATTTATTTCATTTAGTATTTCCACATTTGATGGATCATGATATTGATCCTTTATTTTGTATATGGCCTGTATATGTCTTGTACATGTCTGTCAGTTGATGCATGTACATTTGGGTATTCAGGCACGTTATATGATGATGTATTATTCAATTATGATTTCGTGTTGGATTGCATGCTGCTTAGGATAGTGGCACGGAGCCAAGTTTTGCATGCGCCCATGGATGGGTATCTGTGTATATTTGCATGACTGGTACTTCTGGATATATATATTGTCTAACTGTTTATCAGGAAATGCTTTTGAGTGGGATTGGAAAATCCCCAGTTGTCCGATTTATAAAGGAAACTCTGCCCGATTTTCGTTTACGCCGAGTAAGAATTAAAGTAGAAAAAGAAAAAGTTAGCTCGTATTTTTCGTAAGTTAAGTCTTCCGCTGTTTCTGTTTGTATCATATGTATGTTAATTGAACCGGCTCGAGACGGGGATGTTACACCTCCTCAAATTGAATTGATTGTCCTCTCATGGTAGCAAAAGCAATGGTCATTTAGCTTTCCCATGCCAATGGATTAGAGGCTTCTTTTGGGTCTTTATGATGTTATTTTGCATATTTTAAAATTTCTTTTAGACTTTTTAATTTTCTTGTTATGATTAAAACATTTTGTGTGAGCAAGAGTGGTGCATTTTATGTTCAGAACTTTGGTGATTTCGTTTGCCCCTTTTGGGGGGACTCATGAGAGGCCCCCTGATAAACTCCTGAACTTGAACTTTGGTTGAATAATATGTCTCCGTTTTATTCCATTCTTCTTTACTTTTAATTATATGCACGTACTGAATAAAATTTGTAACGATGTAACTTCCTATCACTTTTTTTATTCCCTTCATTTTAAGTCCTAGATAATTGATACACTATAGGCTGATCCCCTTATTGAAAACAGACACCAATGTATTAGCAATAAATGGCTAGCATAATAAGCTTATCTTAAGGTGCAATTTTTTGAGGGAAAGACAATTTACTTAGTGTAGTGTATCTGTAAACTATCATTGTTGAATAAATAAAATGGCCATTGAGCTGAACCTTCTCTTATGATTTCTAAACATGTTTGTTAGTTAAGATAATAAATAATGGTCCCAGACTCACAATTATACAACCTTATTAATGAAGAGAATCATTTCTGGGTCAAGTTGTCGAAAGTGGATGCTATACAAAAAATATTCGGATAAAATCAATATCCCAATCCAGGAAATACAGCTGGGAGTGTGGACAAGGTGCAAAAAATACATCATACAACTAAGGGGACCTCATTTTCCATAACATTATAAATAACAGGGGGAAAAAGAGTTCAAATACATTGATAACCTAGTTTTCACCTAAGCTTGCAACATGACATCTGAATTTTGAGCCAAGTGTGAAGGTAGATTGGTAGCTATATAATAATATTGGCCTAACATGAGAAACAATTTTCATCATTCAGATTCATTGAGTCCGCATTAGCTACAGTCCACAACACATATCCCATAGATTTTTGTTTTGAAACTGTAAGCTTTCACAAACAGTCAAATTGTTGAGGGGCAAACTATAAGCTTAAACAGCAGTTCCTTGATGCCTTTAAGTAACACTTTGTAGCAGTAGAGAATTGATTGGAAAAACATACTCATAGCCAAGTGTAGTGAGGCTGGTAATCTGAGCAGCACACGCCACAATATGACATTAACTAGATCATTAAGTGCATCAAAACGTGGTTTCAATGAGCCAGCATGCTCCATGATATTAGGTAATTGCTTCAAAGTAGCCATTGATTTGGCAAGTTGGTTTGTGTCATGAATATGGGCAAGAAGCCAGAATTCACCGTAGGTCATAGCAAAAGCAGCTAAGGCATAAAACACCTTCAGTTATAATTAGGATATAGGAGAATATCAACATATGCAAGGGCACCCTGAAAGAAAGTACAAGTTATAATTAGGATATAGGAGAATATCAGCCAAATCCACATCTAAATTAAAACCAAACTAAAATTGCACATGTTTGTCTTAAATATTTGCTTGGCAAATTCAAAAGAAACTTTTTTCTGCTACTACCATCATACCATTGAAGCACCTTCAGAACTCAAGACAGAACGTCTAAGAATATCCTCAACAATATGGAGAAGTGGCTTGACATCTCATATTCTAGTCCATGAGGATTATGCTCTGACACTATTTTCTTCACCAAAATGTTGTCATCAGACACTGCACTTGCAGGCATGATTCTATCTTTGATCATTTGTTGCATACCACCCAACTTGCCAAAGATAGCCTGTTACACTCAGGAGATCGTCTAGAGACAAGAAACACTCTTCTAGATTAAAGGACTTTGTTGCTTGAATTAGTCTTGACTTGTATTACTGTTAATTCCATGTAATTATGTAGAGTTGGTATAGTGGAGTTCAACACGTGTCTTGTTGCATGTATTCATTGGAGGGTGAGTTAGTTAGCTCACACGTGGGAAGCCAGATGGCAGTTAGTTAGCTGGTCAAGTTGTATAATTAAATACATTGGAACCGGTTCATTGTAATCCATTCAATCAAACTCAATACAAATTCTCTGTTTACCCATTTTCGGTTCTGTTTCTGTTCTTCTTTAGGTTTCCATAACCTAACATTGGTGCTTTAATTGTGTGTTCTTAAGTTGATGACGAAAGTTCAGGAATTATCGGAGGAGTTGCACACCTTTCAGCAACGAGTAGATACAAATTTTGAGGAACTTCGTATGCAAGCGGCGCGACAAGCTGTGGAATCCAGAAACCAAATTTCAATATTGGTTACTCAAATGCAATAATTACAGGAAACTGTAATTGCTACTCAGACGCTGAGGCATGACTCTTCAAATGTGAATTTTTCTCCTGTTTCTCACAATTCGCATAAATCTGATACGATGGATCATCGTTCACTACTTAAAAGAGTTCGCATGGAGATACCTGTCTTCAATGGTCACAATCCTAATAATTGGATCTTTAAAGCAGAGCTGTTCTTTACTCTTCAAATGATTCCAGAAGAAACTAAGGTGTCTTTGGCTGGATTGAAGATGGAAGGTATGGCAGCATCATGGTTCCAGTGGACATTCAATACCGGTAAGGCTCGTGCATGGTGTGATTTTGCTTCTGCACTTCGCAACCGTTTTGGTATGTCTGGATTTACGAATTTAAAAGGAGCTTTGTCTAAATTGACACAATCTTCCTCTCTTCGTGGTTACATTCAACAATTCGAGGCTTTGGTTAATCAAGTACCGGATGTTGATGATGATTTGTTACTGAATTTTTTTTGTTTCGGGACTTCAATATGAGCTCAGAAGTGCTGTCCAGTTGAGGGAACCGGTTTCCTTGCACCAAGCCATTCATCTTGCTCTGGCTTATGATGATCACTTTGGTGATTTGAAGAATTCTTTTCAAGGTGCTTCCAAGAAATTTTTTCCGAAACCAATTCAGGGGACTGAGGTTAATTCAGGGCTTCCTCCTACTTCTACAAGTCATACTGTTATTCCACCTCCTATTTCACATTCACAGAGATTGGCTTTACCAGCTTCGAATCAACTGAAACGGGTTCATAATGCTGATTTACATAAGAGGAGAGAGTTAGGCTTGTGTTATATGTGTGATGAAAAGTGGTCTTCGAAGCATATTTGTAAAAATAAGTTGATGTTATTAGTAGGTGATGAAGAGGAATTACAAGAGGAATTGGATGAAGAGCAGATCGTATGGCAAGCTGACATTTCTGTGGGGGAATCGAAAGATGCTTCCTTACACACTTTAAGGGACAATAACCATTATCGTGCCCTGGTGTTCCCTTCTGCTTTGGGAGGTATGTCTTTCCCTATTCTTGTTGATTCTGGCAGTACTCACAACTTCATTCAGAAGCAGTTGGCTATTAAACTTGCATTACCAATGTTACATTCACGTAGAATTCGTATTTTTCTGGGAAATGGTGATGTCATGTATTCTGAAAGGAAGTGTTTGAAGGTGCCACTGTTGATTCAGGGTACTTTGTTTGTATGTGATCTGTGGGTTTTGGACTTATCTGGTATTGACATTATTTTGGGCATGCCTTGGCTGGAAAAATTAGGCAAGGTTACTCATGATTATGTTCAGAAATCTATGGAGTTTATTTGGAAGGGTAAGTCAATTTCATTGCAAGGTCATAGTGATACTTCAGTTCCTGCTACCATGAATGCTTTACTCACCAATGACTGGGAATTGTGTAGTTCCTTGAGGTTCGAAGAGGCTCCTAAGTTGCAACTCACTTGCTGTCCTGAATTGACAGAATTACAACCGAATGTTCATCCACTTTTATGGTCTATTTTGCTGCAATTTCAGCAGGTGTTTGCTGTGCCTAGTGGACTACCTCCATTTCGAGGATTGGACCATTCCATTCATTTAGAGGAAGGAACCAAGCCTGTTAATGTGAGACCTTACAAATATGGTCATAATCAAAAATCAGAAATTGAGAGACAGGTTTCTGAATTGTTGATATCTGGTTTCATTCAGCATTCGAATAGTCCTTTCTCTTCCCCAGTTCTTCTAGTTCGAAAGCAAGACAAGTCTTGGAGACTTTGCATTGATTATAGGGCCCTTAATGCAGTTACAATCAAAGATAGATTTCCAATTCCAACAATTGATGAGCTTTTAGATGAATTGGGAGGCTCAACCATTTTCACCAAGTTGAACTTAAGGGCTGGATACCACCAAATTCGTTTGCTGCCTACAGATGCTTACAAGACTGCATTCAGAACACATGAGGGCCATTATGAGTTCTTAGTCATACCCTTTGGCTTGACAAATGCTCCTGTCACCTTTCAAGCGGTTATGAATCATCTATTCAAGCCTTATTTGAGGAGGTTTATCATAGTCTTCTTTGATGATATCTTGGTCTTCAGCAAAACTATCGAGGAGCATGCTAAGCATCTGGAATTAACTCTTCGGTCCTTACAGCAATATGAGTTCTTTGTTAAACTCAGTAAATGTACATTTGGTCAAACTTCTATTGAGTATTTGGGCCATGTGGTTGATGATAAGGGTGTTTGTGCTGATCCCAAGAAAATTTCAGCCATGCTTCACTGGCCTACTCCACGAAACATTAAACAATTGCGGGGGTTCCTTGGGCTTACTGGTTATTATAGACCTTTTGTCAAAGGTTATGCCTCATTGGCTCTTCCATTGACAAACTTGTTGAAAGGACCAACTGTTTTTTCTTGGTCAGCTGCAGCTGAGGAAGCTTTTTCGCAATTAAAGCAGGCCATGTCTCAAACACCAGTTTTGAGGTTACCTAATTTTGAGGAAGTTTTTGTCTTGGACACTGATGCTTCTAATCAGGGTTGGTGCTGTATTGCTTCAAGGTGAGCAACCAATATCCTATTTCAGTAAGAAGTTAGGACCAAGGTTAGCTAGTGCTTCTACTTATATCCGAGAGCTATATGCTATTACTACAGCTGTCAAACGATGGAGGCAATATCTGCTTGGAGCCAAGTTTATTATTAGAACCGACCATAGAAGTATCAAAGAACTTCTTACACAGACCATCCATACAGCTGAACAGCAAAAGTACCTCTGCAAGTTGATGGGTTATTCATTTCACATTGAGTACAGACCTGGTCCTGCCAATACAGTGGCTGATGCTTTATCTAGGATGTTTGATGAGGAGGGTGCTATGTGCGTATCCCTTTCTGAACCTGATTTTGACCTTCTTTCTGAAATCCAAAAACAGAATGTGGTTGATCCTCACCTAGTGCAGCTTCATTCCAAGTTAAAGGAACAACCAACCAGTGTTCCTGATATGGTGGTTCGTGAGGGGGTCCTTTTCTACAAAGGTAAATACTTCCTTAGTCCTTCTTCCTCCTTGATTCCTTTATTAATAAAAGAATCTCATTCCTCATTGATTGGAGGCCATGCTGGTGTGTTGAGAACATATTTGAGATTGACAGCCACATTCCATTGGCAATCCATGAAACAAGATGTGAAGCAATTTGTCCAACACTGCACTACATGTCAACAAGTCAAATATGAACCATCCAAGGTTGCAGGGCTGTTGCAGCCACTCCCAATTCCATAAGGCATTTTTTAGGAGCTTTCTATGTATTTTATAACTGGCCTGCCTCCATCGAAGGGTTTCACAACTATTTTAGTTGTTATAGACCGATTGTCTAATTTTGCTTATTTTGGTCAATTACCAAATTCCTACACGGCCTTCACAGTTGCCAACTTGTTTTGTGAATTAATAGTTCGAGTTCATGGTTTTCCTCGATCTATCTTGACTGACAGGGATCAAATTTTCTTGAGCACGTTTTGGAGCCATTTATTCAAACTAAGTGGTACCACTCTTCGCACTACTTCTTCTTACCATCCTCAATCTGATGGTCAAACAGAAGTGACTAATAGATATCTTGAGCAACCGAATTCGTGTAGTTGTTTGGGTTGGGCCCAATATCACTATAATTCAGCTGTTCACTCAGCTATTGGCATGTCCCCTTATCAGGAAGTCTTTGAATAACCTCCCATCATGATTCCTTTCTATCCTCGAGGACTGGTGAAGTTGGAGGCCATTGATACAATGTTGCAGCAAAGAAATGAAGTTCTCACGCAGCTTAAGGCTCATTTGCAGCGTGCTCAGAACCATATGAAGGTTCAATTTGATAAGCATCATAAAGAACGTTCATTCAAGGTGGGAGATAAGGTGTGGACCAGATTACAACCTTATAGACAGGTAACAGTGGAGAGGAGGGCCAATCACAAGTTGGCTAAACGGTTCTTTGGTCCCTTTGAAGTTCTTCGCAAGCTAGGGAATACATCTTATGAATTGCAGTTACCTCCAGGAAGCCAAATCCATCCAGTGTTTCATGTTTCACAACTGAAGCCTTGTATCAGCTCCCTTCCAATTGTTCCAAACCCCCTGCCACCTTCGGCGGTGGATAACAGGCCTGTACAGGTTCCATTAGCAGTCTTGGGCAACCGTTTTTCTTCTTACCAGGGACACAACATAAGAGAGTTTTTGATTCAATGGTCTAACACTGTTCCTGAGGATGCGTCTTGGGAGAAGGAACAAGATTTGGTTCATTGCTACCCAACTCTTAACCTTGAGGACAATGTCATTGTTGAAGGGGAGAGCAATGTTACACTCAGGAGATCGTCTAGAGACAAGAAACACTCTTCTAGATTAAAGGACTTTGTTGCTTGAATTAGTCTTGACTTGTATTACTGTTAATTCCATGTAATTATGTAGAGTTGGTATAGTGGAGTTCAACACGTGTCTTGTTGCATGTATTCATTGGAGGGTGAGTTAGTTAGCTCACACGTGGGAAGCCAGATGGCAGTTAGTTAGCTGGTCAAGTTGTATAAATACATTGGAACCAGTTCATTGTAATCCATTCAATCAAACTCAATACAAATTCTCTGTTTACCCATTTTCGGTTCTGTTTCTGTTCTTCTTTAGGTTTCCATAACCTAACATAGCCACACAAAACAAAATGTAGATAACAGACTTGTGTAGTTGTGTTTTTAAATGCAACGTGATAGGCCTATATATATATACATGTACTATTGCAATAGCTAATCCAATCATACAAATGAAATGGTTCAGGAAGTGGATAGAAAAGAGAGAGAGTGTGCAGTGAAAAAAAAAGAACGGAAGCATTATTATAATTACAAGAAAAAAGACGATGGCCATGGTAAAACAAATCACAACACCAAATTTGAATTCCAAAATTAAAAATAAAAATAAAAATCATCACTTCAACACCAGATGAATAAACTCAAACCTTTCTTCGTATCTGCTATCTCGAGAAGCTCAACTAGATCCACATGATACTTAGTTTAGGCTCAACTCTTTTTTCCCCCACGACTTAACAACAACATTGTTGGCCTAAAGCATACAATACCCTGTGATTTTAAGACTTGCATTAGCAGGAACAAAAATAAACGAAAAAAACAAACAGACTTCATCATCACTTTTTGGAACGGTATCGTGCACTGTTAGGGATCATGATATTTTGATTATCATATATTTGCATAATATGGTTGTCAATAAGTTCATTTTTTCTACAACCATATGAATCTGTAAGCAAAAATAAAAATAAATAAAATTAGGGACTGCCTATAAACATGAAAACAGAATCTGTACACTGGTACAGACTATAGAGACAAACATGCGACAAGTTATATTTATAAACTTTTTTGTTTACAAAGTACACTATTTTCTCCAAAAGAACATTAGGTTACACTATCTTCTCCGATGAGAAGATGGTGTAATTTGTAAAAATTTATAAAAAAAAGTTTGTAAACAGATCCTTCTCCGATAAACATTACTTGGACCCATCAATTTTGTTTTTGGCTGACCCTCTAATTTTGTTTTCACCATTGGCTGAATTTTAATCGTAAAAGGAGACATTTTGTTTTTACATTAAGCTGAATGTTAATTGCAAAAAGAGTTTTAATTTTTAAAAAGTTTTGAATTAAAAATGACGTGTTAATTGAGAATATAAATGGTAATTTTGTAAAATAACTCACATTCCCACGGTAATATTTGATAATCAACTAAACATGAAATTAGAAAACTTGAGCTAATATTTCCGGTTAAATTTTATTCTACCAAACAGTTTTTTGATTACATTCCCAAGAAAATCATTTTCTCAACATATTTCTGTTAATCATAATTCCCGGTCATAAAAAAATTTCTACTCTCCCAACTCCCCTAAATTTTTTAAGTGAACTTTTGAATTCCATCTGAATTCACGAAGAAAAGTAATGGGGCGACTTGATATAAATTGTGGTGTTAATTTAAGTGTAACCGAAAGATAGTGATATTTTTCATGCTTAATGATTATTTTATGGTAGTATTTTGTATTCCTTTTTTATGTCTACTCTATGTAGTTCCACACTCTTAGACCTCAATAGGAATAAAGGAGGCATGATCGAGATAAAATTACACTTTGATTACGTTTTAAAAACCTATCCAACATATTTTCAACTGTTGTTCTTTTTGTTTTAAGCTCGCTTTTAGTTATAATAACCGTAATTATCATTAGTTATATTTGACTCTTCATTCATTCAAAGAATGCTATTGTATCATTTCAAATTTGCAATATGTATATAAATATTAAATTAGAGTTTAAAAAGGCAAACAATTTATCTTTTTCCAATTTAATCCATTCAGCAATAGGTTTTAGTAAAAAGTGGGATTCTTATAACATTAACTAGGGAAAACTTCCAAAAATTCTTTGTAAGTTTCTTTAGAGTCATTTATGTTAGTTTACATAATATATCATGTTCATAAATCAAAAAATAAGAACATAATAAAGGATGTTGAGAATACATGATCTTCAATACACATAAGAGATAAAGACATACCTGGAAACATAATGGTCCACATAATGCCTTACAAAGACTTCCTTGTCAAAATTCATAATCTGTATACAACCATAAAATAACAAGAAAACATAATGTATGTCAGAAACACATAGGTGAGCTCAGAGTGTCACACATCAATAATATAATAACCCTTACATGTAGTGTAGATTTGATAATTTTAATTATGTTATTGAGGAATAATTATAAGAAAAGTAGAAGAAAAATAAATAAAGTCACCTTTGACGAAAAAGGTGTTAAAATGACAATTAAGGGATAAAAATGCAGGTAAATAAAGTTACCCTAAAGTGAAAAGTAAAATTATAAATATTACCATAAAAATATTCTGGACTAGTGTGCAATGTTGGAATGAGAGTGTAGTGAGCATGATAGATAAGTTTATACCCATTGGGTAAAAGAACCTCACTTAAGTAAAAATAACTCTCTTTCTCCTTCATTTTTATTTCTTCATCGTCGATAGAAGGCAGAAGCTCCTCCATGGCATAAAGCTTGTGATTTTTCAAAAAATCACAAGTCTCTCATTTCTCAACGAAATGCATCCGTTCCAAAGCTAAAATCGTTTCAAATCTTCTCCTCTTTCTAAATCATAACTCATTTTCGGTTGGGGTTTATTGTGGAGAGAGATATCCTCATCTAAAGATTTCGTGGGTTGTGTGTTTGGGCTGTTTGAGAGGTTCCCACTCCATGGAAGCTTGAAAGGAGTTGCTCTCATCGTTTTAGGGTGTTGTGTGGTTAGTTTCCAACTCTTAAACTCCATTTTCTTGAAATTTTCGAATTTAGGGTGATGATGAATAGTGACCATCCGAAAATTGATATTTTAGGAGATTAATAGTGATTGGTTGTTATTGTTTCATGTTGTAGAGTTGATCCCAACGTTGTTTTGAGAAAATTCCACGGATTGGAATCCACATTCGCTTGAGTTGGAGATTTGTGGATTTTTCATATTGAGGTAAGTCATGGTATGGATAGTTGGAGAGTGATTTGGACATGGCTCCCTTTGTTAAATATGCTTGTGGTTGGTTATCGTAAAAGGAAAAATTATGAAATGGCCGTTAGGACACTTTGATGAATTGAACTAAAAATCAAGTGTAGGCTTTTTGTATGTGTAGTCTTGAAAATTTAACGTGGTAGACTGGTATATAGGAATACTGATTGTCTTCACATCTTGGAACTAGGTTGTGACATTGTGAAAGATCGTGACTCTGTGGACACGAGAATTATTGGAGGACACTGCGTGCCAGGTAAGCTTTCGGTCCTTGGGGTTAATCCCCCGTTTGTTCCACCAGACTCCGAGGGAGGATGGTAGTTTGATATGGTATGTGAAAATGATATTATATGTTGCATGTATATGTATGTGTGTTTGTGTACCACACAAGACGGTGTTTCCTTGTGTGAGGCATAAGACAGTGTTTCCTTATGCATAGTATGAGACGGTGTTTCCTCATACGGTATGTTGCAAGACGGTGTTTCCTTGCGTAATGCATACTTGTTATATTCTCTGGCCAGTAGGATTACATTATTGCACACTGCATTGTCATACATATTCTGATGCATGCATAGATTTTTATACTGTGATTATACCAGAAGTGAGCTTAGGGGTGGAGGAGCCCTCCAAGGGTCCCTAGCTTACTGAGGTAATTATATTATCTCACCCCGCGTTATGGGAATTACCATTTCAAGTACAGGAGCTGATGGTGCTGAGGCATCGCGTGGCAAGAGGCCAGATGAGAGATACTACTTGACATGATTGTCAGGGTCCTGTAGATATTTAGATTTGTACCTGACATGCTTTATTTGGAGTTGTATATGCCATGTATATTTTTTGAGAGCATAAGATATGTCTATGCCATGTCAATAGTCTGTATATGCTGTTAGTTATGCATGCTCAGGCTATGTTACTTATTTAATTGCATCTCTTTTGTTTATTTGATGTAATTATATAAGTAACATCATGGACATTATTTTGAGACAGTGAGATTATGAGATAGCCTAGGCCATGGATGGCTGGACAATATGTTTTATCTATGTTGTGGTATGCCCGAGTTATATTAAATTGTCAATCAGGTTGGAATTACCATAGGGGGAATTATCCCAGAAGTCCAAAATACAGAGGAAATGTTGTCCGTTTTATTTTGGCCATGGAAGTAAAAAGGTTTGCAATACATAAGGAAAAAGAGAAAAATTATTTAGTTAGTTTCCGCATTAATTAAGTTGAGCATGCTGCACTTATTATCATATGAATGTTAATTAACCGGCTGCAGACGGGGCGTTACATTTTATGGTATCAGAGCAATCTTGAAAAGAGAATTCCTTGATGTATTGCAATAACTATGTTGTTTATGAGTGGCTTTTAGGATTTTCTGTGATAATGCATGTGTAACCACTTAGTGTGTGCCTAATCAACTCATTCCTTTGCGTAACATGTGCAGAGTCATGGTTCTTTCCAGGAGACCTTCGGCAGTAGATGATGATCAGGCAGATCCTACATTAGCTACTTTGTTAAGATCTCGGAATACTATTGGGGCCACTTCCAGTCAGCCTGATCCTATAGCTACTGCTTTGGCTGGTGTGCAGCAGGAGCTGGCTACTAGTAGGCAGGCTAATGAAACTCTTATGAAAAAAATCAAGATATAATTGTTGCCAATAAATGATGGTTGAGTTGAGAGCCATGAGAGATGGTAGAGCGGGGAATCAGCCCCCACCGCCTCCCCCTCCACCGCCGCCGCCACCTTCTCCACCACACACTCCCATTCCATCTCCGCATACTCTCCATGAAGAGCACGGGGATGGAGAGGGTGAGGCTAGTAATCATGGTGGTGCTACTATTAATACTGGGGTGCAATCTGTTCACACGGTTGCAGTGGATGATGTTGAGGCTAGAGAGAGACGATTAAATGCTTTCAGGAAGCATCAGCCGCCTACTTTTGAGGGTGGTTATGACCCTATTGTTGCTGCTACATGGTTGCAGGATCTAGAAAGGATTTTTAGGGTGATGGAATGTCCGGATAATCAGAGACTATTGTATGCTACCTATATGCTGAAAGGTGATGCTAGTGATTGGTGGCTAAATACTTCTCGCCCATTGGAGCTGCAGGGTCATGCTATTACACGGCCTTTGTTTGAGAGGCACTTTCTTGACAAGTATTTTCCCCGAGATGCTAGGGAAAGGAAGGAAGGTGAATATAATGATATTGTGCAGGGTGAAATGTCTGTTGATGAATATGTGGCCAAATTCAATCAGTTGGATGAGTATGCTCACTTCTGGAGAGCTATGCCAGATTCAGAGTCTTTAGCTGCAAAATTTTAGAGAGGATTAAATGATAGAATTGCAGAAAGTCTTGCAGGTTGTGGTTTCAGAGATTTTCCCACCCTGATTAATCAATGCAGGGCTGTTGAGGATATCCACAGAAGGCGAAATAACAGAAATTCTAAAGAGTCTGATTCCAAGAAGTCCAGTGGTTCAGATTACTGGAAGAACAAGAAATCTGAGGATAAAAACAAAAATTTGCAGGTGAAGCAGTCAGGTAATAAATTCAAGAAAACTGGTTCTTCTGAGAGACCACCGATTCCTCAGTGTATTGGCTATGGTAAGGAGCATATAGGACCGTGTGCCACAGGCCAAGTGATTTGTTATAAATGCGGCAAGACTGGACACTACTCCAAAGACTGTGCTGGTATGGGACGGTACAGTTGGAAATAGCTTATAAAAATTAATTGGTACTACCTATACTAACAAGATGCATCTACTTTTCGGTAGCCCGAAACGGAAGAACTCCATAGTTAAGCGTGCTTGACTTGGAGCAATTCTAGGATGGGTGACCTACTGGGAAGTTTTTCCGGGAAGTGTGCGAGTAAGGACAAAGCACTCTGAAAAGTCTCGTGTTAGTGTGTGGGGACAGTCGTTGATTCTTGCAAGTTGCCAGGCGTTACAAATAATCTTTAATACAACCAAGGCCCATACTTTCAACATGTTCTTTAAATAGCTTTGGTTGTAACCCTTTCGTCAAAAGGTCTGCCATCATGTGTTCAGTTCTGATGTGCATAATTGACACTCTCTGTTTCTGAACCTCTTCTTTAACGGAAAAATACTTTAACTCTATATGTTTGGCACCTTTAGAGTATCTCTCGTTCTTAGAGAAGAATACTGCTGCAGAATTATCACAGTAAATTTTCAGCGACCTGCTAATGGTGTCAACAACCGCAAGCACTGAAATAGAGTTTCGCAGCCATAATGCATGAGTTGTGGCTTCAAAACATGCCACAAATTCTGCTTCCATAGTGGATGAAGCAATGATAGTCTAGTCTATTTTGCACTTTTCCATGATATGGCTCCATGAGTAAACATAAATAAGTAGCCAAAGGTTGACTTTCTATTATCAAGACATCCACCAAAATCCGAATCAGTATATCCAATTACGTCTAATTCATTGGACCTTTTGTACATGAGCATGTGATCCTTCGTGCCTTGAAGGTATCTTAAAACTTTTTTTTGCAGCTTTCCAATATTCCATTCTTGGATTACTTTGATATCTGCTCAACATCCTGACCGCAAAACTGATATCCGGCCGAGTACAGGGTTGAGCATACATTAAGCTGCCTACAACATAGGCATATGGAATTGATTCCATATCTTTCCGTTCAACATCATTCTTTGGACATTGCATGAGACTAAATTTATCACCTTTCTGTACAGAAACAATCCCAGGTGAGCATTTACTCATATTAAATCTCTCTAGAATTTTCTCAATATATCATTTCTGAGATAGTCCCAATAATCCTTGTGATCGATCACGGAATAGTTCTATCTCAATCACATAGGACGCATTTCTCATATCTTTCATTTCAAAATTCTTTGAGAGAAAATCTTTAGTCTCACGCAATATGCTGAAATCATTTGCAGCAAGTAAGATGTCGTCAACATAAGTAACTAAGAAAATAAACTTACTCCCACTGATCTTCTAGTAAATACACCGATCAATAGTTTTTTCCTCAAATCCAAAAGATGTAATAATGGTATTGAACTTGATATACCATTGTCGGGATGCTTGCTTAAGTCCATATATTGGCCTCTTGAGTTGACACATTAATTTTCTTTCACTTTCCATGGATGTGCGCGTAAGTGTACGTGCGTGTGCGTATTGTGTGTCTAAACAAACTAATCTTTCATATATGTATGCGATTTATATTTGAAATAATAAGTTAATGATCTTCAACCGTTTGCTCTTTTATATTAATACACATGAAGGACTACGATGATTATTGCCATGGGAAATAAAGCCATCAACTCGGATCCTGGAATATAGTATTGATGAGCTTGACAAGGGGTTCAAAGCCCTTGAACTAGAGTCTGGGGTAATGGCTCTTGTAGATCCCCAAGTAGAATCATCTTGGATTCCTGGTAATGATGTCTCTAATGATGTGTCTTATTTGTACAAAAATGTACTATGAGGCCACCTTGAGCAGGGTGAATACAAATACAGACAAAACACAAAGATATTAAGCATAACAAACATTTTGTTCTTTAATAAAATTCGTTATATATATTTTTTTTTTGAATTCACATTGTTTATTTTTGTATTTGATTATATATATATATATATATATATATATAATTATAATATACGTACAATATTAATATGTGTAATAAAATTATAAGTTTTATTCCAATTTTGCTCTATTTTATTAATATTCTATTTTTTTTAATAATCTTCTATTTGAAATTGTATATTCAAAAAAGAAAAGTTGTATATATATTATACTAAGATTATAATAATTAATTAGTATTATAAATAAAACAGTTTATAATAATTATAATAATTAAGATATTTTTTATTTTTTATTTTTGTTTTGAATATTGAAAAATATCTAAAATAAAAATAGAATACAAATATGATTATTTATAATATTTCATTTATGTTATGAATACGTATATTAATAAGAATATTAGGATTTCGACAATTCAGAACTAGTGGACTTGGCAGCTTGGACAATTCTTGACAGTAGGCACTTTGTGAAAGAGTGGGCTTTAAGGGGTGAAATGGAGCAGATATTGACATTCATTTGCGCTTGAAGCTAAATTTTGTGGACACTAAGTCTATGTTGAAAGGGCTACCTTGTGGCGAGATTGTTATAGTTCCACTGCAAGCAACAGTTGGAGACTTGAGGCTGCTGTGAGGGATACTTACTGCATTGCGAAAAGACTTATAGTGATAGAAATTGCAGAATTGATGGATGTAAGTGACGAGGAAGTCCTTTTTGGACTAATCCAGTCTAGTGTGGAACTTTTTATGAGGGGTATTGCCATAGATTTGTGTACTCCATTGAAGTATCACGGAGGGTCTGACAATTGGAAGGTGAGGAGTGAATGTGGTGTTTGTGACGATGATGGTGAAAGAATTGTGGCTTGTTACATCTGTGAAGTGTGGAAGCATACACACTGTTGTGCAGTCGATGACTCAGAGACAGTGCCACCATTGTTTGCATGCTCTGGCTGTTGGGATTCAATTGTAACCGCAGGGATTGAATGTGTGGATTGTGCTGATGATTTTCTGATTCCAATAGAGCCTACCCACTTACTAGAGTATTTGAGACTAAAATAAAGTTCAAACTGTCCGCACATAAAAGTTTACTTCATATGCTCACCATCACATTTTCATGTTGCTTAGCTTCCTCCATCGATCTGTTTGCGTATTGTATTCACTCATGCAAAATATTATTTTTCTTCTATAATATCAAATCCAAGGTGTTCAAACAAAAATAATTTTTTTTAATTGCAAACAAATTGCTTATTTTTTAGTTAACTAACTAGTGCATTACCCGTGCGATGCACGGAAGAGAAAAAATCAAAATTTTTGTCTACGACCGTGTTGGTTAATCTCGAAAAGAAAATTAAAAACAATTTGTGCAAAAAGAAACCACTCACAGTCTCCTATATACAAAGGATACAGCAGCTTGATTTCTTTTAATATAATCTTCATATGGATTTGAGATGAATTTTAAATAATATACGTATAAAAGAAATTGTGTTCCAAATCTGTCTTTATTTCGTCTGAAACTTATGTGTCATCGTTGCATCAAAATATTTAATTCTGAATTTTAGAAAATATAAATTTTAGGAAATATAAAACTTACATGAATTCGGTATGAGATTATTTCAGATTAATTGAATGGTGCTTTTTCAAAATATAATTGGCTTTATTTGTACTTACTTTTCTTGCAATATGTTGAATACGTGATTTTTATTTTTGTTCAAAATTTAGAAAATCATTTAAATTTTCAAATTGCACCACCCACTTCCACATATAAGATGGGTTTGTTGAGATGGCATTTCATTATTTTCTATCTGTTCTCTTCCAACACACTTCAATTTGAGCCACTGTGTTTGAATTTCTTCTCGGAACATACAAATCATTTAATTTATCGAGACAATGCATGGGGTATAAAAATGTTTTCTTTTCTAAATGGATTCCCAATTTCACCTATTCATTGCCGATCCTCTTGAACTCTAACCTTATTTCTTTTTTCTTTTTTAACTTTAAGGGCTCGCTTGGTGAACAGGATAAGATAAGGGTTAGGATATGATATGGGGCTGATAAGGATAAGATATGATATGAGACTGAGAAGCCTATATCATGTCATGTGTTTGATGAGCATCTGATTAGCAATCTGATAAGATTATGTAGAAGGAGAAATGAGAAAGAAAAAATAAAATATAATGCAATAAATACAAATATATTGGGTAGCGTGGGGATATATTGGGTATCCAATATTGATATCCTATCATGTTGAATCATAACCCAGCTCCCCCATAGGATAAGAAATCATGTATTGGATAGGATAAAATGAGACAATTGGATAAGCTAATCATATCCTATTGACTCACCAAAGAGATAAAAACAGGATATGATAAGTTATCATATTCTATCTTCTTTATCAGGTGCTTCCAAACAGACCCTAAATACTTTTGTCTTTGATGTTGCCGTTGTTTCTCTTGGGCTCGTGGCAATAATAGAGTTTTGAGGATGCCGTGCTTTCTACTCATTTGTTAGGTCAACTTCAAGGTAAGCTTCTCTTTCCACTCTTCCGCTACCAATCTCATTTGTTCTCTATCTCTCTTCTTTTTAAGATTATGTACAGTTCCTCTACTTTTGGTTGTATTATACAGTTTATTTTCTACAATTGAAATATGAAAGAAGTTATGGATTCAATATTTTCATTTGGATCAAATTATTAAAAGCTATGAAGTGTTATACAGTTTATTTATACATCTAGCATTCACTAACATGTAAATTATAGTGATTGTAGTTTGGGGGAGTATGCTAACCGTGGAGTGGTTAAAATTTGAGTCATGTGAATTTTTCTTATAAAGTGAATTGGTTCATTTTCGGGAACAAAAAAATAAATTGATTTTGTCAAACACTGTTTCTATCTTTTTTGTTTTCGGGAACAAAAATTGAAAAAATAAATTAATTCTGAAAAGGTTGTCATACACTCTTGATCTTATATTTTAATCCACTTCTTATAAAAAAAATATATTTTTATTTTTATTTTATTTTTACTTATTAAGTTTTATATACACGTCTATTCCTTTATGATCAGTGATGATATAGGAAACAAGTATTCCAAAATAAATAATAAGTTAGAATATTTTTTGTTCTATCAAGCATTGTCAGTTAATGCGATACTTGGACTGAGGCAGATGATTGATGGTTGCAGGAAGTTCCAAATGTGATGACGATGGGAATTATGTGCACTAGCCACTAGGACATAAATTATTTGGGATTGGATTTTTACTTAGGCTTCCATCTACTTGGACTTCCTTGATTTTACAATACAAAAGGAAGTGTTTACAAAATTCTCATTTATGATATATCAAATTTAAATCTGTTTATTTAGGTGTAAGATTTTTTATTTGGATTCTCATTCGAGTGCAGGGCATGAATTTTATTTTTGTTTGGGTTTAAATACTGGTAAAGAAAAAGTACACTTGTTTTTTAAGAAACAAAATAAGAATTTAAAGAGCCAATAGATAATTTGGGTCATATGACCTCTCCAATTAGATTATACATAATCTCATTGTGAGTTTGGTTCTTTATCCTCTCATATGAAGAAAAAAAAACATGATATGCTAGTATGAGCAATCATCATGCAGTGGCGGAGCCAAGATTTCATTTTAGTTGGGGTCAAAAAATTTGACACATCAAATTATCAAAACATTTATCGTAATTACACAAATTTATTAGGAAAAAAATTTACCATGAATTCTACCATGCTTATCTAAATTATTTACTAAATAATGTCATATAATATTAAAAATTCAAATAAACAATAGGCAACTATTATATATCAAAACAAACATATAAAAAAAACTAACATTTCCGACAAGCATTCCAAACAAAAGAATCACACTTTTCTTCCACAACATAATAAGTAATAAACAAGCATTGTCCTAGGGATATAAATACACACGAATATAATAATTATATGTGTTATGTCCTTGAGACAGAGATGTCTAGCCCAGTCAGGCTAGTACATTAATATTGGATCTGCTGCCCTCTCCAAGGTATCTATGAGGGAGATACCCTTGAGTCAAGGAGATCACTGTGCACAGAATACTATAATGGCGTTAGCCAATGGGGTGTGTGTGCACAGTGACAGCATAACAATGAGAGAGAGAATGTGTGTACCTTTAGGGTTTGCCCTGGTATTTATAGAGGTTACCTGTAGATAGTTTGGATATCTATGCTGACACATAAAGTGGATAGTTGTGCTGACACATTAAGATTAGTAGGATTTGATTAACCTCAATCCATATCTTGGATTGCCCCTTGTTGGGCTTACTACTTAATGGACCCATCATATGGGTCCATAACAGTTGCCCTTCAGTCGGGCTACCTGGGTATCCGGGTAGTCGGGATGAACCTATGAGTGCGCTTTTGTAGACTTGTACGCTCTTCTGACGAACGAATTCTTTTTTCTCACGGGATGTTCTTTGCCCCTCTTATGCCGACGAGTCGAGTATCAACCCGGTGGGATATTTTGGGTACCCTGCAATGTTTGAACCAGGTACAATGCCGATCTGTTTGGTTGCCTCCCAATGTCGGCAGACACGTTGCTTTCGGGTTCTCATCTTCCCTATGTGCAGCGTCATTTTTCTTCGTTTTTCCTTGCTGGTTGAGCATCAACCATATTGCTATTCTGAGTGAGGAATACGCTTGAGTTGTTTGATCCTACTTGCAGATTGCCCCCAAGCGATATTCCTGATCTCAGAATGCATCTGCATATTGATTTGGTCAACGGTTGTGTATGATCCCGTCGGTATTTTCATGAAGAACCTGCGTCGACATTGTACCTGGGTTACAAGGGCATGTATGTATGCCTACTACTTCCTTGTGAAGCCGGGTAGAAGCTGTGCTGAAATAACCTTGAGTTGATTATTACCCCAGCATCAGCTCCAAACCCGGTGAACAGCTGTATGTTCATACACGTTTTGTCTCATATGTAGGTTTGCGAACGATGATCATTGCGTTGTGCCATGTGTTCCAGCCTGCGTGCTATAGTGTGCTGCGGTCGTTCCTATGCTGTCATTGTGTTTTGTGCGCATTTATTGCAGCATCGCTTCAGCTGTCTTATCATCAAAATTTTACTTTTATGTATATATATATATATATATTTTTTTTTTTGTGAGGTGGCAGTTTTGCCCTCGCCTTTTAACCTCCTCTGCGCTGTGATTTTGCGCATGATGATTACGGTTTCCATCCACGATCGTGACAGTTATAAGTTGAGGGTGAAAGTACTTAAATAACCCTGACTTTACTATTCATACTCCAGTAGTCGTTTGCTTGGCTATATAAGCCATCTTCCCCTCTCACCTGCTTTTGTTTAGCTTTTGAGCATCGTGCACCAGCATTAGTAGTTTGTTTTCGTGTGCGTGTTTTCTGAGTTTTGTGCCCCATTTCTGCTTGGGTTCTTCGTCTTCCTTCAACAGGTATTTGCACATATTTGTAGTTTTTTTTTTTTTTGTCGATTATGTTGTGTGAGTCTACACTTGAACATTTTGTCTTACTAGTAAGTTTTTTGTTTTCTGTTGAAGATGTACATGTTGCATCGTCGATTTTTGCTATTTTTCCAGAACCTGTAAAAAACTTCCATAGGGTCATATTTGCAGCAGTTGTATGTTCCCTCTTGTCGTGCGGATGATCATCATCTTGCTATTCTCCTCCTCCTTTTGCTATTTGACATTTAGTATTTTTCAATTTTTGACCAAATGAGGAGAAAAAACCTTTTTCCTTCAGCTTTGTGTTTTAAAGGGCAGAGGGAGGAAAACCCTGATTTTTTCAAAAAGATTCCTCCAGGTGCTTGTTTTTGGCTTTGGGGGATTCCCAGGACTAAAGAAGAAGAGCAAGAGGCTATGCTTCGAGGCTGCCGTGGTGGTAGATCTCGGCGAAGGGCCGAGGTGTTGAATAGGGAGTTAGGGTCTCAGCGGGGTAGAGGTTGTTGTTCCCGGAGTAAGTGCCTCAGAAAAAGTAGTCCTTCAGTTCCATGTTCTCTACCCAAGACCACCTGAGGTTCACATTCCAACATCCCTGCTTTGCCCTATCCTTCCTCTGTCTCAGGAGGTGTCCCATGTTATTTTTGCGTCTACCTGAGTTCTAAGCTTGTCGAGCAAGGACGTGACTCGTTGGCCGAGTCCACTTTGGAAAGTTGTCGGCATGGAAATTTTGTTGGATCGATGTCGGCATCTGGTGGGGCCAATGATCCGATTACTCTTTCCGACGTGCCCAGCTCTTCATCTTCTAGTGACTCATCGTCTGCTAGTATTTTTTATGCAGGTATAACCATTCTTTCCTTCTGATTTAAACTTTCTTGTTTTTCTACGCATATATGGCATCTCCCCCTCGAGAGGTAGTAGAGGAATCTGGTTCTGCCGAGTCACGTTGTGGGCCTCGGCCATCCTCATTGACATCCCAGTTTCCCTGGGTGACTCATGAGGTTTTGAATACCACGTCCAAGCTTTCTACGGAAGACGTGTCTAGACTTTCAGTTGGGTTGGTTGAAAACTTTGACATTGTAGCCCCTGTAGAAGACGAACCCGTATGTTCTGGTGGGACTGAAGAGGGTCCTTGCTTCTTTTTCTTCTACCGAGATTTCATTACTCAACTTGGAATCTGATTTACGTTGACCGAATTTCAAATAGAGATACTCAATCATCTTCACATATGCCCTACACAACTCCATCCCAACGGGTGGGGTTTCGTTAAGGCCTTTGAGCGATTTTGTGCCTACCTTGTTCTTCGCCCTTCCGTTATGGTTTTCTTTTACTTCTTTCAAGTCATCTCTTGCCGAACTGGTCGCGAACCACCAGAACTGAAAGGTTGGATTACTGTCCGAGGTGTTCCTGGTCGTAGACTCTTTAAGGTCTATACAGAGTCTTTTAAGGGTTTTAAAACAAGTTCTTTAAGGTGTGCGCGTATCCCGGTAAGGAGGTATGGTTTCTCCAATACTGTGGCACAAAGGAGGTAGAGGGAAAATTTCCCTTGTGTTGGTCACCCGATCATTTTCACTTTCCTCCTTCTAGCTACCGCTTTAAAGAATCCCAGTTAGACTACAATGATATTAATACCGTGATCGCCATCGGTACATATCTTCATACGAATCAACATGCTAGCATTGCGTCTCTTATTTATAAATCTCAAGAGGAGCTTGATGCCGAATTAAGTATGTCTAATTGCTATATTGAAATGTTTTATACTCCGCTTAACAGCTGACTTCATTAGTTTGCTTTATTTTGTTTGCTTTTCAGTTCCCCAAATGGAAAAGCAACCAAACACTCCTCCAAGTTGGTTGGCCGCTTTGACCAAAGGAAAGAACGAGTCTACCTCCAGGTTGCCGCAGAAAGATAGTTCCCCTGGGGTGGGGAAAAAGAGGAAGGTGTCCGAGCTGAATCCGCCTAAGGATGTTGTTAACAAGTCAAAAGTCAAGGTGACAGAAAAAGGGGAAGTTGGGAACAAAGGCAAGGAGATCCCTACCGAAAATGTTCCGCTATCCCCTCCTCGGCAAGTGATGGAACCCCCTCCTCCTACTTCGGGTTCTGGTTTGGCCAAGCATGCCGTATGGGAATTGTTGCGGATCTAGCAAGTGTACTAGTCGTACAAGTAATAAAATGATGAGTAAAGATCGTTCCCACGAGGATTTGTGTCAAGCACTGACTAACCATATGTACTTGAGTTGAATCAAACAAAAGTTCATAGATTGCATAGATTTCTTGTCACCAGAAACTACACTGAATTGAATTAAAACTTGATAAATAAATAAAATGTAAATTATAATGTAAACAAGTAGTCAGATGTCATTTTCCCTCAAACATGAATTTATAGATGAACCAATTTCCATTATGAATATCTACTATGTGATGTTGATCAACCTTTTTCTTATCATCTCAAGATGTAATCCCTTACTACCCTGATAGACACATTAATCAGAAACCCCAATCCCTTGGTGATTCCTTTCTTAATACATGCATTAATTACTAAGGTCTTAAGATCACATCAGAATCCTAGCATCAATCCCTTGACTACTAGAACACTGATGATGAAGTTGTCAAAAATAGAGAAACAATGTAAACATGTCTGTTCTACACTATTCCTCAACATGAAGAATTAATCAAGACAACTTCATACAATCATATAATAGATAAACAAAACATCTAATTAACCATTCATAAATTCAAACTTGAGTTCCATTGAATCAGACTACAAAGGACTCTACTCAGACATAATACAAATAATAACAAGAGAAGAAGAAGAAAGATCAAACTCCATTGTCATGATAGTTGAGTCTTCAATCTTCAAGTACAATTACATGAAAGTATACTAACTATTACAATACTAAGTCCTAAGAATTTGGAAAGTCAGAGAAAATGAGGAGTCAGATCAGATCTATGAAAGATCCGACCTGATCTCCCTTCTCCTAGTGTGATGGGAAAAGTCAGAATATCAGAGAATGGATATGAGAGAGTTGAATCTGATTATCATCTTGTGAAGGCCCCTTGTCCTTTTATAATTTACAAATTACAACTGAAAGCTGACATGTGCGCTAAAACGCTCATTTCTGGACGTTTTAGCGCTCAACCTTGACGGATGCCCAACTGCTTTTAACTGTCTTGGGCGCTAAAACGCCCAGTTTTGGCCGTTTTAATGTTCAGCACCAGCATCTTTTGTGCAGCAGGGCGCTAAAACGCTCAGTTTTGGGCGTTTTAGCGCCCAACACTTAGAATTTTCCAATTTTCAGAATCTTCTTCCTTCTCTCTTTTGCTTCTTTGAGCTTCAATTCCCTACAAGAACAATGTAAATTTTCAATACAACTTCCAAAACTTGTATTTAGGAATTTATAGGACATTGACCTCTTTTTCATCCATTTAATCACACAAATTTATACTAATTCATGCTCAAAAACCTGATGAACTAAGGGTTCATCACAATTCCCAGATTTGAACATTGTTGTCCTCAGCAATGAATTAAAACAGAGAAGGACTTGAGATTCTTTACAAATGAAATTCATGAGGATGGACTTCAATTAACAAAAGATCAACATTTCATGATACAAAATTATAACCATGCAATCTCTTATTTCTTATGATTTTCCCAACATCATTTGTGACTTTTCAACAGATCAGTAAAGATGATATACAGAGACTTCCAAACAACAACACCCCCTCACTAGGAACTTCTCAAAAATTATGAGAATTTTAACACTCTTGCACACTAGTGTTTAAGGATGTACTTATCACTCACTCTTCACTGCACTCAAACTACCATAGGCTTGCCCATCTTCTCACTATTCATAGTAACAATGATCCATAAGGTAGATCAAAAAGGTTTTGGTATGATTAGCAATGAGGCTTGGTGTGTGGCTTGACTATAGGTAAGGATTTCTGTGAAATGGGAAGTTCAGATCAAATGAATCAGATTCAGATAAGAGGGAATTCACAGTAATTAATCAATTTCTTCCTAATTCCCTCAACTTTCTTCCTTTTCATTCATTGTTCTTTTCTTTGAACCTTTCTTCCTCCTTTTCTTCCTGACACTTTGTGTCTTTAACAAAAAAAATTTCTTTTTCTTTCAAACACTTTGTGTCTTTAATACTTCCCTCTGTCTCTTCCAAACACTTTGTGTTTCACAACCTTTTCTTTATTTTCCTTCTTTCTTTCTTATGTTTCCAACACCTTGCATTCACTTATTGCAAAAACACTTTCCTCCCCACAGAACACTCCATCCCTTATCACTTATCTGAAACTTTTAATCTGAAGGATTGGAATAAATATGGTTCTTGGCTTGATAGACAACATGCTAGGCTCAAGTGTTTCATGCAATTGGAACTTAAAGGTTGGCCATTTGACTTTCTGGTTCAAGAGGGAAATGCCTCTACCCTACACATCATCAACCCTTTCAAGCAAGAAACATGGCAAGTTCTAGAGCTATTCATGTAGTGAAATGCTCTCTGAACAAAATTTTCTGTATAGGCTCAATTTTCCTCACAGTTCAGAGTGCATGCTTGACTTTCTCTATATGCATCAAAATTAATCTTTCTACTCTTACACATTGAATGAGTCATGCAATCATTTCATTTAAGCTCAACATGCAAGGTATAAGATTGTATCCTTTAATTTGATCAATCATATAAAACTTTGATCAGTCAAATCCTCATGAAATTCCATATCAAAACTGAAATCCAAATTCAATATTACAGCTAAAATCTAAATCACACAGAAAAATTAGAAAAGAAAAAGATTGAGATATTTCCCTGTTTTGGCTCATCAATTTGTGTGACATCTCCTTGAAATTTGCATGCCATTCAATCACACCCAATTCCCAGATTTAAATGTTGTTGTCCCCAGCAACTAATTTGAATCTAAAAGCAGCAATTGATCACTGAAACACATTATACATAACCCAATAGCATCAGTACTATCGCAATGTGAATCTCAAAACAGTAATTATCTCAATGTACTAAACTGAATTACAAAACTAAACTAACAACAAAATAAAACTAAGAGAAAACTACCCAGAAACATGTAAATCATATGAGTGGACCAGCGCTAAAACGTTGAAATCAAGCGTTTTAGCGCTGGTCTCCAGAGACATGTGCACATTGATGTGCGTAGCCTTGCGCTAAAATGGTCACGTCTGAACGTTTTAGCGCTCTGGACCAGAATTGCTGAAAATATAAATTGCTGAAAAATAAAAGATTCAATCTCAAATATCAATGGTGTCTGTCAATGTTGAATAACAAATCGCCGGCAACGGGGCAAAAAACTTGTTGCGGATCTAGCAAGTGTACTAGTCGTACAAGTAATAAAATGATGAGTAAAGATCGTTCCCACGAGGATTTGTGTCAAGCACTGACTAACCATATGTACTTGAGTTGAATCAAACAAAAGTTCATAGATTGCATAGATTTCTTGTAACCAGAAACTACACTGAATTGAATTAAAACTTGATAAATAAATAAAATGTAAATTATAATGTAAACAAGTAGTCAGATGTCATTTTCCCTCAAACATGAATTTATAGATGAACCAATTTCCATTATGAATATCTACTATGTGATGTTGATCAACCTTTTTCTTATCATCTCAAGATGTAATCCCTTACTACCCTGATAGACACATTAATCAGAAACCCCAATCCCTTGGTGATTCCTTTCTTAATACATGCATTAATTACTAAGGTCTTAAGATCACATCAGAATCCTAGCATCAATCCCTTGACTACTAGAACACTGATGATGAAGTTGTCAAAAATAGAGAAACAATGTAAACATGTCTGTTCTACACTATTCCTCAACATGAAGAATTAATCAAGACAACTTCATACAATCATATAATAGATAAACAAAACATCTAATTAACCATTCATAAATTCAAACTTGAGTTCCATTGAATCAGACTACAAAGGACTCTACTCAGACATAATACAAATAATAACAAGAGAAGAAGAAGAAAGATCAAACTCTGTTGTCATGATAGTTGAGTCTTCAATCTTCAAGTACAATTACATGAAAGTATACTAACTATTACAATACTAAGTCCTAAGAATTTGGAAAGTCAGAGAAAATGAGGAGTCAGATCAGATCTATGAAAGATCCGACCTGATCTCCCTTCTCCTAGTGTGATGGGAAAAGTCAGAATATCAGAGAATGGATATGAGAGAGTTGAATCTGATTATCATCTTGTGAAGGCCCCTTGTCCTTTTATAATTTACAAATTACAACTGAAAGCTGACATGTGCGCTAAAACGCTCATTTCTGGACGTTTTAGCGCTCAACCTTGACGGATGCCCAACTGCTTTTAACTGTCTTGGGCGCTAAAACGCCCAGTTTTGGTCGTTTTAATGTTCAGCACCAGCATCTTTTGTGCAGCAGGGCGCTAAAACGCTCAGTTTTGGGCGTTTTAGCGCCCAACATTTACAATTTTCCAATTTTCAGAATCTTCTTCCTTCTCTCTTTTGCTTCTTTGAGCTTCAATTCCCTACAAGAACAATGTAAATTTTCAATACAACTTCCAGAACTTGTATTTAGGAATTTATAGGACATTCACCTCTTTTTCATCCATTTAATCACACAAATTTATACTAATTCATGCTCAAAAACCTGATGAACTAAGGGTTCATCAGGGATCCGGGATGTCTGATGCTATCCGAGAGGCAGTTTTTCTGCCTGAGTCTTTCTCCAGTGCAAAGCCCTTCACAACTGAAGAAATCAAGGTACTGGATGATCTGGAACTTGGTGGCCTGAAGTTGTCTGGGTTAACGAGATCATTACGATTGTTGCAGCGTAAGTATCTTCGTTCCCTTGATGAAGTTGCTGCCTCTCGGGAAGAAAAAGCAAAGACTGTTGCCGAGTTGATCAAGGTGAAAGAAGATTTTTCGTCGATGAAGGAGAAATATACCTAAAGTTTATCTGACTTGGGAAAGGCAAAAACATCCTTGACGCAACTTCAACGCGAACATGAGAAGCTTCAATATCTTTATGCCAACAACAGCAAGAGTTTGAGTGATTTCAAAATCATGTATGAGAAGGCAGAGGGGGAAATGAAGTTAGCACAGGACAATTTGAAGGAAGCCAGGGTCCAGTTGAGTGAAGCTCAGGACGAAGCTCAACTCTACCGGGGTGAACTTGAAAAGTCTATCACTGGTTCCTTTTACAATGCATTAAGCCAACTGCAAATTCTGAACCCAGATTTGCTTTTGAATGTGGTTGGCCTAAGCCCTCGTGCCTATGTTGTTGATGGCCAAATCATGTTTCCAGCGACCGCCTCCCCTTCCCGTGTTTCGGTTTCACAATCTGAGAAAGATGCTGCCGTCGAGGATGGTGAGGAGGCTACCAACCAATCCGACAAGGAGGTTGTGGTGCTAGAAGATCATCCCGCCAACCCGACGAAATGAAGAGCCGGGATGCCGGTTGGATTTGTACTTTGTTGGAATCCTTTGGGTCCCTTTTTGGTTTATCATGAATATTGCCGGTTTTATCCCGGTTTGAATTTTGTTTCCTAGACATACAACTTCGTGTTTGAATGCCTTACTTTATGATATGTCGTTTAGCATTTCTTGATTCCGAATTCCCCATAGATGCATTTATCTAGATAGTTGATTTGTCAGAATCTAGTATGTCATTGCAGCAATGCCTTTGCTTAGGCAACTTTACGAGGTAGCCACAACTCGGATCTGCCCCCAGCATTAGGATTTCCTAAGTGGCCGAGTTACAAATCCGAGTTACATAGATATACCTCACCTTCGTACTTGATGAGTGATACGCCAAGGTTGCATTATTTTTCACTATTTTTTAGGTGAAATGTTCATCCCAATTTGTTGTCGTAAACTCGTGCATCATACGAGTTTTTTAATTCATGACCTGGCCGAGGTCAAAGCATCGTACGGATTCTGCTTTATGTCAATTTGATGACGCATGTTTGTTTAACTTACTCATTCTGGTAAGCTTGCATATGTAATGGGCCTTGCCTTTTGACTTAGCCATTTAATTGAATTTGAATTTCGTAACTCAATTTATCTAAGGTAAAAACAACAATGCCATCTGCCACTTTTTGGTATCATGACCAAAATAGTGGCATTTTGACTTGATCAGAGTCATTATGAAAAATTGTATTTGTACCTCAGATTTAATATTGATATATCAAAGATAGACAAGAAAAATTCCTCATTTATTGATATCAAATTACGAATTACATGAATTTGCCGGCATATTCGGCTTTTATTCAAACCCCTAGTAGAGGAAAGAAAAGTTGCATTTTGATATACTTAAGCGGAGGAATGCAGATTTAGCTGTAGTATGTCTTCAGCTTATCTGCATTACAGGTCCGCTTAACTTCTTTGCCTTCAACTGTCTCCAAGATGTAAGCTCCTTTTCCGAGCTTTTCTTTAACCCGGTAAGGTCCTTCCCAATTTGCAGCTAGCTTTCCATCTCTGGCATTCTTGTTGCCAATATCAGCTCTCCTGAGCACCAAGTCATTCTTTTCAAAATTCCTTGGTCTCACTTTCTTATTATACTTTGCTGCAGTCTGTTGTTTCACCATCATATTTCGGCAGTGAGCAGTGACCCTAGCTTCATCTACAAGGTCTAATTCTTCAATAAGCATTCTACTGTTCTGTTGTTCGCCTTGTTCAAGACTATTCAGCCTTCTCCAGGAGGGTTCTCCAATCTCCACTGGGATCAAGGCTTCACATCCATACGTTAGCCTATAAGGGGTTTCTCCAGTTGCAGTTTGGGTACTAGTTCTGTAACCCCACAAGACAAAGTATAATTGGTGAACCCAGCTTTCTTTCGCTGCAAACATTCGTTTTCTGAGACCCTCCACAATGACTTTGTTGGCCGCTTCGGCCTGCCCATTCGACTGTGGGTGCTCCACGGATGCGAAACGATGGGTGATGTGTAGGTCTTTCATTAGCTGCTGGAATTTCTTATCAGCAAACTGCGTTCCATTATCAGTAATCACCTCGGCTGGAATTCCGAATCTCGAAACAATATTTCGTTCAAAGAACCTTTGCACTCTAGCCGAGGTGATCGTGGTGACTGGTTCTGCTTCTATCCACTTTGTGAAGTAATCCACAGCCACGATCAACCACTTGAGTTGTCCTTCAGCAGCCTTAAAAGGTCCTAGCAGATCCAATCCCTATTTGAAGAAGGGCCACAGGGCCGAGATGGATTTCAGTTCTTCCGGTGGTGAAAGGATCAACTTGCCGTGCTTCTGACAGCTGTCACATTTCTTGACATGCTCTTTAGAATCTGCCCCCATGGTCGGCCAGTAATAACCAGCTCTGAGGGCTTTTCTGGCCCAGGCTTTACCACCCATATGGTGCCCGTTTATTCCTTCATGGATCTCGGCAAGAACATACTCGGCTCTTTCCGAGTCCAAGCATTTTAGCATGGGATTATGCAGGCCATTTCTGAATAGCTGGTCATTCACGATCGCATATTGGGTCGCATCTCGGACCAGCTTCCTAGCTTCCAGGCGATCCTCTGGCAGTATGCCTTTCTCCAAATAATCAACCAGAGGTTTCCTCCAGTCATTTACAGAGGTTACCACCATCACACAACTCGGCGTCGTTATGCTTTGCTGAACCACAGTTCTGTGATTCCCCGGATTTTTGGTACTGGCTAACTTCGACAAGATGTCAGCTCGGCTATTCTCCCCTCGCGGGATGTGAGAAACCCGAACCTCATCAAAGTCGGCCATAATTTCCTAAACCCGGCTCAGGTACTTCATCAGTAGAGGACCTTTGGCTTGGTACTTTCCTTCTATCTGTGAGGTTACCAGCTGTGAGTCGCTAAACATGTGCACTTTCCTAACTCCGTGTTCTTTGGCCTGCATCAAACCAGCTATTAGGGCTTCATATTCAGCTTGATTATTAGAAGTTGGGAATCCCAGGTTCAGAGAATGCTCTATGGTCACTCCTTCTGGGCTTTCTAATATGATTCCAGCCCCACTTCCTCTAATGTTGGAAGATCCATCTACGTAGACCTTCCATGCATCCCCGTGTTCCTCATGCTCCAAGTTCTGTGGTGTTAATTCCATTATGAAGTCAGCTAAGGCTTGTGCCTTGATTGCTTTCCGACTTTCATAAATAATGTCGTATTCACTGAGCTCTATTGCCCAATTAGCCATTCTTCCTGCCAGGTCTGGTTTGTGCAACACCTGCCGAATAGGCTGGTTAGTCCTGACAATGATTTGGTGGCCCTGGAAATACGGCCGCAACCTTTTAGCCGTGATTAATAGGGCAAAAGCCACTTTTTCTAGCTTTTGATACCTGACCTCTGCACCTTGTAATGCTCTACTGACAAAGTAAATTGGCTCCTGGCCTTTGTTTGTTTCCTTGATCAGTACAGCGCTTATTGCTTCCTCCCCTACTGCCAAATACAGAATTAAAACATCTCCTGTGTTTGGCTTTGAGAGGATCGGTGGAGTTGATAAACACTTCTTTATTTTTTCAAACGCGGCTTCGCATGTCGGGTTCTATCCGTCAGTTGCTTCTTTCTTTAAAAGTTTAAAGAATGGGAGGCCATGTTCAGCCGATTTTGGAAGGAACCGGGTTAGCGCCGCTAATCGTCCGGTTAGCTGTTGAACCTCCTTTTTACTTTGAGGCACAATCATGTCAAGAACTGCCTTGCATTTATCCGAGTTTGCCTCAATTCCTCTATGGGTTAGCATGAAACCGAGAAATTTTCCAGCTCCCAGCCCGAACGCGCACTTTACTGGGTTGAGACGGATGTGATACTTTCTGAGCTTTTGAAACGTTTGCTCAAGATCCCGAACATGATTCATCATATCCAATGACTTCACAATCATATCATCTATATACACTTCTACATTTTTGCCCAGCTGATCTTCAAAGACCTTATTCATCATCCTCTGGTAAGTTGCCCCTGAGTTTTTAAGCCCAAATGGCATCACATTGTAGCAATAGTTGGCATTTTCAGCAATGAAAGCCGTTTTTTCCGGATCTGCTGGGTACAACGGGGATCTGGTTGTATCCTAAATAGGCATCCATGAAAGACAACAGACGAAATCCAGCCGAATTATCCACCAGCTGATCTATGTTAGGCATAGGATAAGCGTCCTTTGGGCAAACTTTGTTTAAATCTGTGTAATCAGTACAGATTCTCCATTTCCCATTCGGTTTTTTCACCATGACCACATTAGCTAGCCACGTCGTGTACTGTATCTCTCGAATGAAACCAGCATCCAAGAGTTCTTTAACGTGCTCCTGTAGAATTTGTTGCCTTTCAGGTCCCAGTTTTCGTTTCTTCTGCGAAACTGGCTTGGACCCCAGATAAGCTGCCAAT